>NC_045603.1:79456014-80656014 GCF_009762305.2 Zalophus californianus
AGAGTCTGAGGGCGGAGCCCTCATGAATGAATTAGTGCCCTTATCCAGATGCCAGAGAGCTAGCTCATTCTCTTGCCGCAGCAGGAAGTTTGTAACCAGAAAAGCATCCTCTCCAGGATCTGACTCTGCTGGAACCCTCACACTTCCAGTCGGAGAACTGTGAGACATAAACTGCTATTGTTGATAAAGAATAACATAAACTGAAAATGATGCATCTGAGTTTTATCAACCTGGAAAATGGGTATGTAATGTTTCCTTTAAAAAGCAGGATGAAAGGGACGCCTGGTGGCTCAGTCGTTAGGCATCTGCCTTTGGCTCAGGTCATGGTCCCAGGGTCCTGGGGTCGAGCCCCACATTGGGCTCCCTGCTCACTGGGCTCCCTACTTCTCCCTCTACCCACTCCCCCTGCTTGTGTTCCCTCTCTCGCTCTCTCTGTCGAATAAAATCTTAAGAAAAAAAAAAGGATGAAAGACAGAGACTACATAAAAACAAGAAACAAAGAAAATATATATGCAGGGGAGAAAAAAAAACCTGGAAGGAGACACAGTGAAATGTTTTCAGGTGTTTTGTCTGAATGGCCAATCAAAGGATTTTTTTCCTGTTCTACTTTTCTGTATTGTTCCAAAATTGTGTAAGTATTGTGTCTTACTTTTGTAAGACATACATACAACTGAGCAAGAAAAAGGAATATATATGTGGACTGTTGGGGAATAGCAAGTACATCAGTACGGCTGCACACAGTGTGAAACATTAGGAAATCAAGCTGGAAAAGTTGTTCCCAGAGGGCCCTGGATGTCCCACTGAGGAGTGAGAGCTTTATTTCCAGGTGGCAGAGAGCTAATGAAGTGGCCTAGCGCTGCATCTCAGCCCCCTTCATTTCATGGGCAAGCCTCAGAAGGGTGGGGGTACCATCTGCACTGTCCTCCCTACTAGGAGTTAGTCTTCCTATTAAAAGCTACAACTTTCATCCTAATGCATCCACCTTTCCCAACCGGAATGGCTGGCTTCTTAGCTGGATTCCTATTTATTTCTGTAATGAAGCTTGCACTCAGAGCCGCACTCTGAACCCTTTCCAGCTGGGCCGGGAAAATAAGGCTTTGATGCCAAGCACAGGCAGAGAAAGCCAAAACCCTTTCAAGTGGGGATCAGGACCCCACCTGTGGATCCACCACCACCTGTCCCAGATATGATGTTGAAACATCACAGAAGGATCAATCTCCCCTATGTACGGAGGAAATTTTATTCTCTTGGCCATGATGTCAAAAGTAGCAAGAATATCTAAAAGATGGGGCACCTGGGTGGCTCTGTCGGTTAAGCATCTGCCTTTGGTTCAGGTCATGATCCCGGGGTCCTAGGATGGAGCCCCGCAACGGGCTCTCTGCTCAACTGGTACTCTGCTTCTCCCTCTCACTCCATGATCTCTCTCGCTTTCGTTCTCACACAAATAAATAATAAAATCTTAAAAAAAAAAAAAAAGAATATCTAAGAGGTAAGTCCTGAGGATGTTTCTCAGGGGAGGAAGGCTCAGATATGGTGAGAAAGAAACCCAGGTAGAAGACCCTGGGTCAAAGTATAGCTATCTCAGACTTCATAAACAAAAACACATTTAGCCTTATTTTCTCTGTTAATTTTTACTTTAAGACACTGTTCCTTTCTTTGAGTTCCAAATGGTAAAGGGGAAACCATACGCTCCTAGATGCTGTGGATGTGGAGCTTTGCTGGCACGTGAGTTTGTCCATGATTACACAATAGCTGGAGAATCAAAGCAGAGAAAATAGATGGTTTCACTTGCCCAAAGTCAGTCCCTTGCCAGGGAAGTATGCAGAAGGTCAAAGGACAAATAAATGATGTCTGCATCGTAGTAAAATGGTCCGTCACAGTGTACAGGCTGGGTAGGAAAGCAAGAGACACCCAGAAGGAGCTGAAAGAACAGGCAGGTGGCTGGAATGTCTGTATAAGTAAGAGCAGGGAGAAGTTCAGACTTGGGGATTCATAGGTAAAGCATTTCCAGCTGATTCGAGGGTCGACATAAGATGTGCCACAGGGGGTGCTGCAGGGACGTGAAGACAGAACATGCGGAAAAGAGAAGAAAGACCAAAGTCACCTAGGATGGCATCAGGGAGTACACAGGAGAGGAAAATGTCTAAGAATATACAGAGGTAACATCCCAGAGATAGATGATTAAAATGAGGATAGAAGAGGGTGAAACGAACAGAAAACCTAAATGAAAATAATTAAGTGACAGTGGGGAATCATTTCTGAAAATGGCAAGGAGGCTCAAATAATACCAACCTCCTCTCCTAGTTCTGAAATACACAAGAGAGTGATTAGCTTCTACAACTCCCTGATCATAAGTTCCTTCACAATCGGGCTGACCACATTACAAATAACCTGAGAATTACTGAAGCAAAAAAAGAGATACTTCCCCCTATCAAATTGATCAATCCTGATAAATTGTTTACTGGCAAAGGAGCCTTGGAGAAGAGGAGGTAAGAATAGAGATTCTCAGAGTTTCATATACCTCTAGTGGGAATAACAATTGATATAAACTTTCTAAAAGGCAATTTGGAAAGTTCTATCAAAGGACACAAGAATATTTCTATCCTTTGACCCAGCAATTCTATTTCTCTGAATTTACCCTAAAATTATTAAAGATATAAAGACTTTTGTACATAGAAATTTATTAAAATATTTCAACAGTGTAAACCTGAAAACAACCTAAAGGTATCAACAAACAAGGGAACTAAAAATCTAAGTGTAATCATGGGATGGACTACTATACAGCCCTTCTTTTTTTAAGAAAAAGATTTTAGAGAGAGAGAAAGAGTGTGAGTGCAGGGAGGGGCAGAGAGAGAGAATCCCAAGTAGACTCCCTGCTGAACATGGAGCCCAATGCGGGGCTCCACCTCACGACCCCGAGTTCACGACCTGAGCCAAAACCAAGAGTCAGACACTTAACCAACTGAGCCACCCAGGCGCCCCGTGGCCTACTATACAGCCTTTAAATACAATGTTTCCAAATTATTTATGAAATGGTAAATACTGTGTAAAATATTAAATTTTATGTTTTTTGTTCTTTGTTTTAAAATATATTAATAGGAAAAATTGGGGGTAAAGTTAACAGATCAGGAAATGATGCCTCCCCACCTCTAAAATAAAGAAATCTTAAAAAAAAAAAAAAAGAAAAAGAATGAGATAAATGTTGAAGACTTTTAGAATCTGTGAAGTTTTGTTGGAGGGATATCAGGTAGTACACTACTTATCTGAATTGAGTGTAATGAGCTTATGGCAAAGTAGGAGATCCAAACAGACACAGATGTGAACCTATCTCCAACCCTGTGCATGGTCAGATGGAATGATGTTAAAGATAACTAAGGTCCAAGTCAAATTAACTGTCAGGTTGACTGCGGAGCTGGATTAAATCAGAAATACAGTGTCAGAGGGGCACCTGTGTGGCTCAGTCAGTTAAGCGACCAGGTCTTGATCGTGAGTTCAAGCCCCACATTGGGCTCTACGCTGGGTGTGGAGCCTACTTAAAAAAAAAAAGAAAGAAAGAAAGAAAGAAATATAGTGCCAGACATTTCAGATTTCCACATGAAAATCCTTCTCTAATCAGTAAAAAATAAATTTCCTCCACCCCTTCTGAAGAAGGTAATGTGAGACAATCAATAATCAGATACATAATTCAAAACTATGATGACTGCTTGAATTAAAAGCTGTGTGCTATGAGAGACTATTCAATATGCAAACCACTAGCAGTGTGATTGCTGCACAACAGATTTAATTATTCCTTTCCATTGCTCAAAATCCAACTGTGACTCCCCACTGAGCTTAAGAGGCCATGTAATAGGAAATCTTGCATAGCACAGCACAGTCTGCCTACCAGGCTCACCCTGTGCTGCCCTCTCATTCATGAGCCAGGCAACGGCCACAGGGCACTGGGTGACACTCCCCAATCATATCTCAGTCCCTCATGGCTCTGCCTCCCTGGGCCTATTTGTCCCTTGCCTGGAATGCTGTTCCCAAATCAGAGTAACATAATCGTACCTGTCAAGACATAGGTCAGATGTTAACTCCTACAAGAAGTCTTCTCTGCCCGCTGCCCCTAAAACCTGCCATCCCACTAGGGCCCCTTCTATGTAATATGGTGGCACTTTGTAATTGATACCATTATTAAGCTTATTCTACTTCACTATAATTATCTTTTAACTAGTCAGCCTGCCTCACTAGACACAACTCCTTAAGGGCAGGGACCATGTTTTTATTCCCAGTTTAACACAATCCCTGACACATTACCCACACTCAATAATTGACAAAATGATGGATTACTGAATAACTCATATTAGGTCAATTCCTAACTATTCAGAAAATATTAGATCTGTACTTCCCCCTATTTATCAAAAATAAACTTGTAATGAATAAATGAGTTAACTGTAGGGAAATAAAATCATAAAAGGTATAAGAAAAAACATCTGTAAATATTTATCTTAAAGTGAGGACTTCTGAAGGATATACCAAAGGTAAAAGCCATGAAAGAAATGACATTAAAAAGTTAAAATTTCTGTATATCAAAACCACCATAAAATTAACACATATAAACTAAACTGGAGAAAAGCTTCCTCATGCCCTTTGCAGTCCATCCTTCCCTCTATCCCAACCCCAGGCAGAGTGATGTTTTTGGCATTTTCTACGTATTTTGTAAAGAGAATGATACCATATATGCCCTTTGGGGCTGGCTTCTTTGCCCCATAATGATTTTGAGATTCATCCATGTTGTTGCATGTAATGGTGGTTTCCTCCTTTTTATTGCTTACTCCTTTGGGTGGGTATCATATTTCGTTCATCAATTTGATTCACTTGGTGATGGCCATTTGGCTTGTTTTCAATCTTTGACTACTGTAAACAAGGCTGCTACAAATAGTCATGTACAAGTCTTGGTGTAGACAAACGTTCTCATTTGTCTTGAGTAAGTACTTAGATGCAGAATGACTAGATTGTAAGACAGGTCTATGTTTAACTTTTTGAAAAACTGCTAAACTGTGTCCCTAAGTGTTTTTTTTGTTTCATTTCCACCAACAGTGTATGAGAGTTCCAGTTGCTTCACATTCTCAGCAACAATGGACATTGTCAGCCTTCTTAATTTGATTCATTCTAGTGAATGCATTGTGTGTGCTATCTCACCATAAGTGTATACTTTTACGACATTTTGAATCTTTGAAAAGTTTACTCCTCAGAAGACCAAAATATCACTTTAATTTCTAACCATTGATCCTGTACCTAAAAAGTCTAGTAAATTTTCAGTTCAGTCGCCAAGTATTTGCATACTTACTATTGTACAATGCAGTGTTAGAAGCTCGAGGGAATGCAAAGATGAGCACAACATGGCGTTTGCTCTCAAATAACTGAGTCTTAGAAGAATAACCCAAATGCAAGCGAGAACGGAAAGTGGAGAAGTCTGGGTCACAACATTCTATAATGGCTTCATGAAGGAGGTGTCATCTGACGCAGTCCATATAGTACAGAACCCCTCAAACTTTGGTTGACAACCATAATATCCCATACTTTTGCCCTAAATTCTTCTCCCCGCTAAACCAAACCATGTGACTCCCTCAAACATCACCCATATAGGATGTCTTGTCACTAGCATGGTTGCTCTCTCTGGACAGACTTTAACCAAAAACTTCCTTTGATGTGTGGAATGATCAGAACATAACATCTGGGAGTTGTCTGGCCCACAGAGAGGGGAGCAGAACTCTTACTGATAATGTTTTGACATACTGTTGTTATTTATAAGACTGCATTAGCTTTTATTTCATATATTGGGCCTTTATATAAGTGAATGAATCAACAGTGTAATTTTAGAATTGTAACTGGTATTACAGATGGTCTAATATAACTCCCTCTTTTTCCAAGAAAGAAAAAGAGTTCCACAGTGGATTAAGTTCTTTGCCCTTTTTCAGACAGCCAGACACTGACGGAGGACAGACTGCCGTGAGTCTTCTGATTCCTGAACAGGGCTTTCCTTGAGTACACCTAAATCTGTCTTTTCTACGGGCTGTTGTTAAGCTACCTCTTTACCTTTCATACATCTGCTTTTTTTTTTTTTTTTTTTTTTTAAATACTTAGGTACTGGCCCTTTTATTGGTTAAGTTTAATCTTCTTTGGCACCACCCTAACAGCATCTTCTTGGATTCAGATTATATCTAACAAATTGAATAAAGCCTCCTCAAAATATGCCATCTGCAAAAGTGACCGGCATGACATTTACATCGTCAAACCAAATGTTTGGCTGGCGCGTGGAACCAAAAACCAAAGAGAGAACAGCCGGAAATTTACTCGCTGTGATCAAATACAGTGTAGGCAAAGTGAGAGCCCAAGTAAGAGTTACAGCGGAAAGCAAAATGTTGACACTAGGGAAGAGCTCTGAATGGTTAGAATGGACTCAGAGAATCACTCAGCAGACAGGAAAACTGAGTTAATTGGGTTGGGGAAAGTGCTCTGGGAGTAAGACTGTGAACAATGCACGGTGTCAGAGAGCCTCAGGGGTTAGGTTGTTCGGGTTGTAATGAATCGCGTTGGGCTTCACATCTTAAATGAACTTCGGGGGCTGTGGGGGTGTCTGGGTGGCCCAGTCAGTTAAATGGCCAACTCTTGATTTCAGCTCAGGTCATGATCTCAGGATCATAAGATTGAGCCCCACGTCAGGCTCCATGCCAGCGTGCTTAAGATTTTTTCCCTCTCCCTCAGCACCCCCTCCCCATCTCGCTCTAAAAACAAAACAAAAAAAACACTTGGGAACTGTTGCAGTCTATAGGAATAACATTGTTGGCATTTAATGTCACACAGGCAAGTGAGTGGGCCATATTCCTTGTCGCCTCAAGATTGTGCACTAGCTTTTATTCACTGATATGCCTAAATGATGCCTTTTCCCAATTTTGTCCTTCCCCTCCATTTTACCACATCCCCAACAGCACTCCAGCCTTGGGTTAATACCTGGTGGAACTCCAGGATACACGGAAGGACCTGTTAGATTTTAGGTTCCATGAAGGAGCAGTCTTTTGGGTCAATATCATATTCCTAGCCCCCACAGCAGAATGTCTACTTCGAAGTAGCTTGATGAATATGTACTCTTGGGATGATATGCAGGACGTGATAGGATCACAGCTGAGGGGAATACACTAGCTCTTTCCTACCATGTCCTTTCTACCTGGTTGTGCTACAAACTGGAGAACAGGTTTTTGAGTTCATTCTAGGGTTTGGAAGCCATAAACTTCCTATCTCTCTCCCATTCACACCCATACAAGTGGAACAACAGTTGTGTTCCACTCTGAACACTGTGCCCTCATAACCAGATATGGGGAGCCTCAGTATACACTGTGCATGAGGTCCAGGGCACCTGCTCATTTTAAGGCTCTTTTTAGTACACAGGGCAATATAAGCAAATGCATATCCTACCTCATACACGCTCTGGAACGCCTTTGCCCTGAGCAAGCCTGGGAAATCTCTGGCCCCTCCCACAGGAAACCAGATCCACCCTGGCTCATTTTAAGCCATGAGGAATATGGCCCACTTGCTTGCCTGTGTGACATTCAATGCCAAAGATGTCATTCCTATAGACTATAACAGTTCCTAGCTGCATTCATTTGTTCACACATTGGTTTTCGGTTTTTTGTTTTTTTGACAGAGAGAGAGAAGGGGGGAAGAGGGAGATGGAAAGAGAATCTCAAGCAGACTCCACACCAAGCCCAGAGGCTGATGCAGGGCTCCATCTCACAACCCTGAGATCATGACTGAAGCTGAAACCAAGAGCCAGATGTTTAAGTGACTGAGGCCACCCAGGCGCCCCCACACATCGTTTCTTATTGATGGAGTGGGGACCTGAAAGATTTTCCCAGGTAAATTTTTATTATTTGTTCAACTATATTTAAGTATTGCCTATTATGTATCTGTTTTGATCTGGAAAAAACAAACCGCTTTTGATCTTAAAGATAAAAATTAGTATAAAATTTTTGGAGAAAATCCTAAAAAGATACCTGGTTTTCTTAATTTACAATAAAAGATTAAGAGGAGGCAAAAGGAACAAAGGAAATCATCTTGTCCAAGTCACTCACCAGACAGCAGAGGAAAGTGAGACTCAGGGTGTGCAATTATTTGCCCAGCCATGTGTTATACTGCAGTTTAAATGAGAGAAAAAAGTAAATACAACAGCGTCTTACAGAGAAACAGTTCTCATGCACGTCCACTCTCAATTACTACAGAAATTTAAAAAAATAGAATATACTAGAATGAATTTTGATGCCACTGGAGAAGGCAGTCCTCTATTCCACTAGCTTTTAGCAAGGAGGTGGGGGCTTTCTGGAAAAGGGAGCTGTAGTATTGACGGATACATTGAGGAAAGCATTGAACATAGTGTGTCTGAATTTCAGTTAAGACATTTTTTTTCAGAGATGGAGAGTAGTGAGCTACTTTAAGCTTCTATTACAGCCTTGAGGGAAAAAAAATGAAGATGGAAGAGAAGAAATTTGGGGAGGAATACCAGTTAGGAAGCCAACCACCGCAATGAAGCAGAATGATCAGGAAAGTGACAAAAACCGGGATTAAGGCACTTTTGTAGGTGAGACCACAGCCACCACTGTCACCAACCCCCCCCATACATACTGCCACCAGCACAAAAAATAGAATAATCCTTTACTGAATCCTTAAGTGCAAGGCACTATACCCTTTGCCTACCTTCTTATACAATCCTCACAACAACCCTCCAGTGGTGGTTTAGCAGATGAGGAAACAGGCTTAGAGAAGTGAAGTAACGTGCTGTGATGGTCTTTTTGCTGTGTCAACTTGGCTAGGCTACAGTCCTCAGTTACTCAAACACTTAAGTGTTGCCAGGAAGGTATTTAGCAGATGTGATTCAAGTCCAAAGGCCATAATCAGTTGACCTTAATAAGGGAGATTATTCTAGATAATCTGGGTGGGTCTGATTTAATCAGTTGAAAGACCTTAAAAACAGAGCTAAGCCTTCTCCAAAGAGATACTCCACCTATGGACAGCTGCTTCAGCCTGTGTCTGAGAGTTCTAGCTGGCCTTTCTTCACAGCCTGACCTGGGGATTCTCGTTTTGCCCAGTCTGCCCTCACAGTTACATAAGCCAATTCCTTGCAATAAACCTCTTAATATACACATCTCCTACTAGTTCTCTTCCTCTGGTTGAACCCAAACTGATACACGTGCCAAACATCACACAATAATTAGGTAAAAGAGTTCAGATCCTCTCAAAGCCAAAAGTAGGTCACTATTTCACATTCCCTCCCAACAGAAGAAGTTCAGTTTTGGACATCAGCACTTCACAGAAATGGCAACACATCCAAATGTCTAGCAGGAATTGAAGGAGAGGTTAAAAGGTTAAAGCTCTGGAGACCAGACTATGCTAAACTTTTGAAATGGAGCCAAGGGGTAGGAGAAACACCCATTATGACTATGAGGAAATCGGAGTCATGGAAAACCACTCAGTTGTGATGCAGAATATAGTCAGAGTGATATAAGCACTGAAGAATGCTTCCCTGACTAGGACCATTCCGGAAAAAGCCAACATTTCATAGGCATTATAACCTAATCCAGGAATAGGCAAAAGTAAGAAACAGAGCTTCATCAGAATTTCAGTTCCATGTCGAAACTGGAAAGTCCCCTAACTTGTTCCAGACCAGATTGACCCTCATGCATAAAAAGAATACAGGGTTTAGCTTTTTGAACATCAGCATGTTTTTCCAAAAAGCACAAAAACATACTTAGATTTGGATGGTCTACACCCATATCATTGTTACACATGGGAAAACATAATTCTTGCAGTTTGTGAGTAAACAGAAAACATGGTGCATGCTTAATATTAATCAGGCATGACTAGGTATGCCAGATGCCACAGAGAACCTATAAAAGACGCAATGGTTGCAGTTTAAGGACGATGGTGGAGTAGGAGGATCCTGAGCTCACCTCCTCCCATAGACAGAGGAGCTGCAGAACACTCTCCAGTCTAGAGAACCTGGAGAAGGGCACAGTTGATGTTCCCACCCCACCTTAAAAACCTAGACTGGAGCAGGATCCGGATGCCAAAATGGGTGAGTCTGGTCATCTTTGTGAGCCTGCAACTTTAGTGGGCCTAGAGTCCACAAGCCCACACCAGCCCTAGTCATGCTGGGGCACAGAAAAAGAAGCCAGGTTTAAAAGGGCTGAGGAGCTGTGGGAACACTCTGTCCTCCTCTACCTTAAAAGCTCAAACCAGAGCAGGATCCGGACATCATAAGGCAAAGGTTCAGATGCCATAATTAGTGGGTCACAACGCCATAACCAGTGAGTCAGATCATCACAGAAAGCTTGTGACCTCAGGAAGCCAAGGATCTGCAAGCCCACACCAGCCCACTGGAACGGGAACATAGAAAAAAAGCAGCAGTTTAAAAGGGCTGAAGAATTGTGGGAATATTCTCTCTGCTCCATCCTAAAGCACAGACCAAGGCAGGGTCCGGATGCCACAAAGGGCAGGTCCAAATGCCATAACTGGTGGGTCCGGTTATCACAGGGAGCTTGTGACCACAACAAGCCCAGTACCTTAAAGCACACATCAGCCCTGGTTGTGCTGAGGCACAAGAGAAAAACCACAGTTTAAAAGTGCCAAGGAACTACAGAAACACCCCCCCCCCACCTTAAAAGCCCACACTGAGCAGGGTCCAGCTCAGGATGAGCTTGCAACATCAGGGAGCCCAGGATCCACAAGTCCACACCAGCTGCCCTGTGGTGCTGGGGCACAGAACAAGCCATGGTTTTGTGTTTCTTTTGTTTGCTTTTGTTTTGTATTTAACTTTTTAAATTTTCTCTTGCTTTTAATTGTGGTCAGTTTTGTTTTGTTTTTTATTTCTTGCTCTTTTTTTTTCTCTTCCTTTTCTTCCTTTTTTCCACTCCTATTTTATTTTTCTCTTTTGTTTTATATTTTTCTTTTATTATTATTTTTTCTTTATTCTTTCTGTAAAAAGCAATGGTATAAAAGAGTAGCTCCAGATTTCAGGTTATACTACAAAGCTATAGTAATCAAAACAGTATGGTATTGGCACAAAAATAGACACATAGATCAATGGGACAGAACAGGGACCCCGGAAATAAACCCATGATTATATGGTCAGTTAATCTTCGACAAAGGAGAAAAGAATATGCAATAGGAAAAAGACACTCTCTTCAACAAATGGTGTTGGGAAAGCTGGACAGCTACATACAAAAGAATGAAACAAACAAACAAACAAAAACCACTCAAATAAAATCTAACCTTATACTTAAAGAGACTAGAAAAAAAAAGAACAAACCAAACCCAAGGTGAGTAGAAGTAAGGATATAAAGATCAGAGCAGAAATAAATGAGGTAGAGACTAAAAAAAAGAAAGGAAGAAAAAAAATCATTGAAACCAAGAGCTGGTTCTTTGAAAAAATAAACAAAAGAGACAAACCCTTACCTGGACTCATCAAGGAAAAAAGAGAAAGGACTCAAATAAAATCAGAAACAAGAAAGGAGAAGTAATAATTGACACCACAGAAATACAAAGGATTATAAGAGAATATGTAAAATTACATATCAACAAACTGGACAACCTACAAGAAATAGATAAATTCCTAGAAACATACAATCTTGCAAAACTGAACCAGGAAGAAACAGAAAATCTAAACAGACCTATTACAAGTAATGAAATTGAACTGGTAAACAAAACTACCAAAAAATAAAAGTCCAGGACCGGATGGCTTGACAGGTGAATTCTACCAGACATTTAAAGAAGAGTTAATACCTATTCTCTTCAAACCATTCCAAGAAATAGAAGAGGAAGGAAAACTTCCAAGTATATTCTATAAGGTCAGCATCACCCTGATACCAAAGCCAGACAAAGACATGAGAGGAAAAAAAAAAAACAAAAAACTATAGGCCAATATCTCTGATGAACATAGTTGCAAAAATTCTCTACAAAATATCAGCAAACTACATTAAAAAAATCATTCACCACCATCAGGTAGGATTTATTCTCAGGATGCAAGAATGGTTTAATATTCACAAATCAACATAATACACCACATCAACAAAACAAGGGATAAAAATCATATCATTATCTCAATAGATTCAGAAAAAGCATTTGACAAGATTCAACACCCATTCATGATAAAAACTCTAAACAAAATGGGGTTAGAGGGAACATACTGAACATTAAAAAAGGCCATAAATGACACATCCACAGCTAACATCATACTCAATGGTGAAAAACTGAGAGCTTTCCCCTAAGGTCAGGAACAAGACAAGGATGTCCACTCTCACCACTTTTATTCAGCATAGTACTGAAAGTCCTAGCCACAGCAATTGGACAAAAAAAAGAAAGAAGCATCTATATTGGTAAGACAGAAGGTAAACTGTCACTATTTGCAGACATGATACTATACAATGAAAATCCTAAAAACCCCACCAAAATACTACAGGAAGTAATAAACAAATTCAGTAAAGTTGCAGGATACAAAGTCAATACTCAGAAACTGACTGCATTTTTATACAGTAACAACAAAGTTACAGGAAGAGAAATTTAAAAAAACAACACCATTTACAATTACACCACAAAAGAATAAAATGCCTAGGAATAAACTTAACCAAGGAGGTGAAAGACCTGTACTCAAATAACTATAAAACATGTGTGAAAGAAACACAGGTGAAGATAAAACAAATGGAAAGATATTCCATGCTCATGGATTTAAAGACTCAATACTGTCAAAATGTCCATATTACCCAAAGAAATCTACAGATCCAATTCAATCTCTATCAAAATACCAACAGCATTTTTCACAAAACTAGAATACTACTAAAATTTATATGGAAACACAAAAGACCCCAAATACTCAAACAATCCTGAGAAAGAATAATGAAGCTGGAGATACTACAATTCTAGATTTTAAGATATACTACAAAGCTGTAGTAATCAAAACAGCATGGTACTGACACAAAAATAGACACATAGATCAATAGAACAGAAAGAGATACCAGATATAAACTGACATTTATATGGTCAATCTATGACAAAGGAGGCAAGAATACACAATGCGGAAAAGAGAGTCTTTTCAATAAATGGTGCCAGGAAAACCGGACAGCTACATGTAAAAGAAACTGGATGACTTACCAACACCGTAAAAAAGAATAAACTCAAAATGTATTAAAGACCTGAACATGAGACCTGAAGCCATAAAAATCCTGGAAGAGAACACAGGCAGTAATTTCCCTGACATCAGCCATAGCAACATTTTTCTACACGTGTCTCCTAAGGCAAAGGCAACAAAAGTAAAAATAAATTATTGGGACTACATCAAAATAAAAAGCTTCTTCACAGCAAAAAATAATCAACAGAACTAAAAGACAACCTACTGAATAGGAAAAGATATTTGCAAATGATACATCTAATGAGGGTTAATGTCCAAAATATATAAAAAACTTATATAACTGAACACCAAAAAAACCAAACAATCCAATTAAAAAATGCACAGAGGACCTGAATAGACATTTTTTCAAAGAAGACATACAGATGGCCAACAGACACATGAAAAGATACTCAATATCACTTGTCAACAGTGAAATGCAAATCAAAACCATAATGAGGTATCACCTCACACCTGTCAGAATGGCAAAAATCAAAAATACAAGAAATAATAAGTGTTGGCAAGGATGCAGATAAAAAGGAGCCCTCGTGCATTGTTGGTGGGAAAGCAAACTGGTGCAGCTACTATGGAAAACAGTATGGAGGTTCCTCCAAAAATTAAAAATATAAATAACATATGATCCAATAATTCCACTACTGGGTATTTACCTAGGGAACATGAAAACACTAACTAAAAAAGATATCTGCACCCCTATGTTTACTGCAGCATTATTTACAATAACCAAGACATGCAAGCAACCTAAGTATGCATCAGTAGATGAATGGAAAAGGAAAATGTAGTATATATCTACAATGGAATACTGCACAGCCATAAAAAAGGATGGATCATGCCACTGGAGACAACATGGATGGACTTAGAAGGTATAATGCTAAGCAAAATAAGTCATACTGAGAAAGACAAATACCATATGATTCCATTCATAAATGAAATCTAAGAAAAAATGAATAAATAGCAGAATCAGAAACATAGAGAGAATGAACTTAAGAGGGGGCGGGGGGTTGGGCAAAATGGGTGAAGGAGAGGGAGATACAGGCTTCCAGATATGGAATGAGTAAGTCACAGAAATAAAAAGCAGAGTATAAGGAATACAGTCAATGATATTGTAACAGTAATATGATGGGATGGATGGTAGCTATATGAGCCCCACATGTGCTGTAAAGTTTAAAATTTTTTTAAAAATTTAAAAAATAAATGTAGTGTTTTTAGACTGTGTTCAAACTTAAGTGACCAATTTATTATAGACTATTATATACATAGGATGTTAGAGAGGAACCTCATGGCAACCACAAACCACAATCCTATAACAGATACACAAAAAAATTAATGGAAAAAAAAGTGTAACACTAAAATCATCAAGTCACAAGTGAAGAGAGAAAGAAAAGAAGGAACACAGAAGAACTACAAAAACAACCAAGAAATAATTAACAAAATGGTAACAAGTACAAATCTCTCAATAATTACTTTCAATGTAAATGGAATAAATGCTTCAATCAAAAAACACAGGGTGAATGAATGGGGTGAAAAAATGTAGCTGTACCATCTAGATGCTACCTACAAGAGACTCACTTTAGATTTAAGACACATAAAGACTGAAAATGAAGGGATCGAAAAAAATGTTCCATGCAACTGGAAACAGGAAACAGGATAACAATACTTACTTACATCAGACAAAACAGATTAAAAAGAAAGTGTAACAAAAGACCAAAAAGAAGCATTACATAGTTATGAAGGGATTGATCCAACATAAGGATAGAACAATCGTAAATATCTATGTACCTATCGTAGGAGCACCTAAATACATAAGGTAAATATCAACAGACATAAAGGGAAAAACTGACAAAAATACATAATAGTAGGGGACTTTACCACTCCACTTACATCAATGGAGAAATCATCCAGACAGAAAAACAATAAGCAAACAGTGGCTTCGAATGACACATTAGATCAGATGGGCTTAACAGATATATACAGAACATCCCATCCAAAAAAAGCAGAATATACTTTTTTTCCAAGTTCACAAGGAATATTCTCCAGGACAGATCATACATTAGGCCACAAAACAGGGGTTAATAAATTTAAGAAAACTGAAAGCATACCAAGCACCTTTTCTGACTACAATGTTATAAAACTAGAAATCAATTACAAGAAAACAAAACTATAAAAAAAACACATACATGCGATGGCTAAACATGTAACTAAACAACCAATGGGTCAATGAAGAATCAAAGAGGAAATTAAAAAAAAAAACACATGGAGACAAATGAAAATGGAAACAAAATGATTCAAAATCTTTGGAATGCAGCAAAAGCAGTTCTAAGAGGGAAGTTCAGAGCAATACACACTTACCTTAAGAAATAAGAAAAAACTCAAACAATCTAACCTTATACCTACTGGAACTAGAAAAAAGAAAAACAAAGTCCAAAGTAGTAGAAGGAAGGAAACAGTAAAGGTCGGAGCAGAAAATATGAAATGGGGGGGGGGAATACCCTAAAAACAACAATAAAAAAGATCAATGAAACCAAGAGTTGGTTCTTTGAAAATTGATAACCATTTAGCCAGACTCATCAAGAAAAAAACGGCTCAAATAAAATCAGAAAAGAAAGAGGAGAGGTAAAACTGACACCACAGAAATACAAACAATTATGAGAGACTACTATGAAAAATTGTATGCCAACAAATCAGACACATTAAAAGAAATGAATAAATTCCTAGAAACACACAATCTTGTAAAACTGAATTAGGAAGAAAGAGAAAAGCTGAACAGATTGATTACTAGTAATGAAATAGAATCAATAATAATTGAAAAAAAAAAAACCAAGAAACAAAAGTCCAGGATCCAATTTCTTCACAGGTGAATTCTACCAAACATTTAAAATAGAGAGGTGCCTGGGTGGCTCAGCTGGTTAAGCCTCCAACTGTTGGTTTCGGCTTAGGTTATGATCTCAGGGTTGTGAGATCGAGCCCTGCACCAGTCTCTGTGCTCAGCACAGAGTCTTCTTGAGATTCTTTCTCTCCCTTCCCCTCCCCCAGCTCATACTCTCTCTCTAAAATAAATAAAATCTTTAAAAAATAAAATAGTCAATACCTATCTGTCTCAAACTATTCTAAAAAATTAGAGGAAGGAATGTTTCTAAATTTATTCTACAAAGCCAGCAGTACCTTGATATCAAAACTAGAAAAAGACACTATAACAAAAAAATACAGACCAATATCTGTGATGAACATAGATGTAAAAATTCTCAACAAAATATTAGCAAACCAAATTTAAGAATACATTAAAAGGATCATTCACCATGATCAAATGGGATTTATTCCAGGGATGCAAGGATGGTTTAATGTCTACAAATCAATCAACATGATATACCACATTAACAATTAAGAATAAAAACTATATGATCATCTCAATAGATGAAGAAAAATCATTTGACAAAATCTAACACAATCCATAAGAAAAAACCCTCAAAAAAGTTGTTATAGAGGGAACATACCTCAATATAATAAAGTCCTCATATGGCAAACCCACAGTTAACATCATACTTAATGGTAAAAAGCTAAAAGCTTTTCCTCTAAGATCAGGAACAACACAAGGATGTCCACTCTCACCACTTTTATTCAACACAATACTGTAAGTCCTAGCCACAGCAATCAAAGAAAAGGAATAAAAAGCATCCAAATTGGTAAGGAAGAAATAAACTGTCATTATTTGCAGATGACATGATTCTACATATAGGAAACCCTAAAGACCCCACCAAAAAACTATTAGAACTAATAAAATCAGTAAAGTTTCAGGATACAAAATTAATATACAGAAATCTGGTTCATTTTTATACCCTAATAACAAACTAGCAGAAAGAGAAATTAAGAGAACAATCACATTTATCACTGCATATAAATAAATAAATACATACATACATACATACATACATACATACCTAGGAATAAATTTAACCAAGGATGTGAAAGACCTGTACTTTAGGTCTATACCATGCTCATGGATTGGAAGAATTAATGTTGTTGAAATGTCTATACTACCCAAAGCAATCTACAGATTCAATGCAATTCCTATCAAAATACCAACAGCATTTTTCATAGAACTAGACCAAATAGTGCTAAAATTTGTGTAGAACCACAGAAGACCCTAAACAGCCAAAGGAATCTTAAGCAAAACAAAACTGAAGGTTTAACACAACTCCAGTTTCAAGATATACTACAAAGCTCTAGTAATCAAAACAGCATGGTACCAGCACAAAAACGGACATAGGTCAAAGGAATGGGACAGAGAGCCCAGAAATAAGCCCAGGCTTATATGGTCAATTAATCTATGGCAAAGGAAGCAAGAATATGCAATGAAAAAAAAACAGTTTTTTTAATAAGCAGTGTTGAGTAAACTGGACAGCTACATGCAAAAGAATGAAACTGGACCACTTTCATACACCATACCAAAAAAAATAAATAAACTCAAAATAGATTAAACACCTAAATGTGAGACCTGAAACCATAAAGCTCATAGAAGAAATCACAGGCAGTAAACCTTTGGATGTCAGCCTTAGCAACATTTTTCTGGATCTGTCTCCCCATGGAAGGGAAATAAAAGCAAAAATAAACTATCAGGACTACATCAAACTAAAAAGGTTTTGCACAGAAAAAAAAAAATCAACAAAATGAAGGACAGCCTTCTGAACAAAAGAAGATATTTGCAAATGATATATCCAATGAGGGGTTAATACCCAAAATTTATAAAGAACTTATACAACTCAACACGAACAAAATAAATAATCTGATTTAAAAAATGGGCAGAGGATCCAAACAGACATTTTTCCAAAGACATACAGATGACTAATACATATGAAAAGATGTTCACTAATCATTAGGGAAGTGCAAACTAAAACCATAATGAAATACCACCTCACACCAGTCAGAATGGCTAGTGTCAAAAAGACAAGAAATAGCAAGTGTTGTCAAGGATGTGGAGAAAAGGGAACCCTTGTGCACTACTGGT
Organism: Zalophus californianus; assembly: GCF_009762305.2. Classification (NCBI taxonomy): domain Eukaryota; kingdom Metazoa; phylum Chordata; class Mammalia; order Carnivora; family Otariidae; genus Zalophus; species Zalophus californianus. The sequence continues at coordinate 79,474,227 of NC_045603.1, forward strand.
GGCGATGTAATTGGCGCAGCCACTAGGAAAAACAGTACGGAGGTTCCTCAAAAAATAAGAATACCATACGATCCATTAATTCCACTTCTGGGTATTTACCCAGAAAATGAAAACACTACAGCTGACCCTTGAACTACACAGTGGTTAGGGGCTTGGCCACCTGCACAGTCAAAAATCCACATATAACTTTTGACTCTACAGTGACAACTACTAACAACCTACTGTTGACTTACCTTACCAATAAACTACATACCAGATTAACACATATTTTGTATGTCATATGTATCATATACTGTATTCTTACAATAAAGTCAGCTGGAGAAAAGAAAATGTTAAGAAAATCATGAGAAAATACATTTACAGTACTGTACTGTATTTATACATATAAAAAAAAAATCTGTATATGGGCTCCTGGATAGCTCAGTCGGTTAAGCGTCTGCCTTTGGTTCAGGTCATGATCCCAGGGTCCTGGGATCCAGCCCTGCTTTGGGCTCCCTGCTCAGCGGGAGCCTGCTTCTCCCTCTCCCCCAACTCGTGTGCTCTCTCTTGCTCTCAAGTAAATAAAATCTTTTAAAAGAAATCTGTGTATAAGTGGACCATCACAATTCAAACCCATGTTGTTCAAGTGTCAACTGTAATTTGAAAGTATATATGCATCATGATGTTTATTGCAGCATTATTTATAATAGCCAAGATATGGAGGCAGCCTAAGTGTCCATCAATGGATGAATGAATAAAGAAGATGTGGTATATATACACAACAATGGAATACTACTCAACCATAAAAAAGAATGAAATCTTGCCATTCCCAACAACATGGAAGGACCTAGAAAGTCCTTATTAGTCACTTATTAGGCTAAGTGAAATAAATTAGAGAAAGACAAATACCATATGATTTCACTCACATGGAGAATCTAAAAAACAAATGAACAACAAACAACAAAACAGACTCATAAATACAGAGAACAAACCAGTGGTTGCCAGAAGGGAGGGACAAGGGGGGAACACGTGAAGTATGTGAAGGAGATTAAGAGGTACAAGCTTCCAGCTAGAAAATAAATAAGTCATGGGGATGAGAAGCACAGCATGGGGAATATAGTTGATAATAACTATAATAACTTTGTATGAGAGAAGCGCCCATCATGGTGAGCATTTCGTAATTTATATAATTGTCAATGATTTACTATGTTGTATCCCTGAAACTTGCATAATATTGTATCTCAACTACTTAAAATTTGTTAATAAATGTGGATAATTTTTTTAAAAAAGATACAATGGTTCCTGACAACTAAAGCATTAACAAAATGAGACGCCTTCAGTTTAACTTTGAGAAAAATAATCATCAGTGTTCACAAAAATATTTGTGTATCTTTTCACTGAATGGTGACTGTTCTAGAAAAAGACCCTTTCAAAGTGGGGGAGAGGGGAAAGCATTATACTGCAACAGGCAAACTGTTCAAGTTCCACAAACTAAAACACAATAGGAGTTTTAAAAGTAATAAAACTCAAAGTGACATTTGTGACATTAATTCCATCTAGGCCTCACACGTCATTGTTACAATGATGATCAGAATCTAAAGCTGCTTCCGGGCTCTTCCTAGACAAAGAGCTACTAAATGGTTATTTTTAAACCTCTTGATAGATCATTTGTCCTCGATGCCTTCTACAATTTAAAGTGTGAATGTGAACCCCCCCTCCCAAGTCCAGGTTGCTTTGCTTACAACCAAACACATGTCCCAGAGGTAGCTTCGATTATTGTTGAAAGAAACTGATGAGCCAAAAGGGCTAGTTGAACTCAGGCTGAAAACTAAAGAAAAGGAGAATTGTCCTAAGAAGCTACCAGCAGCAGGATGCATGGAAAATTGGGTTTGGTCTCTTTTTTTCTAGGTGAGTGTGGTTGTCTGGATAAATCTTACAGAAGGGATGACCTATTAGAGCAATAGGGTTGGCCTCCCTGGCAGTGCAAACACAGCCTATCTGGGCTACCTCGTAACTCAGGACATCCAATGCTCCAACCAGGGAGCTGGGAAGAAATACATGCAGAGCTGGAAATTGTGTTCAACATTTCAATATTTTCTCTAGATCTTTGACAAAACAAGTATTAATCTTCACAATCATGTATTCATTTAGATATCAATATCTACTTCATAAAGTGTTCAATTTCAATTCTATCTACTGTATGTTGATCTTTTAAAATCTGTGTTTCTGTAAAATACACATGGCTTTGGAACTATCCTAGCTCAGTAATTGTCCATTCTTTTTATATTCTCCTCTCCTAAGGAAAAAAGGTGAAGAGGTACTTTAATGTATATAGAGCTTCTGCTTTTTTTAATATTTTTTTAAGATCTTATTTATTTATTCATGAGAGACAGAGACAGAGAGAGAGGCAGAGGGAGAAGCAGGCTCTCCGCAAAGAGCCCAATGGGGGTCTCGATCCCAGGACCCCAGGATCACTACCTGAGCCGAAGGCAGATGCCCAACCAACTGAGCCACCCAGGGGCCCCTAGAGCTTCTGCTTTTAAGTATCTTCTAAACCCGAGATCGTCCGCACTGTATCTGAATCAAAATAAGAACACCTTGTGAGGTTATCACACATGGGTGTTTCCATGAGTGCTCTCTTCACATTAGCAGCATGTTCAGATGTGCTGGGCACTAGATTCCTTTTGGTTCACAAACCTTCACTAAGTGTTTATGTTGGAAGTCTAGAAGTCAAGGCTGAGGGTATTTTTCAGCTTGGTCCCACGGAACTGCAGGGAAGCGTCTGAGAGCACACCTGGAGCACACATCCCTCCCGAGGGTATATCAGCGACGGGGACAGTGGAACAACGTAGGAAAGGCCATTAGAAGTCTAGAGACCTGCTTCCCAAGAGGCTATAATGAGAATAAATGAAATAGTAGTTACGATGCTTTTCAGATGACTGTGAAATGGACCTAAAAACAGAAGCAGCTGCTTTTTCAGGGAAGAAAAGATGAAAGAGAGAAAGAAGTGGTCCAAAGGATTTACAGTAAAGGCTAAGACCTAAGAGCCAATCACCTGGCAGGAACCGGGACTTGTGCTTTTTTTTTTTTTTATCTGATTAGAAATATGCCACAATTAGTCTTTCGAGGTGACATAGAAGTTCTGTTGCTGACCGGGGCCAAAAGGAAGATGCATGGATCTTTCCTTTTGGAGAGCAGGCAAATCACTGCCGGTATACCGTGGGTTTTCTGGGTCCACTGTCTGTGCTGCACCACAGGCGTGGGAGGGGAAGCCCCCCGCAACATGAACAATGCAACTTCACCGATCAATTCCTTTTCCATTTTTCCTATCCAAAGCCAAAAAAATACCACCACCAGTTCTTCCAAACACATCACTGATGGCTTTCCATACCGTTCCTGTGTTCTGTCCTCAAAGACCATCTTCTTCACTGCCTCCCCAAGAGTTCTCTATCCATCGATACTAAAGTTGGTACCTTCTCTGAAAGTGAGTCCTTGCCCTGTGAACTAGATATAATTTCTGCCAACTTTGGGTGGGGAGGCTCACTCCTAGCCGTTAAACTATAGATCTTACTAGGTTCTATCTTGTCTTACACATATTTTAACTGCTTTTTGCCTGTTTATAAGCTCTTGAATCTTTTTTCTGGCTGTATCCATTTCTCCGTCTTAGTACAGTAGTGTGCTTAGCTTGCTTAGTACAGTAGTGTATATTTAATGTATAGTTTACGAATGAACCAGCCCTGTCCACACCTTAGACCAATCATTCATTTAAAATCAACAAACCTTCATTTGGCATTTAATAGGTACAAGGAGTTGGGAAATTGTAGAGATGAGTAAGAATCAACCCTGCTCTCCTAGGATGGGAATGGAACTAAGAAATCTACCTAAATAACTTGTGGCAAGCAGGCCAATTGTTTTAATAGGCACGTGCGTGCACGCACGTGTGTGCGCGCGTGTGTACACACACACACACACACACGGTGTAAAAACAGAAGGGAAGAAGCATTTCCATTGGGGGAAGGGAGATTGTGGAAAGACTGCATGAAAAGAAGGGGGGAAATCATCTGTTGTAGGTCAGATTTCACTAAACTGGTTGTAATCATCTCATTTAATTCCCACATAACCCTCCAAGTTAGGCATTTTTTACTCCCATTCTTTAGACAAGGAAATTGGGGCTCAGAGCAGTTAAATAATTTGGCCAAGGTCACATGGCTAGTAAATAATGAAACTGGCGGTCACATTCCCAATGGCCTGGTTCCAAAGCTCATGTTCATTTCCCTATACACCAGATCTCCTCCCCCACAGGCAAGTAAAAACACAGTGACACCTGAGCTCAGCCTTCAGGAGGACATAAGACTTCCACATGAGTATCTGGAGGGAGGGCAGGATCCTTCCAGGAGCAGCCAATAGCCTGAGCAACGCCTGGAGGTAGCAAAGTTTAAAACATATGGGGAAAACAATGAATCATGGAACCCTACATCAAAAACTAATGAGGTACTGTATGGTGACTAACATAATGTAACATAATAAAATTAAATTAAATTTAAGAAAAATATGGGGAAAGGCAGATTCCCTCACATAACAGATTATAGGACATATAAGGGAGACAAAATGGAGAGAGAAAGCCAGTGAATGATTCTCCATTTTCCCTGTGATATATTTGGAACATAGGGTAAAGTGTATTTCTTATCTACTTAAAAAAAATAAATAAGTAAAGCATTTTCTTTATAAGTAAAACACTTTGAATACATTAGCAATTACTGTTTTATGGCAATAATCTTGACCTTCAATAATATCCTGTAATGCAAACCATGTTGACTGGAAGAGTGATTCTCTCCATATTTCCTTTTCCTCCAGCTTTTGTTTTTATCTCTCTGTAAAGATATTATTTAGAGATTTAAACTTTAAAAACTAGAGAAACAAAATGCCAATAATGTACTTGGATAAATGACAAATTTCCTATCATGCCAGACAACATTTAAGTATTTTCAAATTAGAGTTTTAATATTATATAACTGGACTGATTTAAATATTTTAAGAAATTTTTTTTAAAAATTAGGGGGGAGGGGCAGGGGGAGAGGGAGAGAGAGAATCTTAAGCAGGCTCCATACCCAGTGCAGAGCCCCATGCAGGGGCTGTATCTCACGGCCCTGAGATCACAACCTTTGCCGAAATCAAGAGTAAGATGCTTAACTGAGCCAGCCAGGCACCCCTTAAAATATTTTAAATTTAAAAATTGGGGGTGGGTGAGATATTATAGCCTAAAGTGATATAATTTAAATAGTATGTGTGAGGGACCAGTAAATGTGACTTCACATAAGTAAGAGAAGAAAACTGGGGGTGGGGCGGGGCGGGAGGTACACAGCTAAGTGCTTCATAAATTATCAGTAAATATCCAGAAATACTACAAGCTACTGCAGAGAATATCTTCCACCTGTAGTACCAGCACCAATAAGAATTTAAATTAAGTTCTCACAGCCTCCTGCCAGTAGGAAGGAGGGAGGCACTGGGTGAGGCCGGCAGGGTATAGAAGGGCTGGGATTTGGGGGTGAGGAGAGCCACTCCAGGGAGGAGACTTGCAGAAACCAGGACAGGACATCACTGTCTCACAGAGCAGGCAGATGTCTCAGGTACACCCGTCTCCTGTAGGGCACCTGGTCACTGAGTCCCCGATAATGCTGATGACGGTCCTGATGCTGACTCATGACCCGGATCCCAGGCACCTGCGTCACTCAGCTGCCATGGTGGAAAACTGAAGGTCTTCAACTAAATGAGACGACTGAAATCAGGGCTACTAGAACGAGATGTTATTACCTTCTTTATGAGTTCCTGAACACTATGTAAAGGGAGAGATTTCAAAAGGATGCAATAATCAATGTTCACAGCACAGAAAGAGATCATGCTTTTTAGAACTAGGGAGTCTTGTCACAAGGAAAAAAGTAAAGTGAAATGACTGTGTTTCCTATGCTAATATTTTGGCTTTCCCTATATATTTTATTTTACTTATTATTTTGAAAGAGAAAGAGAGAGAGAATCTCAGACTCCCCACTGAGCGTGGAGCCCCATGTGGAGCTCAGTCTCAGGACCCTGAGATCATAACCTGAGCCAAAATCAAGAGTCAGATGTTTACCCAACCGTGCCACCCAGATGCCCCTCCCTACATATTTTAAACATTAAATTACTTTTTCTTTTTTCCTGGAGTCAAACTCTGATGGGCTGGCAGTCCCTACCCTCCCAACCCTCTCCCACCTCCATCCCGCCTCTTTTCCCTTCCCCCGCTCACTCTTCTCCCCCCACCAACTCCTTGCCTTGCCCCCTCATTTTCCTTCCCCTCCCCTCTACGCCCTTCCTGTCTCCCCATCTCTTTCCCTCGCTTCCTACCTTCCTTCCGTCTTGCTCCTTTACCCTCTCTCCCCCTGTTCTCTCTTTACTCCACCCCTCCTCTCCCTCTTTCCTCTCCCCATTCTCTCCATTCCTCTCAGTCCCCTTCCCCACCCCCCACCGCCTTCCCCAACATGTGAAAAGCAGTTTTAGTCCATCCTGGTTTATGTTGAGTAATGCATCTCAGGCTGAGACTTTGCCTAAGGATCCAGGCCAGGAGCAGTAGCTTATGCAAAGTTGATTGGCACATGATTTTTTATTTCTGAGTCACAAAAATGAATTTAAGCCACTATAATTGCAGAACTACAACTCCACCTCAGAAAGAGTGGTCTGATAACCTCCCAGGTGAAAACATGCCACGGTAAGGAACGGGGAACGTGAAAAAGCTGCCCCACAAATGCTGAGACCCAAACCATCTTTGGCAGTCAGTCTTGAAAATGCGCTGCTCCTGCAAGACTGCCCTCTCCCTGACTCTAAGGATTCTGGAATCATTTACCAGGACGCCCAGTCACTTGGCAGCTTGCTCAATCTTGGTGTTTACCATAAGCCTGTCAAAAAATTGAGCAGGCAATTATGTAAGGCACCAGCTGATTTTTGGTGGCTATTCTCACAATCAGCCCTGAAGTTATTTTTAGCTGTGTAACCACCATGGGGGAGGGGGGTTTCTCCCCACCACCACTTTTAGATTTGTAGTATTACCAGGGTCTTAATGTCAAACTGCCTAGGGAAAAGAAATCCTCAGGAATTTTGTGTAAGGAAAACATGGCCATGGATTGTGATATAGAGACCTGTTTTGTTGTGTTTTTCCCTCCAGGGATGGGGGAACTTGTAACCATATTTTTTTCACCCTTTTTAGCTAAAGACGGTGTCTGAAAAGTGCGCTAGTTGCTCATTAGCGCCACCTAGTGAGACAGGAAAGGAAGAAAAGCTGCATGGCCCATAGGCACAGATGTTAACTTCAGTTTTGGCACTCTGGCTGTGAACTGTGGGCCAGCCTGTTTTCTCTTATCATCTGCAAAATGGAGGTAACACCACCTACATCACGGGGCTGTTGTGACACTAAGGAAGGTATCCCTTATGAAATGCTTGGTACATAATAGGACCTCAAGAAATGCTGGCCCTCCCAGACCCTACTGAAACTTTGCTACTCTTATCTAAGAAGGATTAATTTTAATCATTCCCAACTGCACATTTGATAGTCAGCTAAATAGCAATAAACCATCTGTTTGAAAACTTATAAGTCCATAAGGCTTATGTGGTGAAAGCCACTCTGAATGAGTAAGGTGCATTTTTGTGTTTCTCTTTTTTCAGTACAGTCCAACTATTCCTTCAGTTTGGCTAATTTTGACTTGTGTGGGATGACATTTTAAAAAACCAGACAAGACTCATTAACTTCACAAAGCAAATGGGAGCTGTAAATTAATAATTGTATTAAGCGGGGCACCTGGGTGGCTCAGTCATTAAGCGTCTGCCTTCAGCTCAGGTCATGACCCCAGGGTCCTGGGATGGAGCCCCCGCATTGGGCTCCTTGCTCAGCGGGAGGCCTGCTTCTCCCTTTCCCACTCCCCCCTGCTTGTGTTCCCTCTCTGGATGTGTCTCTCTCTGTCAAATAAATAAATAAATAAATTCTTTAAAAAAATAATAATTGTATTAAGCTAATGTTTGTGGAGGACTTGCTATTTCTCAAGTACTGGGCTAAGCACTTTAAATGTACTTAAATGCATTTATATCTCATTTAATCCTAACAATCCTATAAGACAGATACTATAATTAGCCCCATTTTACAGATGAAGAAACTAAGGCTAAGGGTAAATAACCCCAGTGACACGACTGAGCTTAACACCATACATACTGCCTTCTCTTTGCCAAACAGTGCTTACTCGCATCTTTATATCATCCAGAAAAACCGCACACATTCAAATGATAGAATGTTGGAAATCTCCCCATAATCCAAGTTCCCATAACTGTTTTAGATTTTTCAAAAGCACCTCTTCTCATTGCTGTATTTCAGAGAAGAATCAAAACTCATCGCCATATTCCAAAAGGCAAGTGCGGATTTAATCAACTGCTTCCCTGAAATTCTGCCAGTGTTCCTTTAGTTATATCTTTTTTCCTGCCTCCCTTTTGACTTAACAGATATTTTATAACCGTCCCATAATTGCGACTAGTCCCATGGAAGAGACCACGGAATGTTGCCAGTGTATAGTAGAGAAAGGAACAAGAAATAGCACTCTTCCGATTCAATTCACAAAAACTCCACTAAAATAGAACACAAACATTCCACTGACGGCTTTCCTAACGCAGTAACGGTAAAAGACGAGAGCCGCCTCTCGCTCACGGACCGGTGCTGCGGTGCAATCCATGGTTTTCGAGCGAGAGGTGCGGGGGACCTGCCTCCACGCGCTCCCTGCCCGCCTGCCCGCCCCAGGAGCGGGCAGTTTTGGAAACGGTTTACGGAGAATTGAGTATTGCCAGTACAGAGGCTACAGGCTCGCAGAACCCGAGTCCCTTCAATGGCTGATGACAACTGCTTCATACAAAAGAGGAAATCTAAGAAGTCCACGCAACAATCCCTACAGACGACGAAGTGGGATCCCGGTGGTCGGCCGAGGGAGGCTGCTCGCCATTATAAGGTGGCTGGTCCCTCGCCAGCTCACCTTCGCCTAAAGGTCCAGCCGGCACCAAAAATGAGGCTGCGGGCAACGCGACAGCCGGCGGCGAGCACGGGCACTCCCCACCTCCTACTCCCCGGGAGGACTGGCTGGATGCCGCGCAGCACCTGTGCCCCCAAGCGACGACCTTGGTCCGGGAGCCAATCGGAGCAGGTGCCGGGGGGGGGGGGGGGGCGGAGGGAAGCCTGCGCACACGGTGCCCGCCTAACGTCGGCGCGCGGGCCGCTCGCCCCCAGCCCGGCCCGGGATGCTCCCGCGTGTGCGACGCCCCTCCCCCACCTGGAGCCGCACGCCCGCAGCCTCACCTCTCGCCGCAGCCTCCTCTTCCGCCGCCATCGCAGGAACCAGCCGGCCGGCTCCGCAGCCCCGGGACTGGCGGCATCTAGAGCTCCGGGCCCGCCCTGCGCCGGCCCAGGCGGCGGCCCCGGCGCGGGGACGCGGGCGCCCGGGGAGCTGTGCCACGCGTCTCGGCGGCCACCCCCGCGGCCCCTGGGCGCTCAGCCGGCGCCGACTTGCAGCCCGGCCGGCCGGGACAGCGGAGCCACCGGCCTGGGACTGGCCTGCCGTGGGGCTCCCAGCCGGAGAAAGGGACCGGGTGGTGGGCGGAGTCACGGCGGCACCGCCCCCGACCCCTGCGGCTGGAGGCACAGCGCTGAAAGGCTGGCGAGGCAGCACCTTGCGCCTTTCAGGAACCAGGCTTTTTAAAAACAGGTTTCCACGATCACTTTAAGGATTCGTTGTGTGAGTGTTCTGAGGGTTGGAGTTGTTTCCCTTGGGGTAAAAGGTAAAGGATGAATGGAGATCATTGCAGGGTGGGGGTGCTGGGGGAGGAGGGGAAGCTGGAAGAGAAACTTCACTGGTACACAGAAGGGCGAGGGTAGGGCTTCGGGGCAGAAACAAGGAAGCGAAGTGACAGAGAGGGGGGTCACTGAGAAAGCGGTTTTGGCTCCCGCAAAGGTTGGGTAAATCCAGAAGCAAGATCCTCTGAGGATCATTTGACAGCCCTCCATCCTGTGCGGAATAAGCTGCTTCTCTCCCCGCCCACTGGTCCCACTGGACCCGTTCCTTGGTCACAGTTTGTCTAGTAGAGGAAGGTAGTGGAGGAAAGGAGCCGCAGAGAGAACACTAAAGCTTTGCATCAACTCGCCCAAATCTATTAATTTTCCTACCATGACTTCATTATAGCGCCTTAACTAGCTGCATATGTGTTCTGGGGGCTACTTCAGGCCAAACCTGGGCAAGGGGATTGGGACAGCGTTCCCGGGGAAGAAGTAGGCATGACCAGGGGAAACTGCTGCCCTCTGAAGTGGGGACAGGGATTTTACCGGCTGGAGGTGGAAGGAGGTGCTAAGAACTGTGGCTGCCCTCAGTAAAGCACACCAACGCACTTCCCTCATCAAAACCATTCTTGAAACATCACAATCCCAGCTTTGACTGGGAGCTCTACCTGAAATCCACCAACATCAGCTTCTGCTGGCAGCTCAAAAATAGAAGTTCCACAGAAAGCCTGGCAAATAGTCTTAAATCGGGCGTAGGTTTCCCTGAATATGTCCAAACCTGGCTTTCCGGATAAATGTGCGCTGTTTGGGGATGTTTTACCAAGTGGGGAGGCATTGAAAGACCTGGGCATGTGTTAAATGTCACTTTCCTGGTGAAGCAGCACCCTGGTTAAAATGTACAGTACAGACTATGTACATATGCCTAGAGGCTCAGAGATGAGTACTGGGGCCAGGATCACTCAGTGGATGGGAGAAGCCAGACTGTAAAAGCCAGATCTTCTTAGACGTTCATACCATGGTATCCAGTAAGCTTGCTGGTGAATCATTGCAGTCCTCATTTCTTAGAAATGATGATTCACTCCCACTCGAGCTTGAAAGCCAAAGAAAAGGAATCCAGAACCTTAATACGATAGGAGGAAGTAATAATGCTCAAGGAGAAGAGGCCACAGGGTTCTCCGGGGGCAAGTCACTCTCATAGCTTAACATGCCTTCCCCCTTAATGTTCAAGTTTAAATTCTACTTGCTACTTTTTCTTTATGCTCTGGAGCTTTCCTTCCTAGGATTTTTTTTTTTAAAGAGTAGTTATATTGTGCCTCATAGGATAAAACAGAGATAGAAAACCAGTATCTTGAGAGATGGATAGGAAGGTAATCTCTCATTTACGGGCAGTGATTTTCTAATATTTTCTCCTTGAGCAAAATGTAACAGAAGTGATTTGAAACATAACTTGCAGAACATATGATCTATTTCCTTCTGGTCAATGTCCTTTTCTCACCAAAGCCAAGGGATAGTGTAGCTCTTCGGGAATCATTGCTAATCCCAGGGTGACCTTAGTTTCCTAATTTTGCTTCACTGCCAAGTACTCAGGCAAGAACAGTACTGGAATTAGTATCCACTGCCTCAAAACTATAAATTCCTATACTTGTCAACTTCCTGCTGGGATTGTAACAATATAATTTAGTTTGAGGGCTCCTTAAGACCTGTTAGATATTTTAGTTGGTCCAGGGCAAAAAAAAAAAAAAAAAAAAAAAAAAAATCCACCTGCTTCAGAGTGCTGTTACATTGAAGATACTATTTCCAGTGATGCATAAATATAAAAATAACTACCCATTAATGAGCTCCTAAGGGACTGGGGAAAATAACTAAATTATTGATATTTAAAACTACCCCTTCTTCCCTGCCACTGTCCCTTCACCCCCACCATTCTATAGGGGTGGGGTCCATCCTGGGGAAGATCCTTGTTTTTGCTAAGCAGGTTGATGAGTGGGAGCGCAGCTGGGACAAACAGGGAGGTCAAATGAGTTTGGATGAATAGATGGACCTATAGTAGGTGTCTGGTATGGGGAAGATCAGCTTGAGCTTGCCTTATGAAGCGGGGGAGAATGCAGAGAAGGTAAGTGCAGGAGAGTTTACTCATGGGAGAGTAAACGGGGAGTGGAAAGTTGAGAAAGTTCTCTTAAAAGGGTATTAAGGGAACTTCACTGTGTAATGCAAACCCTCTTACATTATTTCCCTGGAAAATAACAAAATTAGTAAAGCTACGCTCCTTTTCAATGCTTTTGAGTTATGTTTTTATTAAAAATGAGAACATTTTGAGATCAGCTTTAGACGGAAAGTAGGGCTGCCCACCAAAAATGCAGTTATTTAATTCGTTTGTTCACACATTATTTCGAGAGCGCATACAATGTGCCAGGCATTGCCATAGCACTGACTTGTACTGCACCCGCTGTGCCCCCGTCACTTCGTATAGACGTTCTCACAGCAACTGATGAGGTGGGTATTATTTCATTTCGGAAGAGTCCAGCCAGTGTCCTTTTCTCCTTAGCTCCGTGGTTCCCAAAGTTGGATGTGCATGATAATGTACAGAATTTCATACCCACCCCTAGAGATTATGAGCTAGTAGTTCTCAATCCCTACTTCAAAATCAGTTGATTTTGAGACATTTTAAGTACTCTAGGAAATATTGCTTCAACTTGTCAAAAATCAGGTTTCCTAAGCCTAGATTGTTGTGGGGGTGAGTTGGGTATTTCCACTAGCCAGAGGCCAGAAGTAGCAATAAACTAAAATTCTGAGAAAAATACAAAAAGGAACAAACATAGGACAAGCCCGAGGGAATGGTTGTGCAGACATCTCTTTATATATGGAGTTACTGCTTAATGTTATTTTTCCCTTAGATTTGTTTGTGTGTATAAGTCTCAAAAGCTGAACTGATTTTTACTTTTTCAAGTTTTGGACACTCTTAAAACAAGTATGGTAACCCAGGTCCTCCTCAGTCCTCCTCATATCGTATGGAATTGGGCAGGAGTGATCTTCAAGTTCTGTTCGTGATTATCTTACCCAAGAGGACGAGAAAGGCAAAGGACAGTTTCCCTTTCCTGTTATGGGTTTCCCCTTTGGTAGAGACTTAAAAGTCATCCTATGTTAGAACACCTGGGTTGCTCAGTTAAGCGTCTGACTCTTGGTTTCGACTCCAGTCATGATCTCAGGGTTGTGAGACTGAGCCCTGCGTTGGGCTCTGCACTCAGCAGGGAGTCTGCCTGAGATTCTCCCTCTCCCTCTGCCCCTACCCGCCCCCCCACTCTCTCTCTCTCCAAATAAAAAATAATCTTAAAAAAAAGTCATCCTATGCTTAAGGGTTTGATAAGGAACATCTTAATATGAACAGTAGAGCAATTCCAAGATAATATCGTGGTAGTTAGCACGATCTCACCTGAGAAATGTTTGGATTTCTATTAGTCAAAGCCCATCTGCTCAAGTTAGACAAAGCAGTTGAGCCAATAATTAGGCCACCCCACTCCTAGCTGGATCTTGGGGAAATAAATCGATGAGGGTCTCTATTACTGGTGTAACAGCAGTGGGGGAGACGGATCAATGAAGAGATGATTAGGAGTTGGGAGGGATGGCAAAAGTACTAAACAGACCAAACTCTGGTCATTGAGCCATACATCTATTCTGTCTGTATGAGGTCCAGAGACCCACCCCTACTTTTGGTTCTCCAAAGGACAAGAAAACTGGGATTGCAGTAGCTGAGCTGTGGTCCAGCACAGTGGTACTTAGTACTCCTGTTTTTGGTGGGCCAGGAAGGACGTTGATGGATCAGCCTCCAGCTCAAACATAGCAATGGGAGAACCAACAAGAAAATCCAGGTATAGTGGCTTAAGGTAAGAACCATTGCTACAAAAATGTGTGGTACCCTTTTGATTACCTGGGAGCTTGTTAAAAGAACTCCAACTGGTTCTGGTATCAGGTGGCTGTGTGCTTAGGTAAGCCTCCCCCTAGTACCAGGGATGTGAATCCTGATTAGTTTTAAGTCCGTCCCAGGCCAGGTACTGTTGTAGGAATGGATGTACGACATAATCATGGCCATTAAAATGTGGAGCTTACTTTGCTTAGAATGCTTCTAGAAAAGATCTTCCTTGATCTTAAAAAAGAGGGTGCACAAGAAGTAGTTTCTAGGGACTTACATGTTGTAGAAAGACTTGATGCTTAGAGTCTCTGTAGCCATTTAGCCCCTCTGAAAAACAAGACAAGGGACAAAGCTAACACTCCGAGGATGACAAAAGTAGTAAAATGGAAAGAACCTGTGTTCTTGTTTTTGAGCTGCTAAGTTGACTACCCTGGAAGCTCCCTATCTTGTGTCTTCATGTTGTATGAGATAATCATTTTCCTTATTGTTGAAGCCATCTTGACTTGCGTCTTCAGACACTTGCAGTCCAAAGTACCCAAAGTGACAAATCTGCCACTAGCTCCCCATGTATTTTTCTGAGGTGTAGAAGCACATGAGGCAATTTGTCACTGAAGCATGCTGTATGATGTGGGGGGAATAAAGGAGCACTGGACTTGGGTTCAAGAGCAATTTATTACCTGTGTCTGGGTGACTCATGCTCAGCCTCACGTTCATCATCTGTAAAATGAGGATAATTATGTTTATTTCAGAGTAGTGGTAATAACCAAAATGAATAGTGTATGTGAAAGCATTTTGTATACATGTAAGTTCTTTTTATCAGAAGATGCTCTTGAAAGAAGATGCACTTAGTCTCCAAGTTTGCTCCAATGTCCAAATTTTCACATTCAGTGCTTTCACTGTTTTGTCTTAACAATGGCATTATTGAGACGATGTAAGTCAGGAACAGTTAGGAGCACACCTCTAGGATGAGCAGGATTCTGACTGGCCCCCTCTGAGCGTGGTGGAAAGAGTAGCATGACTGCTTACCAGTGTCTGCCACGGGACAGGACGTAATGGTACCTGGGTACCTAGGCCACTCTACTAGTTTCCATGCCATTCTGAGGCATTTTCAATTTCAATTCTGCTTGCAAATTGATTTTGGGGTAGTTATGTACAAACCTGTACAACTATCTTGATTGTTTAAACATAATACAATTGAAACTTCAAATATTGCATTCTTGATGTGATATTTAAGTGTGAAGGTTGCATATATTTACAGAAGAGTCTTTCTTGAGTTTTGGATAACACCTGTCTCGAAACTTGAATATAAAACCAAAACACCTCACCAACAGAAATATTATAAACATAGTTTTTATTCTTTTCTTACCTTCAATGAAAAAGGCCTCATGCCACCAAAACATTTTTTTTGAAATTCAGTAACTAAACACAGAACTTGACAGCCTGATGATTTTTTCTAGACAACTGCTGAATAATTTATATTGCTTTTTAAAAAATAACTAAGAACTATTTTTATTACTTCATTTCTTCTTAAAGTGGCAATATACCCTCACATTTTTTTCATAAAAATCTAAAATATATCTAGGAGTCCCAAGTGTTTTGTATTTATGTTTGTTCTAAGTGTTTCATTAAAACTTTTCAGAAATAAGTGCACTTCTAAAGAGAAAATAAATGTTAAATAAAGACGAGAAGAAATCGTCATCGTTATACAAAACAGTTGTTCTGAATGTTCTGAAACTTAACACCTCCTAGCAAATGTGTTTAGTTGCTAGGGGACCTCTCTCCTGATTAAAATCTCAACTCAGTAACTTAGAGATGGATAGCTGGTTCTTTTACCAGTAGATACTGTTTGATTGTCTAAAGGTTGTCTACAATAAAACATCAAAAATAAATGAATTTAAAAATATTTTTAAATTTACAGACTTACACTAAGATATACAGATGTTTTAAAAACAGAAGCAGTATGCCATTATAGAAATAAATGAAACCGTATCTTAAGCCTTAGCAACCAAAGGAAGTTTGGAGTTTCCACATGTTATTTTCCATTCAACTCTTAGCTTATTAAATCAGCCATTTCACTCAGAAAAGGTTGATTTATAAGAAATTCCTTGTTTTCAGATAGCACTATGCTTCAATAAATTTAAAGATTTAAACTATGTTAGTAAGAAAAGCATAAAAGAAAAATAACGTAACTTGCTTTAATACAAAGGTTTTTTTAATAAAAAAGTCAAAGTCTACATTAAATCTGGAAATCAATATATCTGAATTATACAAGCTTTCTATATACTTAGAAAAACCAAAACACACAGTTTATAATAAAACTCTTTAATTCAAAATAGAGTCTAATTTAAAGAAAATGTCATTATGCCCAGTTGATTAGATAGGGTTTTGTCATTTAAATTAAATGGTTCACCTGAAATATGGTAAGTGTATAATAGAGAAAATTCAATCTCAAGAGTACTTTGCAAATTATCTGGCTAATTTGCATCATGAATCAAATTCTTAGCTTCCAAAGGGCAGACACAGTCTTTAATTGCTTTTAGATAGGCACTTAAGAAATGCTTGTGACGAGAAGGAAACCCCAAAGATTGTGAATCACTCTGTTAACTCCAGGGAAAAATGAGACTCTAAACAAAGTAAACTTTCCAGAACTGCCCTTCCACTGCCAAGAAATCATAACTATTTCCAAGTTCCTCCTGCTAATAAAAATGAGGGAGATAAAAACCAATATGCTCTCCTCTTACTCGATTAAAAAGCAAACTTAGGTAATTCAGTTCCATTATATGAACCCCCCCACCCCCGTCAACTTGAATTAATGACATTTTTCTATACTAGAATAATTACCATATTATAACTAGAGAATGATGCAGTTTCCTCCTATCTTACTCATTCACTATCACACTAGCAAAACAGTCCTTTTTTTTTTTTTTTTTTTTTTAAAAAAAGAGGGGATGAGGTTGGGGTGAGAAAATCTCATAAAACTGAGCAGCAGTTACAGATTTTTTAAAATTAGAGGGAGTTATAATTAGAAGAACCAGAGTTGGTCAAATTGAGATAACCCCAAAATTTTAATAGTTCTCTCTCCTAGATATTCAGCCACATGATCCAAATGAGAAAAATGGAGATGAACTATTAGATGAACCCATAGTAAGTACCAAACAAATACTAGAAAGAATGGAAAGAAGAAGAAAAGAGAGAGAACAGGGGGGAGAAAAACCACCAACCAACCAACCAACCAACCAACCAGGATGGCCTTGTTGAAACATCGTGGAGCTACCTAGTGGCAGCATTTACAAAAGCTTCTGCAGATTTGCATAATGATCCTGGGCAGTTCTTCCCCATTAAGAAGAACATAGCTACAAATAAACCATCACTTTCGATTTTGATCACAGATCATGGTTATAATTGTTGTATCTTTAAAACACTCTTTATCAATTAACAGTTAAGACAAACATTAGGCCATTCTTTGATAAAGTATTGTTCCTTAACTAGTAGTTATGAAACCAAAACCTCAGAGAGTCATTTCAGAATAAAATGTTGAGCTAGAAAAGATGACTTAATTCTTCAGGAAACAGCTAAAGAATTTTATGCTGACATCATCACCCCCATCCTCATTACAACCTCCCCCACGCCCGCCCCCTCCTCCGCCTGCATTCACTTCCGTAATTCCACGTACGTTAACCACAGTGATGTGGCTGAACACGAATATTGCCCTTGAATAAGCTGACCTCTATCAAAGATCTGTCGTGTCTGAATATGGCATTCCCACGGGAAAGGAAAATTCGCAATTGTGAATATCCACTCTGTTCAGGATCTTTGGTACATTTGGAGTGTAAGAAAATAATGGCACGATAATACAAGTACTATCAAAGGAAAAATTTTCACCAAAAGAAAGAAAAGTTAACCAGCCATGATATGTAACAACTTTCTAGAAAACCAAAGTAGATAGCTCGTTGTTCTCTACAAGTCCATTTCCATGATCAGAAGTTTGACATTTAAAAAAATAGTTTAATAAAAATACACCAGTTCTACAGGCAGCCTTCATGGTCATTTCTTAAATTCAACTCACCATAATCAAATCAAAATAATGCCATGTCCTCTTGTTAAAAAAGAAGTCCTTTCGTCATAAGAAAAGCAACTTTACATTTTATATAATACAGTACATCTCCCTATGAGTATACAGACTACGTATATAAAGGTCATCAGTATTTCTGAATGCAAAGTAAATATATTAGTGGAGTGCTTGAGTGAAGATGTTAAACTTCCTCCCTATTATAAACTTGTCACTCCCGACTGTGCAGTTTGTGAAATAACATGATGATAAATTCTATTTTTTAAATAACCAGTGTATTTCCTTTTTAAAATTTCTTAAAACCATTACAGAAATTGTCTTCCTATCTATTCATTCTATAGATGTCCAAACCAGTAGGGCAAGTATTCTAACACCGACTATGGAAGATGGCTTTTTTTTGATTATCTAGACCCATAAGATTTGCAGTAAAACAGCAATACTGCAGCGTTACCTACTGGTTAGCCTATGTTGCTTTAAATGATATGTTTCTCCTGAATTGATCAGAGGTGTTACAGTACAAAGCCACAGCACACACAGGCAGAATGGACCTTAATACGCGTGTAGGCAGTGCAGTTACAAAGGGATGTACGTTTCTTTTATTCCAGTACCTTCGTATAATAAAGTTAACAAAAATAAAAAAATATTAAAAAAAAAAGAAAGCCAGCTGGCACTGCCAACCAATTCCTGTAGTAGTCTTAGAAATCCTAGTCCTGTAGAATTTCCTCTTGTAGTCATAAGCACCACCGTCTCCGGGAGTATTTCAGTGTATTGTTATCTACGCCAAGCAAGCCTGGTGATGCAGCTACCTGAGTTCTCTGGGTTGTGGGAGAACGTGATCTTTATTCATAATTTTCCAGCTTTCATGTAGGTGGGGATAGAGCCACGCTGAGTCAACCCTTCGAACCTTTTATAGGTATAATTGAGAAAAACCCAGTCTTTGGATTTGTAGTCCGGTTCTGTGGTGTTTGGCACTAGAAAGACAGGAAAATTAACCAAGAGCAAAAGAATTTCATTAGTGAACATGTCGGCATCTTTACAGACGGTGAACAGTGTTAGCTGTGTCATAGAGGATCTTACCTGGTTGTAAAATATCAGATTCAGGAAAGTCATCAAAATTTGATGTATCATCAATGCTTTTGATTTCTATAGGGATTGCTGCTGGCCTCTCCCTATAAAAAAAAAGGATTGAGTTGTAGCATGGTAAATTTTCTTGAACTCTTTAATTTTCCAAAAATAATTCTGCTTGCTGTTCTATAGATATTAGAGGAGCCAAGGAAATTTATTGTGGACCTGAAGACTGTTAAGTGGATGTCATGGTTGACTATAATATTTTATGAAAACAAGACCATTTACTTGGAATTTTTATTTCTTTGTACCCAGACTTTCTCATGCTGTTTTGTTTAAAGGGGAAAAATAAGAGCTAATGAAAGGGAAAGTAGAACAGAAGAGATTTTGTTCAAACAATTTTATAATTACGTAATGTATGCTGGCTATTGTGGGTACTGGATCCTAGCTAAGTAACTCAGGAACAGAATTCTTCTACTAGAGGATCCATAAATTAAAAGTCATCTGGGGGGCGTCTGGCTGGCTCAGACGGTAGAGCATTTGACTCTTGGTCTCGGGGTCATGAGTTCGAGCCCCACACTGGGTGTAGAGATTACTTTAAAAAATAAAGACACTTGAAAAACAAAAAACCCTTTGGGAAATTAAGGAGCGCAAAGGGACTACACATTTGCAATGAAATCTAAATCCAAAACCTTCTGTCATATAAATTTTAAGGGAATCAGGGAGATTAGGTTAAAAAAAAAATCAGTCATGAAAATACCTTATCATGCTAAAAATGTTTAAAAATAGAAATAGCTAAAAGAAGCTATCCATTTTTTATTGCTTCTATTTTTTTCACAAATACACTTAAATGGATGTATTAGGTGACAAGTGAACAAAGCCTGTTATCTAAAAGCCTGAGTATTTTTCTCAGAATCATTTCAACTTATTTATACTTAATGTGGTAAATTAATAAATTTATATTACTTTAGTGACAAGAACCATATACTCTGGTGTCCTAAGATGGAATCTCCTGTCATTAACTAGCAGCATGACCTTAGGCAGGCTAGTCCCTGCTCTGAGACTGTTCCCTTACTATCAAAGCAAGAGGTTGCACTAGTGAGCTCTAAGCGTCCTTCCAACTGTAAGAAGTGGGGGATCGTTGTTCCGTTCAACGAGATGAGGTATATACCGCATAATGCGGCATAGCAGTTAAGAACCAGGACACCCAGGGGTCCAATTCTAGTTAGAAATTCTAGCTAGATTATTTACTACCTGTGGCACTGTAGGCAAATTACTTCTCTGTGCTTTAGCTTCCTCATTCGTAAAAGAGACATCATAATAGTACCTATTTTTTAAGGTGTATTATGAGGATGAGAGAAAAAATGCACATAAAGCCCTTACTTGGAACAGTGCTGGACATATAAGTGGTCAAAAAAAAAAAATGAGTTACTATTACAACAGGTCGAGTGCCTGGCACACAGTGGGAGTTCCAGTAAAGGCCTGTGTGGAGCGAGTCACCCATTAGCTGTCTCGCAGGATGAACAGGAGCTGGCCCGGTGGGGCGGGAGTGGGGACAGGAAGGAGCGGGGAGAGAAGAGCGTTTCAGGCAGAATGAAGAGCAAATGGTAAAGCCCTGAGGTGGGAGGAGTGGGAAGGGCCATACAAGATGCCACTGGGGCCGATGAGGGAAGAGCCACACCCCACAGTCCTGAAAGCAGTTACGCTGCCTTCACTTTATTCTAAGTGCAAAGGGGAGGGAGAAAACAGCACGGCCGGTTTTGTTTCAGTACTGTCACAGATCTACTGAAGGTACTTTGGCCACAAACTGAGTAAAGGCCAATGCTTACAGGTAACAACGACAAAGTAGTTGTGCTTACGAGTAACAACAGGCAAATTCTTGAAAGTTACTTGCATCATTTCCCTTTTCCCACAGTGTTTAAAAAAGAGACTATGTCTTCTTATGACTTTACAAAGGAGATGGTATAGGACAAAGAGGAACAGTAGACATTATGATAGAACAGGACAAACATGAGGGCTTATCGTAACAGTGTTACTTCTTGTATTTAGCAGAATCAAAGACAAATTCATTGCTAAACGTAGTAAAAAACAAACATTTTTACTTAAACCTCTCCCGTCCAGAGCCTACGAGCGTACCTGATGTGCCCCCAGTCTACACCTTCAAAAAAAGGATGACCTTTTATTTCTTCTACTCCACTATTTCCAATTCTGTTTTCAGAATCAATACAAAATCTAGAAAATGGAAACAGAGAAAGGATCATATGCAAATTACATCTAAAGTACCCTATTTGCATTTTTTCCCCAAACATTTCGTTTTTTTCTGTTTACCAAAGTCCGCTCTGTTTCTTGTGGGAAATGTGGGAGAGAACAGAAATCCTCTGTAATTGCCCTGTACAGGGAGAGCCGCTGCAAACAGTTTCAAGCCATTTCCTTTAAGTCTTTTATTGCAATTTTTTAAAATACGTGTTAGTACAGTAGTTACTGTTTTAGGGCAATTCTTGTCATTTAATATACTGAGAAAACTTCCCAAAGTCATCGTATATTTTTCTATAACTTCATATTCTAAAATTTGCATGTGGAAATATTACAGTTTATTTAGCCAGTCCACTCTTGTTGAACACTTGGTTTTCAATTGTTCATTACTAAAAACATATGATAAACATATTCTCCCTATATCTTTACACACATCTAATTATCTGCATAAGAAAATTCCTAGAATTGGGGCGCCTGGGTGGCTCAGATGGTTAAGCGTCTGCCTTCAGCTCAGGTCATGATCCCAGGGTCCTGGGATTGAGTCCCGCATCGGGCTCCCTGCTCCTTGGGAGCCTGCTTCTTCCTCTGCTTCTCTCTCTCTCCCTCTGTCTCTCATGAATAAATAAATAAAATCTTAAAAAAAAAAAAATTCCTAGAATCACTGGGTCAAAGGTCATATACAGTTTAAAGATTTTTGACAATATACCATCAATTAGCTGTTCTCATAGGTGGTCCCAATTTATATTCCTTGCAGCCATTCACAACAATACCAAACTTCATCTTAGTTGAGAAATAGAATGGAATCCTTTGCTTAGAAACAATTTCATAGATAGACTTGTGATATGAACTGCTACTAACAATTTATTTTCCCTTTTCTCTTTAATGAAATAGGGTCATTGCATGGTTGCATCAACAGGAGTGACCTTTGAAATGATACAAGACACCTTCCCTCTTCTTAACTCTTACTTTTTTTTACTGCATGCTTCCTTTTAATTGTTTGCAGTTTTTAAAAAACACATTTTCTTTATTGATCTCTTTGACTGTATAGCTCAGTGGTGGTCCCTTTTCCTCCCACGAGAGTAAAATGGGCAATTCGATCTTTTTAGATAACCTGTAAAATTTTAAAATACCATAAACTCCTCTAGGGATTTAACCACTGACCTAAGAATTAAGTCCTTGGCTTTCTCAGATATAGGTACCTCTGGAGGAAATACCAAAGTTTCTTTCCAGTTCATCACTTTTCTATATGTTTCTTGAGGAGTTTCAGAGCAGAAAGGTGGATATCCTGCATATGAGATAAAACACAAGTTTTATCATCCTTAATAATCAAATATACTCTATCTACTGTGTATGTGCCATAGGAAAAGAGAATTAGCCAGAAGTGCTCTATTCAACAATAAAAAATGTCACCATTCATCAATTTATAATAAAATTGCTAATAAAGGCAATAAAACAAAAGGATTCAAACCATCACCCAGTTTATCTGAAAGACCATGTAGATACAATTTTGACACATGGAAGTTCTGGTTAAATACCCTTTTCCTGAATCTCTACAGAGCTCACTGGTATTTATCATTGTTGACAGTGGGGGATGTCAAAGAGCTCAGTGATTTTAGCCCATGAGATCTGTAATATGTTCAATCAGTGGCACTCACGAAATTTATATAGGATGTACATAAACAAATGATAAGACATACCTATTAGCATTTCATACATAATCACTCCCAAAGACCACCAGTCACACAATTTGTTGTAACCAGTCTGCATGAATACTTCTGGAGCAATGTAATCTGGTGTCCCAACTGTGGAATATGCCTGCAAAGGAAGAGCTTATCAAACCAGCATTCTTAAATATATGTTGAACGATCTGAGTATGGCTCACTACTGGAAAAAGCAATATATACAGCTGTTAAATTTTCATTTAATAATTGTTTTGCATGTTTATCATGTAGAGAGCTTAGTGACAGGTACCAAGTCAGATAATATGTTATTTAAGATATGATTTCTGACCCCCCACCCAAGAAGCTCAACTAAATTATTTACATATTTAGCCCTAAATCCTGTGAAAATTAATAAAAGGACAGCTCACTAACATGGACCCCGGATGCTAGAAGGGGGAGCTACACTACTGTACTACCCGCTGTCAGTTACAGGAGGGGCTGTCAATTGCAGACCCCAACAGAGGAATCATCAACAGGGAAAGAATCACCAATTATGGGCCCCAACAGGGAAAGATGTACACTGCATCTCCTATGAGAAAGCAACTACCCCGCAACTCAGCCAAGGAGAGACCTTCACCACCCTCAACTCTTGCTTTTCTCCAATGGACTTTTGTTCAAAACAGCTCCTTTCAAATCCTCCTTCTTCTCTTAAAATACCAATTTTCTTCTTTTTTGTTGGAGTTGCCAATGGTTTTGCCACAGCTTGCCTGTCCCAAATTGCAATTCTCTGTTATTCCTGAATAAACCCATTTTTGCTGGTAAAATAACTGTTTTATTTTTAAGGTTAACAATCCATTTCAAAAAGAATAAAGAGGTTGAACCCAGTGGGCCTGAGTCCACCACTCACAACTAACATGTTCTCAGGCAAGTGATTCAACCCATCTGAGCCTCAGCTTCTGCTTACAGAAAACTGGAGTGATAATATAGTCCTAACACAGTTGATAGGAGGATGAAACAAGAAAAGGAATGTGGTTTAGAAACTACAACCTACTGTATATATAAACGTCACGTATTTTCATTATAAACCTAATTCCAGGGCACTGCTTATCCATTAGAAAGCAATGGAGTATTTCATTCTTAATGCATATAAAATCTTACAAAAATGATTTCTTTAAGGCAGTAGTTCTCATTTAAGGCAGCATGCTAGGGACCACTTGAAAATGTGTGCCAGCAGACTTTGTCATTTCAAGGACCTGAGGGGTGGGAGTGGGAGGTTGCTGATTGGCATTTAGTTGGGGGGGGGGATACAAGATCTAAAGGATTTCCTACCCAAAATACTAAGAATCCCCTCTACTTCTCCCTTGGTAAATAAACATTGATAGAAGTCATGATAATGTCCACAAGAATATAAAACATGACAGCAGTAATCACCTGTGAATACTCTGTAAGTCGAATTCCCACCATATTTTTAAGCAGTATTCATTTTTTCCCCTTAAAAGTAGGAAATACTGCAATTCTTCTCTCAGTGGTAAAATCTGATCTGAAAATGGCACATTTAAAAGTAGAAGGAAGTTTTTGTCATTAATTCATAGCTCCATAGTTTTAAAACTTTTTTTTTTTTTAACTTTTAAAAACACTGAAATGTTTTACAAGCACAGGAAGCTTGCAGTTAATTACTCAGGCCATTGACAGAATGAGTTCACCCATGCAAAGGTCTTATTATTTGGTTGGAGAGTGTATCAGACTATTATCTTTCAGTCTATTTACCTCACCCAGTACTCAGAGGGAATGCTGAATTAATTTCCCTTTCATCACTTGGTTGAATTTAACAAGTATTTATAGTGTCTGTATGTACCGGGCTGTACAAGAGATCAGGAAAACATAGTCAAAAGGCACATTCCTAACCCTGAGAATGTTCGTGGACCTAGGCAATAGGATAAAGGGAAGAGGGAAAGGGGCAAGCAATTCTTATATTCACTAAGTAATAAAGGAGAAATAGTGTGGGGCAAAAGTAGTTTTATCCCACTGTCCTTAAAAAGAGTATTTAAATTTATCTGTGGTAAAGTCTGCTTTCCGTTTCTGTTTTATCTGTTAACATGCCAAACTTCCTATTTACTTTGTCCATGAAGAAGTTCTTAGAAACACACAACCACCTTACTTATGCTGACTGGCGTTTGTTGTTTCAGAACAAGTATGAAAAATGGAACACACAAGGCATTCACTACAATCACACTCACCTCTGTGAGTTTTATATTGTGCTAATTACTAGTAGACAGATTACTTAATCATAGGTATGAGCCATAAAATGCTATAAAGTTAAATCATAAAGTAAAAATCAGCATTTACTTTCCAGGCAAGGAAAGGTTACAGAGAAACTAAAAGAACTATGTGACCCAGGAAGCAGCTTTATCACTGCTACAAAGTAAGTACTAATCATTGTGAAGATAGGAAATGATCAACCAAAGCCAATGAAATTTTAGAACCAGGGCAACCTTTCTTAAAGACATGGCTAACTTACCAGCTGTCTCCGGTTCTTCTTCCATGTTTCTGCTTTCCTCTTTGAGTTCATGTTCTGAAATGCTAATTTCAATAAGAGAGAATTGTAATCATGAGGGAAAAAACTCCACCAAAAAACAAATTCACAAATATACACGTAAATACATTGGTTTAAGGAGAAGAGGAAGAGAACTTTCAGTGCTCAACAATACTGCATTAAACCGGCTACACTATGTTACCCAGGAAAAAAAAATCAGACTTACAGAAGTCACTTGGCGGGTTGTGTGTAAGGTTTCTGTAGAATTCAGTCCTATGAGCTTTCTTTAATCCCGTGCATAAACCAAAATCAGATAATTTTACATGACCCTAAAAAAAAAAATCCAGTAAAATCAAGAGATTATATTAACTTTGAAACAAAAGCCTAATTATAAATTCTTCTTTTAAATGCAATCATTATAAAAACTCTTAGCAGTATAAGAATTCCTACAGGTGATAAGTAAAATTATAAATATTTGATGACGATTTTTACGAGTAGAAAATGGAAGAAGATAAAGACGGCCATCCTCCCTTGATGTCAGTTCACTCCAGAGTCTTCTCTCATCGCATCATTCTATGACATCACGTAGTTGAGCAATAATATAAATGGTAGTTGTCCATTCAATCACAAAATCAGCTCCATTACTCCATTAAAGAATCAGCAACCCAATAATTCACCAGTTTCTTCACATACCTTGGCATCCAATAAAAGGTTGTCTGGTTTAATATCCCGATGGATGAAACCCAACTGGTGGATTGCATCTATTGCTAGAACAGTCTCTGAAATGTAGAACTGTGTCTCCTCTTCTGTCAAGGTATCTTTCTTCATTAGCAATGTCATCATGTCACCTACATAAGGGAAACCAAGTATCATGTATTAGAAACACCTCAAGCTTCCTCTGTATTCATACAACCTATGCCTGATTTTTGCATTGTGCGACCCACCCAGTATACCTCCAACCATCTCTGGAGCCAAGTAAAAAAAGTGTCATTGCATTAGCAGAAGTTTCACGACATTTAATGACTTTTAAGATAGAAAGCAGGTGATAATGAAGTAATATCCACCACTCAACATCCCGAATAGGTAGCTGAGGAAAATATGCTGAACTGAGAAAATGAATCAGAGGAAGCACACCTGGAAACGGGATATATTCTTTCAAATTCAAGTTTCAAAAATGTTCAGAGCTCTTCAGTCCATCAAAAACAAAACACTATCCCACTACAAGATATTCTTTTACTTTCAAGGAATGTTTTCTTTAAAAAGAGGCAAAGAATAAACAATGGAGCCCATCAAAAGTAAAACATTGTCCCACTAAAAGATATTTTTACTTTCAAGGAATTTTTTCTTTAAAAAGGGGCAAAGAATAAACAATGGTGAACTTACAACTCAGAGCTGACAACTGTTAATATTTTTTATAATACATCGAGTCTTAAAACACGGAAAGGTGTTCTTTGTCCTCTATCCCATTTTATTTATTCCCCTTTCCCTTTTTGCTGAGTAACCATTATCATGGACTTGGCTTGGTGGGTTTCTTTCTAGCTTATTTTTAAAATATGTTTTCAGATACATGTATCTTAATCTATGAAATTATAGTCTTTGAAATTTTTTAAAAATTACATAAATGGTATCAACTGTACATACAATTTTACAGCTTGCTTTCTTATTCCACTGTTCCTGAGATCTTCTTATTGAAAGGGATAGAGCTCCCGACTTTTAACTACTGTAAAATATTTCAGCACATAATTATGCCACATTTTATTTATCCATTCTACTGATGGGCATTTATCTTGCTTGCAGTTTTTCACTATCACAACAATGCTTCAGTGGTCTCACAGGTCTCTTGTGCATGTGTCCGGGACAATCTCTAGGGAATACACTAGTTGTAAAATTGCTGGATTGTAGGACGCATGCACTTTCAACTTCAGTGGTATCTATGAATTGCTCTCTGTTAAGAGTAGAGATTAATTTAGATACAAGAGAGGCCAGTTTCTCCCACAGCCTCATCAGACTCTTAATGTTCTTACTAATCAGATATGTGTGAAATGGTAGCTCATTTTTGTTTTAATTTGCATTTCCCTGAATATGAGCAGAGTTGAACATTTTCCTATATATTTATAGACCTGCCAGAGCTTCTCTTCTATATATTGTCTATCACTTGCCCATTGGGTTGTTTGTCTTTCTTAAGTGACTTATTGTTCCTAACTCTGGACCTGCAACAATCTAACTAATTATACCCCGTAAGCCCAGACCGGTAATGTTTAAAATATGCTGGATTTATTATTCCTTCAAAATAATCTGATTTGTGGTAAAAAATTAGCATTATTATGGGAGGAACTATTGGAAAACCATGACTGCTAGGAACAGGACAGTAAACCTAACCAACAGGATAATAATTACATATAAAGATGTGCTTGCGTTCAGTCTGTCCATCCTATTACATTTGTTTTTACCTCCAGGGAGAAATTCCATGATCAGATAAAGGTTCCTCTTATCTTGAAAACTGTAAAACATCTTCACCACCCAGGCACCATCTGCTTCTACCAAAATATCTCTTTCTGCTCGGATATGGGCCACCTAGATGAATGTATTTTGAAAAAAATAATTGCAACACATTACACATTTTTTCAAGTTTATTTCTTACCATCCAGTTCCTTAACAGTCATGAAGGAAAAGGGGGAGTTTTAGAAAAGATTTGAAATATACACGCATGTTCAGATCCTCATTATATATGGAGAACCTCAGGAAATGGTGTATTTTAGAGTTTATCTTTAGGCCTGAAAAGATGGGATCTACAGGTACATTACAGAAAGCTGAGGCCTCTGAGGTAGAAAAATGCTTAG
Organism: Zalophus californianus; assembly: GCF_009762305.2. NCBI lineage: Eukaryota > Metazoa > Chordata > Mammalia > Carnivora > Otariidae > Zalophus > Zalophus californianus. The sequence continues at coordinate 79,502,363 of NC_045603.1, forward strand.
TCCAAAAACTTTCCAACCAGAATCCTTATTCGCCAAGGATCCTGGCTTTGTTATATAAATTTCAGCCCCTGGTCTTTTTTTTTTTTTTTAAGGTTTGTTTGTTTATTTAGTTATTTATTTATTTGAAAGAGAGAGAGAGAGCAAGCAGGGGGAGGAGCAGATGCGGAAGAAGAAGGGGGAAGGAATCTCAAGCAGACTCTATGCTGAGCGCAGGGCCTGATATGGGGTCAGATCTCATGACCCTGAGATCATGATCCTGAGATCAAGATCTGAGTCAAAACCAACAGTCGGACACTTAACTGACTGAGCCACCCAGGTGCCCCTGGCCTGACTTTTGAAAGTTAAAAGTAGTAAGCAATGCCTTAACAGGTTGGTATGACAAAGTCAGGGTCCTCAGCAAACTGTTTTTAAGGGCTATTAGTTAAAAAAACGGGGGCCTTATGTGGTTTTTAAACATTTGTTTTGTTTTGTTTTTTAACAAGCAGAAACATTTATAATAACTTTGTATTATCCTGTCAATTATAATAACTTTATATTATTTTGTTAAATATAAAACCTCCATAATATCTATTAACATGATCTACAGCAAATTAGTGTAACTTTTGGGGGTTTTGCTGCTGACTTGTCAGACATACAATTATACTAGGGATACTTTTATATGAACATTTTATAGACTGGAAAATTGTATAAACTGAGTAATTTATCGGGTTGGTATAATCAATTTTCAGATGTTTTGCATTAATATATTTATACATTTTCTCTTCAAAGATTAACAATAATATTTGATTTTATCCCTTTGCTGTTCTCATTATGCATCATTATGAACTCTGGCCCAAAGCACATGAGAACCCAGATTTCCTAAGCCTTTTCATGGTAATGAAACATGATCTGCTTAAAATGTCATATTTGGGATTACTGTATTTATTACCTGGTACAATAAATGCTCTGAGATCAAAGCACAGGAAAAACAGTTGAAAACTAAGAACTTGCTTTCGGGCATGAAAAAACCTCAGAATTTCTCCGGATCTGTTTCATAAAGTGAATAATGGTATCAAAATTCCTACCTATTGCCTTCAACAAAGCATTTTAAGATTAATAAAGGAAAAACATTAAACCTTTGATGTTGCATCTGCTGCTGTCAGGAAAAACTATGTCATCAACTTGGCTTGATTGTTTTTAAATATCTTGAAGTCAGATTACAGGATGTTTTCAAAATGGGCCTATGTTTTCAAAGAATAGGAAGTTATCGTACATAGTAATCTGGTACCACAATATCAGGGAGATAAGTTGCTACTTTGTGAACTGGTTAGTATTAAAGTAAATGTAATAAACACTTCACATAATGACATATTAGAATTGAGTGGGAAAAAGTTTTCTAAAATGAAATTCAATGGTAGCAAATGCAGGTTAATTTATATAGGGGGAAAACAATAACAAAATGCAAAACAGACTTGATGTTTGGGCTCCAGTGAGATTTTCCCTGCATAGGAACGAACAGTGGTCAGAAACTCTTCAACTTCTGGCAAAATATTCTAGATCAGTGCTGTCCAACAGAAATACAATGCAAGCCACAAACATAATTTAAAATTCTAGTCACATAAATTACACAAATACAATGCAAGCCACAAACATAAATTAAAATTTGTAGTCACATAAAAAGTAAAAAGAAACAGATGAAATATTTTTAATTATATACAGTTTATCATTTCAGTATGTAATGAATACAAAAATTACTGAGATTTTTTTTTGTACGAAGTCTTCAAAATTTGGTATATATTTGCCATTTACAGCATATCTCAATTCAGACTAGCTACACTCAAGTGCCTGGTAGCCACATGTTGGCTAGTAAGATGAAGACTATAGCTGGAACGAACTGCTCCCTTTGTCCCTCCGCCAAAACCCTATCCAGGACTAATCCCAGACGGCTTAGTTAGATCCTGTTTATCTCTTTGTCTCTGAGGCTCTACATCTTGACCCAGACCTTTATTCTTATCATTATCTGTAATTCTCTAATACAATTCAATACCTCGACCTTCCTCGAGTTCCAAACCAACCTCTTCCCTCTGGAATCAGTGTGTCTTCAAAAAAGTCCCATATCGTCTCACCTCTGGATGGTTCTTTCACCTTGTCATTCTAACTGAAACCAGGCTGTTGACAGTTCTGTCTTCCTGCACAGTGAGTTCTCAGGAATGACCTGCTCTCCTCTCATGCCTTACTTGGCGAGGGGGTAAGTTTCCTGCTCATTCTTCTGCTGCTTCTGTACCACTGTGACCCTCTCCTTCTCTGCACCTCCTTTGAAGTGCACACTGGGCAACTCCATCACCCATCATCTATCCTCATGGCTATCATTTAGAGAGCTCCTGGGTCCACCCTCTCACTCATTCATGACTTCAGCTCCTGGCTCACCAACTTCCTTTCTAGCTTCTCCACTCATGGATAGATTTCAACATCCATAAGGTGAACCATCAAATGCCCTATCTACTGACTTCTTTCTCATCTGCAATGATCTCTTCCACCACTGCACCTCAGCCACCCATGGTAATCGTCTTGGCCTTCTCATCACCAATAACTGTACCCCCTCTAAAATCTCCATTTTGAGGAACTCTATTTCCACCTTTTATCCTTCCAGATCTCTTATTCTTATATTTCAATCTTCCTTCCATGGATTCTACAACTTTTTCTCTTTTGCTCTCCTCACAACCTCATTTCTTTTTCTACCCAGCCTAGATTCCATCATTCTGATCACTCTTTTTGCAAACACTCTGAACTCTCTTGTCCCCTTCCTCCATTGTATTTGCCTGGCAAAACACCAACCCTAATTAGACTCAAATTTCGGTCTATTCTCTATCTACCCCAGAGCAACTAAGTATTGCTACAGAAAGGTCACCCAACTATGCCAACAGGTTTCACTGTACATTCAGGATTGCAAATGTCAATGGGTATTCAACTGCATTTCCGCAGCAAGTCTGCTCTCCCACCCTTTAAGCCAATAGTTGTGACTGTTTCACAAATTCTCTCTCTATACACCTCCAGCAAGCCAGCTGTCCCTCTCTACTCTGAGATGATGACCTCACTTATTTGCACTCAGGCAGGAACTTGGCACCTGACGCTGCCAGATCAACCACCCTGCATTTGTTCCCATTTTCTCTGCCTCTCCTTCCTGTTTTAATGGATAGGTACTGTCCACTCCTCTCAAAGATCAACTCTTCTGTCTTCCAGTGTATTCCTATAGTTATCCGTCCCCTCTCTCCTGCATCTTCAATTTTTCTTTCTAATGGATTCTTCTAATCAGCATCAAAACATTTCTTGTCTTAAAAAAAAAAAAAAATCCTTTTTTACCCTAAGTCTCACTTTACAAATCTGTTCTTTGGGGGAAAAAAAGAAAAAAACAAACACAAACAAACAATCTGTTCTTTGTTCTGCCTCACATGGAAGATTTATCTGCACTCACATTCCCCACTCTTGCTTCCCATTTTCTTTCTCACCATTTCAGTTAGGCTTCTGCCCTGCAATCCACTGGAAATGTCTTTGCCAAGTTATTAAAAAATCTCCATATTGTGACATCCACTGGCTTGTCTTCCTCTTGTACTCTCTCAGCAGCATTCCACATAGTTGACCACCTACCTCCTCCTTTAAGCACTTTCTTCTCTTGGCTTCCATGACACGATGTTCTCCCAGTTTTCCCCTACCGGATTAGATGTTCCCTCTTGGTTCCCTCTGCTGGTTTCTCTTCTGCCTATTGTTCCCTAGGGCTTGGATCCAGGCCCTCTTTCCTTCTCTACTATATTTGTTTTCTAGGCAATTTCATCTTGTCCCCAGTATATGATCAATATATTGGTGGCTTCCAAATTATAATTCTAGTGAAACTTCTCTCCAGATTCCAGCCAACTGTGAACTTAATATCTTTTCCTGGATCTAACACGCAGCTCAAACTCAATATACCACAGAGAGAACCCTTCATTCCCACTATCTCCAAATCTGTTCTTTCTTCAGTCTTTTCTAAATCAGAAAACAACACCATAATGTGTCCCATTCCTAAATAAAACTCTAGGTAGTATCCTGATTCTTCCATTTTCCCCTCACTATCCTTACCCATTGTCTCATCCCCCAGTGTACAGGACATCACAGAAAATCCTGCTGGCTCTCCCACTAAAACACATACTTAATCTGACTTTTCTTCAGTTTCTCTGCTCTAAGCCACAATCACATCCTGGCTGGAATTGGTACACCAGTCTCTCAGTTGGCTTTTCTGATTCACCTCTTGTTTCCTCCATCAGCAAGCAAAGGGACTCATTCATCTTTGTAAAACATCAATCAGACATACCATTCCCCCTCAAACAACAGCGTCCTCCCATTGCATTTAGAATAAAACCCAAACGCTCTACCTTGGCCTTCAGAGCTCTGGGATCTGATCCTTGTCTACCTCTCCCACCATTCTTCTTGCACTGAATTCTAGCCACAATGGCTTCTTTCTCTTTAAGCGGGCCAAGATTATTCTTGCCTCAGGGCCTCTGCATTTGCTGCCTGGATATTTGTTCTACCTGATCTTTATCTGTCATTCTTTCTCATTATTTAGTCTTTCATCAAATATTCTCTCTTCAGAGAAACATTCCCTGATCTAATTCTTCCTCTTAAACCCAGATCAATTGCATCAATTCATCCTTTTGTAAAAACTTTCTTTGTAGTCTTTCTCAATCATGACTATTTGAAATAGCTGCCTGCCTATTTCCCCACTACTAGAAAAAAATAAGGATCGGGTTTGTCCTGTTAATCCCATCTATGTGTTACCCAGAACACCACAGGCCCATTTGGCACATCATAGGCCCCCAATAAATACTTGTTGAACGCATGAAATAGAAATAAAGTGAAAGAATGCAGTGAAAATTCAAGGGGGGGGCATATTTAAATAAAAACCAATATTATACTGCTGTAATAACTAAGTAAGTTTTAGGCGGGACTTTTCTCAGCTGCGGCTAAGGTGCTGGGTCCTTCCTGGGTCCTTCCGAGGAAGCTAGGACCGTGTTGGGTGAGACCCTCACTTCCTCCGGTTAGCACCTTGCGGCTACAGCACTCACCCACACTACGGCGGCGCTGTCTCGGGCTCGCCTGCATCTACTCAGCCCTCATCCTCCAGTCATGGAGGATAAGATCAATGTCCTCATTAAAGCAGCGGGTGTAAAAGTTGAACCTTTCTGGCCAGGTTTGTCTACAAAGGCCCCCAGCCAGTGTCAACATCAACATCAGGAGCCTCATCTGCAAGCAAGGGGCTGGTGGAGCCTCCCCAGCGCCTGATGCTGCCCCAGCAGGAGGTCCCGCCCCCTCCACCAAGGCTGCCCCCACTGAGGAGAAGGAATTGGAAGCAAAGAGAGGAGAATCAGAGAGGAGTCTGATGAGGACGTGCACTTTGGTCTTTTTGACTAAACCTCTTCTGTAACCTGTTCAGTCAAAAGCTGAACTCTTAAGTAAGCTTTAGGCAGGGACTAAAAGACTGAAGTAGAGCATTAGGTAGAGAGAGGGGCCATCCTCCCTCTATACTCTGTTGTTGAGTCCTCCCCTAGCATATGTAATCCATTTAGGGTTCTACAGAGCTTCTACCCAGACCAGAAACAGAGGGGAATACATAAATAATACTATTTTTGTTTTCAGATTTATGGCCTACCCTTAAGCTGCATTAAGTCACAGCAAACATAGAGAGTCCAGGAGTATGAAATTGGGGGAGGGGGGTGGTTTGCAGATTTTGGAAATATGTAAAATCAGCCAATTCACAGGAGACTGGTCTTGTTTATATGTGATAGGGATTAAGGAAGCTGAGAACTGTCCTTTATTTTCACTGAAGTCAGAAAAGAAGGTATTTTGTTATGGATTAAATGTTTGTGTATTGTCCCCCTCCACCAAATTCCTATAGTGATGCCCTAACCCCCAGGGTGACTGAATTTGGAGATGGGGCTCTAAGGAAGTAATTAAGGTTAAGTGAAGCCATAGAAGGAGAGGCGGATAGTGTCCTTTTAAGAAGAGGCACCAGAGAGCTCCCTTTCTTTCTCTGTGCACACAGCAAGGATAGGCGATGAGGGCCTTAGTGGGAAGGCAGCAAGCCATCTGCAAGCCAGAAGAGCACCTCACTAGAATCAAACCGTGCCAGAATCCTGGTCTTGGACTTTCAGCCTCCAGAACTGTGAGAAAATAAATTTCTGTTGTTTAAGCCACCCAGTCTTTGGTATTTTGTTATGGCAGGCTGAACAGGCTAATACATTTTCAGATTATAAATTTGGAAGCAATTTTAACTATAAGAATCAAGAAACAATAAAACAGGCTACCAAAATATTAATAGACCATATACAGTAAGATGTGTCGACTCCTTTTTACAAATTCCAATATTAACATTTACTCTAACACCTAGTCAGTGGTATTCCTTCGGTTATATGTGTTAAAGAACTCATACCTGCTCTTTTTCAAGCATATCAGCTTTTCTCAATATCTTCATTGCATAGATATGGCCTGTATCTTTCTTCTGGACCAGCCGCACCTAGAATGTAAAAATTGACCATACTATCAATGGTAAACAGTCACTACTATTGATTTAGAAGCAAAAGGTAAGTTCTTTTAAAGGGATCAGTGTTGCAATTTGCCATTGCTTATATTTTAGGAATTCTTAAACTATTCTGATACATTAAACTATTTTAATACATATTAACCTATTGAAATACCTATTTTAAACTATCTTAAGCTACATATTTTCAACAGCAGTGTCTTTAAAAAGGAAGTAACCTCTCCAAACGCTCCTCTTCCTATAACTTTCAGAGACTCAAAGTCATCCAAGCCAAGTCGGGTCCTCTTGAGCCGTAAGAACTCTGTTTCCTTTCGGGCATGTTGTGATCGGCGTAACTTTTTCTATTAAAAAAGACAATTTAAAAGGATGATTCTAAATTTAGATTGCTCTAAAGGAAGCCTGTAGTATTAAAATAGATAAGATAAGTAAAATGGGGGCAAAGTATCTTAAATATTATATACGAATGTTAGAACTTATTTACCAAAGTTGAGTATTTGTTAAGCATGGAAAGAATAAAACAATCTAAAGAAAACATTTTTTATTTTTACCAACTGATAAATCTTTATTCTTGAGGTGGACTCCTTTAATATTTCATCTTAGTGAAGTTTATCTTGTATTTCATGTATATGCTAACTTAATTCATACATAAAAGTTAAGCTTTAGGAAATGCTAATAGTATTCTGATCATGAATTTTACAGTCAGGCAATCTACTTTGCTTCAATTCCCTAATTTCCAGGTTGTGCTGTCACAACTCCTGAGATTTAGGACACCAAAATAATACCACAGCAGTGTTTCCATGGAGATTTACTTATGATAGAATTTTTTCCTAGATAAATTTTAATAAACTGCTTTGAGATTTGGCACACAACTTCCTAAGAATATAAAATTGCAAAATAATAATAAAGAATTCATTAAAATATTCAAGTCAGGAATTTCATAATGCACTCTCCAAAGATCACCAAAAAATAACAAACGCTGATAAGAAACATTATGAAATACCTGAAGGTTATATTTGGAAGAGGCGTTCACTTCACTGTTCTAAACGTCATTTCCCCCCTGACCAAACAAAACTCTGTTGACCTTCTGTTAGGTCCTGGTAAAGGTCACATAGAGTAGGAAATAAACAAAATCAAAAAAATTAAGCACCTGTTCATGGTCAACTGAACCCTACCAGGTTTTCAGGAGTTCCATTCTGAGGGAAAGGCAAGTCGACATGGCCATCGCAGCTCAGAAACACTGCTTTTAAATGCAGCTCAAGGTATAACCACTGAATGGTGTCTTACACTATTCCTGTGTATATCTGTTTTCAGAAAGGGATGGCAAACTATCAATCAATTGGAAATAGGTAAATGCGCATCCCAGTGCAATGGAATTCTGAAACTTCCAACAAAATTAATCTAAGAAGATGCAATCAAGAAATTTTATCTTCGATTTAAACATCTTTAAACAGCTGAAGGAAGTTACACACTCAGGCACATCAATGGTGGAAACAGACTATTTTTTTGTTCAAAAATGCCCACTGAATGATTTTTTTAAAAAAATAACTGAATTACTATAGTAAAACAACACTTGATCTTAGCCAAAAGGCCAAGCCCAAAAAAGCAGCTTAAGACTAATTAAAAAGGCCACATGGTGGCACTATAATATCATGTCTTTCAAAGCAATAGAGAGGTTTCGGGAGGTTTGTTTCAATTACATAAATGAATAAATATAAGAATTTTGAAACTCTTTCTGGGTCTATGACTTTATGGACTATAAAATGGAGTATGGTTGGGTGTAGTTTCAGAAACTTGTCTAATCTGAATGGAAAAGATGATCTCATTACACACTTTCATAATCATGCTCAAAATCAACAGAAGAGAGGCCACTAAAGAAAATAATGTTCACTAATATTTAATAGCTTGTGTAATGCAGCAAGTAAACAATGTTTATGTAGTTTGGGGCACAGCTATTTAATTGCAAAAAGGGAGAATCACAAGTAAACGGAGCACATAATTCTACAAAAATGAGACCACGCTATACCATTGTTACATTACTTAAAAAAAAAAACCTATTCCATGATATTAGTCTTTTTTTTTTTTAAGATTTATTTTTATTTTAGAGAGATAGAGAGTGGATGTGAGCGAGGGAGGGGCAGGGGGAGAGGGAAAGCAGACCCCCCGCTGAGTGGAGCCCAAGGCCCCACAACCCTGAGATCATAACCTGAGCCAAGACCAAGAGTCCAGAGCTTAACTGACTGAGCCACCCAGGCGCCCCCCCCATGATATTAGTCTTCAAATCAGTGTTGCAGTCCAGAGGGAGGTAAAGCAAGCTAGCATTAAAAAATAGACTGATGGAGCACCTGGGTGGCACAGTTAAGCATCAGACTCTTGGTTTTGATTCAGGTTGTCAGATGGAACCCCGTGTAGGGCTCTGCGCTCAGCTGGAGACTCTCTCTCTCTCCCTCTGCTCCTCCTGCACACGCTCTCTCTCTCTCAGATAAATAAATAAATCTTAAAAAAATATATTGATGACATGATGAGCACTGAGTAATGTATAGGATTGCTGAATCACTGAAACTTACACCTGAAACTAATATAACACTGTATGTTGACTATACTAAGAATTAAAATAAAAAAGTTAATAAAGTCAAAAAAATATACTGATGGAAAAAACATGTTGATGTATCTGCTTGTGTAGATTAAGTAGCCTTGAAAAACAAGTAACATTTTTGTGGTAATCATATCCTTTCTCGCCAAAGAGGACAACAAAATCTGTGGGCAGGCTTAACATTTCATGGCTCCCTTTTGCAGCTTAAATTTATTTTGTTTTTCCATCAGAGTGAATAATATTCCATGTCTGATGGGATTTTCTTAAGTGAGACGAAACTAGACATACATCGTTTTCTTCCTTTCTCCATTCCTTTTTAAATGGGTGTTCCTCAAATTCTCGATCTATGGGATGCTCAGGTTTTATATAAGACAGGCAGTGTACACAGAAGTTCTGAGATCTGAAAGAGTTCAGCTGGCAACTCCACCTCTGCATATATGCTCTACATGACCACATCACATGGTTTAATTTTCACAAATAACTTTCACGAATTATTTCACAAAGATTTTCTATTTTGAATGAATTAAGGATAAATACTAGTTTTCAATTTAAAACTAGATTTTTTATAAAACAATTTTATTTTTTAAAAAATCCACCCCAGGGTACCTGGGTGGCTCAGTCGGTTAAGCGTCTGCCTTTGGCTCAGGTCATGATCCCAGGGTCCAGGATCGAGCCCCACGTCAGGCTCCTTACTCGGCGGGGAGTCTGCTTCTCCCTCTCCCTCTCCCTCTGACCCTCCTCCCACTCTCTCAAATAAATAGAACCTTTAAAAAGAAAAATCCACCCCACACAATGATAGTTACAACATATTTTATATCAAGGTTTAAGAGATGGTATCTATTCTGTAGAATTTGACATAATCTAAGACCTAGCATAGGGCCTAACAAGCATTTGTGGAATTAAAATATCTTCACAAAAAAGTTTTAGAAGTTTTATAGTTATTATGGGCCACTATTTTTAGATATAAATCATATCACATTTTCTACAAGTTAATGAGAAGAATTAAAGAAAATAGCTCTAAATGTATTTAGCACTTCCTGGTGCAGAGCAGAGGTTGCGAACCGAAAGCTACAAACTGTATTCAACCTACAGATGTACTTAATTTGGCCTGCAAGTTGGTTTTAAAACACTTGAATTATTTGCAGATATTTTTAAAAAGCAGGTGATGTCACATAGAAGTCCAGATTTCCAGCCTCTCTTGAAAGACAGGAACTCGGCCACACTGGGCCAAAGAGGCAGTGAGTCCCCTTTTGATGGACACCAGGTCTCTAATTGGTCACAGTCTCCACCATTGATGCCAGTCATCAGGTGACGAGTAGACTGGGGCTGGTGCTCCTGTCTCCTTTCAGTGAAGTTGAAAAGGGGTATGTCTTTATCAAAAGATAAACTGTGAGGATCAGATATTTCAGAAAAAGAAAAAAAAAAAAGTCTATTTCTTTCTGGAAGTGAAAAAAAATATTCTTAGGAGTTGAATGTGCAAACAAAGTGTGTTGGATCAAAAGAATATATAACCTAAGATGTCATAAAAACAACCCGGCCAGCTTCCCTCATTCATGTTACCTGCTTGACCCCCTGAGCATCTGTTTTTATAATTTCTCCCTCCAGATTTCCAATTAAGATCTTATGCTTAAGATTTCTATACATATATTACAAATATATATGTGAAATATGTAAATATAATGATGTACAATATACATTAATACAATTATAAGATTATTAATAAGAAAGTTTTTAATACTAATGAATAAACAAGAAAAGGTTTGCTTAGCTTTATTTTTTCTTTATTGATTGTAATACAGATCTAAATCGCTACCTTTCTCATTTAAAGTTTAAAGAATATAATTAAATGAGTTTTTAAAACATTTATCATAGTAATTTTAGGCAAATAATTTGGGTTTTCTAGATTGAGTCAACTGATTAACAAGGTAACCACGTTTGGTACAAATCATAAAACATTTTATTCGAACAGTGCCAGCAGAAAAATAAAGGAACAGTCCTAGGAAAGGTACAGGGAAGATTAAATAATGGTTCGATTTCAAATCACCATTTGGACGACCACTCTTAAAGTATAGAAATTTTTTTCTGATCACTGAAAACTGTTAAGCTAATTAATCTCAGCTGTATTTCCCTATTGCCTAGAAAACAAAGTGTACATTTCTTAGTAGACTACTACCAGCCTAGCCTTTCCATAGGTGCTGTCAATTTACCTTGCTATTTCCTTTATCGCATCCTTTATAGTTCATTGTTCTGCAATTATTTTGTATTTATCTTTTGATTCTAATGTAAATCTACCTATTTTTCTAAGATTGAAATCAATTGCTACCTCTTCCATGAAACCTCTTCTGATCCATCCTATATAGAAAATCCCTGTATTTTCAGTTTGCCACATTCTATCATGTCTATGTGTTTTTACACACACACATACATCATCTCTCCTTGTAACTGGTAAATCCCTTGAGGGAAAGGTCATTGTGTCTTTAGTCACCAAACAGTTATTATGTCTATAGCCCTCCGCCATCCGTGGAGGTATAAAGCTGAATAAGACATTATGGAGTTTCTACTGTGGGGAGAGGATATTTAGAGCTGCCGCAGGGATAGGAACGGTGTTCATGCAGAATGTAGGAAGAGTACCTCAAGAGATTAGGCAAGATTTCCTAGTGGAACTGAGGCCCGAAGTGAGGCCCAGAGTTTCCTCAAGAATAAAGGGAATTGGGCAAGAGTAAGGAAGTTCTAGCGACAGAAATAGCCTATGAAAGGTCCACAGGCAAGAGCGTGGAAATTAAAGTAACTCAGTAGTGGTGGTCAGCATGGGGGTGGGGGACAAGAGATGAGGGTAGAGCGAGAACGCAGAGGCCAAACTGTGAAGGCTCTTGCACGTTAATGTTAAGGCCTACCCTCATCCGAGAGTACCCGGGAACCAAAAGAGGGATGTGATCAAACCCGTTTTTAGACAGAACTCTGGGTGGAGTGTGCAGAAAACCTGGGGGTGGGAGTGGGGCCCAGAATGCAGGAAGAGAGCCCAGCTGGGGGCAGTTTTTCTTCAAGTGAAACACACAGTAACTTAAAGAAGGGGAGAGGCACTGGACTAGAGCACTGGATGGTTTTAAGAAATATTCAGGAAAAAATGTGAGGAGATTTGGCGATTCACTGATTGTTCTTGGAGCCCACTTTTCCTGTTCCAGGCACTTAGGATACTGTAGACCCTGTTCACTAAATCTATGTTCTCGGATTTAAAACAATAAAAAGCTGCCTCCTTTTAAAGATCTCCATCATAGCAACAAAGTAAGAAGCCCATATTCAAATGATGAAATCCACATTACCTAAGTTATAAAATTATCTTATATCAATAAATGAAAAAGTCACTGGAGTTGCCATTATACAGTAATTAGTACCCCCCACCCAACTAACTTTCTTGGGATATAATTGACATACATATAACACTGCAAGTTTAAAGTCTACAATGTGATGTTTTGATGCACATACATATCATGAAATGATTACCACAATAAGGCTAGTTAACATATCCAATCGCCTCATATAAGTAATTTTTTTTTATAGTGAGAACATTTTAAGATCCACTCTTAGTAACTTTCAAGTACATGGTATCATTAACTACAGTCACAGTAATTACAGCTAACATTACCTCTTCATCTGCCAATCCTTCCTCTTCCATGGCCACTTCTAATTTCTTCTGCCTTTTCAAAGAAAAAATAATTTAAATTTTAAATACATTCCTAACTACTCCCATTTAAGAAATGTTCACTTATTTATTTGAGTTTACGACTCGGTTTGCTATGCTAAAAAAAAAAAACAAGTTGAATCAAAATAATTATTAAAAATAGTTTTCTTTCTCAAAATATAAACCCTACCCAGATTTCACTTTCTCATATTGGCCAAATAAAAACTTTGCTTCTAACGCTGCTTAAATCAATGATTAGCAAAGGTGACTAATGTTTTAATAAGGAAAATCTGTTGTCTAATATTCAAACCACCAAAATCATTAACATTTATCAGTGTTTACATTAGAAGCATATAAAAGTAACTACAGTGACTAAAAGTATAAATATTTAAGGTGGATATCCCTGTTTGAACCCTGATTCTAATACTTATTAGCTAAATGAGCTTACGGAAGTCCTTCATTTAAAGTCTAAGCTTGATTTCCTAATTAGTCAAGAAAAAATGTTCAATGCAATTGAGTGTATTTTATTCTAATTCTTCAAAAACTGTACATAAAAAAAAAAGTAACCACCAGAACATTTGCTTTTGTAGGTATAGCCAAGTCCAGTTATTCGTCATTTTTAAATGACACCGCCGGAGTTAGTTAAGCACAGCACTGCAGGGGGATGGGGAGGAGAAGGGGAGGGGTTGGGTGGATGAAGTAACTAGTAACTACAGAGATGGTTGTGATACAAATTGTGCAACTCACTCCCAACTGAATATTCATTATTTTACTTCTACTGTATTGGTTTTTCCTAAAGATAAACCTGACAGAGCTCTTCCTAGTTAGTTTTGGAATATGTTAGAATAAGACTAACTTTCCAGGATTTACCTACACGGGAATATAAGGGTTGAGGACTGAAATCATCGTATACATTTTTTAGCATTTGTCATTTACAATATGTCCATAGGTAAGCTCTTTCCTAACCCATTATTCTTATGGAAAATTCATAACAAAAATATCTAAAGCTGCTCATAAGTCAGCACCCCAATGGTAATGACACCTGCCTACTTCCTCAACATTTGTAATAGACACCTTCGTGCTTATCACGCTGATTTTTATCTGTTATTTACACACTGTTTTCCAAAGCCCAACCCTCAGAATGGAGCAAGCTCTGTGCCTGCCATCATGCCCCTCTGGGCCCTGCAGAGCTGCTCGTTGAAGGATTTTGAGTGCTCTCCTCTGCAGACAGAATACACAGTGGAGAAGGACCACTAATCTGGGAGGGCCCATGAGTATATAGGCAACTTCATTTTTCTGTCAAATCTCTACTGCCCCCTTCCCTCACTGTTGCCAAGACTAACACTTCATGAAATCATCCCTTACTCTGGAGAGAGAGGCAGTAACCTTCATCCGTTTCTACCATATCTAAACGAGAAGACCTGTGGCTTCTCTTGTACCTGCAAAGAAAACAGTGTTCCTCCTAAATGCCCTGGACATTTTGTTCTGATTGGTACTTTATTTGGCTTATGTATTTATCCAATTAGTTAAGCCTTAAAAATTCATCACATGTAGTCCTAAAGTATAAGCTTTTAGAAAATATGAGCTGAAATATGAAATACGACTTCCATGGCACCAAGCTGAGACTGCTTTTTTTTTTTTCTTCTTGAAATAACAGCAGATACTTTTATTCTTACTTTCCTTTGTTTGGAAATAGAGGGCAAAACTGAATTACTGAAAGATTTCATCAGGAAAAGACAAGGAGCGTTCAAAATTCTGATGCATAACCTCAGTGTCTGCCTCCTGAAAAAGCAGTCTTTCTTTGCCTGATTCTCTTCTACTTTGTTCACTCTCCCTTGGTGATTGGATGATTTCCAGAGACTTTCATTGTATTTACAATTAGTATAATTACTCATATGTTTGGATTCATTTCTAACTGATTGTGTGGTTTCTATTTGTGTCGACTTTTTGGTGTTTTAGTTTTTCTTTTTCCCTTGCCTTACTTTGAACCAGGACTTTTTCCTCATTCTATTGTCTCCCCTCTACTAGTTTGGAATTTATAAACTGTATTAGTCTGAAATGAATCAATCCTTACCCCCTCTGTATGTTGTACCTCTATTGCAGAGATACAAAGATCTCTAGGAACACTTTAATTATACTTACTTCCCTCCTGACTGATAGTCCACTCCTGGAAAATATTTTAATTCTACTTTAAAAAAGGTATAAGACATTATCATTATTGTTGTTTTTGTTTTTATGCTATTCATGTTGAGATTTATCCACACATTTACATTTAGATCTGTTTGTGATCGCTTTCCTTCAGCCTAAATTGAATCTTCTGGAAGTTTTGCTGATGGTGAATTTAGTTTAACCTGCTTCCACTCCAGCCTCTTTCCTCTCTTCCTTTAGGAACTTTGGTTAGAGATGTTAGCTCTACTCACTATTCTCCTTCATATTTTCCGACTCTGTGTCTCTAGGCTGACTTCAGAATAATCACTTAAGTTTTATTTTCTAGTTCAATTCTCTGCTCAGCTTGGCTGATCGGTAGTTAGACCTGTCCAACATTTCATACCCAGCTAGGCACCACTTTTGTCAATCTTTCTTGCTCCTAAGTTCTATTCTATTGTCACGATCCTAATTCAAGCCTTCTTTCTATGTGCCTGGACTACATCACTAGCCTTTCCTGTTTCCTATTTCTCCACCCACAATCCATTCTGTACATCACAACTAAAGTACTTTTCTAGAGAAACACCCATGATCACTGATTGTGTTCAAAAATCTTCAAGCCTTTCTACTCCCATGAGAATCGCTACATTAACAAAGCATCTGAGGCTCCCAGGAAATGCTGAAATCCAGCTCGAGTTAGACTGGCTCCTGCCTGACCCAGCACCAAAGGCGGTTTCTTCTGTCTGTAATATCCTTCCTCCTGCTCCTTTATCTCCTTCTTCTCCCATTAATGCATGTATAATTAATACTCTTCCTTGAGAGCCCTGATAAATGCCCCTACCATTTATGACGGCTTCCCAGTTACTTTAGTCAAAAGCAATCTCTCCCTTCTTTGCCCTTCTCTTAGTGATGCTGTTCATTCTTTCATGTAATATTTATGGGCCTTATCTCCCTCTTCAGAGTTTTCTGAAGGCAAAATAACACGTCGTTCATCTTTTTATTCTTCTCCCTCCACTTACACTCTATACATGTTTTTGGATAATTAATAATATTAATTATTCATAAAGTATAAAGATATATCATAATTTCATGATTAGAAATGTTTTACTGAAGATATCAGCTGACATGTGATTTAAGCATATGGGTGCACAGGACAAGAAACCATTCTGCGAAAATAACTAGAGACACTGTCAGTATAGGAAACCTAAAAACAGCATACAGGGATCCACAATATTTATATTATTAATGGACAACACGTTTACACCCTACTTGCAACCTAACGGCTTATTAAAACAAACAGAAAATTCTGACCAGCCTTTACTATACCTGGTTTCTCTCTCTTCATGCTGTAAAATTAGGTTGCTGTAAAAATTCTCCAACGTGAGCTTGGCCACAGTCACTCTTTCCCGGGTATGGTTGCTCATTGGAAAGGTGCTTGTAGTCCCTGCTGTCATTGCCATAGTAACAGAAACTGAAACAACACATAAACACAAATTGTTCAGTAGAAAAACACTTTCTATCCCTCACAATAAACTCTGGAGATGGTTTAATTTCTGCTCAGCACAATTCTACCCTAACAGTTAAGACATCCAAGTCTTTCACATTATAAATAACACAATGCTAGTAAAGAAGGAGGAAGCAATAGAAATTATTTTTGTGTTAGCACTACCAGGGCTAAGAGTCAAGAAGCACCAGTCCACACACAACATGGGCACATTTTATACAAAAGGTTGTAGTCAACAAGCATTCAAAACAAGAGGTTCGATCTATTTTGTTTTTGTTTTATTGATCACTAAATAAAATCCACAAGATTTTGTTAATGCATATGCCTGCACTAAACATAAGTCTCCGTAGAGTTAATGCAGGCCAGTTAAATAGTAAGAAATAACTTCTGCCATATAAATTCTAGGAAACACGAAGCAGTGCATCAAATCTGCACACAAACATCAGTCTGAAGCAATTCTTACATATCATAGGCTTTACGGGTAAACTACTTTTAAAAACAAGCCCCTTTGAATGGAGCCCTTGTTGCCCTATTTCATTCTGAACTCTATGTCATTTCAGAAAGTGCTGTAACAAGGTCAGGTGTACTTCTCCAGACTGTGAGGTCCATTTCATATCCAAATGACACTCAAATGTCCACAGGAATCAGGCAGAAAAGACAAATGAATCAAGGCAGGTGACGGTAGGGATGTTTTGGGACCTTAACTGGGCAACGTGTGTCTACTCAAAGCCATTCAAGTGCCATCTTCGAAAAACCACTGGGCCAGCCAAATGAAGTACTGGTTTGAAGAAGATAATTTGGACGATAAGACAAGGAATGTAGCAAAATGGCTGCTTCGGGCGGGGGGGCAGGGGACAGACTGAACTGTGGTGGCTGCTACTGGTAGGCACTGACCCTAAGAGACTTGTCTCCTACAGTCTACATCAGGACCAAAAAAGACTAGAATGGTTTCATACAGTAAAGAGGTTTTTGCTTATCTGGATGGAGATCATAACAGACCTAGAGAAGATCCAGACTGCCAACAGTGAGCATCCAACATTGCACTATTAGCTGGAAAGCATTCCCCCAAACCTGATACCTACTCCCCAACACCCACCTCTCCCTAATTACGTGAAGATACAGACCCCAGGTATGGACCTGAACTTCAGTAGACTCCAGGGATAATGGAATGAACCAAAAGACCTTTCTTATTCTTCAATGTCAAGCAAGTCGAGTATAGGCTGAAAGTATACAACTTAACTCGGGCAAATTCCCGGTTCCACTGCCCTCTTACTGGCTTTATACCTCAATGTACTGCATAAGCTTCAAAGTCATTATGTCTAAACATGAATCTATTATTTTAGCCTCACAAACTTGTGCCTCTGCTGACTACTCTAAAGATTTTTAGAACAAGAAGTTGATCGTGTCACTTGTTTAAAAATCATTCACTTCTCCTCACTGCCTATAGCAAATCAAATTAGCTTGGCATGATAAACAAAGGCAACTCACAGACACTGAATGGTTGTGCCTATCAGGAATCGTATGATATTTGATTCACTGATTTCTCCCTTTTTTCTCCAGAGGATTTAAGAGAGTGGCGCTTCCTATGCACGAGCGCATTTCCTCCTCACAACAGAAACTGAAGCTCAGAAAGGTCACAAGGCTAGTGTGCTGTGGAGTCAGGATCCAACTCCAGGTGCTGTCTCCAACTTGCCTGCCTAGCCTTCTCTATTGCCTCACCCCCACCCCCTCTTCTCCCAACATACTCAGCTCTTTCCTGCCTCCAAACCCTTGCATGACCTATCCCCAATCACTTTTGACCTTTAAGATCCACTTTAGCTCAAGTCTTCCTGTGATGACTTCTCTAACATTCGCTACCGAAAGAGGCATAACATTTGGTATTCTTCCATGTGTGTTGCCTAGCACCTGCACCAATATATCTCAGATACTGGTATTTAAGCCCTCATTTCTCTCTTCCACTAAACTAGGAGCACCTCTGGGGCAAGAACTTTTCCGCATTCATTTTTGAGTGTTCACCACAATAGCACTGTATCTGACACATAGTAGGCTTTAATGGATGAATGAGTCAACCTGTCAATGGGGGGGTGGAGGAAGAGCTGAAACAATTGGCAAAAAATAAAGTACACTATAAAGGTTGGCTACTACGCAACTATAGGAAAAGAAATTACTGAACCTAGGAGTCAGCAATTTCACAAAAGTGTGAATTTCGAGACCTAAACCAGACCCTGCTGCTAATGATCGTAAGGTCTTATTCGAATCACTAGAACACTGAACTCAAGAGGGATTTTATAATATTTGCTCTGTCTGGTTCACAGGCGTAGTCTAAGGCCATCTGAGATGATACACAGCAAAGCCACAATGGCTTATACAAATGTAAGACATTATTTGAGGCACCTAGTTCAATTTTTTAATGTGTTAAATCCTTTAACATAATGAATATTATTCAATAATATTCACAACAATAAAAAATGAAAACAAATAGAACTCAAGAATGATCATGGCCAAATGATTTTTGAGTACTCAGATCTCACTCTTCTTGGAATGCTATCTAAGGCAATGCCGCCACACCATCTTTAGAAACCTCAGAATCAATGGATTCACGTTCTGTATTTCAGGATCAGATGTAGAAAAGTCAAAGAAGGAAAAGTAGAACAGGCAGGGTATACAGCAGACACCCTGAACCCCACATAACTGGGATTTGAGGATGGAGGGAAGGCTGAGGAAGATGGACTAGAAGTTGAGGAATTCAAATAAATTTAGGAAATTAAAATTAAACAGAGTTAAACAAGTGTCTGATTTTAAGACTTCTCAGCACCTTTAATATGCTAATATGCATCTTAAATCCTCAAAAAGGGGATAGATATAAAATCTGCAGTAGTATCCTAAGGAGCTTCCTTTAGGCATATGAAATTTAAGTTCATAGATAATTCTCATCAAACACAAAGAAGTGCCTGTAACTTTTTTTCAACATTTGTGGGGGGAGCAAAAAACTTAGAAGCTCCAACACAGAGCAATACCCAGGGATTTCATAGTGTTTTCTCATTTGTCCAGAAGATCTGTACCTGATAAGGAATTTTCAAATTGGTTTGCCAGTTCCTAGGAGGAAAAAAGGCCAAGACCCAACTATGGCTGTCCAAGGTCTATACGTTCCTTTCAAAAAGTGAGTGGTGAAAAAACAACCAACCAACCAAAATCTTCTGTGGCGCCTCCTAATAAAGCACAAAGAAATAACACCTAAGTAATGCTTGTAAAGTCAGAAAGAAAGATGTGTGATGAACTCAGGGAATGGCCTTATAAGGCAGCTGACTGGCTGCCAAGGGACCTCGTAGAGCAAGCTCTGGCCTTCAGCTTCCAGAGACCCAGAGCAATCAAATTCTGGAAGCTACTTTAGCCTAACAGAGTTCACAAGGGACTGATATGTATGACATAATAGCAATTTATTGAATTACACAATAAGAGCAACAAGGAACAGAGACTTGCATCTTCTGGCAAATGTATTCCATCCTTGTAGGCAAGCTAGGTATAAAGCCTTAATTAGGATCAGAAGATTGCTTGGTGAGCATGGCATCAAAACAAAGAGAACCATTATTTAATTTAAATGTTTAATGGCATCAGACTAAGGCAGATTCTTAAAAATAAATAAATAAAAGACAGATCACTATCTTGCCCACGGTACTTTAAAGTAGCTGGAGATGGCCAGCATTAAGCTCTCCTGCTGACTGGGCTCTCCCAGAATGAAGCAAAACTGAGGAGCTAGATATGGGCAGAATTATTACTGAGCAAAACTTTGAGGGACACTTTTGTGAAACATAAAAAAAATTGCTAGGGAATTCTAAACATCAGTAATTGTGTGCATCAACAGTAGAGAGCAATATGAGGTTTTTTTAGATAAAAATGTTAAGAACCTGAGATCTTTATAAAAGAGGGATAAACACAAAATCAGGTTTCTCCCATCATAAGAAGATGTAATGAGTTCAATTCCAAAATCCAAAGGTGGATGTTGAGTAATGAAAAACAATTTCCAGACACTATATCATCTAATCATGATTAATTCTTTCCACTCTGCTTTATACATATATACCTGCAAGTACGTATACTGTGTTTAAAACACAAATCAGAGCAAAACCTATTCACCTTTGTATTCGTCTTTGTAATGAAAGTATTACAACACCTGGCAAGGTGCAGAGCACACAGTAGGCATTCAGCAAATGATGGTAACAGAACTCAAATTTAATGGAGTTGAAATTACATGTTTCATATGTAATAGTGTCCTTTGGATTAAGAACTACAGAATCATTTAATGTTACATTAACTTCAGGAAAAAAACCCTACTTGAGAGATATAATTGCAGAAAAAGCCAAAGCCCCACCCTTAGTCTTGATTAAATACTATCCTTTAGAAATTAGCTTTAAAAACAAGAAAAAATAATTTCCTTCTAATCAGACACAAATAGGCTTTAAAATTTTCAAATTAAACAAAACCAAGAACAGAAGTGACCAAATTATTACAAAGAATGATGTAGATGACTGGCACTTATTATATTGCAAATTTATTCCTCTAATGGATTTAACACTGTCCTTTGTCTTTTACTGAAGCCCTTTCTTTAGTCAGAAAAAGAACAGGATACAATTTGCAAGTCTAGAATTCCTGGACTGATAAAAACAACACTAGGTGCCCTTGAATTTCCTGTTCACGTGTTTTCTCCAGACTCCCCTATTCATTAATGGAGACGCTACCAATAGTTAAGTCCAACATTCTTTCATTTATCAAGCCTGGGGAAAGGAGATAACAAATCTGGCACTCAAGCTACCTATAAATAGATGTGGTGTCTCCAACCATTTACCATCAAACTTCTAAAGTAGGAAAACAGAACTGCTTTACCTGACTGGCAAAACACACTACTTCACTGGGGATTTCACCTTAATTTCCACATACTACATGTCTGAGGAACGAGTATCCTTAATGCTACCGTACTGCCTTGGAGTAGGAAATCTTTTCTTTCTTTTTTTTTTTAAAGATTTTTTTTTAAATTTATTCATTTGAGACAGAGAGATAGAGAGAGAGAGAGAGAGAGAGAGAGAGAGAGAGAGAGCATGAGCAGGGGCAGGTGCAGAGGGAGAGGGAGAAGCAGGCTCTCTGCTGAGCAGGGAGCCGGATATGGGACTCGATCCCAGGACCCTGGGATCACCATCTGAGCCGAAGGCAGAGGCTTAACCATCTGAGCCACGCAGGCACCCCAGAAAACTTTTCTAAATGCATTTAGAAAATGCAACCATAATGCCCTAAGCTACGACAGGTCCTCAGATTGGATACTATATACACCGGGTCCCTAAGCTTCAGGCAGCCACAGTTTCCTTCCTCTGGGCAGTACATTCAGAAGAGCAAGAAATTCGGTCAGGTGAAGGCTAAAGTTGTAGCACTCACTCTTACTGACTGGATCATTTCCAACTAACATATCCTGTGGGTTTACACTATGTGCCAACACTGCACACGTTACTGAGAATACTAAGATGGATAAAATTTAGTCCCTGCCTTAGGGAGTTCACAATCTTATGGGGATGCAAAGAAGGGAGAAATTAGCTCTCCAAGGGTTTAAGAGTAGTCAAAGGTTTCACAGAAGAGGAGATACTTGAACTGAATCTCAGGGTGGGTGGGAAGGACTAAAGGTTCACAAGTCAGATGAACAGGGCAGAGGAGGAAGTGTAAGGGTGTGAAACAGAGTGACACACAAGAGTGTAGACATGGCTTGAGTATATTCAGTGAAACAGCAGAAGATGAAGGTGAAAGGACAGGTAAAGAGTCATAATAAAATACCTTTCTGCCATGTTAAAGTATACTAAGCATAAATGGGAGCCCTTCAGGGCTTTTAGCCAAGTGAAAAGTAACAGCCAACAAATGACATTTCCTGAGGGCTTATTACCCAAGTATCAAGAACTCTCCTAAGAATGGTACATATTTTAATGCAGTTAAAACTCCTGTCACCAGCAAGACCCTAAGACCTGAACTCTGCTGCCCACCTGCATGTACCTACCTACCTTTGTGCCCCATTTTCCTTAAGTTCTTATTTCCAGGTTATCTCTCAACTCAGGCAAAAGACCCAATGGGCAAAGCATCCCATGATGGAAACCAAAACTACCCCTCAAGCTATAACAATTGCCATGGGGAAGAGCTCCAGAGGCCCAGGCCACCCAGACCAGCTTGAGCTTATCCACCGACTCACATAGGTGCATGTGCAAATGGACCAGGTAGTGACCAACAGCGACCTCTACCTCATTATCATGCTAAATTCCCCACCCAAGGAAGAGCACAAGCCTCATTAACATAACATACAATGTATGTATAGGCATGTTTCCTTGAGGCACACGTGTGACCCTATGCCTGCCTGTACATACAATGACAAGGATCCCCTTTATAAATATTCATCCTAACCCTAAATAAAAGGAACCCATTCACTCTTGCTTGGGGAATCACAGCTTTGGAAGTTATTCCCCATGATCTCCTTATCTGCTGCAAATAAAGGTGACTTTGTATGACAACTCTACCTGATGTAGTTTCTATCTGTAAGTCACCAAGGAGCTAACTCATGTTGGTTCAATTACATAACTACCTCTAAAATCCTATGTGACTGGTACCTCAGATACAGGATGCTAGTACGGGGAGGACAGCGAAAAGGCTGGGAGTAGACCAGACTGAAGGAATGTAAATCAGGTTGGGGGACGCCATAAGAAATAGTCACGGGTTACAAACTTGTGGCCTGCAGTCATATTTTTGTTTGGCTTGCACTGTGACTTAGAATATGAAGGTTTCACTTAAGAATTCAGATTTCTGGTCCTGAAAAAGCAGCTCGGTCAAATATAAGCCCACATGACTGCCTGGAACAGAAAAGCAGCAGCCCCCCTGCGAGAGAGAACATCTTGCCCAAGTCCACCAACTTTCTACTCCCTTTTGCCCAACATCCTTCACACATTTTATTACCTGACTCCTTCTGGTAAACATCTGAAATCACAATCTTTGGTTTAGTATAAAATAATGAGGGCCTAATTTAAGATAGTAGCGCAGAAAAGATTAAAAGAGGGGCTCATATATTCAGCTGGAAAGACTGAAATCTATAATTACCTCTGGGTTTCAGATTGGGATGAGCGGGTAAATGGTGATATCATTAATAATAGGAATTATGAGAAGAGCTACGTTGGTAGGGAAAGAAAATAAGTTCAAGTCTGATTCGGTCTGAGTTATATCACCAGACTCAGTTTAAAATTTATGCTTTAAAATGTGAATTTTAAAGATTTACATTTAGAAATGAAAAAAATAATCCTGTTCCCAAAGGTAGCAAAGAGAAGGGGATGAGAACAACATTCATAAAATACCTAGGAATACCTTGATTCAAAAAAAAAAAAAAGTTAGCCTTTTTATGAGGAAATCTAATCATAGATTGTAGAAGGAAGGGAAGAATTATTCCGTTAATGGTGTTGGAACTGGTTATCTATTTAAGCAAGCCAGATGTTCATTCCACTCCAAGGGACAAAATAAATTTCAAATGGTTCAAAAGTGTGAACATAAAAAGTAAAGAGGAAAAAAAAGGAAAGAAAAGGGGAAACAAAGTAAAAAGAAAAGTTTAACTTCAAAAAAATTACAAGAAAATATAGAAGAATAACTATCTGATCTTTGAATTGACAGGAACTGTATTAAAAAATCACAATAAGGGGCACTTGGGTGGCTCAGTGTTTAAGCGTCTGCCTTCGGCTCAGGTCATGATCCCAGGGTCCTGGAATCAAGCCCCGCATCGGGCTCCCGCTTCTCCCTCTCCCACTCCCCCTGCTGGTGTTCCCTCTCTCGCTGTCTCTCTCTGTGTCAAATAAATAAATAAAATCTTAAAAAAAAAAATCATCACAATAAAAATAGTGCTACATATCATTATGTAAAAATTTGGAATATACATATATGGATATATGGATATCAAGCAAGATTAAAAGACAGTATTTTGGGGGAAAACTGCAAAATAACAGTGTATGTTAAAAGTATTTATTGAAGTATAAAGGTATATGTTAAAAATAAATTCATTTCTTAAAACGTATGAAAAACTTATAACACAGCTTTTTAAACATTAAAGTTGTGAGGGGAAAATAAGGACCCTAATAATAAAGAAATAATACTGATTGACAATATATAAATAAAAACAGCTAACATCTAGAAAATGTTCAATTTTCCCAAGTAAATCAAAGATATGGAAACTTTAAAATAATACATATGTTTCCTATGTGAAAACAGCCATGATTTAGGGGGAAACCCTCTTGGTCCAGGCTATCATGAGATGACCTTCTCATATACCATCTGTGTTTGTGTAAAGTGTGGTTTTTTTCTAACTCTATTGAGATGTAATTGACATATAACATTGTGTAATGTTAAGACATACCAAGTAATGATTTGATACATACATACAATATATGCATAAATCATGAAATGATTACCACAGTAAGGTTAGTTATCTATCACATCGATAGTTACAATTTTGGTGTGTGTGGTGAGAATTTTTAAGTTTTTACTCTTAGCAACTTTCAAATATACAATACAGTATTGTTAACTATAGTTACCATGCTGTACAGTACATGACTAGAATTTATAATCGAAATTTTGTACACTTTAGCCACCTCTACCCATTCCCCCTCCAACTGCCCTTACCCCAGGGCCCATGGCAACCACCAACCCAACTGCTATTTCTTTCCTTTTTTTTTAAAGATTTATTTATTTGACAGAGAGAGAGCACAAATAGGCAGAGAGGCAGGCAGAGGGAGAGAGAGAAGCTGGACCCTGGGATCATGACCTGAGCTGAAGGCAGTTGCTTAATGGACTGAGCCACCCAGGCGCCCCCAAACTGCTATTTCTGAGTTCAATTTTTTTTAGATTCCACATATAAGTGATATCATACAGTATTTGTCTTTTCCTGTCTGATTTATTTCACTTAGCATAATGCCCTCAAGGTCCATCCATGTTGTCACAAGTGGCAGGCTATCCTTTTTTATGGCTGAATGATATTCTATTATATCAAAATACCACATTTTGTTTATTCATTCATCCATCAGTAGACACTTAGGTTGCTTCCATGCCTTGGCTATTGTGAATAATGCTGCAATGAACACAGGGGTGCAGCTATCTCGAGACAATGATTTCGTTTCATTTGCACATACCCAGAAATGGAATTACTAGAACATAGGGTAGTTCTATTTTTAGTTTTGGGGGGGAAACTCCGTACCAATTTATATTTCAACCAACAGTGTATAAGAGTTCCTATTTTTCCACATCCTCACAAACACTTGCTATCTCTTGATAATACCTATTCTAACAGGCGTGAAGTTAATACCTCACTGTGGTTTTCATTTGCATTTCTCTGGTGATTAGTGATATTAGCCACCTTTTAATCTACCTGTTGGCCATCTGAATATCTTCTTTGGAAAAAAAATGTTTATTCAAGTCTCTGTCCATTTTTTTTAATTTTATTTATTTATTCATGAGAGACAGGGAGAGAGAGAGAGAGAGAGAAGCAGAGGGAGAAGCAGGCTCCCAAGGAGCAGGGAGCCCGATGCGGGACTCGATCCCAGGACCCTGGGATCATGACCTGAGCCGAAGGCAGACGCTTAACCATCTGAGCCACCCAGGCGCCCAGTCTTTGTCCATTTTTAATCAGATTATTTACTCTTCTTGCTATTGAGTTACATAAGTTCCTTATATATATTAACCTCCGTCCTGAGCTTTTCTTTTCTGGGAGATTTTTTGATTACTGATTCAATCTCCTTACTCAGTGTTGGTCTGGTCAGATTTTCTATTTCTTCAGGATTTGGTCTTGGTAGATTGCATGTTTGCAGGAAATCATCTAGTTTTTCTAAGGCTATCCAATTTGTTGGCGTTTCATTGTTCACTGTAGTCTCTTATGATCCTTTGTATTTCTACAGGATCAGCTGTAATATCTTCTCTTTCATTTCTAATTTTACTTGAATCCTCTCTTTTTTTCTTTGTTAGTCTAGCTATAGGTTTCTCACTTTTGTTTACCTTTTCAAAAAACCAACCAAAAGTTTTGTTAAACTTTTCTATTGTTTCCCTTATCTCTACTTATTTCTTCTCAGGTCTTTATTAATTCCTTCCTTCAGCGAACTTTGAGCTTAATTTATTCTTCTTTTTGTAGTTCCTTGAGGAGTAAAGTTATGATATTTAAGATCTTTTTTCTTAATGTATGCATTTATCACTATAAACTTACAATAAACTCTTAGAACCACCTTTGCTGCATCCCATAAGTTTGGGTATGCTGGGTTTCCATTTTCACTTGTCCCATTTTTAAAAATTATTTTTCTTTTGATTTTACTTTGACCCACTGGTTGTCGAGGAGTGTGTTGTTTAATTTTCATGTATTTGTGAATTTTCCAGCTTTCCTCCTATTATTGATTTCTAGTTTCACACCATTGTGGTCAGAAAGATACTTCATGTAATTCCTGTCTTCTTGAGTTTGTTTAAGACTTGTGTTGTGGCCTGTTGGATGGCATGTTTTATTTTAGTCTGTTAGGTCCATTTGGTCTAGTGTTATTCATATCTGCTGTTTGCTTATTGATTCTCTGTCTGAATGATCTATCCATTATTGAGAGGGGGTATTAAAGTCCCCAACAATTATTGCATAGCTGTTTATTTCCCTTTAGTTCTGTTAGTATTTGTGTTATAGATTAGGCACTCTGATGTCAGGTACATAATTATTTACAGTTGCTATATATTCTTAATTAACCCCTTTATCATTACATAATGACCTTCTCTGTCTCTTCTGACCATTTTTAGCTTAGTCTATTTTGTCTGATTTAAGTTTAACTACCCCTGCTTTTTTCAGTTACCATTTGCTTGAAATGACTTTCCAACCCTTCATTCTCCATCTATGTGTGTCCTTAAAGCTTAAATGAGTGTCTTGTAGACAGCACATCATTGGATCTTGTTTTTTAATCCATTCGGCCATTCTGTGTCTTTTGATTGGAGAATTTAATCCATTTATGTTTAAAGCGATTAATGACAGGTAAGGACTTAATATTGCCATCGTGTTGTTTTCTGTTTTGTATATCCTTTCTTCTTTGCCTCCTCTTTTGCTACTTGTTTTATGAATGATGACTTTTTCTTTTTTTGGCAGTATGCTTTGACTCTTTTATGATAATCTTTTGTGTTTCTACTATAGTTTTTTTGTGATTATCATGAGGTTTACATTGATAACATCCTATTTTTTTATTATTATGTTCAATTAGCAACATATATCATTAGTTTACATCCTATTTTAAGCTAATAACAACTTAACTTCAATAGCTGACAGAAACTTTATACTTTGACTTCTCTACCCCTCACATTTTAGGTTACTGGTGTTTTAATTTACATCTCCTTGATATTGTGTATTCAGTAATAAATTATTGGAGTTATGCTTATTTTTAAGATGCTTATTTTTAAACTAGAGTTGTGAATTATGTGCCACCATTAATATTTAAGAATGTGACCAATGGGGGCACCTGGGTGGCTCAGTTGGTTAAGCATCTGCCTTCAGCTCAGGTCATGATCCCAAGGTCCTGGGATCGAGTCCTGCATCAGACTCCCTGCTCAATAGGAAGCGTGCTTCTCCCTCTCCCTCTGCCTGCCGCTCTCCCTGCTTGTTCTCTCTCTGTCAAATAATAAATACATAATCTTTTTTTTAAAAAAAGAGTGTGACCAGTGAGTTTTACACATTCATATGTTTTTATGATGTTCATTAGCATCCTTTTATTTCTACTTGAAGAACACAACTTTAACATTTCCTGTAAATTAGGTCCAGGGGCAATGCTTTTGTTGATTTGGAAATTCTTTATCTCTCTCCCATTTGTAAAGGACAGCTTTAGGGCATATAGTATTCTTGGTTGACAGGCTTTTTCTCTTTCAATATTTTGAATACATCATCCCTTTTACTCTGGACTGCAAAGTTTCTTTTAAGAAATCGCTTATAGTCTTATGAGGGCACCCTTGTAGAAACAAGTTGTTTTTCTTTTGCTGCTTTCAAAATTCTCTTTTTTCTTTGACTTCTGACAATTTACAATGTATCTTGGTATAGCCCTTTTGGGGTCAATCTATTTGAGATTCACTGCACCTCCTGAATCTGGATGTCCATTTCTGTCCCCAAGTTTGGAGAATTTTCTGCCATTCTTGCTTTATTTTTTTTTAAGACTTTATTTATTTGAGAGAGAGACAGCAGGGGGAAGAGCAGAGGGAGGGGGAAGAACAGAGGGAGAGGGACAAGCAGACTTTGTGCTGAGAGTGGAGCTCAACATAGGGCTTGATCTCATGACCCTGAGATCAAGACCTGAGCCGAAACCAAGAGTCAGAGGCTTAACCAACTGAGCCATCCAGGTACCCCTGCCATTCTTGCTTTAAACAGATTTCTGTCCCTTTCTCTTCTGGGTATTCATAATAATATACATATTCATAATACATATTTGCATCTCCTAATTGTGTCTTATAATTCTGTAGACTTTCTTCACTCATTTTTTTTTTTTCCTCTGACTGGATAATTTCAAATAACCTATCTTTCAATTCACTAGTTCTTTTTTCTACTTTGTCAAATCTGTTGTTGAAGCTCTCAATTGAATTCTTGAATTCACTATATTCTTCAGTTCTAGGATTTGTTTTTTTTTAATAGTTTCTATCAAAAACTTTGTTGAACTTTTCATTTTGTACATGCACTGTTTTCTAAATTTCATTTAGTTGTGTGTCTGTGTGTTCTTGTAGTTCACTGAGCTTCTTTAAGAGGATTATTCTGAATTCTTTGTTAGATAGTTCACAGACCCCATTTTTTTAGGGTCAATTATTGGAGTTTTATTAGTTTTCTTTGGTGGTGTCATGTTTACCTGATTCTTCATGTTCCTTGATTCCTTGTGTTGGTATCTGCCATTTAGGTAATTGGTCTCTTCCCCCAGATTTTATAGGTTCAGCATGGAAAGACCTTCACCAGTCAGCTCAGCTTGGAATACTGGACAGATCAGCTGGTAGTATCTATGGGCAGGGAGGGCTTCCTATCAGGGTCTCTAGTTGCGTGAGGCCACTGCTCATGCTCTGAAGTTAGGGTGAGTGCAACTACCGGGTTCTGTGGTTGGGTGCGTCTGCTGGCTGGGTTCCACATTCAAGCAAGGGCAATGGGATGGCTCCCTGATCAGGTGGAGCTGCTGGCTGTGCTTACAGTCAGGTGGGGCCACTAGCTGGATTCTACAATTACATCTGGTCAAGTGAGGTCACAGACTGTGTTCCCTGGCATGGTGGTAACACTGGTTGGATTCCCAGATTGGGCAGGGCTATGGCCTGGGGTCTGCAATCACTCCTGTTTGGATGGGGTCTCAGACTGTGCTTCCTGATTGGGTGGTGGTGCTGGCTGGACTCCATGCTGAGGGAGGCTGCAGACAGGTCTTTGTGGTTGGACAGGGCCTCTGGCTATGCTCTGTAATCAAACAGACTACAGGCTGTGCCCCAAGGTTGGGCAAGGTCTCAGGTTGCACTTCACAATCAGGTAAGCTGTTGGCTGTGCTCCATCCACTGTTGGAGAAGATCGCTGGTTGAGTTCTCTGGTTGGGAGGAGCTCTGTCTGTGTTCTACGGTTAGATGGGCTAGAGATCGTGCTCTGCAAATGGACAGGGCTGCTGTCCAGGCTTCCTCATCAGGTGAGGCTGCAGGCTACGCTCCCACTTGGACAGGTCACTGGCTGGGCTCCCCGCCTGGGAGAGGAAGCAGGCTGTGTTTAACAATCAGGCAGAGCCACAGGCTGTGCTCTGTTGCAGGGCAGGACTGTCGTGTGGGCTGAGCAACTGGGCAGTACTATAGACTGGGCTCTAAGGCTGTCCAGGCTCACTGTTCAGATTCCCTGGTTAGGCAGTGCCAGAAGCTATCCTTAATATAGTATACTTACCAGGGCTGCTGGCTTGGCTTCCTGCCCAAGTGGGGTTGTAGGATAGGCCCTGTGGCTGCACAGATTCTTCGGCCAGGTAGGAATGGAGGCTATACTCAGCACTGGAACAGAGTTGTGAATGTGCTTCCCTGCCTGTGTGGGGCCATAGAACAGGCTCCATACTTGGTATAGCTTGTTGGCTGGGGACCCAAATAAGGCAGAGCTGTCAATCAAGCTCCCTAATAAACAAGGCCACTGATTTGGCACTGCAGATCAGCAGAGCAGCTGGCTGGGGTCTCTGCTCAGGCACCACTGTAAGCAGGAATATGGTCCACCAAGATCTGAGCACCGGGTGGTAGAAACCCAGCCTCCTTCTCTGTCTATCTGATCCCCAGGAGTAGAGCCCTGCAGATTTTCCCAGTGAGCCCTGTGAGGTAAGACCTGAGTGGGCATCCCTGGATGTATCCCCATAATGCCAGAGGAGCTGGATGTCCACGTTGGGCTCTTTTTCCCACTGGAAAAAACATAGGCCCGGGGGGCCTTCTCAGTACAGCACTGTGCCGGCCTAGGGGGCAATGAGGTCAGAGTATGTGGCCCTTCTCAGTCTCTGTGATACAGGGGGTTGCTTCAGCCTCATACCTGGGTTCTGGGATTATTACAGTGGTGTTGTCTATAGGTAGTTGCTAGTTGGTCTTCTTACAAGGGAGGCTGAAGTTGGAAACAATCTATAATCACCACCTTGATGATATCACTCCCTGTGCTTATGTTAATTGATAGGAATATAATCCTTCCCGGTAGGGAGTATAGTAATTTGTATTAAGAACCTTAAGGTTTTGTAGGGTTTTTTGACATAATAATTTTACCTTTAGGAATCTATCATAAGAAAGTAATAAAAATTGCAGCAAAGATTTATAGAGTTGTTTTTAAATCAAAGCATTATTTAAAATAGCAAATAAAACAAGCGTTTAAAATTAGGTGAAATGATTGATGGAATGATGATAGCATAAAATACCACAGAAACACTGAAGAAAATTTCCCCCAAAAAATTTAACATGAGAAATAATATGAAGTAAAGTAAACAAGATACAAAGCTCTATCTACACGTAAAATATGAACTCAACAATATGGGAAAAAAGGGGGTAAATTATGGATAAATTTTGTCCTTTATCATCTTTTAAATATTCCAATTTTTCTACAATGAGAAAACAATGATTTTTATAATAAGAAAAAAAAGTACGTCAGAGGAATTGTGTGAGGGCAGATGTGTGAGCAGTAAAAGGGAATCAAACTGAATTCTTCAGCCCACAAAGGTGGTTTCCCAGGTACCACTGTACTTGGGAGTTTTTTCCTATGAACCAAATTCTTAGTTCTGGTTTAGTGGAGGATAATGAAGAACAGCAAAAAGAGTCTGAGTCATAGAATAAAATTAAACACAAACCACAAGACTAATGAGAATTCTGAAAAGTTTTCCAGTCATATCTTGCACTTCTTTTTAGGAAAACAGATTTTTAGTGGCTTATACTTGTGCATGTTTACAAGGGCTAAAACTGTTTGTCACTCTCTTAAATAGCTTGTCTACTGGGGACGCCAAAGGCCCATCTCAAAATCAAAAAACAGGGCAGCATGAATCTTAAATTAACTTCAAGTCTTATTTAAGGTAAGGGAACTACTCCAAAATCGTAAGAGACAAAATGAGCGCTCTAGCTTCAAAGATCCCTACTCCCCTTACTCCTTCTTTAAAGGAGATACAGCCGGATTCAAAGCACCAGTACAACCAAAAACGCCTATTTTGTGCTAAAAGGTGAAGGTTTGGTGTGACCAGAGAACACCAATGAAGTGGTGAGAGGTGGTGTGATGCACTGTAAAGGAAAGGGGAGGAACAAGCTTGGCAGAGCAGCCCACACACATACATCACTCAGTGGCCCAACTGGCAGAAGCTGCTTATCTTCGAACTCCTGCCTTTCACTTTCTTAAAAGTAAGCGTCTAATGGGAATGGGAATGGGGGAGGGAGAGAGAGAGAGAGAGAGAGAGAGAGAGAGAGAGAGAGAGAGAGAGAAACAGACTGACCTTCATACCCAAAACAAAACCTGAAAATAGGCTTAAGTTTAAGTGAGAATGTAAAATACAAATTTCCCCAAAATGAATCTGATTAAAAAGATAAACTCATAGTTTAATTTTCCCATTCACGCAAAAATATTCAAAGCTTCTAAGTCACTGAAGAGGTTCAAGAGAGATGTGGATTCCTCCACTGTACCAATTCCTTTTATATTCCCTAATTTTAGTTTTAAAAATTATTACTGCGTTATCTCATTTGCCGTTCTTTTTGAAACAACAACCACTCACTGAAAGAGATCAGACTGATTTAACATCGTAAAAGCCAGAAGCAGCAATGCTTTTTGAGGGCAAAAATTGGATTAGACTAAAAATAAAACATGGTATCACCAAGCTTACAATTTTAAGATGTAAGTAGCTCTGAGTTACTTTTAGTTATTTTGAGTCATTTAAACTCTCCCAAGAGGCTTTTTGACGATCACAAGTGACCAACAAAAACTGCTCCCAGCTAAAAGCAGACATACCATGTGACTCATAAGATTCAGACATTGTGTTAAACACACAGATCACTTGCCTTCTGCAACTGTGAGAAAATCCAGAAGGTACTCCACCTCATTTAAGACACTCAAATCTTTAAGGCAGAAAAAAAAAAACGTTTTCAGTGCTACTGACCTTTATAATTGATATCTGAACAGCTGATTAGCTAAGTATCACATGGGGTCATACCACTTTACTCACTTGTGATCTTTTGTGATCGTTAGAACACAATTCTGGTTTTTTTGGAAAAAAATATAGGCGAGGGAAAAAATGCCTAAGATGGAATAAAAAGTAAACTGTATAGTTTGTTGTCATCAAGGATATCCTGTAATTCAAGTGAGTATACTGGCAAATCCTCCCATAAATCAGTTTATGAGTTCAATTCTGTTCAGCATTTTTCTGGATTTCACTAACAGTCTAAGGTGGCAAATTTAGTTCACCAACACACAAGACTGTTAGAATCACAGAACTCAAAAACAGAAGCTGTATTATCTAATCCGTCTCCCTCATTTTACAAAGTGCGGCCCACAGTCATTTGGCTATCTGGTGGAAAAGCCTGGACTAGAACCAGTCACTCGACCTTCAGGTGGAGCTCCCAGCCTAACAGGAGAGTCCATGGTGCGGTGGCAGCTCTAGGAGTCCATATTACCCTGTGGAGAAGCTGGCTCTCAGGACACTGACAGCCAGGGCCAAGGTCAGGTCTACATGGTGTCTATGAGCTCTAACACTGATGTCCAAGTCCACCGCTAAATCACTGTTTACTGTCTTACGATTACAGGTCTGTGGATCAAAATAACTGGTTTCTGCCTGCTTTTCAGATAACTGAAGAATGACATTTTTACTCCAAACTTTCTAAAAACCAAAATATTATGACTAAAGCCTTCTTCAAAGCGATTAGGATTTCGCTTACACAAGTTAACCACCATGAAGTGATCTAAATTCAGCCTGGGACTCTACCTCTATCTATGATTATTTCCTTGTAAAAATAACCCCCAAGTGAGGTTTTCAAAAATCTTATATACTACATGGAATCATGCGTACTCCTTGTCCATGACACCTGAGCATGAGGGCAAAGCTAAGTGTACATATATTCAGATGCCTGGAATCTGCCACAGGTATTCTGTAACATGGAATAAGATTTCTAAAATATAAAAATGCACTTTTTTTTCTTTCCAAACTGGAAATATCTTTCTTCTATTAATGAAAGCAAACGTTTCCTGTAAAAATGTGAAAATATCCAAAAGTATATAAATTGCAACGTGAAAGTGACCTCGCACTCCTACCTCCCATACCATCCAGTTTTAACTGCTGGGTGCCAGACTGGCGTTCCACTGCCCGGATTTAAATTCTGGCTCTGTCACTGACGAACTCTGAGAGTTCTCAGGGTGTCAGTGTCCTTATCTACAAAACAGAGATAATGACGGCGTGTGAGAATTAAGTTGTTTACAAAGTGTAGGTATTGTTCCAAGCACTTAAAACATATTAACAAATCTTAATAAAGTGGCTGACTGATAGATGTTAGAGCACTGAACAGTGCCTCGGCCTTAGTCACGTGCTCACTGAACATCAACTGTTCTGATGACCTTCCCAAACTTTAATGTGTATACAAACACACACACACAGATGGTTTTAATACAAATGGGCTCATATAAACTGCTCTGTTACCCCCTTTTTCCCTTACTATTTTAACATAAACAGACCCACTTTATCTTAAGGACCATACAGTAATAACATTTTCCAACATACAGTGAGTTGCTTTGTGTTTTATGTGTATCATCTCATGTACCCCTATACGAACCCTAAAAAGCGTGTGCTTTTACTATTACTACATAGAGAGGAGGAAAGAAAGATTCAACTGGATC
This sequence comes from Zalophus californianus, assembly GCF_009762305.2. Classification (NCBI taxonomy): domain Eukaryota; kingdom Metazoa; phylum Chordata; class Mammalia; order Carnivora; family Otariidae; genus Zalophus; species Zalophus californianus. The sequence goes on from NC_045603.1 coordinate 79,537,195, forward strand.
AAGTAACTTGCCCAAGATCATAGAGCTAACTGTGGTGGAACCAGGCTCTGAAGTTAGTGACCATAGCGCTCTCCGTTTTCTGTAGTGCCATAGTTTTAAACCGATGTCCACTAAGAGATGCTTAGATGGATCCCATTTTAGGGACGTATTTTTAGCAATGCTGCAGTGAACATATTCCGATCACAGATTGTGCACTCTATCTCTTATTTCCTTATTATATTCTTCCAATGTGCAATTGCTGAATCAAAGAATATTCACATTTTAAATTTTGATACATGATGCAAGATTCCTTCCCAGAGAGGGAGTACCAACTGACCATCTACAGATACGTGAAAGAGGCAACATTGGGCACTGTCCATCTTTTTCATCTTTGCCAGCCTGATGGGTTAAAAAAAAAATCCTACTTTCACTTATGCATTCCTCTGACTAAAATGAGGTAAGCATATTTTCATATATTTTAAATAATTATTTCTTCTTTTCTAAGCTGCCTAAGTTCCTTGCCCACTTTTGTATTGAAAAATTCATTCTTTAACAGAGTGAGACTATATTTTCACAATATAATTATCATAGACCATTTTTAGCTATGTTAAATAGCTTAAATCATACCTTAACGCCAATATTTAAATAATTTCAGTTTATCCAACTACGAAAAAAGTCAAAGAATGCTTTAGTTCACGTAGAAACTGTAGTTATTACATTAGAAGCAGGGCACTTTCCTACAAATCAGTAAGATCAAATCAAAACTACTGTCACACAACTCAAAGGTTGAAGATGTAAGTAGAAAGAGTTTTCCAGACTAAGTAAGATTTTCTGTTATTGGGATGTGACATTAAGACCCTATTATTTGAAGACAAATACCATATGATTTCACTTATTTGTGGAATTTAAGAAAAGAACTGATGGACAAACCATAAGAGACTCTTAAATATAGAGAACAAACTGAGGGTTGCTGGAGGGGAGGTGGGTAGGGCGATGGGGTAACTGGGTGATGGGCATTAAGGAGGGCACGTGATGTGATGAGCACTGAGTGTTACATACAACTGATGAATCACTAAATTCTACCCCTGAAAGTAATATGTTAACTTGAATATAAATTAAATCTAAAAATAGTGAAAACAAAAAGACCCTATTGTTTGGACCCTATTTATTTAGACCAGCATATATAATTTCTTTTTTAAAATAAAGCCAATTTACTCTTCAGCAGAAGACTTCCCAGCATAGATAATGATCCTCTGGGAAGCAACCAACCAATGTCATTGTCATTATTATCACTGTCATCACAGTGGCTTATGACTACCACCACTAAGCACCTAACCTTCTCCGCGCCAGACAATACTGTGTACATCACCTCACTCAATCTTCACAACAACTGTATGTGGTAGGTACTATTTCCCCATTTAACAAATGAGCAACTGAGGCTCCAAGAGGTTAAGTTACTTGCCAGAGGCCCTGGACTAGAAAGTAGCAGAGCTGGGCTCTGAACCCTGTCTGACTCCAGGGCTATTGTTCTAACATCACTCCTACCCTTTATGATCAGACTCAACTAGTTTCAACAAAGCTAAAGCCAAAAATAAATGTTAACCTCCTAAAGACAACCCAAAAGAATTACTGGTCTCTTCTTACATGATCGCCTTATTTATTCTTAATAAATCTGAAAGCACTGTATAGTTCCTGGTTTTACAGTAACTAAAAGAATCAACTAGCCTATCCTCCCAGAAACGAGGCTGTGTTAACCTTCCCCCCACTCAACATACTCTCTCACCTAAACAGCTGTACAAACTGTTTAAGGAGTTTTATTATCTTTTGGGAACATTTGCAATTATTTCACAGATTATTTAAAATACATATTTGTCTATACTATGCTGTCATCATTTACTTGTCTAAATAGGGGGAAAGTATCAGAATGCTTTAGTGTGTGAGCGGGAGGATTAACCAACACTGAGTGGCAGTCAGAAACCCAGCAAAGTTGCCATATTAGGGTTGAAGTCCACCTTTAAGCTGCTTCTAGATGGGTTCCCAGGAGCCCTGAAATAACCTCAGAAAGCCAGAAAGGTCTCCACAGTGGTGACAAAGGAGTCTCTCTTATCTGTTTGGCAGCCTTACAATCAGAAAGTTCTTCTTACATCTAACCTAAATCTCTCCTACTGAAATTCAAACACTTTTATTTTTCTGAGATGCTCCATAAAAATGAAGAACTTCAACTGCAGCAATTAACTCGCCCAAATTCTCCTAGCAAATAAGAAAAAGGTAGCTAGAATCAGCACTGATTTCCTTTGATTCTCATCATTCCATAATCCAAATTTCTTAAATTTTCAGTCCATTTTGTTAAGGGAAAAACTGCTTGTCTCCCTCAAAAAAACCGTGAAACTGATTTGAGAATAAAGCTGCTCTTCTGAAATCTTGATGACTCGTATTTATTTAAGAATTTAAAAAACAGAAGGGCATCCGCGTGGCTCAGCTGTTAAGTGTCTGCCTTTGGCTCAGGTTGTGATCCCAGGGTCCTGGGATCGACCCCGCATCGGGCTCTCTGCTCAGTGGGAAGCCTGCTTCTCCCTCTCCCACTCCCCCTGCTTGTGTTCCCTCTCTCGCTGTTTCTCTCTGTCAAGTAAATAAATAAAATCTTTAAAAAAAAAAAAAGATTTTTTTTTTCCACATGCATGACAATCTTTCATCTTCACAAAAATTCTGTGAAGTAGATGTTTCCAGACTTACAGATGAGGAAACAGAGAGTTTGTTAAGTTGCCACCCCAAAGACATACAACTAGTAAATGGAGCCTAGTCTGCCCTGTATCAGGGCCCAAGCTCACAACCCATTTAACTATACTGTCTCTCATCTGGCTTTTATTTTCAAATGAGTAAGCCCCGCTTTACAGAGTACTCTGTTCCTGAAAGCACCATGCTCATTATTATAAATTTGATTTCCCTCACCTCTTTCCATTATAAAATGTGTGGAAAAATAGCACCCTAAGCTTTCATAAAACTAAAAAGTCATACTTAAGAATACAGCAGAAATTTTTTATTATTTTTTAAATATCATGTTGTACACCTTTAATTTTTTTTAAGATTTTATTTTTAAGTAATCTCTACACCCAATATGGGGCTCAAACTCACAACCCTGAGATCAAGAGTCATGTGCTCTACCGACTGAGCCAGCCAGGCACCCCTAGTGGACATTTTTTAAAAACTAAGAAAAAAATTCGTGCACTAAGACTTAGGAGTAAGTATGACCACCTACAGAACTTTTGCACTAGATAACCATCTTGTCAGAGTCCATTCTGAGACTCTTCTTTGTTCCATTAATCTATCGATCAATCTATCTATTCATCCATCCATCCATTCATTTTCACATCTAAACCAAACTATTTTATTTTCAGAGCTGTAAAATATTTTTTGACACCTGCTTGGGCAAGCCTCTCCCCTTTACCCTTGTTTCCCCTCCCCCAAATTTTTACACACTTTTTCATATGAATTTTAGAATCTGCTTGTAAAGTTTAATTAAAAATATTGTTGGGATTTTGATTGGGTATTATCTTTTTTTTTTTTAGATGTATTTATTTTAGAGAGAGGGAGAGAATGCATGCGAGCAGGGGGCAGGGCAGATGGGGAGAAAGAGAGACAGAGGGAAAGAAGCAGACTCCCTGCTGAGCACAGAGCCCGACGCAGGGATCAATCTCATGACTCTGAGATCATGACCTGAGCCGAAATCAGGAGTTGGATGCCTAGCCAACTGAGCCACCAGATGCCCCATGTATTGTCTTTTTGAAAATAGGGAAAAACATGGTTTAAACTAACCCAGCATCAGCCTTGGGCTTCAAATTACCATTTTGATTTCAGTTCTTTGCCAAGGTATTTCTGCCACCTCGGGGACAAGTATCCAGACTGAAGGTTGCAGTTTTTCATAGTCCTTTTTAAAAAGCTGCATCCAAACTTACAGTGTCTGTTACTGATTACAGAAAACAAACTAAGATATTCAATAAGCCTATTAAGTGGTGTTTGCAAGACAGTTAGGGCCTTGGGGTGGCCAAATATAGAAAAATAGAAGAAACCAGCTAAGCCATAGTTCCACTGGTTTCAGGTAAGGCTGATCAAATAATTGGCATCATTATCACCTGATATACACCTGACTCTTTGCTAGTAGGAAGAGACGCCAATAGTAAGAGATGATATGAGCACTCTAAGATCCCATAATATTTTCGAACAGAGCAAGACTAACTCATAGAAGCAATCAGTGCATGTGGCTAATAAGCCTGGGTGGGCCTTTGTGATATAAGCAGGGCTTCAGAACAGGGAAATATGGGTGCAGGCTGCAGTGCCCAATAAAAACTAGTAGGTTGGGTAGCTCGGCTCTAGCTTCACTGAATGCTTCACAGTAATCAAAACTTAATGACATCTATTTAAAAGTCCATGTGAAGAAAAATAGTGATGATCTCAATTTGCTTGATAAATCAAGACTGAGCCAAACTTACAACACCCTAATAGAAGGACCGAGACCCCATAGGCAAGCATCACCCATTGTTCCTCCTGAAGCTACTCCCCATGATGTGCGCAAACTGTGGCCTGCAAGAGATTAACCCAATGGGAAATCCCAATGCTTTGTGGCTCGAGGGACTATTCGGTAGCAGAACCTTAATTCCATTCCCCTCTCTGCGACCTGAAAAGTCCCTATTCCATAGGACTTGCATCCACAAAAACCTCCACCCAGTTTCCCAACATCATGGAAATTTACTAGTTCACTCAGAAGACCTAGTATGTGGGCTCATCTATTTGTGGAAAGAGGTAGTTCTTTCCAAAATTACTGAGTCAGAAAATTTTACCAGCACTAGATTTGTTAAAAAAAAAAAAAAAAAGGAAAAAAAAATTTTTTTTAGTTGAATAAACAGGATGAACACTGTATCTCCTCCCAAGGAGGAAAAAAAAAAAAAAACAACTGCTAAACATAGCTGGGAATATTGGTTGGGAGGACTTAGGATGGAACCTTTTTTTTTTTTTTTTAATTTAAATCATATGCAAACTCTACAGTTATTTAATTTAAAAATCATTATTAGATAATGCAAAGCAAGACATCTCAGTGATTTCTTTACCACACTGACATACCAGTGAGCATTATGTTAGGAAGGGTATTGTCTTTGAAAAGGAGTAGCAAACTTACCTGTGATTGGTATTAAAGCAGTTTCACTAAAATCTGGAAGTTAAGACTATTTAACCCTCTGAGGTTCTTTCCCTTCAGTCCTTCCATGTTGTTTATGCTTTTTAAAGGTAACTATTTGTACTTTAAATTAAGCAGAGAACACAGCAGGGTGTGAACAGTTCTCACACACAAGCCTCAGAACTCTGCTTCTAATCAGATACACTGCACAGCATAAAACATCACTTCATACTCTATAGCTTTTATTAAGTGAAATTGGGAAGGTTGGTGGGTTGTGCATTTTTAGACATGAAATACTCTGTATAGTTCCCCACGTACTTTAAGAGTTGTGAGGGTCAAAAGGAAGAGGCAAAATGGTTTTTTAAAAGGCAAGTCACTACTCAATATTACATGCACTGGAACAATAAAAATTCTATATCCAGGATAATGGTTATTTCTGTGGAAGGAGGGAAAGAGTACAGAAGGCATCTCCAACTCTATTAATGTTTTGTTACTTAATAAAATCCAAGGCAAATCTGGCAAAATATTAATATCTGTGCACCAGACACATGATGTTCCTTATACTTTTCTCTGCAACTGTGTATGTTTATAATAATTCCTAATAAAAAATTCAACTATTAGTTTATAATGCAATCTTAAGAAAAGAAAAACGACAAAGATGCCAAGGAATTTTAAAGGTTTCTTGTGGATGTATTTTTTTAAAGCTACTTAACTTCATACATATATAGAGTATCTTATTTTCTACTATTTTCCTTATTAATATCATCACCATCTCTTGTCTTCCTTCCACCTCCATCTAACAGAGTTTCAATAACAAAGCACACTCTCCAGGGACAACGGAGGCTCAGGGAGAAGGGAGCAGTGAAGGCCATGGGCCTGGGAACAGCTGGGTAAGGGGAGGAGAGGGCACCAGGGCACAAGACCACCACTCAGCAGGAGGGGCCACCAGATTTCCAGACCCAGGTCTTCAGGGAGCCTTCAATATTCTGTTTGAAGTATCATGACTTCCCAGAATACCAGGGAGATCTATATTTAAAGGATTAAAAACATATCCCATACATACTAAAATATTTCCGGATGAAACAATGTAACATCGAGGATTTGCGGCAAGGTAATATGAAGGGAGTAGGTGGGGGTACAGATGAAACAGGACTGGTCATGCTTTCTTAACTGTTCAAGCTGGTGAGGGTACGTGGAAATACATAATCCTCTCCTATTGTGTATATTTAAACTTTTCCACAATAAAGTTTTTTAGGAAGAAAATCCCAAACTAAAATAAATAACTGAATGATTACCACGTTAAAAGTCCTGCCCCATTTCAATGTGTTAGGCCCCTTGTGGCAAGGGGATCGGGCAGCCAGGCCAGGGTCGGTCGTGACACGACCGCTAGTCAGAGTTTATCTGAGCTTTTGATTTTGAGTTTATCCAACTGAAAAAAAATGAAAGGGTTGGATGAGATAATATTACGTTCCCTTTTAACTATAACATGATCACTGGATTTCTAAAACTGACTTATAGTTACTGTACAACACAATTAAGAACTGCTAATGTTATTAGTGATATAGTATGGCCAAGCGGGAGCTTCTTTGATCCCTCATTTATTTACATATTTGACAAACACTCTGGGAATGCGTACGATGTGCCAGGCAGTGCTACATGTGGGTAGAATACAAAGTAAAATGACACAGAATCTGCTTTCGAGATCCAATCTAATCATGGGAGACAGATGTATAAATAAATGACAATACAATGTAAGTGAGATGATAGGGACGATGGAGCTGAAAATGCCAAAGGCCCTCACAGTGTTAGAGAGTAGGGAATTGTAAATAATCTCATAAGCAGAAGGCGAAAGTTAAGTGGCAGGAGATGACACTGGATAAGAAAGTAGGGACCAGACTGAAAAGAGCCAGGAATGCCATACCAAGGAATTTGGATGGTATCTTGAAAAGTGATAAAGAAGGCATTTTAAAGATTGTAAGCCTGGAAATGATGCAGTCCCATTTCCATTTTAGATGAACTGTTGGAGCAGGAATATAGATTTGGTGATGGTTCCTGGTGTTTGGGGAACAGAGGAGGGAGTAAAAGAAGGGAAGGGAGGTTTACCTGGTAGTTAGGCGTACTACAATGGCCCAGCAGGATATGATGAGAGCTTGAACCAAGGCAGTATTAGTGGAGATTACTGAGATACTGTTACAGCTTTAGAAATGCAGATTTTAGGTACTCTACTATATTTCTCTCCCCATCTTTCAAGATAATATACAAGCTACAGCATGAAATAACAGTATCTATTCATCAAGTGGGGTACCAGCTTCGAGCACAGTGCCAAACACATAGTAGATGCTTAATAAATGCGGGTTATGTATCTACTGTGATGAGTTTTAATGAACTAATGAAATGGACAGTACTGTGTGGTCATATTAACAATGACTTGATAAAAAGCACAAGTAAGGAAAGATGAAAAATATTTTTCAGGTGATTTTTGTGACCCTCTATAACCCTCCTCCCATCCCCCCAAACTTTTAGGCAATATCAGCAATAACCCTTATTGCTATTTCTTAAAATAATAGAGTGGATAGTTAATTTGTTGTGTAGACTATAATAGAAGATATTTTTTCCCTTATAAACTACATAGTACCTTTTAAGTACCAAAAAGGGCACTTCTAAGAAAAGTATTAGAAGTACTCAGTCAGTACTGGGTACCACAAACCATATAAACTTTTGTTTCGATTTTGACAAAACAAAAGCAATGTTTTCCCCTCAACAACCATTATCTTTACTTAAACAAAAATAAAAAGTAAAGCACAGAAAAGCAGATCATCTGGACGATGTCCTGCTGTTACAACTATTACTCTGAAATTAGAAAATTATGCCCTTTAATTATTACCTTCTTATAATTTCAGATTTTCTCAGCAGTAAGCCTGTGGTACTAAACATCAAAACTTGTCAGTTTTATTCTATTCCAAACCTAGAACTCTAAGAATGTTAATATCACCCCAAATGTCATTGACAATAACAAATGTATAATTCATAATAAGTAACTGAACATTAATTATGTGCCCGATATGGAGCGCCTGCACGGTTCAGTGTGTTAAACACCTAACCAGCTCAGGTCATGATCTCAGGGTCCTGGGATGTGCTCAGCAGGGAGGCTTCTCCCTCTCCCTCCCTTCTCTGCTCCTCCCCCACCCACCCATGCTCCTGCTCTCTCTTTCCCTCTCTCTCTCTAATATATAAATAAATTAAATTAAATCTTTAAAAAAAGATTTGTGTGCCAGGCTTAACATTTTATTTATTAACAGGTTAACCCTTGCATTAACCCTAAGAAGTGGTACATAAAATTACTGCCATTTTGCAGTAGAAAAAAAAAAATTGGTCTCAGAGAAGATGTGTACCTTATTCGATGTTATACAACCAAAACAAGCTTGTCAGTAACCCAGACTCCGCCACTATAGGCCTGACTGCCTCTCCCAAACCGTGTGAGGTAGGTGGGCAGGTATTATTATTCCTATTTTAAAGATGAAAAACCTGAGAGGTTCAGAAGGTTAACAAAACTTGCCTAAGGTAACACATTTAGAAATGGAACCAGCAAGTTAGGCTCCTGGTTCAGGGCCTCTACACTCCACCTCTAACACTGCACCTGTTTCATGAAAGAAATCATAACCACTTCATGGGAATCAGCAAAGTAGAAAATCCCCACTGTTGTTGAAAAACAAATCAAATCAAACACGAAATGTCTGTCAGCATAGCACAAAGGTCGTAAGGTTCTTAAAAAAACAAAAAACAAAAAAAGGCAGAAGACAGTAAAGTTTCTTTTTGACACATCAAGACTACCTTTAACTCGGGGCGCCTGGGTGGCTCAGTCATTAAGTGTCTGCCTTCAGCTCAGGTCATGATCCCAGGGTCCTGGGATCGAGCCCCGCATCGGGCTCCCTGCTCGGCGGGAAGCCTGCTTCTCCCTCTCCCACTCCCTCTGCTTGTGTTCTGTCTCTTGCTGTGTCTCTCTCTGTCAAATAAATAAAATCTTAAAAAAAAAAAAAAAAACCACCTTTAACTCAAATCATAAAAGGAGCTAATTTAGAAAACAGGATTTTCCAAATTTCGAATGTGTGCATTTACTTTTGTTTTCCCAATATTTATTTATGTGTTTCTTCTACAGGCCACATTCAACCGCCAAAGTTTTCAGTACTTATCAGAGACTTGGGAAAAGGTTAAAGAGCAATTTTCTGTCCCCAACCCACAGAGTAAACAATGTCTACAATTAATCCTCACAGAATCTACTGCCAAGTAACAAGCAGGTGCAATATTTCTCTGATGCATTGTATGTATGTGGGGCGGAGGTGGTAAAAAAAAAGCGTAGAGAGAAACATTAAAAACAAACTACATTGGGGCGCCTGGGTGGCTCAGTCGTTAAGCGTCTGCCTTCAGCTCGGGTCATGATCCCAGGGTCCTGGGATCGAGCCCCGCATCGGGCTCCCTGCTCCGCGGGAAGCCTGCTTCTCCCTCTCCCACTCCCCCTGCTTGTGTTCCCTCTCTCACTGTGTCTCTGTCAAATAAATAAATAAAATCTTTAAAAAAAAAAATAAAAAAAAAGATAAAAACAAACTACATTTGGGGGGCTCATTTCTTCTTAATGACTTACGACTAATAAGGCATCTGGCTGTTGACAAGATGATCCCGCCCTTGAATACAAGGAAGTTGCACACAGTCTCACAAAGCACAGATTCAGTCACCCCAAACAGAAATCTGGACTTCCCTGAAGACAAATATGGAATTCAATCTGTGTGATGCCTTGAATGCGGCTAATTAATTTGCAATCCTTTAGTATGACCATACAAGGGAGGGAAAAGAGCTACCTTCCTAGTCCTTCCTTGAGGGGGAAGCAATAGAGGAAAAAGCATAATATTTAAATCCCATAGCGAAGTTTTAAAACTTTTCCATTAAGATACACACCCTAGCTGAGTCATCAGCATAATACAGTGCAGCCAATCACCTCAGTACTAACTACCTTTCCTATACGTGGTTGTTCCAACTCTGCTAATTCTACTCAAAATAGAATGGGTAAGAAGCTATAATTTGTTTTCATTCTTTTCACTTAGTCATATAACCCTATAATTTTTAGAGGAAATGCACTGACCTTAATTCATCTAAGTACTTAATCTACAGTGAAATGAATAAAGAAACCACAACTGAGTGAAAAATATATCTGAAATAACCAATAGCCAAAGCAATAATAGCAACCTAAAGAAAACTGTTTCAGGAACCAATGAGAATGTTTTAAATCCAAAATAAAGATTATGAGGAGGAAAATTCTCTTAACCTAAAAGTACTTGATCCCATCTACCACATGGAAAATGTGTTTCCCATTCTTTCACCATCACATTAAAAAACAGAACAGTTTTAGGTGAATTCTTCTCTTAAACCAAATATTAATTTTTAAAAAGTAATTCTTCAGATACCAGTTGATGAACATCTTATGAATCTACTTCTAAGACTCTGCAACTAGACTGCCTGAGTTTAAATCCCTGATTGCACTCTTGTTAGCTGTTTGATCTTGGAGAAGTAAATTCATCTGTCTGGGCCTTGGTTTCCTCATCCACCAAAGGGGTTCTCGTGAGTTAATACAAGTAATACATTTAGAAAAGTACGTGACACATGATAAGTGAAGAAACTGTTATTATCATTTCTCTCACCACTGTAGTTGACAATTATACTGCTTAACAGGTCCCTTTGCCATCCTTCCAGCATGTGGAAAATCTACTGAAAGATAATTAGATCTCTGAATTACCACTAAGCTAAAGAAAATGATACACTGACAGTTTGGTCAGCAAGTTACATAATTCAAAGAACTTAAGTCTGTGATTTGACATCATAAGGACTCAACTTTAATAATAGTTTAGGATTCATTTGTATCTCTTATGGGTAGCTGTTACAGATTTCAAGCAGTCCCTAAGTGACAGGTATTAAATTTTTGAAATTATGAAGCCAAAAATATTTTGTATTCAAAATAATCACAATACACTTGGAGAGACAGATGCATCTACAACTAGGCTACAATATAGGAAATAAAATTATAGTAATTTGAACAGGGGATTAAATAGGTTCATTTTTCCTGGGGTTAAGAAAAAATAGCAGCAACAAAAAAAATGGTACTGAAGATTGAAAAATTATAGGTTATGAAATATAACATCCACCATGAATATGCCATGGTTATCAATATGTAGTCAAGATTTTGTAAAAAACAATTCATGCATATTAAAATTATGCATATTAAAATTTACAATATTAAAATACTAAGGTAGAAAACAACACACTAGCATCACAGTATGAAAAATAAGCCACCAACTAGATTAAGATATTTGCAACACTTAAAAATAAAGAATTAAATACAACAAAGATAATATAGTATGAATAGCTATTCTTATATACTTGTTACTACGTATTAGGCACTGTTCTAAACAGTATATCTTAAATACATTAAGAATTTCTATGAGTCAATTAAAAAAACAAAAAAAATAAAAATAAAAAGAGCAAAAACCCCAAACAGGAATTTCACAGAAGGGAACACACAAATGGTCCATAAATATAATGTAAGATGCTCAACTACAATTCTAATCAAGGAAATGAAAATTAAAACCCCAATGAGCTATCATTTCATATCCCTAGATCAGCAAAAACTTAAAAAGTTGTCAATATCTAGTTTTGCTGAGGGAGTAGAACAATAGGAACTCTCTTATCCACTGCTGATGAAGGTACACTGCTTTGGGGAACAGTTTGATACTTCTCAGTAAAGCTGAACAGACACATACCCAATGACCAAGCAACTACATTCCAAGACATATGCCAAAAAGATACACATGGAGTACAGGGGACAATTACTTAATGATGGTCATTGGGGCACTGTCCCCATAGACAAACAACAATAACAACAACAAAACACAATGATCATCAACAGGAGTGGAACAAAAAAAATAGTGTGGTATGGTCATATAATTGAAAACTACATAGCAGTGAAAATGATCTAAGTACCACTACATGGATGAATCTCAGAAACAAAGTTGGAAAAAAAAGAAGCAAGTCACAGAATATATACTGTTTGTTTCCACTTATATAAAGTTCAGAAATAAACAAACTAAAAAATAATATTCACTCAATGGGATATACTCCCAGGTAATGAAACTATAAGTAAAGCAAAGGGATGCTTAACAAAAATGAAAGAACTGCTTTACCACTGAGAGAGGAAAAGGCATGTGGGAAGCTTCCGGATACTGGTTAAGTTCTATTTCTTAACCTCCATGGAAATTACTGCACAGATACATTTTATGTTCTTGTATATAATACACTTTAAACAAAAACAATTTAACATATTCCTTTTAGAAGAGTTGTGGGGGTGCCTATGTGGCTCAGTCGGTTGAGCATCTGACTCCTGATCTCAGCTCAGGTCTTGATCTTAGGGTCATGAGTTCAAACCCTGCATTGGGCTCCACCATGGGCATGGAACCTACTTAAAAAAAAAATTTTTTTTTTTTTTAAAGAGTTGTGGGTAAGTCTACATAACGAACTCATCATTGAAACAATGTAGACATTTCAGACTAGGAAAGTAACTATTTAGGAAAAAGAATGTAAGAAATAACTTAAAACCTGCAGCAGAAAAACAACAAAGTAACGATATAAAGCATCTTTTGTCCAAGTGTGTTCTACAAAACACTTCTTATTAGATGTCTGAAGGAAAATGGGTTCCAGTAGTGAAATAAATTGGGGGAATAATGGGTTAAACAAGTAAATCTCCTAAAGAACAAACAGAATTTCCCCAACTCTTTGACTCTGGAATCTTTTAACATGGTGAATTACATAGTGGTTCTTTTAGGACCTGTGTTTCATATAATACAAATTGGGAAACATTTTATAATACAGAGGTCATTCTAGATACACATTCTACCCCCAAGACTGAAGTGAGAGCAGGAGAAAATAGTCTAGTAAATAGGTACTTAGATGTCTAAGTCTTCCGTAATTGACCTGTCCAAGCCAAACCCTGGACAGTCGGAAGCAAAACCCATAACCAAACAGAACCCTTAAGAACTAAGTGAACCACCATTCTATGTTATATGAACATGAACACAGCTTTGTGATAAAAGGCAAAACATGAGGTAGGCATAAAGTACGACAGAAAAGATCTAGATGGAATATAAAGAAGTATTTCTACAGCTTTTAGGGCCATGGTAGATTAATAGGCAGAGGGTTTTATTTGATTTAGGTAGAGTCAAGCACAAAAATCTAGGTTTCAAATCAGATCTCTTGGTTAAAAGGTTTTTCTATTAATCTATAAAATTAGAAATTCTCTAATTTTCTACTAAAGTTTTTCCTAGGTACAATGAATCTATGAACTGAATCTGAAAATTCTTCATAATATGCTTTTATTACCATAGGAAAATAACATGATAATGCTCTTTGAAAGATAATATAAACACTGCACATTTTTAAAACTTCTTTATGATTAGACGACCATCATAAACTTTTGCATACACTATTCTTCTTGAAAACTAACTTCTGGGTGGCAGTGAAATATATTTTTAAAGAAAAGGTTGTTGGGGCGCCTGGGTGGCTCAGTTGTTAAGCGTCTGCCTTCGGCTCAAGTCATGGTCCCAGGGTCCTGGGATCGAGCCCCATGTCGGGCTCCCTGCTCAGTCGGAAGCCTGCTTCTCCCTCTCCCACGCCCCCTGCCTATGTTCCCTCTCGCAGTGTCTCTCTCTGTCAAATAAATAAATAATATCTTTAAAAAAAAAGAAAGAAAGAAAAAGTTGTTGAACACAATGTCTTTGTATCTCAAAAACGTTAAAATATTATTTGAGAAGAGTCAAACATCTGTCCTTTCAGGGTACCACCAGGATTCAAATGTGGAAATGTGGTACTGCCATGGGTTTTTATAAGGTGAAGACTCTCAGACTGCCTTCTTCAGAGGGCTCTTGGTGATTTACCACAACCTAGGCCTAATCCACAGCCTTAAAGGCTCAGAAATCTGATTTTTATCAGCATCAATAAGGTAGCTCCATCTTTTAGAGGCAAACAAAAATTAATATAAGCCTCAAGAGAAATCAGAATACAAATTTTCTAATAGAGAATGACAAATTGCTGTGACAGAAACAAGAACGTCTGTTTATGGCCGTACATGGCCAATACTCTCCTTACAGCCAGACCTCTATGGACAGTTCCTGAGTACTCATGGAATTAGAATTAAGGAAGTCAGAGGAATTGAGTATTTAATGGTCTTCTTTCATTCTACAAAGAACTTTCTTTAAAGTAACTTTTAAGCAACTACTGTGTCCAGGCACTCTCCTAGATGCTAGAGATACAGACATCTCAGCTTTCAGAGAAAGCACAAAATTTCCAAAAAAATTTTGGAAGCAATCTAAATGTTTAACAATAGAACTGTGATTAAATAATGGCAAATCCAAATGATAAAAGAAAATGCAGTTCTAAAAAAAGAATCAAAAAAAAAAAGAAAATGCAGTTCTTTAAGAATGGTGTATTTAAGCAGCCATTCATGACATGGGAAAATTATCATGATGCAATGTTAAATGAAAAAGCAAGTGACAAAAGCCCATAGTAGTACACAATCGTATATACATATAAACATATACATATATATGTATCACATGTATACATATATATGTATATATATGTATGTATCTATTTCCTATCCCTTTATACGCAAAAGAAAAAGACCAGAAAGAAAACCAATCAAGTACTGTTAATGGTTATCTTTTTTCCTTATACCTTTTTGAATTTTATAATTTCCTAAAATAGCTTGACATGCCTTTTATCACCAAGGGAAAAATTACTTGTTAAAGTAATTTCAATCAACACGAATACGAGGATCCCTTCAGATTTATCTACTAGAAGCTATCCATGAAAGCCAGTCCTTGAACCTCTGTCTTTGAACTCTCTGAGAGACCTCATCCTTTAGCCTGCTGTTACGCAAGACTCTCCATGGATGAGTAACACACCCTACCTTTTCATCCAACCTGCTGTCTCATATTTCTCTGCTGAACATTTCAACCTAAACACCTTACAGATGACTCATATATAATTACGTCCAAAAGTAAATGTATACATTTCCTCCACAGCCAACCCCATTTCTGTCCATGGCACCCACCTTTCTTCCAGTCAGAAAGCTTGGAAAGCAATTCAACTCTCCCTCTCCTGTTTCAAGTTCATTAACAAACTGTCCAAGTCTCTCTCCCATCCCACCTTATTCTTCATTCTCATTTCCATCATCTCATCAGTCCAGGCCCCGATCACAATGTCAGTGACATAACTGCAGCAGCGTTCCAGGGGGGTCTTCCTGATGCCATTCTCTGCCATCTGTAAACCGCTGCTCCTTCTATAGAACTTGGATGATGTCATTCCTTGGCTCAAAAACATTTAAAGCCTTCTCCTTTCTGCCACTCCAATCTAAACTTCTTTGCCTGGCTTTTATTAAACCCCATAATTTGGCTCCACCCTAACTACTTAACTTTATTTTCCATTATTCGCCAGTCTCCTCCCTCATCAACCAACAGACATACCATAATCAACCCTAACACCAAACCCTGGAATATCTTAAAAATAGTCCTTCCTTTCCCCCTCTATTTGTATTTAAAGAACCTCATGAATTTTTCCTCTTCTACAAAGCTGTTCTTGATTTCTCCAACCTCATTTAGGCTTCACTTCAGAACCTGTCTAGCACTTACTATGAATCTCACAGTTAGGCATTTAATTCCATACTCCTGTGTAAAGTGGATTTACTGTCATGTATGTTAGTCATCTATTACATTCCCTATTTCTTGAGGACAAGAGCCATACCTTACTATGTCCCCCACAGCATTTAGCAGGATGCACAACAAAAAGAAAGGGCTAATACTTGTTGACTGAAGTAATCAACTTCAGCCCTCACTTCTCTTTCACTATGTTATATACACTGCTACATACATTGTAGCAATTTGGGCAGGTCAACACCCTCCTAAGGAATATAGCAGGAGACTATTTCAGCACAGTACTAGGAAGTCCAATTAGATATAACACTGTAGTGATGACAGGGGGTCCCCATGTTCCAAAGCTGGAACAACAGAGTTCTAGGGAATGATAATTGGGGTTCTCGAAGTCTCTTCCAAGGGGATAGTAATGAGGATCTCAAACGCCTTCTATTCTCCATGAGAACAGGTGCTAGGTCTTCTGAAAGAGTGCTTTGACTGGAGTGAACGTCAAAGAGAAATGCCTATTAAAACAAAAGACCTGAGCATAGTCCTACCTATTCATAAAATGCTATTACATAAATCAGCAAATCTCAGGTGCCATGCTGCTACTGGTTAAGAGATGGTAACTGCCAACTGATAAGAAATTTTTCATGTGCAGAGTAGTAGTGCCCATATTTATGAAGTTCTTTAAGAGTCTTCAAAGGACTTTCTACATCATCTGTTATTATCTGACCTTTCCTAAATACAGGGTGAAATGGATATAAAGTATCACATTAAAATAGAGTTCATATACAACATATATTGTTTGAGTCTACTTTAAGTACCCATATCCACATCATTATGAAATTAGGAGCTACTTCAGAACCTGACTATTCAATGACTTTATGAGTTTTCTTCTATGGAAAAGGTAATGTTTTAGAATGCTTAACCTATCAACACTTACCATAATCTCTGTAATGCTTTCTCCCTTTTAGAAGAGGTATTTTAACTTACTCATTTTGTGCCAAGTCAATTAAAACATATATGGAATTCACTAAATATAAATTATAGAAACCAGTTTTCAACAACATTTCTATTTATAAAAGTTAAGGTTTTTCTTTAAATTTAAAGAAATAATTTGGGGCGCCAGGGTGGCTCAGTCAGTTAAGCGTCTGCTTTCGGCTCAGGTCATGATCCCAGGGTCCTGGGATCGAGCCCCATGTCAGGGTCCCTGCTCCACAGGGAGCCTGCTTCTCCCTCTGCCTCTGCCTGCTGCTCCCCCCTGCTTGTGCTCTTCTATCAATAAATAAAATCTTTCAAAAAAATAAAATAAATAAATTTAAAGAAATAATTTGCATTCAATTTCAAAGTGTAATGCCTGGGTTGTCAATAAAGGCATTATTATTGTCTGGACCTTAACACTAAAATAAGGGATTACTGTGATGGTTCTTGTGCTTTCTTTTAGCAACTGGACAGTGTTAAAGGATGATATGATGGCAGATGGATGCCTGATTCATAGCTCAGCATACAGGCATCTGTAACAGACTTTTGGCTGATGTTTTCCATTGCAAAAACTAAGAAATGTATGTGTTCACAAAGAGAACTGCTGCTGTGGCTAGTGAGAGCTAGCATTTGCTGACTGCTTCCGTGGGCTGAGCACATGCTAATAAACACACCGAACGTCAGATATGCCCTATGTTAATATATTACGCCCTTAAACCCATGTCTGGCAAATACAGTAAAACAAATATAAAAGTTCATCATCATTATCTTCATGTCACTTGATTCTGAGACGAGGATGAAAATATTTAAATATATTATGAAGCAGGCATGATTTTATTGTAGCTCCCATCCCTTCCCCCTTTTACAGATACAAAAACAAGTTTAGGAGACGTAAGTCATTTCATTTGTTCCAGGCCACACAGTTAAAATGGTATATCCAAAGCCTTTTCTAATCACTAGGTAATCTTTTTCCTATTTTACTGAGATATCATTGACATATAGCACTCCATAAGTTTAAGGTATACAGCATGACGGTATGACTTACATATATTGTGAAATGATCACTGTTATAAGTTTAGTTAGCATCCATCATCTCGTACAGATACAATAAATAGAGAAAGCAAAAGAAGAAAACTTTTTTCTCCTTGTGACGAGAACTCTTAGGATTTATTCTTTGAACAACTTTCCTATATACCACACAGCAGTGTTAGCCACAGTCGTCATGTTGTACCTTCCATCCCTAGTACTTACTTATGTTGTAACTGGAAGTTTGTACCTTTTGACCACCTTTCTCCTATCCTTCCCTTCCCCCCCCCCCCCCCCCAGCTCTGGTAAGCACAAATCTGACCATTTTTTTTTTTCTGAGTTTGTTTTGTTTTGGTTTAGATTCCACATATAAGTGAGATCCTATGTACTTGTCTTTCTCTGTTTGACTTATTTCACTTAGCATAATACCATTCAGGTCCATCTATATTGTTGTGAATGGTAGGATTTCCTCATTTTCCTAAAGGCTGAATAATATTGCACTGTGTGTGTGTGTGTGTGCGCATGCATGCACAATTTTTTTTCTATTTTTTTAAAATATGGTGCTTGTTTCGGCAGCACATATACTATTTTTTTAAAATATGTATTTATTTGAGACAGAGTGCACATAGGGGAAGGAGCAGAGGGAGAGGGAGAGAGAAACCCAAGCAGACTCCACACTGAGTGCAGAGTCCGACACCAGGATCGATCTCACAATCCTGAGACCACGACCCGAGCCCAAACCAAGAGTTGGATGCTTAACCATCTGCACCATCCAGGTGCCCCCACAGACATTTTCTCTATCCATTCATCTATCAGTGATGCTTAGGCTGTCTTGACTACTGTAAATAATGCTGCTATGAACATGGAGGTGCAGACATCTTTGAGTTGGTGTTTTTGTTTCCTTTGGATATATTCCCAGAAGTCACTAAGTAATTTTGATTCATTGATCAAGTGGATTTTAAGCTTAAAATCGAAGAAGAGGTAGGAAAAGTTTAGATATTATTGTAACTATGAAAGAAGCTGGTCATGCTCTGAAAAAAAAAAATGACAATGAGAAAGGTCTAGCAAATTATTTGTTGCAGAAAAACAAATGGAAAGGGTGTTAGCAACAATGTGGTATTAGGTTCCTGCGAACACAATCCCAGAATATAAGTATTAAAGAAAGAAAATTACCATTTTACAAATACGTAAATACAATACCATTAAGCATCACTGGGATTTGATGGGATAGGACTCTGAACTGGAATAGAGCAATGGTAGAAAGGTAGAGCATAAAGGATTGCCGATTTGGAATATTCTAGAGACTGAAACTGACACAGAAATAAATCGAGCTGTGATGGAGACTTCAACTTTTGGGATATCTGCTAGAATTCTTCCACAGCTAAAAATCAAGGCATCTGATAAATGCCTTGCTAAGCCTTCCATCTCTCAAATAGGGAAAGAAACATTCTAGATATAAATGTGACCATGAGAAGAAATTAGTTGACTAAATGGAAGTACTGGGAAACCTGACAGCAATTTTGAAGTTTTGTTACAATGGCTGGGAATGTGGGACATTAGAGAACACAAATTACAGAAAGTTCACAGAAAATAAAAGCAAATCTTGCCTGAGACTTTAAAAGGAAATCTGCATGATATGTTTTAGGAAGCTCTCAAGAATACAACTCTAGTTAAACTAGCTTTGATTGAGTAATATTTACCTAGCATCCACTATAGATAGGCCAGGTACTGCTCTTGGCAGTAAGGACACAGATGACATAAAACACCTGCCCTTATGAAGCTTACACTCTAGTTGGGGAGGGAATAGAAAGTGCAGGGACTGAGGGAGGCGTTAACATTTTAAATAAGGTCATCATTTTGAAAGATGGGGCAGTTTGTCTCTTGTGTCCCTTGAGAAGGAAGTTTGAATGAGGTGAGTAAAAGTGGTTTCAAAACCTGGGGGAAGGGACACCTGGGTGGCTCAGTCATTAAGCGTCTACCTTTGGCTCAGGTCATGATTTCAGGGTCCTGGGATCGAGTCCCGCATCAGGCTCCCTGCTCAGCGGGAGGCCTGCTTCTCCCTCTGCCCCTCTCCCTGCTCATGATCTCTCTCTCTCTCTCTCTCTCTCTCTCTCTAAAATAAAGAAATAAATAAAATCTTAAATAAACTTCTAGGTTTTAGAGTAAATAATTCCTAAAATTTTATCACTAGAAGTATCCAGGAAAGAAAGCTGAAAGAGAGAGAATTAAAGAAAGAGAAGGAGTCAGAAAAACATGAGGAAGAAAAGTATAACCAAACAGTATTACCCCTATTCATCCTAGTCATGTGGGAAAAAAGTAAAACTTAAAATGATTAGGTGTGAAAAAAACAGAACTCTGGTTATAAACTGCAAAGGATTAATAACAGAGAAAAGGGAAAGATTCTGAAAAGACTGGCTGCACAAAGAGCTCCTCAATGAACTTAGATTGTAAAGACGCAGATAAGAGAAACAGAGCGGAGGCACACATAACATGGATGCGTATAAAAGAAACAGAGGATGGTATCAGGAAGCCAGATGTGCCCACAATGAGCTGAACTGAAGAAATTGTAGCCCATCAAGGGCTACAAAAGCAGCTTCTGAATTCCCACCTGGAAGGGAAAATATGCAATTGGCCTGGGTAAGTTGGTGCAGGGAAATGGTGTAGTTAACACAGGGCAGGAACAAAAAAAGAAAGATAAAAGAAAAACCACTTCTGTTTTGCTTTTTAAAAAATATTACACTTGCGTACCCCTTTACAGCTTACATATTTCTATTTTATGACATCCTTGCTGGGGAGGTACAAGCCCTGTGTTATAGAGGAGAACTCCCAGTGGGGTGCCCACCCGCCACCCACCAGTGGAGCTCCACCTCTCTTCTCAGCGGAGGGTGGGAAACAAGAGGCCAAACGTGGATGCCCAACCAGGGAGCGGAAGCCCGGGACACAGGAGGCCATAAGACAACTGCCCCCAACGCCCTGCAAATCTTCTCACCTGACCAGCTGATCGGTTTGCGAATCTCAGACCCACGTGCTCTAAGCACGCGGAAGAACTCTTGAGTGCCAGAGAGCTGCGCTGAAGAGACGAACTGCCCCATCTCTCAAAATGAGGAAAGAACATGAACTTTACAAAAGAACAGGGACGTTACAAAACACTCACTGTTGTGCTTATCATCCAGCCTGAGGAAAATTCTAGAACAGATAATAAAGCAGATAGCTTTTGAACAGGCAAAGATGGATGATCACTAAAAATCCACACGGATTCAGGAGGAACAAGTCTTGCCAAGTAACTGTATTTCTTTTGTTGGCGAATCTAAAGGACAAATAATCTCTGTGACTCTGAAAGGTACCAATCAAGCCCCACTCTCCAATTTTTTTTAGTGGGAGGAAGGGAGACAGATGAAGAAAAATGGGCTGAGTATTGGATGTGTTTATAACTGATGAAGCAACAAAACTCAGAGTGCTCTTAAGTAAGTTCTGCGAGACTCGCTGGGCAGGCAATTATATTACCAATGAACCGGATACAGTTCTGTCCTTATCAGATGTTATCCTTTTCAAAGTCCTTATCCCGAACTGGAATCTGGAGAGCATAATCAAACGGGGCACAGTGGAGTCACAATCCAAAACAATTTTAACAGAAGATTAACTTTAACCAGTGAAATTTAATAGAGAAAAGGTAAAGAATTATATCTGGATTCAAAAAAACTAAATGCTATCATATATGGTGACAAACTGTTATATACATTAAGAACAACTAAAGATTTCTGTTGAACAAAACTTGACATAAATTAAAAATGTGAAATGGCTATCCCCAAAATTTATGCAATCTTAATAATAGGCTAAGCTCATAGACATAAAAGGTCAAGAACAAGGAAGGTAAATGTCATACTGTACACTGCATTGGTTAGCTCATACCTGGAGAACTTTGCAATAGTTGGCAATGCCTTATAGTCAGTACAAAGGGACAAAGCAAAATGCGTAATTTGAAAATCAAATCACCCTCTAGGACTAATATCAACATGAATCAAATAGAGCAGTAGAAATTAGTTATCAATATAAGTAATCCAAAAAAAAAAAATGTGTGGCTGAAAATATCTGGAATACCCACACCAATCAAAAGTGAACAGGGTCTAGTTTCTGGGAGGCAGTATTGGAATGTGAATTAAGAAAGCTGAAACTTTGTGGGGCACCTGGGTGTCTCAGTTAAGTGTCCAACTCTTGGTTTTGGCTCAGGTTGTGATCTCACGGTCGTGGGATCAAACCCCACATTGGTCTCCATGCTTAGCACAGAGTCTGCTTGAGATTCTTTCTCCCTCTGCCCCTCCCGTTCATGTTTTCTCCCCTCCCCAAAATTAATAAAGAAATCTTTAAAAAAAAAAAAAGAAAGAGGGCGCCTGGGTGGCTCAGTTGGTTAAGTGCCTGCCTTCGGCTCAGGTCATGATCCTGGAGTCCCGGGATCGAGTCCCACATCGGGCTCCCTGCTCAGCGGGGAGTCTGCTTCTCCCTCTGACCCTCCCCCCTCTCATGCTCTCTCTCTTTCTCTCTCTCTCATTCTCTCTCTCAAATAAATAAATAAAATCTAAAAAAAAAAAAAAGAAAGAAAAGAAAGCTGAAATCTTGTCAATTTTGTTTTCTTCTGGCTAAAGAAACTGTGTTAAAAGAACACTGTTATATTAATCTGGGGGAAAGAAAGCAGGAGTTTAACATACAAAATTTTGCCTGTGTTCCTCTGACACTGTCCGAGATTAAAATGGGCTGCCCATATCCAGAACAGCAGTGGGCAGATGCATCCTTATAAAAAAGACGCTTCATCAGGCTATCATGGTTTAGCAACGCTTCCCATGAAGGCTGTCCTAGTGGGTAACAGTGTACTGACCAAATGATGCATGCTTCCATTCTACTCACAGTTATATTAATAAGTTCATTAACTGGCATTCTTGTGTTTATATAGCGGTCTCTTGGTCACTTGCTAAACGTAAGTAAATTTCCATACTCCTGACTATTTCTGGACACACACAATTCACATTTATGGAGCTGGAAAAGTAAGGTCTACACCTTAAATATTAAGTATGCTAGGAAAGGGATGGACAACGGAGTCCCAAGCTCAGAAGAGGTCTGAGCAAGATACACAGATTTGGAAGTGATCGTGACAGAGTGGTCCCTAATGACGTCAGGGCACATGAGATCATCCAGCAACCAGAGCATGTGGAGGGAGAAGAAAGGAGGATGGGGGGCAGAAGGCTAGAGAACACCAGCCCCTGAAAGGAATGAAAGTTAGGTAACCTGTAAACTGCTGAATTCCTTGCCTCTAGCAAGGAACTAGAATATGTAGACAAAGACGAGCCGACCCCTTGCCAAGGATTAGAGGGAACGCACAGTAGGGAGTCCATCTGACCTCTACAGCAGCTTTCAGCTCTGAGCATGAGCCAGAGACTTTCATTCAATCCAGTATTCCTCACAATCTGAGAAATAACCTCTCCATTACAGAAACACTAAAATTGTGCTTATTCTTATTCTTTTGCTTTGTTAGCCAGTCACAGAAAAACGTTTTGAAGAATTAAAGCTTCTTGTTTCCTGAAAGTGAAACGTACTTGGTTTACCTGGACAGGAGACCACACTCTACATCTAATCTCTTACCCTATTTTTCCTTCTGTGGGTCCAGTTATATGAGTAGTTTGAAAATGCAGTTTTATCCAACCATGTGTTCCTACTTACGCTTCCCTTCCCTTTCTACCACCTCTGCCTGATGGGGGCTACATACATAATCTGTGGGTTTAAATCTTAAATGTTTTACTACCTTTCAGCAATGTACTGTAACTTTGACTAATATTTAAAATGTGCTGGTTTCTGTTTCCCTCTCTACTCAATACTAAAAACAGAGGCACAGGTATACACACAAATTCTGTTTTTATTAAATCCAGAAATATCTGATTAAAACAGTCATTTTTGGCATAACAATACACCCAGCGTATTTTCAGACATGACCTACTGGCGGTTCAACTCATCTTAAAATATGACACGCGTCCCATGAAGTGGCACCTGGAACAGGTGTCAGAGGTATTTGACCCCTTTTAACCTTTTCTCCAGCTCCTACCCTATGCTCCAGCTCCAGCTCCCCCGATACCTGCAAGCCACCTTTTTCTTGTCCCTCTTCTCTTTCACGTTCCTCGTGGTAGTGCCCAGAAACTTTTATGATTACCGCTAATGACACTAAAGCTAACACAGCTGCCAAGTCCCAGCCTAGAATACAGTGGATATAATTCTAAAGAACTTTCTGGTTGTCCTTCGAAAACAACTGTATTCTGTTTCAGTGGCCCAATGCACAAGACAGAATAAATGGCTGTAGAAAAAAAAAACCTATGTGAAAAAGAAACCTGGCTTCCTAGCTCTGGCTGTCTAATATAGATTACATACACACAGTTCAGAATCATGATCTGCCAATGCAGCTTTTTTTTTAAGAGATTATATTTATTTATTTTGAGAGAAAGAAGGGGAGACAGGGACACAGAGAGAAGAGAGGAAGGGCACGAAGGGGCAGGAAGGGCAGAGGGAGACCTCAATGCAGGTTTCGGAATGCCCAGAAAAGATGGGAGGGGAGTAAACTAGAGTCCGCGTTCGACACCATTTAAAGTTTAAGTCATGCTAAGTTATAAAGTATAGTAAGGGTCAGAGTAGAGAAGATGAAAAAAAAAAATCAAGGCTAGAACCAGAACAAAGGGACTTTAGCACTCGATATTACAGTTCTGGGAAATTTTCACGGGTTCCATAAAACTTTATGGGAAAGGTAAATAACTGTGTTCCTACCACAATCCCCTTCCTTGAATCAAGTGCTCTTGAAACTGTGCGTCGAAGCTGTATTCTCTTTATAAGACAACCCTAGTGGTTCTGGGCGTTCATCAGAGAAAAAATTTTCAGTGGATCGCTTTCTCTCTCTGTCTCCCATTACCTTTTCTATTTAATTTCACAAAATGGAAGCAAGAGGCAATTTATTACTGGCAGTATACTTGCAGGCTGGGAGTGCGAAGCACAGCAGAGGTACTTCCGCTAAACTCTAAGAGGCAATAGAAATACTTCCTCACAAAAGCTCAGATTGCTAGAGCTGGATAAAATAAATATTTAAAAAAAAAACAAAAACAACCATGGCAGGGGCACCTGAGTGGCTCAGTCAGTTAAGCATCTGCCTTCAGCTCAGGTCATGATCCCAGGGTCCTGGGATTGAGCCCTGCATCAGGCTCCCTGCTCCGAGGGGAGTCTGCTTCTCCCTCTCCCTCTGCCCCTCCCCCTGCTCATGCGTGAGCACATACTCTCTCTCTCTCTGAAATAAATAAAATCTTTAAAAAAGAAGACTTAAAAAAAGCATGGCAAATAAAATGCTATTTTATTAAGAGAAGTCCATTTTTCCTACTAGCCTCACGTCCCAACACTAAAATAACACAGTCTCTTAGATCTCTATGCTATCATGTCCTCCTGCTGCTTTCTGGCCTGAAAAACTCCTACTCACCCTTCAAATCTAAGTTCACACACTACCACCTCCCTGGAAGGCTTCTCTGATTTTCCCAAATAGGTGCTCCTTTTCCTTAGCTGCCCCTCCTACTGCTCCTTCATTGTAACTGCTATGTGCTATTGCAATCATGTCTACACTGCGAGTGTGGCTCTCTAGTTCCCTGCCTGCTGCCTGGGGGAGCACCATGTCCTTCCATCACTGTAACTCCTGGCCCATGACATGTACCTCACAGGTAATTCACACGGTGAAAGAACTTCCTAGGTCTCAAGATGCAAGTCTCTCTTTTCCAATCCCACCTAGTTTAGAACTTTTATTATCTATCTCCTAGATCATTTAGTGTCTTCAAAACAAAAACACAAATTTAGAAAGATACATGCACGCCTATGTTTATTGCAGCATTACTTACAATAGCCAAGATATGGAAGCAACCTAAGTGTCCATCCATAGATAAATGGATGAAGAAGATATTGTGTGTCCATACAATGGAATATTAGTCAGTCATAAAAAAAGGGATGAGATCATGCCATCTGCAACATGGATGGACCTAGAGGACATTATGCCAAGCAAAATAAGTCAGATTGAGAAAGACAAATACCATAGGATTTCCTTCATATGTGGAATCTTAAAAAACAAATGAATAAACAAAAAGCAGAATCAGGCCTATAAATACAGAGAACAAACCAATGGTTGCCAGAGGGGAGGGGCGGGGCTGGGCAAAATGGGTGAAGGGGAGTGGGAGGCACAGGCTTCCAGTTAGGAAATGAGTAAGTCATGCGGATGAAACAAACAGCATAGGGGACACAGTCAATGATACTGTAATAGCATTGTGTTGGTGACAGGTGGTAGCTACACTTAGGGTGAGCATAGCGTGATGTATAGAGTTATTGAATCGCTATGTTGTACTCCTGAAACTAATGTAACATCGTGTGTCAACTATACTCAAATAAAGAAAATTTAAAAATAAATAAAAATAGTCTCTTCAGTGGTCTTCTCATTGCTGGTCCCTCTTCCCTTGAATCCAGTCCAAAGACACTACTGCCACTGTAATGTTACTAAAGTATGACTTTAATTAAATGCATCAGGTTGAACAGTTGATGATGCAAGAATGAAAAGCTTTCTGAAAAACACCTGTTCTCAAAGCTCAGTGGGCTTAAATCCAACCAGGGCAGAGAGAGAAGTAAATAATTAACATAATTTACCAGGTGTTATAGAGATATATCCAATTCATGCTAATCCCTCTGCCTGGCCTGACCTTCACTCTTAAATAGCCAATTCATATTTCACTTTATATGGGAAGCCTTCCTAATCTCTCCAGCCAGAAGCAATCCCTCCTTCCTCTGCTCCCACAGCGACCTGTCACTCACGTATCACTTTCTATTTGAATTACAGTTATTTGTACCCATACATTATGTCTCTTGCTGGATGGAGCCTTTCTAAGTGGAAGTGCAATATATTATACTCATCTCTATTTTGCCACAGTACCTCACATGGTGCCCTGCAAATAGACGATAAACGTTGAATTATGATGATTAACCTCACTAAAACATTATGAGTCTGTGATTCCTTTAGGATTTGCCAGTATTAAGAACATCAATGGGCCAAATACATGCAATTCAGATGGAAATTTTTCCACTCTAGCCACAAAAATAGAAAAAGTCTTTTTGGTTTGGCTAGATAATAGTGGACATATGGAGAATATCCTCAACCAGATTTGAAAGATGTGTCCAAATGAAATGGATCTCTATTGTAAAAACACAACAAAAGGCAACTCCCTAGCACTGTAAACCAGGCAACCAGCCTCTGCTGACAAGTACCCAAAAACAGTGAAGCACAGTGGTGTTCCCACACTGGAACCAACTCAATGGGCAAACGCTTAACTAAGAAAAAATATCCAGTTTAGTAAAAATTAAATTTAGTAAAACAAGATACTGGCACAAGATACACTTTTTAAAGATAGATCATTGAATAAGCTCTCTGATCTCTCAAATAATACAACTTGCCAGAGTTCAATACATGTAGCCTGTTCATTCTCTAAAGTTAACATCCAATTTCCTACAATAGTGACACTTTAAGATACTTCATCAAGCCCTCGTTAGGATCTCCATTTCCCAATTTCACTTCTGAAATGATTATCTGTCTTCCCTCCACCCCAATCCTTCACTGTAATCCTTTTAGTTAAATGCCACAGTTGTATGCAGGATGAGGTAGGCAGCAACTTAACCACCATTCACCTGAATCACAAGAATGGAGGACTTTGAAATTTGATTTAAAATGCAGAACTAAAATTCCAACTTCTCAAATTTGACCAAAAAGGAAGCTCAAATCTCAAAACTGTAACACCCTTTAAGAAAATGCTGTGCTGTCTACTGGGTATTTACCCCAAAGATACAAATGTAGGGACCCGAAGGGGTACGTGCACCCCAATGTTTATAGCAGCAATGTCCACAATAGCCAAACTGTGGAAAGAGCCAAGATGTCCATCGACAGATGAATGGATAAAGAAGATGTGGTATATATACACAATGGAATATTATGCAGCCATCAAAAGGAATGAGATCTTGCCATTTGCAATGACGTGGATAGAACTGGAGGGTGTTATGCTTAGTGAAATAAGTCAATCAGAGAAAGACATGTATCATATGACCTCACTGATATGAGGAATTCTTAATCTCAGGAACAAACTGAGTGTTACTGGAGTGGTTGGGGGTGGGAGGGATGGGGTGGCTGGGTGATAGACATTGGGGAGGGTATGTCCTACGGTGAGCGCTGTGAATTGTGCAAGACTGTTGAATCACAGATCTGTACTTCTGAAACAAATAACGCAACATATTTTAAGAAAAAAGAAAAAGAAGAAGATAGCAGGAGAGGAAGAATGAAGGGGAGTAAGTCAGAGGGGGAGACGAACCAGGAGAGATGATAGACTCTGAAAAACAAACTGAGGGTTCTAGAGGGGAGGAGGGTAGGGGGATGGGTTAGCCTGGTGATGGGTATTAAAGAGGGCACATTTTGCATGGAGCACTGGGTGTTATGAACAAACAATGAATCATGGAACAGTACACCAAAACAAATGATGTAATATATGGTGATTAACATAACAATAAAAAATTTAAAAAAAAAAGAAAGAAAATGCTGTGTTGTAATGTATTTACCTGCTCTTAATTGGCTTGAAGTCAGAACATTTGATTATATCATTTATTTCAGCATTAAAATTGCTGAGGGCAGGAACTGTGTCTCATTAACTTATTTTGCACAGTCCTTAGGAAAGTGCCTGTAGCAGCTTTTAATCTAAGGACCTGAGTTAAAGGGAGGATTTCTAGGAGGATATGTGGGGAAAAAAAATGCTTTAGGAAATTCTAAAGCACAGTACCAATATAAGGTGCTACAACTAGTATTCTTACAATAAGCTCTCTCCAAGAGCAAGTCCCCCTCTACAGGAAATATGAGTTGAGTTGAATTATTTCTGTATACTTCTCCTAAAAAGATTTATGTTTGACATGCAAAACTGTAAATAATTCCTAAAAATGGGAGGAAGGGAAGAAAGAAAATTCAGGTGGGACTAGATGAAGGAAGTAAATTAAACAGCAGAGGAGACATTTTTTAAATAAAATAAAGCAATACAAAAGAAAGCAAACTGTATCTCAGGGATCAAGTTCTAACTCCATCACTTACTATCTCCCCACATGACCCTGGTCACTTCTCCAAAGACTACAGTTTCCTCATGTGTAAGCAGAAATAGTAACTCATAAGGTTGCCGCAGGGATTAAATGAGATGATATTAATATACAGTCTTTAGCGTTATGTCTTATACATAGTAAGTGAGAAATGAGTGATTACTGTTGATAAAATTATTATTAGACCTGTACACTAATTGGTTACATTCAGGAAGAAAAAAGAGCCAAGAACATGTCAGAAGGGAAGGTGACAGAGAGCTAAATCTATAAATTCCTGTTGGGATACAAAGTTTAAGAAACATAGATTACACAAAGCATTTTTCATATTAAATGTACAAATGACGTACTGTGTCTCCAGGATTGCTGAAGAATCTACAGAACTATAGCCAAAACCTCAAAGTCATAAACGCAGAAGAGCAATGACCACATGGAGAGAGAGCAGGACACCCCCCCCAAAAAAGTGCTTATTGATGTGTACAGAAGCCTGTTTCCAAACTTTCAATTTTTTAACTTTTCCTAGACAGAATGCAAGCTAGGCTCCATAGCAAAGGCACACCAACTCTGCTTGCCAAAAATAGATGGCATTAACAACCATGCACAGTCATTTAGGTTTCTGTCATCTTGTTCTTTATTCTGGGGAAGTTGTATTTGTGGCTGATTTTAGGTGTTAAATATTTTTAACTCCATCATCTTCAGTAACTGCAAAAGTAAGGAAAGTGTTCCAAAATTAGGAATCAGATGTAGAGATAGCAAGTAATTATAAAAAGGTAAAAAAATAAGGGGAAAGGTAAGAGATATAAGAGGTAGGAAAACACTGGATGCTGCCTGTGTATACGGGATCAGACTTGTGTCAGTTGTAATAAAGTCTATACCTGTGGAATCAGTAAGAATCAGCAAAAGACAAGGAAAACAAGAAAGGTGCATGTGTGGCCAGAGAATCAACATCAGTTTGGGTTGTCAACTGGTCTGGTGTTAGTTCAGGAGAAGGCAAGGAGCTTGTTGAACGGTTTAAAAGCTGAGCATAGCAGAAGTGCTACTACCACAAAACTGCCGAAGTTCAAGGCCTTTTTGAATTTACCCAACTCAGTGTGAATGGTTAGCTCACCATATGACCTGTCACTGCTAAGATCTTCTCTAAGACCTGTACAGACATCATCTAAGAGGGAAGCTACCTGTCTCAGTGGATGTTCAACACAGACAAAACTAGTCTACTGGGGAAAAGATGCTCCAAAATTTCTACCAGCAAGGAGGTGAGAGTAAATCTGGTTTCCCTCTAAGGCACCAGATCACACTCCTCTTTACTAAGAATAACCTTTCAAAACCAAACCTGTACTTAGAGAAATGTTAACTTTTTTTTATAACAAAGCATAATTGTCTTATGAGTATCTGCATGAGGGGCACCTGGGCGGCTCAGTCAGTTAAGCGTCCGACCCTTGATTTCAGCTCAGGTCATGTCGTCAGGGTTGTAGACAGAGCCATAGTCGGGCTCCACAATGGGTGTGGAGTCTGCTTAAGATTCTCTCTCCTCCTCTCTCTCTGCCCCTCCCCCCATGCACACTCTCTCTCTCTCTCTCTCTAATAAAATCTTTTATAAGACATAAATTTTTTTAAAAGTATATGCATGAAATTATGGGCTGAAGATCCTAAAAATTTTGTCAATCAGGTGATGGTAAATGGAAATAATATGCCATCACTATTAAGCTGTGTAAAAATACATAGATATGTATCTACAAATACATATATATTTAAATTTGTTTTGCCACTTTTGTCTAATTGTAATAATATAAATATATGAGCTTTAAATACTGGCTTTAGTTCTTCTACTTTTCCTATTAGGTTTTTTTTGGATCATGACTGGAGCCGAAGGCAGACGCTTAACAACTGAGCCACCCACGCACCCCTCCTATTGGGTTTTAAGCTCATCAACCATAAATTACCTACTGTGGGGGTTTTCTACACTCTACCTGACTCGGACAAGGAGAGAACACTTAACTATATTCAACCTCAGAAAATGTGCCTCTGGAACTCTATTATGAGTTTGGTCAATCAGGACACAAAGGAGCTGAAGAGTCTGCATCTTGATAAGACAGTATCCAACCACTGCCGAGATATACTTTCCCTTCCTAAACTTTAAATCCAGTTGCGTTTATTGTGATCCCAGTACTTTGATAACCAATAGCAAATGTGAACTATTCTTGAAACTTCATTAATAAAATCATTCGCAACATTCATTCAACAAAGAAGCGTTTACTGAGTAGGTCTATAGGAGGCACAGTGCATTTTGATGGCACCTTTTATTTTACAATCCCAAAAGAGCTCTCAAAGGTGCCCTAACAGAAAGTATCAGTGATTGAACTTCTCTCATTTTA
This sequence comes from Zalophus californianus, assembly GCF_009762305.2. Lineage (NCBI taxonomy): Eukaryota > Metazoa > Chordata > Mammalia > Carnivora > Otariidae > Zalophus > Zalophus californianus. The sequence continues at coordinate 79,568,616 of NC_045603.1, forward strand.
TACATGTACAACACTCTATTCAAAACCCTGATTCATGGGGCGCCTGGCTAGCTCAGTCAGTAGACCATGCAACTCGATCTTGGGGTTGTGAGTTCAAGCCCTGCGTTGGGTGTAGAGATTGCTTAAAAGTAAAATCTTAAAAAAAAAAAAAACCCTGATTCAGGCATAATATATTTAGCTATTTGTGGAAATAAAAACTAAAAGGGCTGAGACTACCAATCATTAACTAAATTCCAACCTCACAATTCAGTCCAAAAAATACCCAGTGCCAAGTGATTTTTTTAAATTACAAGCCAAAATATACAGTGATTCAAACATTCCATTAGGCAAAGGAGTTAATTTAATTACAATTTCTTATTTCTAAATCCTATGGGTATGGTACTAGGTAATATGTCAAATTTATCAAGAGTCCCACTCAATGGTTACATTTAATTTGCACCAAGAGCAACTTTTTGAAATTATCTAACATTCCAAAAATAACTTACTTACCTGGGTGTTCTTTATTTTGAAGCTCTTTCTAGAAAATTGAGCCCTAAATCTATGTGCCAGAGAAATGTATTTTCCTAAATCAATTTTTTTGAAAAAGACCATCAAGAATGGAAGAGAAAATAAGGATAGAGATGAAGCACAAGGACACAGGTATAAGCCAGAATGTTTGGGCTGGAACCCGTTCTATCATTTTCTAGTTATCTGGTCTTGGTACCTCAGTTACTCTGTCTGCAAAATGGGAATACTAAAAAATACCTACTCCGTATGGTTGTTACAGGAATTAAACCCAGGTAAATTAGTACATGTAAGGTTTTGGCAGCAATCAGCATTATATAAAGTGTTTACTTATTATGATCATCATGACTAGACCATCCAGATCATCTATACAAATGCCTTTCCCTACTCAAAACCTTCCTTAATTGATCTAGTAGAATTTAATCCCTCCCTCCTAGCCTTCTCCACAAAATGCATGTGTATTACAGTTACTTGGGTACATTTCCCTCCTATCAGATTGTATCTCTCTGAAGATAGAGACAACAGCTCATCTGACTGCACCAGACAGCAAATATTGTTCACTGTTGTCCTTCTTTTCCCTCTCTCTAAAGGTTCTGAAAAATCATACTGTGTCAATTAGCAAACCTTTACCTGGAGACAGGGGATTTATGTAACCAGCGCACTTAAATACCGGTCTTACCTTGCTAAATAGGATCTCTTAAGACTTAAATGAAATTTTGTGGGGAGAGGGAGGGAGGAAAGAAGGATTAATTTGTTTAAACTGCTAAGAATATTTTTTAAACTAATTTATTTTTTAAAAATGTCTATGCCTACAAGCTTACTTGCATTATTTCATTCAAAAAAGCCTATGGTACTTTTAATATAAAAATACAGTAGCATACTTTCTGCATATGTCAAGTCTAACCTAATCATAACTTGCCCATCTGCTGATTTTAATGTAATCCTGGGGATGCTAGAAGACAGTATGCGTGCCTGATTCACCCTACACTATTTATGTAAAATAAAATCATTTTAACATTACACTGAGATGCAAATCTTTCTGGCTTTGATTTGTGCCCTCTTTTCCCTCTTAAAAAAAGTGCCACACACACACACACACACACACACACAACAAGCCTCCAACTCATTCCGGATCACTGGGAAAGCACTTTCTAAAGTATTACCCAACTTCGCTCACACAATGATGTGGCCCTTACTGTGAGAGAACAGAACTTTTCTGAAAACAAATGGCTGAATTGAGTGCATTTTCTACAAATTTTCCTTTGTTTTTATAGTGTCCTGCCTTTTGAAATTAATTTTTCAGCATAAAAACTGCTGAGGACACCTATTCATTTGCACAAATTTTCCTAGTCTCTATTCTTTGATTCATTTTAAAACAAACTAAAAAACAGAAAGCTGAAAAAGAATTGCACCCATTTAAAGTGGCTTTTCCAAGTCTAATTTTTTTTCATTCCTCAGTGGCAGGGCCTTTCAAAGGCTACACAAAAACTACACCCAATTTATTTCTCATCCTAAACACAACCCAGCCAAATGGAAAACATTATCAGCCATCTTAACCAGGAGAAAAACACAAAGTTCCGCCACATCAAACCAATATTTTTTTTTTTTAGATGAGGATTTTTCACACAAAAGTACTTTAATGAACCCATGCAATGAACAAATGTAATCACAATTTAACATCATATTTTGAACTAATTTATCTTCCTCAAATCGTCACAATGATGGCTAATTCACCTATAATACCTCTCAGCTACCGGGTAGAGTATAGTAAACTTAATTGTTTTATATATCCTGAGGCATACAAAGAAAGGTCAGTCAAACACAAAGAGGTTCCCAGTATCTTATATACATATATGACTGACACAAAAAATCTGCACTGGGTAAGTAAAATTGGGCTTAAGCAACAATAGATCCCGCCCTAAAGTAGGGAGACCTGACAAGTTAAGCCCCCACCCCCACCCCCTAAAAGACAAAGTCTCATTCCCATCTTAAAACCAGGAGGCATAAATTAAAACACTTAAGAGTTGTTTCCTCAGACTTTAGCCGTAAGAAAGCTAATACGCCTTTTCCGAGTAACTGGCTTCTATCAAAACTTATCACAAGTTATGTGAAACCGACAAGAACGTTGGTTCTGCATTTTACCAAGTGAGAACAACAGCATCAGTTTTTGGACAAGCCACCACTTCCAGCACCTCCTGCTCTTCCCGCCCCTCCTCCCCCATTTCTTTTAATATCCTTCCTCCAAACTTGCAACCCGAAAAGGGATCCCACAAAACAAAAGCAGCATCAGTAAACGGGAGGCTACTGGTTTTGAAAATAAAGTTTGTTCCTTTGCTGTCAACCTGATAACTTTTTAAAGATGAAACGTCTCCTACTCGATCGGGTACAACCTTTCCTATTCCCTTACCAAACAACCACTCGTTTGCCCCCGACAGTAAAGAGAAAAAAAGGGAGTGGGAGAAAATGATATTGAAAAGAGGGTCTACGGTGCCAGGGGTAGGGACAGATTTTTGAGACCGGCGTTTGAACACTCCGTGCTTCTGAGAGCTGGGAGGCTTTACTGTGTCGATCTGAGAAATGTTTAGCGATCTGACGCATCAGTTTTTAGGAATGGTACACAAGCAGCCCCCACAATTTGAGCCATGCCTAGAATCCTTCTTCTCGGTGACATCGGCTGGAGGGCACGGGACGGGCGAGAGGGGGGCACCAGGAGAGGTTCCGTGACATTTGTTATTGTTTATGTAGCCCAGGCAGGGACCGGGATCGGGGTGCTCGGGGGCCGAGGAGTGGAAGGGGAGAGGAGCAGGGAAGCACAAAGATTCCTCCCGGAGCCCGGGGCTACTTCTCCGGGGACGGGCGGCTAGTAGCCCCTCGGGGAACAAGAGGGCCAAGGCCGTCGCTGGAGCTTCACCGGAGAGACACTGCCAGCCCCGACATTAGCCCGGCTATCCCTGGACACCCAAAGACACAGAAAATCTCCTCCGCCTCCTGCACGCAGAGTTGGGGCCGGCGCAGCGAGCGGGGCCCCCCAGCCGCGGCGGCAAGCGCCGCGCGCCGCATCCGCGTACTCACCTGCCTCCGGTCGCGCTCGCGGCCGGCTCAGCCTCCGCACGGTCCGCAGCCGGTCCGGGGCCCGTCCGCTCCCTTTTGCCCGCTCCGCCCTCGCCCCGCCCCCGGGAGGTGGCACCCGCGGCCGCTCCGGAATCTCGGGGCGGCCTTCCTGAACTCTCGCGAGCCCTCCTTCCTCGGCTTCTCGGTGGCTGGGCCGGTCAGACTCGGCCCTGACGTCATACGCACCACAGCCGGAAGTAGTCTTCTGTCGTCAACGCCGGCTCGTCTGCCCCACCCACCTACTCCTGGTGAATTCCTGGTGAATTCCTGATGGCCCTGGAGGAGTGGACTGGACAGTCCTACTTCCCTCATTCATCAACCTCACCTAACTTACCTCTTCTCTATTCAAAGCTGGTCCACAGCTGGTTCTTGTGAGAGCGCCCAGTGTGTTGCCCACGTGTCCTAAGTGACAGACTTTTTCTTAATACTTCACAATGTAATGCAAAGAATGCAAAGAATAAGTCACAATGTAATGCAAAGAAATGGAAAGGGGTTTAGAGATAATCCCCACGAATCCACACATTTTGCAGATTAGGAAAGGGTGGCCAACAAAGATGGTTTGGCTGACCAACTTGCTTAATCTGTAGCTGTGGGATCTAGAAGCCACCCAGGTTCCTTGACCCTTTTCCATCTCACCGTGACTCCACTGCAAAGACTGGATTCAAATTGGAAAAGCCACAGAAAACTTGGAGGCATTCGCGAAAAACTTGCTTAGGTTGTCTTGGAAAATCTAAACTGACAGTACTGGGCTGCTTTATGTAGGATCTGAGAACTAGGAGGGAAATCCCTGCATTATGACTCAAAAGGGATGGCTTTGTAAAGATGATGCATTTGACTTTGGAGAAAAAAAGTTACTGGGCAAACCAAATAAGAGAATCGTTCCTAATTATTGTCAACAAATTTATCTTCAATTTGAATACTGGAGGTGTTACAAAATACCCTTGGCTTTTAGAGACTACTAAGACAATATGTAAAGCTGGTATTGTGCTTGCAGAAAACATAATTATCTTTAGTTTCACCAAGAGGAAGTGATAGATGCAAAAGAGGTAGGGAAGCATCATGACATCACTTCTCTCTCTCTCTCTCTCTTTTTTTTTACACCCTGTGCTTTCTCAAATATATAGCTTAGTAACAGAAAAAGCACTACTTTGGTAATTAGTGTATTCCCGAGGAAATCAGTTCCACTGATATATGGTCCTTTTGAGACTCAAATAACAATTGCCATATATGAGTATAAGGAGGTTTAATTGTGATCAAACATGCTTGACAGAGGCCTGTACACCTCTCTCCCTCCACACCTCTCTCCCTCCACCACACACATACATATATTAATTCAAATGAGTAGAATGGAGAACAGTTTATGGAGTGTTCTATAGCAAATTTATGCTCTCAAATATGCCATACATTTTTCATAACACTGGGGAGTAATATGGACTAGTCCAGGGTATCAGAGTAGGATAATATGGAGGCTAAAGCTTTGACCTCCAGTTTCTAAACTGAGGCTATTCTAAACAAATTCCCACAGGAAGTTGTTGAAAGTGCCTAAACTGAAATAAATTAGAGCCATATGCCCTTCAGGAAGCTTGGTGAAATCTGGGGACCTTTCTCAGAATATTGTTCTTAAATGCATAAAATAAACTGTCTAGGGCTACAAAGGAAATCGATTTTATTGACATATAGTTATCAAAATACTAAAAAGGGAATTTTTGATATAGTTATGTGATCAGCAGCTTCTAAAATGACTCCCAATAATCCTCATTTCTGGTATTCCTGTCTTGTGCAACCCCCTCCTCTTGAGTGTGGATCTAGTGACTTGGTTCTGAAAAATAAAATACAGCAAAACTGATGGGATGTCACATATCATGAGTAAGTTACAAAAAGAATCTGCCTTCCATCTTGCTGTCCTCCCTTGCTCTCTCCCTTGCTCGCTGTGGTCGAAACCAGCTTGCCATGCTGTGACCTATCTTATGGAGAGGCTCACTTGGCAGGGAACTGAGAGAGGTCTCTGGTCAGCAGCCACCAAAGGATTGAGGCACTCAGTCCAACAACCCATGAAGAACTGCCAACAACCTGAGTGAGCTTGGAAGCAGATTCTTTCCCAGGTGAGCCTTGAGGAGAGAGCAGCTCTAGCGGACACCTTGATTGCAGCCTGGGAAAGGACCCTGAGCCACAGACCCAGCTGAACCATGTCAGCTTCCTGGCCCACAGAGAACGTGAAATAATAAGTATTTGTTGTTTAAGCCCCTAATCTGGGTGGTAATTTATTACACAGTCAAAGATAACAGTTACATATTTGTGTCTTTATTAACGCATTAAATAACACGATCAAGACCTACGGTAATTTTGCAGTAGCGAAGCACATAAACAATATTTTAGATGTCTGCAACAACTTTAATGTGGTAGAAAATATGTGTGATTTCTCTTGGGGGTGAAGTCACAGGTTGCTAACATTACTGTGGTTTGCTGGTTACATTCATAATGGAAGAAATGCTCATTTACAGTTGGACTTTAGTGAAAAATATATAAATATACATATATGTTAAAATATAAGTATGTATATTATGGATATATTTACTTTTTCATCAAATTTCATAGACAACAGAGTAAGAACTCATTGCCTAAATAACAGATTATTTGTATGTTCTTCCAAAACTCTTACTATCAACTCTCTCGGACATTAGAATTAAAGTCCAGGTAATAAACTCAGTAGGTATAGACCATGGCCACTGCTAACTTTATTAACCTACAGTTGAACATGAATTTTTATCCCCTTTCTTTCACTTATTCCCTCTTCTCCAAATCTATGCTAAACATAGATAGGCTAAAATCTTAGGCTGGAAAGTGAGAAAAATTGTGGGTGAAAACTTCTACAGCTCTCAGAATTCACCTGATTTTTGTTTTCAGCATGTAAGCTGAAATCGTAAGCTCCCTGGACAAAGTGACTCTATAGTATTACCTTTACTCTTCTAGGCCTGCCTCATAGTAAGTAACCAATGAATGCCAAATGATGGCAGTAAATAATAATAGAAGGAAACTATTAATAAAATCTTCCCACTGGGTGAGTAAAGCTGCTTTTCTATATATGCAGCTTTGTAATTGCGGGATATGGCCAAAGCAGTATTTGGAGGATAGTTTATTGCTTTAAATGCATTTAACAGAATACGCAAAATGTAAAAACAGATGAACCAAGCTCTTAACTCTAACTTGAAAAAGAAAAGAAATCTAAAGAATGTAGAAGGATGTAAAGACTAGTACGGAATCCCTTCGAGGGGTCCATGGCCCTTATCTGCACCATGTATTACAGATCAAAACATAATCAATCCTAGATATAACTGTTTTTCAAATGGGTGTAAATTCTATTATTATTAACAAATTCAAATACAGTTCTAAAATATAAAGGCAGAAATTAATACAAGAGGGAATTTTTTTAAAAGATTTATTTATTTATTTATTTGAAAGAGAGAGAATGAGAGCACACGAGAGGGGGGAGGGTCAGAGGGAGAAGCGGACTTCCTGCTGAGCAGGGAGCCCGATGCGGGACTCGATCCCGGGACTCCAGGATCATGACCTGAGCCGAAGGCAGTCACTTAACCAACTGAGCCACCCAGGCGCCCCACAAGAGGGAATTTTTTAAAAAAGACTGAAATTGACCTATAACAACCAAAAGGTGATTCTTTGAAAAGTCAAGGAAGTAGGAAAAACTTTGGTAAGACTAATTCAGGAACAAAAAGAAAAGACACAAACAGTAACAATGATAATGGAGATGTAACTGGTATGGAGATTTTTTTTTAAAGAGTAAGAAATTATGATTAAAAAAGAGAGACTATTAAGACAACCTGGTTGAGCACTCTCCTCTGTGTGAATAAAAGAGTAATGTTAATTCCTGATTCACTCCACGTTTAGACTAAAGAGCAACTAATATTTACTGAGTCTGTGTGTCGAGCATTGTGTTCTTTGCTTGTACTATCTCATTTAATTCTTACAATAAGCCTGTGAGTTGCGTACTATTATCCCCAGTTTTCAGTTAATGAAACTGAGGCTCAGGGAGCTATAGTGACTTAGCTCAGGTCATCCCAGATAGTGAATGAGAAAGGCAACCACTCAGATTCCCAATAGTAGACAAAAGAAGCACTACTGAGCGAAAGCAAAAGCAAGAAATCTGGAGACAGAGATACTTGTTTTAAGTCACTTGCCTACTTATAACATGCACGGTGAATGTTAGCTATTATTGTTATGATAATTCCCGTACTTTAAATGGGTTTAAGACTATACCACCTCAAAGACACAAGAAATAAGGGGAAATTTACTTTCAAGGATGTTTATCCCAGCATTATTTATTCACAACTATGAAAAGTTGGAATTAACCCAGATGCCTAAAGGCAGGGGTCAGTGCAATAAATTACGGTGGATCCGTACAGTGTAATAGCACATATGTGTTAGAAATCATAAGTAGATCAATGATTAACATGGGAAGATGTTCAGATATATTATTAGGTTTGAGAATTCTTTTAAAGCAGGTTGCCAAGAAAATAATATCCTTTGTGTGAAAATTATTTGAAAAATAACATGTGTATATATGTAGACATTCATAATATGCACGTTCATATGCATATTTAAAGACTGAAAAGAAAGACACTAAAATAAAAGTTTTCTCTCAGTGTGATTATGAGAAAAAAACTATGATGTACAATGTTATGCCAGTAGATTTTTTAAATTTTTTTTAAAGGAGAGAGAGAAAGAATAAGTGCTTTTCAGTTTTCCATGAAGGCTGTCCTGATGGAAATCCATTACTTTTCTTACTATGGAAAAAAATGAGAAGTTTATGGAATAATGCCTTTCCAGTTTGACCTTGAGAGTGTTTGATTCCTGGCTCCTCTTCTCATAGTCCTGATTTTCAAAGGGGCTCTAGCTCAGCCAGGCTAAGTGTAATTGAGTTTCTTTGAAAATAAAGGCTCTGTTCTGTCAGCTTCCGGGGCCTTTCCCTGGACCATTTGATCAAACACATGACAATCCATTCAGAACTCTCATCAGACTGTCTTCCCCAAAGCACTTTATAAACCTGGAAACAATGACTTTTAATTGATCCCTGCTTTAATTGTTAACCTGCTTGACTAAATGGCAAACAATTTATCACTAAGGGTCTAAAGCATTCCCAGATTTGGGATCTTTCTCCCCCAAAGTGAAAAGCACCTATGTAAATCAGATGCCTGAAGAGAAGCATTAAGGAAAAGTAAAAAATACATTATGTTGAACTATCTCTTTGCGTTATGTTTATTGCTCTGCAAAGGGTAATAAAGAACCAAACCGGATTTTAATTCCAAGGACCTAGTTCTGTTACTAGCTGTATGATCTAGGACAGATCAAAAAAGTTATCTGAAGTCTTATTTCTGCATCTGCAAAGTGAAGAATTTCAACACAACAGTTGCTACAAAGATGAAATATAATTACGTCTGGTAAAAGCACTTTAAGACCAATAAAACCCGTTGTCATAATGGAAATAATACTAGATTGAAGATAGAAAGATCTCAGTATCAATAGCTACCTCCTAGGATCACTGTGAGGCTTAAGTGAAATTAAATGAGATAAATTAAGCACCTAGTGTAGGACTCAGAACCTATTCACATTCAGTTCAAGTTAATTACCATTTCTGCTAATAATAATATTCAGCAGTATAACAAAAACACACATTTCAGAATGGAACCCTCTTTTCTCTTGTCAACTACAAGTCAAATGGATTCTTTGAATTTAAGGAACAATTTTGGTGATGTTAACATCCATGAAGAGAAAAAGATTCCCTGTCGGACTTTTCCTGTTTTGATTCTTGGCTGCTTTCCATTGATTCTTAGAAATTCCTGATATTAATGGAGATACAGATACAGTGGATTTTCCATCTGTGAAATAGGAAATCTAGTGCATGAGTAAGATGAGGCTAAGTGATGCTGCAGTAACAGACCATCATGGAATTTTAGTGGCTTCAGATGGTGTGGATTTATTTATTGTTTATGCTTTATGACCTTTGTAGGTCGTCAGTAAGGCTTTGCTCATTGGAGGCACTCAGGCCTTGGGGCCGGTAGGGCAGCCATCGTCTTGAACATTATCATTAGCTCATCGGCTAGTCCTCATGCCAGAAGGAAAAGAAGATTGGAGGGTCTCACGTAGAGGTTTCTTCTTACAACGCATTGGTCAGAAGTCGTTGCATGGGCCTATGCAAATAAAAGGGAGCCAGGTGATAGAATCTTTTGATTCTCCAGGAAAGAGAGAAAACCAGAAATATTTGGCAATTGTACCAATGACTACCACACATTGTATATTGGGCGAGTGAAATTGTACTGGTTATGGGAAAACCACTGTCCAAATGCTAACTATTAGGATTCTCTTATCCCCACCTCCTAAAGAAAAGCCGACAATTTCAGTTTCTTAGCAAGGAAAAAAAAAAAAAGATAACAAGAGGGGAAGAATGAAGGGGGGGAAATGGGAGGGGAAGACGAACCATGAGAGACGATGGACTCTGAGAAACAAACGGAGGGTTCTAGAGGGGAGGGGGGGTGGGGGGATGGGTTAGCCTGGTGATGGGTATTAAAGAGGGCACGTTCTGCGTGGAGCACTGGGTGTTATATGCAAACGATGAATCATGGAACACTACATCAAAAACGAATGATGTAATGTATGGTGATTAACATAACAATAAAAATGTAAATATATATATAATTATTCTTACTACTCCTAACTTCTAATTTTTACCAAATACAATATATTTAAGTTATATTCAGAAAAAGAAAAAAGAAAGGAAAACTGCAGGGGCGCCTGGGTGGCTCACTCAGTCAAGCATCTACCTGCAACTCAGGTCATGATCTCAGTGTCCTGGGATCAAGCCCCACATCGGGCTCCCTGCTCCGCGGGAAGCCTGCTTCTCCCTCTCCCACTCCCCCTGCTTGTGCTCCCTCTCTCGCTGCGTCTCTTTGTCAAATAAATAAAATCTTAAAAAAAGAAAAAAGAGGGGTGCCTGGGTGGCTCAGCCAGTTAGGCGTCTGCCTTCAGCTCAGGTCATGATCCCAGGGTCCTGGGGTCGAGCCCCGCATCAGGCTCTCTGCTCAGTGGAGAACCTGCTTCTCCCTCTCCCTCTGCCTGCCGCTCTGCCTACTTGTGCTCTTTCTCTATCTCTCTGTCAAATAAATGGATAAAATCTTTAAAAATAAATAAAATAAATAACAAGAAAGGAAAACTACAAGACACTATGATATTTTGTGATGATACACGCTATATTAGATACAGTTTAAAATTTTTAACATCAAGTTCTAAAAGAAAAAAAAGAAATTTGTTTGGTGTCTTCAGTTTCCTGAAAATGATCTTCATTGACCTTAGAAATTCACTAACATTACAATTAAATTTTTAAAAGACTTTTTCTTTTTAAAACTGAGAAGTGGTTTTTTTCCTTACATTTTTTTATCTTCCCCATTCCTAATTTTAGGGTTGAGTACAAAAATTTCATTTTCTCAAGTAAGAGAAAGAAGCCTCCACCAAAGACTGTTTTTCATCATAATAGTTGAATTCAACTTATAAAAAAACCCATTGATATTTAATGTAGACAGCCTAAGAAAAGCTAAAATAATTTGAATCCATTCTAGCAAATTATTATAGTCACTTTGTTGTAGAGTACCAATTCATATCCTGTGATTCTAGCACTTAAAATTATTATACTTTAAAAATCGAATACTTTCCGGTTTTAAAAGGAATTTTAATGCTAGCACTCCTATTTTTAACAGTAAATCATGCGTGTATGTTTGGTTTTAGATCTGCACTAGAATTCCTATACTTTATTTGGCTTTTCCTCTATAATATATTAGCCATTTAATGTGGAATATGTAAAACACAGTTGATTTCTTTAAAAGTAATTATGACTCTACTTCAAAGTCTGAATTGTTAGAATCAGCTCTTTAGAGATGGTGTTAGGTCTCAGAAAATCTGTAAACAAAGAGGTTTTAGTTGGGCTTTCTTTTTTATAACTGCCATCTTTTGGGATGGGGATTTCTTTCCTTTTCTTATAGCCACCCTATTCAGTGACTCTAAGTGCAGGTCCTACTCCTTCAGTGATCTGCTTCATTCTTAAATTTTTATTTATATATTTATTTATGTATTTATTTTCAATTTTTTTTAATGTTGAAATTCCTGGAGCTGAAGGAACAGTCCAGATAGAGAATGTCTCTAACTCAAACCCCCAGAGTGGCCTGGGTACAAGTAGATGTTCCTACTGCATTCTGAGCCTAGAGGGAATGTCAGACATGGGGCAACTAGCAGACCTGTTTTCCATGGTTTGAAGTACATTGTCCATGCTCAGAGTCAGAGAATAGGACAGACCAAGTGGGCAAGCCGGACAGAGGGTCTCTACCGGGTCACATTGGTTGTCAGAAAGAGGATCACATTTGGCGTCCACCTCTGGACTAAGAGCTGATTCCTTAGCCTTGTGGTCTTGGGCACATTTCTTAAACTTTCTAAACCTCAATTACCTCATCCATAATAGGGATAATTTAGGAGGTCCTCATTATCAGAGGATAATTTTTACTAAGAAACAAAAATTAAGATATTGGAAGGAGAGTCAGTATTTTCTAGTAAATATAGAAAAAAATTGTTATAAGTATTTTATGATAAAAATTTTTGTTATCTAGGGTACAATAACAGCTATGTAGTACTTAGACTGGGCAAAAGCTGAATCACGTCAGGGATTTTTTTAGCATAATTTTTCTGACACTATTGTATGATATTATGGATTGACATCCCTTCAATTGACACTGGACATTACATCACAATCATACAGAAAGGGTCACTCTTGAAAAAAAAATACCTGTTTGCTGAGATCTTTTGATGTTCACATTTTTCTCTTTTAAACCTTTGTTTTCAACAGTTTCCACTATGTTGAAGCAGTTAAAACAATTGAACTCCCTTCTCAGTTATCTCTTCCCACTAGGAGATGTCAACCTTAGGGCAAATTCCTAGAGCTGGGTGCAAGGGAATGCACATTTTACACTTCTACACTTATTGCCCAACCACTCTCCAGAGAGTGTACTAATTTCCACTATAAGCAGCACACAGTACAAGCAAATTCCCACTTCCCCACATGCTTGTTCATGCTAAGCTCTATCTATATTTTTAATCTTGTCCAAGAAAGACTAAGACTTTGGTGTACTATTAGAGAGAGACCCTGGTGTTAAACAGAAGAGAAATTTGTGTGGAGACTCATTTTGTGATAGGTCAATTGGCTAGTCACCATTTTAATGTTTTAATAACTTTTGCTTCTTCAGACAATCTTACAACATTGGGGATTCGAGGAATGAGTACCTGGATGAGAAAGGCCCTCTCCCTCCATCTGAGAGAGTTGTGAAAGCTGAATTAGATAAAAGTACGTAAAATGACAGCTACTTCACAGGCACACCATCAAAGCTCCTCTTCTTCCTTTCAGCGCTGGGGCTACGGTTGAGGTCAAGAGGGTAGGGAAGTAAGTCACAGATCCTGTGGTTTATTTGAACGTAGAGAATTCAACTAGGGTATGGGGCAGACAAGATCATCACTAGTGTTGCTTGATGCTCTGTTGATCATTTTCTTTTTGCTGAGTAGTTCTGTAAATCGAGAGATAGGGATTGTGGGGGAGAAGTTACTGGATCCGCCTCTCATTCTGCTACATTCTCCAACCACCCGGTGAGGTTGTTGTTTTCAGAGGGTTACCGCACACATTTTATGCCGATTTGGTTTCCTGGAGGAAGTAACCCAAATAGGGCTTTCAAAAAAATGATTTTTTTTTTTTCCTGACTAGGTCACACAGGCAGGGCCTGTGGACCAGGTTAAGGAGACTATCTTCATGTAATAGAAATAGGAAGCTCTTGAAGGGTTTTAGGCAGAGGGGTAACATGTCACATTTGCATTTTAAAAATACTCTGACAATAGTGCGAAGAATTAGTCTGAGGGGAACCAGAGTGGTTAGTAGCGGACCATTAGGGGGCTGAGTTTTATATTTATAAGCACTACGTTGTGTATCATAAATGGTCTGGGCAATAATACCATGGTAAGCAGAAATGAGTATCTGGTCTACCTGTAGGTAATTTCCACCAGGGCTGAACAGTGCAGAGAGGATCAGATATTAAAAATCAGATAAATTAAAATCAGATCAATCATCTTACTCATCAAGCAAATTTCTGATTTCACCTCCATTTAAATTTTCTTATGGATTAAGGGTGTGCTAATTAGCTAACAGAAATGGTTTGCTGGACAATTACATTTTTCATTATGAATTGCTACATGTTCTTTTCTGAATTACATTATCCTTACTCTGTATTAATTTCTCTAAGTTTGATTATCTCTGACAAAGTTAAATTTCTGGACATGCAAAGCTAAGGATCAAACTCTGTCCTAAGCAATCTAGACAAAGTTTCTTGTTAACATCTTTGTGTTGTTCTCTGGCTATAATAATTCCTATGGTAGAATCATGCCAGGGTAAAATTCTTACAGGAGGATTAATACACATACTAACTTTAATCATTTTAATGTTTAAAATAGGCCAGTTGTAATGCTTGAAATATTATATATTATATTATATTATATTATATTTATTATATTATATCTCACATATATAATGGCCCAGTTTTAGGTTGGATTTCCTGGGAAGGAAACTCTGAAACCCTCGGGTTAACCTGTGCAGGAGATTTCTTAGGGAGTGATCTCCAGAACCATTCAGGTGGGAGAGAGAAAGTCGCAGGGTTAGGCAGAGGGAGAACTTGAACTCAGATGCAGGTGCAGCAGAGGCCTCAGCCTATCCCACAGGAAGCTCTGGAATTGGGATGACCCTTCAGAGCTGTCCCAGTTGAGGCAAGGGGCCAGGCCTTTGTACCCCAACCCCAACTAACTGTTGGATGGAGAGGCAGCTCAGTTGGCTGAAGGAATAGCTGGAGGCGGACTTGGCTGTGGGCTCTCGGAAGCCAGTGTTCCCAGCAGCCGTGGATTTGAGCGATGCCCTACAGCATCCACTACCAGCCCACTGAAGGCTTTGTCCTCAGGCCCAGGCTTTTATATTGCATACACCAATAAAACACTGCTCTTTAAAAATGCCCCATTTTGCCTCCTGATATGATATACTGAGGTCATATCACTTCTGTATTATCCTGCTTACCCTCAATCTAATCATAAAAAGCATCAGACAAACAAAAAATGAGAGATATTACATAAAATAACTGGCCTATACTCTTCAAAATGTAAATGTCAGGGTGCCTGGGTGGCTCAGGCAGTTAAGCACCCAACTCTTAGATTCTCTCTCTCCCTCTGCCCCTCTCCACCCATTGTGCATGCACGCTCTCTCTCTCCCTAAAAAAAAAAAAGCAAATGCCATTTAAAAAAGACAGACTCAGAAATTGTTCCAGATTTTAAAAGACTAGTGAAATAAGACAGCTAAACGAAACATTTCAGCTCCAATTTATTTCTTGAACAGAATTTTGTTATTATTTGCTATTAAAGACATTATTGGGACAATTGGCAAAAATAAATTAGATAATGTTAATGTAAATTTTTTTATTCTGATCATTGTTCCATGGTTACAGAAGAGAATATCCTTGTTCCTAAGAAATACACACAGCAATACTTAAGCATAAGAGGGTAAAATGTTCCATTTGAACAGTACCATTTATTTTTATCTCAAATATTCCCAATTTGTCCCTCAGAAAAACCACAGTATCTGTCAATGGAGTTGACATTTACTGGACATTACTGGACATTTTCAGTAACTAGGACTAATTACATCTCATAGAAATGTGTTTGCCTAGAATTCATACAAGGAGAATAGATTCTGTTTTCTAAAAGGGCTCTTTCTGGGGCGCGTGGGTGGCTCAGTCAGTTGAGCATCCAACTCTTGATTTCAGCTCAGGTCATGATCTCAGGGTCGTGAAATCTAGCCCCGCATCAGGCTCTGCAGTCAGCGGGGAATCTGCCTGAGATTCTCTCTCCTCTTCCTCTGCCCCTCCCCCCCACTTGTGTGTGCACTCTCTCTCAAATAAATAAATAAATCTTTAAAATAAATACATTAATTAATTAAATAAAAGGACCCTTTCTCATGGTTCTTTACAAAAGCCAAGTGGCTTCATTTATTTCAGACTTGTGCAAATACCTCCTTCCTGCCTATGTATTTTGATCTTTAGGTCCAAAGGCCCTGTATGATTTACCTTCTTTGATATCTTTTTAAACAACGATTTGTAAACATAAATAAATAAATAAATAAATAAGAATTAAACAACAATTTGTTGTGAATTAGTTCCATTTTACATAAATATTATTAGTGAACCTCCATGGGAATTACAGTACCTTAAAAAATGCTAAAGTCATCCTGTTTGTTCAATCAGTAAGTTGCTTTGAATCCTGCTGAGTCTGAATAAAAAAAGAATAACATTGTTATAAACTTTTATAGTTACTTCATGCTTTCTGTAAAGGATCCCAAAGTAATTTACAGGCATTTAGTTAAGCAATGAATACTCCTATGAGCACATTGTAAATTATTCTCATTTTAAAGATGATTCAGGGTGCCTAAGTGGCTCAGTCAGTTAAGCATCTGGCTTTGGCTCAGGTCATGATCCTGAGGTCTTGGGATCGAGCCCCGCATCGGGCTCTCTGCTCAGTGGGGAGCCTGCTTCTCTCTCTCTCCCTCTGCTGCTCCTCCTGCTTGTGCGTTCTCTCTTTCTCTGTCAAGTAAATAAGTAAAATCTTTAAAAAAATGATTCAGCTAAAGAAACATCAAAAGGAGATAGATATGTGTGTATATATATACACACACATACACATATACAATGTATTTAAGTTATTATATGTAATACAAAAGAAAACAGTCTTGCAAGATGTTTGCCTAATCCCCTTTATTTACTTATTTTTATACCTCTAATGTATATCTATGGGGTAACCAACCCATCCCAGTTTGCCAAGAACTGTCTTGGTTTTAGTACTGAAAATCCTGTGTCCTGGGAGCTCTCTCGATATTAGGCAAAGCAATTGTTAGAATGACAATCAGTCATTCTAACTATACCTTCTGTTTGTCTTTCAAAGTAAATGAATGAAAATTGATTATAAAAGTCAGAGACCCCACTAGTTAATAAATTACAGATTGGTCTTGTGGATTTGGGAACTTAAATGCTCACTCTGTTCCATAATAAAAGTGAGACTTGGGTCAACTTACATGGGCTTTTGCATTCTCCACTGAACATTTTAGCTTGTCATTTTTTTTTTTATAGAAGTGACTATGTAGAGCTACCCTATGACCTAGCAATTGCACTACTAGGTATTTATCCAAAGGATACAAACATAGTGATTCGAAGGGGCACATGCACCCCAATGTTTATAGCAGCAATGTCCACAATAGCCAAACTATGGAAAGAGCCCAGATGCCCATCGACAGATGAATGGATAAAGAAGACGACGTGGTGTATATTCCATACACACACACACACACACACACACACACACACGTATATATAGAGAACAGAATATTAGCCATCAAAAAAGAATGAAATCTTGCCCTTTGCAATGTCACGGATGGAACTAGAGGGTATTATGCTAAGCAAAATAAGTCAATTAGAGAAAGACAAATACCCTATGATTTCACTCATATGTGGAATTTAAGAAACAAAACAAATGATTGTAGGGGGAAAAAAAGGGAGAGGCAAACCAAGAAACAGACTCTTAACTATAGAGAACAAACTGGTGGTTACCAGAGGGGAGGTGGGTGGGTGGAATGGGTGAAATAGGTGATAGGGAGTACAGAGTGCCTTGTTGTGATGAGCTCTGGACATTGTGTATAAGTGTTGAATTACTAAATTTTACACCTGAAACTATTATTACACTGTATGTTAACTAATTGGAATTTAAATAAAAACAAAAAAAATGTATATTATAATTCCTAGAACACAGCAAAAAAAAAAAAAAATCTTACTCCAGTGTTCAAACCCAACCTACCTTTCTAACTTTATATGCTAAATTCACTTTCCTGGAATTTCTAGTCTAGTCAATGTTCAGTGAACATACTATCCTGCTTCTCACATTTGCCCACGTTGTTCTCCCTGTCCCTGAATGTCAAATCCTTTAACTTCTCAGATCCTTTAAGATTCACCCCAAATATTTTTTTATTCACTCATTTATTCAGTCAGTCTTTCCAAAACCATTTCTTTTTGGTCTTCTGCTTGCCAGGCATGATGGCAGCTATTGGAGAAGCAGTGGTGAATGAATTACAGTTCCTCCCTTCAAGGAGATTTTTCCCTAGTGGTAGAAACAAAGAAGCACATAGGATTTTCAGTACCTCCATTCTGTGAGCAGGAAGCCATAAGAGGAACATTTAACTCAGTCCAAGGTGATCCGGAAGCTGAATCTAAGCTAGGACCTCACCTAGTCTAAGTCACAGTGATCCTACTGTTTCTTCTGAGGTCACTGTCCTTATCATTCATTCCACTTTTGCTTATGTGGAGCTCTGTACTATTGTGTCAAACACAGGCATTTTTAAACTTTCTGTCCCAGCTCCCTGATGCAGTTTTAATCCTCTTAGTGGCAGAGGGCGTAATCTTTCATTTCTTTTCCTCCTACCCCTCCTCCCAACTTAGAACAATGTCTTGTGTATTTTCTAATTAGCACCTGAGTGCCTAGAAGAGCTCATTTTCAGTAGACTATTCAGTGTACCTGCCTGAATCTTTTTTATTCTCTCAATGTTTCCTTCAAAAAGTATTTATTGAATACCTGCTATATATATATATCAATAATCACTCTATGTTGTGAAACAACTTGGAATGTTGCACCCCAAGTGCTATGATAAAATGTGTACAGGATACAAACAGAATAAAGGGAAGAATGATTTCTTCTTGTTTCCTTTCTGTTCCAGTTTTCATTTTTAAGGAATTGTTATATAACTTAACTAAACGTAGTTTAATTGCTATACATAATAGCCATACACATGGCTATACACAAAAGCTGTTTCGTTCATTTTAGTTACCTTTTAACCTCATCTTTCTTTATATATAAAATATGAATAATATGAAAATCCATACAGTCCTAATTTATAGTGTATGATTGCTGATGATGGGGATCATTACTGATCCTTATGGGACCGCTGCTGCTAGGGCCAAGATCCAGTGCTCCTGTGGGAAGCCGTTCATGAACATACTTCTTACTTTTATTTTGCAAAAGTCTGGCGTTCTTCACAACATGTCTGGGAGTTCTGTTGATGTGTTTTTCGATATTTTACATTTTTCCTAGTGACCCTTCCTATCATGAAGCTCCCAGCCCCTTGGACCTCTAATAACTTCTCTTTCTCAGTGCTGTGCGTTCTAAGACTGGGCTCACAAGAGACTAGGAGCAACATGTAATTCTGTTTACATAATCACTCCTTTTTTTATTCCTTATTTAAATCAATTTAGTTAACATATAGTGTATTATTAGTTTCAGAGGTAGAATTTAGTGATTCATCAGTTGCATACCATACTCAGGGCTCATTACATCACGTGCCCTCCTTAATGTCCTTCAGCCAGTTACCCCATCCCCCCCACCCACAGCAATCCTCGGTTTGTTTCCTACAGTTCAGTGTCTCTTATGGTTTGCCTCCCTCTCTATTTTCATCTTATTTTATTTTTCCTTCCCTTCCCCTATGTTCATCTGTTTTGTTCCTTAAATTCCACATATGAGTGAAATCATAGGGTATTTGTCTTTCTCTGATTGACTTACTTTGCTTAGCATAATACTGTGATATAACACCTTCTAGCTCTATCCATGTCACTGCAAAGGGCAAGATTTCATCCTTTTTTGATGACTAAGTAATATTCCATTCTATATATATATATATATATATATATATATATATATATATATATATATATATACCACGTCTTCTTTATCCATTTATCTGTTGATGGGCATCTGGGTTCTTTCCATAGTTTGGCTATTGTAGATAATGCTGCTATAAACATCAGGGTACATGTACCCCTTCAAATATTTTTGTATTTGAGTAAATACCTGGGAGTAAGAATTTTTAACTTGATGTTCTAGGCAAAAGTAAGGCAATAAAAATTTGAATTGGGAGATGATAAAATCAAAGAAATCCCTTAGTCTGGTGGCAGGGAATGGATGCACTGTTGAATGAAGGAAAGGAAGACACAGAGCTCAGTTAAAAGGCCACAGCAGAGGCCCAAGTTAAAAAGACAAAAACTTTGGGGGTGGCCTTAAAAAGAGAAAAGCAAAGACAGATGAGAGATATTTTGTTTGTGATCCTATCATAAAACAGATACATTCAAGAGAGACTTTGAAGAAATAATCTCTATAGTAGATTGGCTATGGGCAGGGGCAAGGAAAGAATTATGTTTGGGGCCTGGATAAATGAGTGAATGAAAATTATAGCTACATGACAAAAAAAAAGAAAGGAAAAGAAAAGAAAAAGTAGGGGGATGAATTTGGTTTTGGAATGTTGCTATGGTAGCTTGGCTTGAAGATGGTTCCAAATAATTCCATCACTACCTGTACATTCAAGCTGTTTCTTCCATCAAGAGATAGAGCTTATGACCTCTCTTCCTGAATTTGGCTGGACCTAGACTGCTTTCACCAATAGAATACAGAGGAAGTTATGGTCTAGGACTTCTGAACTCTGGCATTAGGAAGGACTGGCAGCTTCCACTTCCTCCCTCTTGGAGCTTGGAGCCATCAGGGAAGAAGTCTAGGATACCCTGCCGAAAAGAGATAGGCTATGGGAATAAGATGACAGATGGAAAATCATCAAGGCAGCAGATGTTCAGGTCCAACTGCTATCTAACCACAACTGCCTGAGAGACTCCAAGTGAGATTCATAAAACTACCCAGTTGAGCCATCCAAGTCAACCCGTGGAATCATGATTTATAATAAAAATGGTGGGCATTTTAAGCCACTAAATTGGGATGGTAGGTTAGGCAGCAATGGGTAATTACAGTGGTTGCTTCTGATGTAATTACAACATATTCAAGTGAAAAAGTGCAGCAGCAGAAAATAAAACTAAGCTGCAAGGCTGGGGCACACGCAGAAGAGCTGTGGCCTGAGAGAGAGAGTAGACCAGCTGACTGGAACTCTTCATCATTCTCTTGCCATGGTCCTAGGAAGATGGAAATCCACAATTATTTTGAAGGCCTATAAATTGAACCATCAGCCTCTCCTTACTCTCCTCTCCAATGCATTAGGCAGAGTATCAGGTAGCCAGGCATTTACCTCCCATCCACATCACCCCTGCAGTAGGGTTGCACCAGGCAAAATACAGGAGGTCCAGTTAAATTTGAATTTCAGATAAACAATGAATCATTTTTAGTATAATTGTGCCCCCAAGGATTGCATGGGACATACTTATACTAAAAACCAATTCAACATCTGTCTGAAATTCAAATTTAACAGGGTACCCTGGTTTCTGTTTTTGCTAAAGCTGGCAATCGTATCATCAGCCACAAAATGAAGAGTTCTTTCCTAAAAGGAGAGCAAGGACAGCCCGTGTGGTATGGGCTTCCAGTGTTTCCCATCGCATTCAGCAGCTTGGAGGCCCACGAGTGTAATGGCTGGCTCCGGGGGTGAGGTCAGCCAGTCAACAAATCCCACCCAGATACACAGTTACACTTTCTAGTATTTCATTCTTACATATAAATAGGTAGCCAGGTATTCCATGAAAGCCTACAACATTAAAGAGAAAGATCAAGAGAGATAAAAAGAAAAAGTTGCCCTAGACAAAACAACTAATATATGGAAGAGGACAGAACTTTTTAAAAATGGAAATAAAATCCCCAGAGAAATTGAGGTGATACTGTATTACTAAAACATGAATAAGATGCTGTGGAAAAGGAAAAGTCAAAGAACAAACCTCATTCTTGGAATTTGAAAATACAGCTGCCAAAATAAAATATTAAAAAGCTTGGGAGATAAAATAAGGAGATTTGGCAAGACATAGAATAAAAAGACATTAAGATAAAAGAGAGGTAGGAAAGTTAAGAAGTGAGGGATCATTCCAGAAAGCCCAAAGTGGCTAAAGAGCATTTCAGAAAAAAAAAACACAAAAAAAACACCAACAGAATAGAAAAGCTAAATGGAGAAACAAGCTGTCTTTGTATTGCACAAGCCCGTTGATTGCAGAACAGGATGAGTTGGGGGGGGAGGGGAACAAAACAGAAAGAAAAAAACCCAGATATGTCACTGGAAATGTATAAAATCCTAACAGCTTGTAGAAAAAGCTTACACACATACATACACGTGCGTGCGTGTGCACACACACACACATCATTATCATGAAAGGAATAAAAGGCAGGCATGCCTCAGATTTCTTATCAGTGGTAGTGCTGTCAAAATTCTGAAAGAAAATGAGTTTCAACCTAGAACTCTACGTGCAGCCTATTGACAGGTTGAAGGCAGAATACGGACACTTACAAGTATGTAAGAACTTGGAAATTTGGGGCACCTGGGTGGCTCAGTTGGTTGGGCGTCAGACTCTTTTGAGTTCTGCTCAGGTCGTGATCTCAGGGTCGTGGGATTGAGCCCTGTGTCAGGCTCCCTGCTCAGCACGGAGTCTGCTTTTCTCCCTTTCCCTCTGCCCCTCTGCCTCTGCGCTTGTGCTCTCTCTCTCTCATATAAAGAAATCTTTAAAAAAAATTTACTTCCAATGCCTCCTTTCTTAGCAAGCTACTTGAGTGTAGTCTCGAGCAAAATGGAAATAGAAATCCGTAAACAAGGAGAGCAATGAAGGGAAGTACCAGAATGGCATCTATTTAGCAGGTTTAAGAGAGAAACTCATTCATTTAGCCAGCAAATATTTATTGTGCACCTACTACATGCTAGGCCCTCTCCTAGGGGATGGGGATTCAACAGTGGACAAACTAGTACTTACATTCCAATGAGGGAAGTAGAAAAGAAATAAACAAATGTGTATGTCATCTAATTGTACTAAGTGACAAATGCTATGAAGGAAAACAAAGCAGGGGAAGGAGGTGTGTGCCAGCTCAGGTAAGGTGGACAAGGAAATCATCTCTGAGGAGTGACACTCGAGGTGAGGCTTGAATGAAATGAGGAAATGGGCCATATGCAACGCTGGGGGAAAAGTATTTCAGGAAGAAGAAAGAGCAAGTGCAAGGGCCTAGGGGTAGACATGAGCTTCGCATGTTAGAAGAGTGGGAAGGAGGCCACTGAGGTTGGGATGTTGGCAGTCGTAGGAGGTGACGTCAGAGAAATTAGCAGGCCCAGATCACATGGACTTCCTGCGGTGTTAGCTGTGACAATAAAGTCACTGGAGGATTTGGAGTGAGAGAATGAAGGGTGCAGCCCCAGAGAAGAATACAGGAAAAGAAGGATTTCCTGGGCTAGAAGGTGTGATTGAAATGATGAAAAATATTAAGGATCAAGGCAAAGAATGAAAGAAAAAAATCGAAGGTAATTTGCAACTCTAGGGAAAATGGGTGGTACAGTAAATAAATGTAACTATAGCACATTACGGGGCTTCCCACTGGAAAAAAAATTAACTCAACACAATAATTTTTACTGACTTTCAACTTTTAGGTTGGGATTGGAGTAAGCATTAAACAGAATAAGCAGAAGAGCACCGTAGTTATGAGCATGGCTTCTAGAACCAGACTGTCTGAATTTGAATCCCGGCCTTGGCATTTCTTAACTATGTGACCTTGGGAAAGTGATTTAACCTCTCTGTTCTTCAGTTTCCTTACCTATAAAATGGGGATAATAAAAAGTACCTACCTCGTATGGCTGTAAGGCATAAATGAGTTGATATTTGTAATGTAGATGGAACAGTGGTTCCATCTTAGCACGTGGTTGGCATTAAATTAATGTTTCTTTGAACTGTAAAGCATGGTATGATCAGAGAGCAAGAGAAAAGTGCTCTACCCAAATCTCTCTGGCCTACAGTTGTGAAATTCCATTATTGGAGATGTTGCTGAAGGCTTCACCATCTTTTAGAGCCCCTGCGAGGTAAAAGTTCTCTTGAGAGGGATGACATCTTAAATTCTCATTTGCTCCAAAGTCGTTTGAATTAATCGAGTCCTTTCCAACCTTGATCCTTGTCTGAGCACACAGGCAGTACGGTGGGTGACTGAGATGGGGAGAGGTGCCCATTCTCCAGGAGGGTAGACAGCTTCGAAAGGGGATAGGAGAGGATAGTTCAAGAGGGAACTAACTAGAACTCCAAGACAAACAACCTCCCAAGTTGGCCAAGAACCAGACTTCAACCAGTAGAGTCTCGGCTCCTGTTTCTCAGTGGCCGGTCCTGTCTGTGTCGCATTGACATGTTTAAATCAGGACAGCCCAGGGACTGAGTGCCAGGTTTGCTGCAGGCTCAGGCTATTTACTACCAGACGGAAAAGCCATGTTGTCTCTGGGGGTGCCATGAAGCCGAACCCCGGGGACTTCTTTCTTCACATTTATTTTTGCCCAAGGCTCACTGGCCCCTACAGTGGACTTGATCCCAAAGGCTGGTCCCTGAAGCAGGTCAGCCTTGAGGGCTTGGGATGGGCTGTTTGTTCAGGCAGGAAACAGCTCACAGAAACTCCACCCGCCTTTGGGAGTGGTTGCCTTGGGAGACCTTTCAATCCACTGCGACTGGGGCCTCCGGCTGGCTCAACTCTTCTACTATTTCCACAGAAAACAGCATCTGCGTTTGAGTGGAAAGAACATCTGTACAAGTTAGGACCTGCCCCTTTGCAAGATGAGAATTTCTGATCCATAGGCAGTCTGCTTTGGGAGTTGATGAAATCCGAAATGTGACATTTTCTGTAAGCCCTTTCTGGCTTATTTAGGTTTCACTTTGAGAGAAACATGATACAGGAGGAAACCGTGCTGGCTTAAACGGTCACCATCCGTATTTGCATCCAAAGTATAGAAATCATGACATTTTAAAGCTGGAAGAGACTTATTATCATCTAGTCCCCCTTCTTCTTTTTATATATGAGGAAGCTGAGAGATAAGTAACTGAGTGACCAAGATTAAACTCAGATGTATTGACTTCCAGAATAGAAATTCAATTCATCAAACACCATTTGTAACCTGGAGAGGACTGGGGAGAGACTATATGAGTCTTGGTGAAAACATTTATTTTCTTTGTATGATATAATTATTATCTACCAATATGCAAAAATAATTTCAAAAGCTGTAAAATTTTTAATAGTTCTTAAATGGTTTAAAAATTTTTAAAGACTGCAAAAATTTAAAGCTACCTACATCTCGCAGATGCCTGTAACTTGTGGCATGCCCACTGAGAGATGCTACAAATCAACTCACCTTAGGAGCTGGTAAAGCACTCCAAACTGGAATATAATTATTTTTTAAAAGATTTTATTTATTTATTTGACAGAGTGAGAGAGCACAAGCAGGGGGAACAACAGAGGGAGAGGGAGAAGCAGGCTCCCCACTGAGCAGGGAGCCTGATGCGGGGCTCCATCCCAGGACGCTGGGATCATTGCAAGGGCTCGATCCTGGGGTCATGATCTGAGCTGATGGCAGATGCTTTACCGACTGAGGCACCCAGGTGCCCCTGCAATGTAATTATTGAAAAAAAGTAGTAGATATCTCTCTTGCAGCCCCACTCCCATTCAAATGGCCAGGCTTAGATGTCTGGTTGTTTGTGAATGCAAAAGAAACTCAGAAGTTTGGAACTGGCAATGGCAAGGTCAGTCCAGCCCCACATGTCCACTGTACTATGGGCTCAGGGGTCCTGAATCCAGAGCCCTTGGGAGCTGGAGACACAAAAGAAACAGGAGAGGACAGAAAGTTTGGGAGCAAACATAGGATTATGTTCAGTTGGGGACGAGCCCATCCCTGTGGAACTCTCAGCATGGTGTGCCCATAGCCTAGGCTATAAAGTGTATCCACCCTGAAATATGGAAATACTAGTATGACATCAGACTGATAAAATGGGCATATCGAGAAAAACAAAATGACTGAATGCTTAAAAAGGTGGCAGTAGGGATGGGATCTGGAAGGCAGGCTGTCAGGGAAGAAAGCGAACTTTCCTTAGGGCAGTATCAGTGAAAACTAGCCTCTGCTCTCAACACTTTTCCCTCTGTCTCTGACTTATCACTTACACTCTTTTTTTTTTCAAGATTTTATTTATTCATTTTGAGAGCGAGAGTGTGCACAAGGGTGTGTGTGTGTGAGAGAGAGAGAGAGAGAGAGAGAGAGAGAGCGAGAGCACATGAGCAGAGGGGAGGGGCAGAGGGAAGGAGAGAAGCGGACCCACACAGCTAGCAGGGAGCCCTACACAGGACTCAATCTGAGGACCCAGGGATCATGACCGAGCTGAAGGCAGACACTTAACTGACCGAGCCACGCAGGCGCCCTATACTCTTTTCTTTTTTTAATGAACTTTATTTTGTATAGCAGTTTTAGGTTCACAGCAAAGTTGAGTGAAAAGTACAGAGTTCCCATATACTCTCTATCCCACACAAGCACAGCGTGCCCCGCTATCAACATGCAGTCCCAAGGTGATGCATTTGTTACAACTGATGAGTTTATTTATATTGACCCATCATTATCACCCACAGTCTATAGTTTACATTGGGTTTCACTCTTGGTGTTGTACATTCTATGGGTTTTGAAAAATGTATGATGAATGTAATCCACCATTATAGTATCATACAAAATTTTCACTGCCCTAAAAATCTTCAATGCTTTGCTTCTTCATCCTTCCCTATTCTGTAACCCCTGGCAACCACTGATCTCTTTTATTACCGGAATGTCATCTAGTAGGAATCATATAATATGTAGCCTTCTCAGATGGGCTTCCTCACTTAGTGATAGGCATTTAGGGTTTCTCCATATCTTTTTTGGCTTGATAGATTATTTCTTTTTAGCACTGAATAATATTCCATTATCTGGATGTACCATAGTTTATTTATCCATTCACCTACTGAAAGACGTCTTTGTTGCTTCCAAATTTTGGTAATTATGAATAAAGGTGCTATAAATATCTATGAGTAGGTTTCTGTGTAGACATAACTTTTCAACTCATTTTGGTAAATACCAAGGAATGTAATTGCCAGGTTATATGGTTAGAATATGTTTAGTGTTTTAAGAAACTGTCAAACTGTCTTCCAAAGTGACTGTACCATTTTGTATTCCTCCCAACAATGAATGAGGGTTCCTATTGCTGCACATCTTCACTAGCGTTTGGTGTTGTCAGTGTTTTGGATTTTAGACATTCTAATAGGTGTGTAGTGGTATCACATTGTTGTTTTGATTTGCAATTCCCTGATGACATAGGTTGTTGAGCATCTTTTCATATGCTTATTGCTATCTGTATATATTCTTTGGTGAAGTATCTATTCAAGTCTTTTACTCATTTTTAATCAGATTATTATTTTATTGTTGATTTTTTTCTTGAGTTCTTTGTATATTTTGGATAACAGTCCTTTATTGGATGTATCTTTTGCAAATATTTTCTCCCACCTAGTGTCCTCTCATCCTCCTGACAGTGTTCTTCACAGAAGTTTTTAATTTTAATGAGGTCTAGTTTATTGATCATTTCTTTCATAGATCATGATTTTGATATTGTCTTTAAAAAAATCATTGCCACACCCTAGGTCATCTAGATTTCCTCCCATGGTATCTTCTAGGAGTTTAATAGTTTTGAATTTTATAGTTAAGTCTATGATACATTTTGAGTTAATTTTTTTGAAGGATGTAAGGTCTGTGGCTAGATTAAGTTTTTATATGCAGATGTCTAGTTGTTTCAGCACAATTTGCTGAAAAAATATCTTTTCTCCATTGTATTGCCTTTGTTTCTTTGTCAGTATAAGTTGTTGGGTTTTGATTGAGATTGCATTGAATCTCTAGATCAAGTTGGGAAGAACTGACATCTTTACAATACTGTGTCTATCCATGAATATGGAATATCTTTCCATTTGTTTAGTTCTTCTTGATTTATTTCATCAGAATTTTAAAAATCTTCTTCATACAGATCTTGTATATATTTTGTTAGATTTATAGCTAAATATTTCTTTCTGGGGGTGTCAATGGAAATGACATTATGCATTTATTTCAAATTTTATTTGTTCATTGCTGGTATATAGGAAAGCAGCTGGCTTTTGTATACTAACCATGTATCCTGCAACTTTGCTCTAGTAGTTTATTAGTTCCAGAGGTTTCTTTTGTTTATTCTTTCAGATTTTCTACATAGACAACTTATGCTCTTTTTAAGTTTTGTTCTACCTGTGTTTTATTTCAGTTACCTCCATTGGAACAGTAGAGTTGAGGGAAGGAGTTTATAGGCAGATACAATTTCCCCTCTGATCCCCCATACTGAACTGAACAGAGCTGGAATTCAGCTCGTTTGTGTTTAGGTCAAAGCACTTGGAATGATGGTGAAGGGATGAGATAGTGGGTGAATAAGGTAATTACTTCACCAGTTTTTCAGATCTTTTGCCTGATTTTTGGCTGTTTCCCCCAAGTACTTTCTTTACCCAAACAACCATGGATGGCTGGAGATGCCTTCTCATTCTCAGACCTGCTATAAAATTTTAAAATATGTAACTGGCTGGTCCTTGAGTTTGTCCTTTTGCAACACTGGCTACCCAGCTGATCTCCAGAAAGATACCTCCTCAATGGAGCAATCTAGGAACTTAAAAAAATAAAATAAAAGATACCTTTGCTGCTATATCCTATCCCCCACCCCCAACCTCCCAGAACACCTGGATTAGGTCAAGTGGCCCCTACAAGCAAATATGCTACAAATATGTGTTCAGCATTGATTTGGTGAGGATATGGATAAACTTATTTTTTTAGTCAATAAAAAGTAAATTTTAAAACGTTTATTTCTAATTTACTTCCACTACTGACCAACAGGAAATGTTCTAAAATAACTTATCAGTAAGTTCTCATTTTTCTGAAGTTCTCTTCTTTCTTCAGTTTTGTTCATTTGTAATTTTATGAGCCAGGAAACATTTTGGGAGGTATATGAAAGGGTGAGTAAAACAAACCACTGGCTGTTTCTCAAGAAACAGCACTAAGACACACATTAATTGACTCAGGAAATTTTAGCTGACCACTAGTGAACATGTGCATCTCAAAAATATCCAAATTAGGTGGACTGCTGCTAATAGAGTGTGGTTTTCATTTCTTTTTGAGGGCAGTGCCTACCTCAATGAAACTGGCACCAATTTTCATTTCCTTAGTACATAAGCAATTGATAGAAAAACCAGAGTTAGTCACTGCTTTCCAGTTCATTCCAGTGAAATGTTGGAGTTGATTTGTTTTTACCAGTGTTATTTTAGCATCCTTTTAAAATCACCCTTTCCCCATCCACCTCCTCCCACAGCTGCCCACTGGCCTGCCTCTTTAATTGGCTCCAAAACTGGTCCCACCTAGTCCAATCACATAGTTTCTTTCTAAAATACTCTTCCTTGGCTCACTAACTTGAAGTTGACAACTTACTCCTGAATAATTTAACTCCTTTCTTGAACTGCCTCTTCTTAACACCTCTCTTAACTTCCACTTCTAAAGGTGGGAGGAAAGTAAAGGTGTTAGAGACTCACTATGTAATTGGCTAAGGAGTACATAAACCTTTTTACCCCCTCCCTAACAGCAAGGGCTTTCACTCAGTCTGATGTAAGGGCATAATATAACCCTAGTTTGATCTGTATTCATAACATTCCCCCCTTTACTCACACTTGAATGTGATGATTTGACTGGGATGTTTTTTTAGTCAGAAAGGGACGGGCATATGGAAAGAAGAGGTAAGTTTAATTTATACTGTAATTCTCCACTGACCAATTATAGCAATATCAACTTCTATTTAAAATTCCATATTCCAGGGGTGCCTGGCTGGCTCAGTCAGTGGAGCATGCAACTCTTCATCTCAGGGTTGTGGGTTTGAGCCCCATGTTGGGTGTAGAGATTACGTAATAAATATTTAAAAAAGTAAAAAATTTTAAAAAATGAAATTCCATATTCCACAAGTCTATTGGGCAATGTTGTTCTGGGAAGTGATTTGGAAATATGTATCAGGAATAGGGATTAGGAATATCTACATTAGTCAAGTTGCCAGCTCAAATTATTTTAAGCAAAAAGAGGCATATATTAGGTCAAGTGTTTGGGAAAGTCTAGGGGAACCAGAAACTCAAATGATGTCATCAAAAATCTCCCTTCTCTCTCCCTCTCTCAGCTCTGCTTTTTCCTGTGTTGGTATCATTGTGGCTAAGAGGACCCATGTCAGTTCCAATATTGGTCCTTGGTGCCCATAATTTCAGAGGAAAAGAGATGTTTTTATCCAAGCATCATTATCAGAATAATTCCTCCTTCCTGGCTCTGCTTGGATCATACGCCCCGTCCTGGACCAGTCCACTGTGTCTGGAATGATAGGAAACAGGACACTGTGATTAATCCCAGCCATGTGACCAAAGGTCCCACCAGGTGGGTTGAGAGGCAATTCATGGAAGGAAATGGGTAAGTGGAATAGAAGGTCAGTTCTATCATCTTAAAAAAAAAAAAAAAGGAATTCTAGGGAGGCAGAAACAAGGGATATCTGTATTTCATGTTCATCCTCTTCTATGAGTTTCCCCTTAGGAAATAATCAGGGGTGTGAGAGAGTTACACGGTCATTCATCAGAGAATTATTTATAATAATTCAAAATCAGAAAGAATTGAAACGTTCAATAAAACAGGTCAGCTGAATAAATGATGTTACATGTTCAATAGAGCACTATGCAGTCTTTGAAAAGTGTGTTGTAGAAGAAAACTTAATGACATGAAAAAATGGTCATGGTATATTAAGCATAACAGAGTGCAGAGCATGTCCCAATTTATATGCATTTTTATACATACACACATTTTATCTATATAAAACATAATGTGTAAATATTATGAAAGATTGAAAGAATATATAATGTTGATTACTTCTACTTGCTGTAATTAGGAGTAATTTTAATCATTCTGGTTCTTTTCTCTATTTTCTATAGTAAATATATATTTTTTTAAATTAACAACATTGAAATATTAACATTATTGAAAAACTTTTAATTACTCACTATTGATTTTAAACTGATCATACTATTTCTCTCTGTGAAAGAAGGAGTTGAAATGGAGATCCTAATTACTGGTAAACAGCAAACTTTGGTTAGACTTCAAGGAAACTACTTAGGAGAATAAATTACTCATCAGTTTTCTAAGATTAGCTAAGACCCAAATGTGTTCTCTATTATGTCACATTTCCATATTTTGAGGCTTTGTGTGTATGCACACGGCTAAGTCTTTCAGAATTAATCAAACAGCTAGATCTGTGCCCAAGCACGGGCCCAGATACCTGCACAGGGAGAGAGTCGGGAAATCCTTTCTGAGCTTCCTAATTATTCCTCAAAGCACCTGGAGAATGTGAAACATATTTCCTGCTGCAAGGGACAGGGAATTTTTCTCGGTAGCATTAAAAATATTCAGATTAGAAGAAACTACTTCAGCAAAACAGAGCGCAATAAACATCCTAAATGAACAAATATATAATTCTTAAATTGCTTACTCCCCTTGTTTCAGTTTTCCCTGGAGAATTCCTTTTTTTGAATGAGACTTTGCATCATCCAAAGAGCCGCTCCATGATCCGACCTCAAGAGGATTAAATTATTGGTCTCTCCCCCGTTTGCCAATTAAAAATATCAATGAGCCAAATCTTTATAAACCCAAAGGGAAAACCCTAAAAAATTACACCAATGACTTTTAGAAGAGTACAAAATTAGGAAAGGAGACAAAAAGCAACACTTATGTTCACTTATTTGTATCATGACCTGTGCCCACCATTCCGTCTGTAAGCTAGCCCCATTTCTTTTTGAATTACCCAACATTAAGAGGCAACTTAATGCTATAGGAAGATGGACTACGGATGCGCTCTAATGAAGATGACATTTGTGTCTTGACACCCTTCCACCATGGGACCCAACTACTCATAGAAGTATGTTAACAATCTGCTTTTATCTGACAAGTTTGTTCTTGTCTCCTGAGTAGAAATCTTAAAATCTTTCAGATACGGCAATGACCTACATGATATCCTTTTTTCTTCCCTATTAACAGAACTCCAGGTATCTTTGGGATGGCAATGTGCCCAGCTTAAAACCTTCATTTTCCAGGATGGCAAGTCCTTTCTTGAAGCAAGGGGGTCTGAGTGGCACATCTCTACTTGCTACCCACTTCAAGGAGTATGGTTGGCTGACAGTCTCATTTATTAGCTCCAGCAACTTAAAAGCTGAGATCATGCTCTTCTGGGGCAGCTCCCAGCCAATGACTAAACAAGATGGTAGTACAAAGGCCTCACCATTTCTGCCCAAGACAGGACTTCCCTAACGAGCAATCTTTGCCCTGGAGCTGCACAGAGATTTGTCAGGTCTTCATTAGGGAATGATGGCTCCCCTGCCCAATTTGGTGGCCTGTTTCTTTCACAGGTGTTACTCCCTATTAAACCCTTTGCATTCCTAACTCCATCCAGCATCTGCTTCCTAAACAACACAACAGGTGACACCCAGATTCCTTGTGGCTTTGGGTGGCCATATGGCCAGTGAGATGTAAATGGAAGTGGGTTAGGTTGGATTCTAGAGAAGCTCTTTAATCACAAGTGGTCTCAGCTGACAGGGACCTTTTGCTCTTTGCATGTTCTGTTCCTTCTGCTTGGGAACAGATGCGTTTTGAAGGGTGGAGCAGCCATCTTGTGAGAACAAGGGGACAAGCACAAGGTCTAAAACTGCATGCTAAGGATGCCAGAGTAGAAACCTGGAAAGAACCTGGAAGGCACTGTGTAGAGATCATACTTGCCTTGGACTGCCTACCTCTAGGTTTCTTATTTTGTGCAACAAATAGACAAATAGCCCTCTTACTTGTTTAAGCCTTGATATGTCGGGTTTTACAGTGGAATGCAAATCTAACTAATGTGTAGGAAAATGTTCTTGGTATTAATCATGTTAAACAAAACCAGCAGGTTACAGAGCAATGTGCAGAGCATGCTTCTAATTATTTATTTACATGTATGTGTATATATACATACAATGTATATCTTTTATATATGCATTTTATACATGTTATACACAATTTATCTATATAAAGCTAAAATATGTGTATAAGAAGAAAAGGGGGATGTTAATATTTACCTGTCCAGCCAAATGGACTAAATCAACCTCCTTCAGGAAGGGGATTGAGAATGACATCTAGTTCACCCCTCTCTCTTTTTCCACAATGACTTGACTTATGAGGAATAAAACAATCAGCATGTGAAATATTTTTTTATGCAAGACAGAAAGCAAATGTTTATCAGTTGTCTAAAACACATATTGATGTGCCCAGGAAAGTGCAAAGCCAAACACTGCATGTAATTCAAGCCAACCCAACTCTTTCCCTAGTAGAGCAGAAGCATTTCAAATTTCTACCTTGTCATCATCCGGGAGTTCCCAATGAGAAGGCAAGAAACCCAATTTTTAAATTTCTGAATAAGGAAACCAGGTAGCTACCCATGCATGGGGTTTTGAACTAGAAATCAGAAAATCTGAAATGCAGACCTAGTATACTGAAAAACTTTACCTATAAAGGCCGTAATATGACTTGTCTTATTCCCTCACAGGAAGTTGTGAGAACCAAATGAGATAATTACTATAACATGCTACATAAATATAAATTAGTAATAATAGTAGTAACAACACCAACTAATATTCTTTGCATGCCAGGCACTATTCTACATACTTTATACATTTTAACTCATTCAATTCTTGCAACAATCCAATGATACTATGTGATGTGATTATGTGGCCCAGAACAATGGGCCCTCAAATATCCTGAGGTCAATTCTCCCTGATGTATGCATTTTATGTATGACCATACATATGTTTAACAAATATGCTTTATATTTTTACATGTTAATGAATACAGGAAATGTGTTCAGTTATGATTTAGTTGAACATTGAGCTGCTTCTATATCTTTGTGCTTCTAATTATTTTTAAGAAAAGAAGAAAGAAGGCACAGGACTAAGGAAAATTGTTGAAGAGGCAGGCACTTTCATTTACCCTTTCCTCGAGTGTGTGTCTTAATCCCAGGCAAAGGGAACCTCTAGTATATTTGTGTCCTCTCTCAATTTGCCCTTTCTTTGTTCCTCCCTATGGGAATGACTGCAGTGATTGGTCAGAGTTGAGGACTATCACTGAACCACTTTTACTGGCAGGCTAGACCTCTGTTGAAAGCTAAACATCAGTGTTCATGACGGTCTTGTCCTCTCATTCACTTCTGAGCCGAGGCCAAACAGACTCTACTTCCTGTCTGTGTGACAAGCACATGTGGGCAGGGCCTGAAGCCCATGTTTTAAAAAGAGGCTTGTGGTCCTTGCCTTTTGTCTGCTCTATGGATTAGTGGACTCAGGGTCTGTTCCAAAATTCCTGCCTATGTCTTTACAACAGCATGCCTGAATACGCAGGTACAGAGGTCTATTAATCAGTGGGCAAAATAGGAAACCCCAGCACAGCCAGACTCAAAATGCTATCTCTAACACCGCAGTCTATCTCAGCCTTGCATTTTGGGGGACTTGTAGCTACTGCTTAGATTAAGAGAATGGTGCATATCCTTTTCATTAGCCAAGTGATCTTTTCATGTATGTTCCTAGAAGAGAAGAGGGTTAGGGGCACCCTAATCTACTAAAATAAATCTAAATTGTAACTTAAGAAACTTGATCTCCTCTGCTAGATGGAACCATATAGTCTTCTTCCATGTGTCCAGGTTGTGGCATAGGATTTGACCCAGAATAGTAGCTCAGAAAATGCTTGTTGGGTGAATTAGTAAAATATGCTAAAAAAAAAAAGAAAGAAAGAAAGAAAGAAAAGAAGAAAAAGTGGAGTTTGAAAGAAAATTTGGAAAGGAAAAGAGATTTCCAGAAAGATGAGAATGTAAACTTAGCTTAGACCGAGCAAGGAAGGGTATAGACTTTCATAGAACCAAGCCAAAGTACCTAGAACTGAAACATCTGACTTTGGAGCTTACAGAACTATCCAAACCAAAGGACCAGAGTCAGAACACAAGGGCAAAAGTTCTCAGGCAGAAGCAGAGATGACAATTAGCTGTCAATAGGATGGCTGCTCTATGACACACCTCCCCACGGGTGGGTCTTGAAATATCTACTATCTGACTCCTAGCAGTTAAAACATCTTCAGAGGTCAATCAAGATATCTGTCAATATCATGTATTTTACATGTCAAAGGGGAGCAACTAGCATATGAGAGTTAAACTTCCTCTTAAACAATAGATGGAAGGCATAAAAGAAATGGTGTGGGCAATCAATCCCCCACTTAAAAATACATATTGTTTAATGAATTCATTAAATGTTTATCGAAATAATACATGTGTAGTTAAGACAATCAAATAGTGAAAAAAAGGCTTGTAATAAAAATTAGCAGTTCCTGTTTCACCATTCACTAATCCCCAATACTGGTCATAATAGGTGACTATTTTTTATCTATTTCTTTGGCATTTTGTTGTTGTTGTTGTTAGAGAAGGAGAGAGAGAGGGAAGGGGAGTGGGGAGGGAGCAGAAGGAGAGAGAGACTCTTAAGCAGGTTCCATGCCCAGCACAGAGCCCAGCATAGGGGTAAATCTCACAACCCTGGGATCATGAACTGAGCCGAAATCAAAAATTGGATGCTTAACTGGCTGAGCCACCCAGGTGCCCCAAAACATATTTCTAAATAACATGCCTACACTGCTATTTCTTAACTTAATAATTTTAGAAACCTATTGACTTCTTCTTATGGAGGATGAGCTCTAACTCTACTACCTCTATCCTCGTTCACTCAAGAGTTAGGTCACAATTTGGGGGTAAATCAACAGTATTATTATAACTATGTACTTATTTACTGTTGAGATAAATAATGGTTTTTTTTAATTTTACATCTTTTTTTTAGAGTTAACCACTGCCTCATCTTTTTCCTTTCTTAATTTCTGATGTTCATAATCCTTATATTTTTCTATCAATCTCCTATACTTGTAGCAATAGTTTTTCTGAATGTTAGACACATCATTTACTCAATCAAGTCCCTTCTTACCCTGAAGCCCTCCACTCTGGTTCCGCATCCCCCTGCTCCAATCTTGATGGGTCTTTAGGCCCAGGCCAACTTCCAGGGACTTTATTTGTCATTTTCTTATGGTTGGATCCTTGATTTCTAGATCTTAGATCTCATTGCTCAGTTGTATTAAGTTGATGGGTTTATCCTTTTTGTAAGTACTAGTACTAGTATTTTTTTTTGTTTTTGACTCATTTTTATCAAATAATAAAGACCAGATGTAATTAAAATATTCTAAAAATTATATGAACTCCTATTTAACAGAAATGATAGAGCTGTCCAATAATAAGCAGGCAGTACCAGCATGAAAATCCTTCACTCCTTGGGCATATTTGGTGTATGGAAGATAAAGTGTTATAGAGCGATGCACAAAAAGTGCAGTCCACATTGTATTAAGGATACTGTGGACTCTAGATAAGCTACTCACTTGGTATCTTTTCAAACCAATATCTTAAAGATATTTCCTTAACTGTGTGTGTGCGTGCGTCTCTAACCCTTATGCCAGGAGAATACTCATCTTTAGTTCCCTCAAAACAAAGCTCCATTTAAAAATGAGGTAAGTGATGCAAGTAGATTTTTTTTTCTGAAAATTCCACTGGGGAATAGTGCATAACTTTTCACAAATAAAGGGGGGAAAAAAAGGAAGGAATGGAGTCCTTCAGCTGTATCTTTTCTTTCAAATCTCCATATTGGGCTTTCAAACCCCTCTTCCCCCCTGCAGCAGTACACCTTCCCAACAACCATCCCTGCTTCTTGGAGCTCCCCCCCACAAACTCTCTTTTATGCCAAACACTTGCACTCTGCCCAGCTCTTGTTCTACACCTGCACAACAACCATTTGTGATCCCTTATTCCAGTCTTGCAGCATGCCAAAGGCTCCTAGATTGATCCTCCAGTTAATTGGGATCCACTTTCTTTAGCAGTCAGTGAAGGATTATTAATAATAAATAAATTTTCTTCTTACATGTTCAAATTCAAACTAACAGATTTCTTCTGTGCACTAAAATTAGAACGGACTAATTTCAATTTCTTCACTTATATAAGGAGATGCACCTAAAAATCTAGGCTTACCAGCATCAAATTTCCAGATTGGTGGGGGGGTGGTGTGTGTGTGTTTATGCCTGGGTAGCTGGCTGACTAACACTGAGAGTGGCTTAGTTGAAAGTGGATCAAGTGAAATCAAGGACCACCATGGAGTTTTCCGGAGAAAGGCAAGTCAAAGAAAATACTGCAGTCGGGTGTGGGGAGGGATTGGTGGGTATAAGGCAACATAGTATCTACTGTTTGGTTTTTCTGGACTGTGAAGGAAAACTGTTGGACTTTCAGGCTAGAGAAGTAGGCAGAGACTAGATTATGGAGAGTCCTGGGGCCAAACTAAGGAGTTTTCGGATTTCATCAATAAAGCAACAGCAATGGGTTCCAGTGGGAAGTCTTAAACTTATCTTGGTATGTAGAAAATAGAAAGAAATGTGAAGAAGGAAGAAAGAAAAAAGGAAGAGGAAGGGCACCTGGGTGGCTCAGTCAGTTAAACATCCAACTCTTAATTTCGGCTCAGGTCATGATCTCAGGGTAGTAAGATCGAGCCCCGCATCGGGCTCCATGCTGGGCATGGAGCCTACTTAACATTCTCTCTCTCCCTCTGCCTCTCCCCCCAAACTGTGTGCGCTCACTCTCTCTCTCTTAAAAAAAAAAATGAGGAGAGAAAGAAAGAAAAGAGAACTAAGGGAATCCTAAGAGTTTGAAGAAGTCTTGACATTTATTTATTTAGTCCCACCTTCTACTCAGTGCTGGAATCCTTTCTTCAACCCCGTACTAAGGGTTCCATGTCCCAGAGTTAACTAAACTTTTTATTTTGAAGTCATTGTAGGTCCACCTGCAGTTGAAATAATACAGAGAGATTATATATATTCTTCATATAGTTTTTCCCCCAAGGTACCAATTTGTATAATTACAGCACAACGTCACAGCCAGAAAATTGTATTTACACAATTGACCTTCACCAGTTTTACATGAAGTCATTTGTGTGTTATATGTGCATTTAGTTCTTTGCAATTTTATCACATGTATATAGACTTATGTGTTCACTACCACTGTCAAGATACAAAGTAGCTTTATCACTAGGATCCCCCTTGAATGGAAATTGATCAGACATCATGATCATATACCTCTAGGAGGAAGCTTTTGCCTACCACCCCATTTCTAAAGATTTTTTAAAAAAATGTATTCCAGAGAGAGACAGAGTGAGAGAGAGCACGAGAGGGCGGGGAGGGTGGGTAGAGGGAGAAGGAGAAGCAGACCGCCCGTTGAGCAGGGAGCCCAATGCAGGGCTTGATCCCAGGACTCTGAGATCATGACCTGAGCCGAGGGCAGACACGCAACCAACTGAGCCACCCACAGACCCCAAATTCCATCCTTTTGGACCTGGTCTTTGATGCTTGTTTCTAGACCTCTCTGATGCAGTCACCCTGTCCATAAGGGTCTTTGCCAATTTCCTGCAACTCTATCCTCTGCTGACATCTTCTTCTACACTGCTTGCATAGAGATGATTGCTTT
The DNA here is from genome assembly GCF_009762305.2 of Zalophus californianus. NCBI lineage: Eukaryota > Metazoa > Chordata > Mammalia > Carnivora > Otariidae > Zalophus > Zalophus californianus. The sequence goes on from NC_045603.1 coordinate 79,606,847, forward strand.
GACCACGGTCCTGATCTTTTGATAATAGCACACAAAGTGTGTGGGTTAGCACTGAGTTCAATGACATAAAATAGAAAACTGAAATAATTAACTTACACAAGTAAGCTTGTAAGATACATCCAGGCTTGTAGAGTGGCTCTGTGATGTCATGAGCATCCAGTAGCCTCCTTTCTCAGTCTGTCATCCTGCCCATTGTGGTGGATTCTTCTGACATCTCATTGCTCACCTCTATCTATGAGGGAGGTTGGTAAATACACTTTTCAGGATTGCCAGATAAAATATCGCATGACACATGTGTACACTAATACAAATTTAACTGAGAGCTCCATGCTTTTATTTGTTAAGCTGGCAACTGTAAAGCTTTTACTGGACCGCAACCATTGCCATACCCAATAGCATGGGGGCACTAATTGGAAGCTGAGCTTTCCACCAGCAGTCTCTGCCATGCTGAGCCTTCTGTTTTCTTCTGTTGCTTGGTCTTCCAGTTTTTAACCCACGTGTCCCTTCCTTATCCCTAGAGTAATTAGGCAGTTTTAGTCTTTACTAGGGTTCCTCATCTGCTAAAGTTTCTAATAAAGTATTAAAATATTTTTATTTTTAGCAGCACAATAAACTCCATTGTGCACTTGAAGTTTCCCTTGAGAAGTAAACTGAAAGAGAGGCAGTTAGCTTAAATTGGATGTTAAAGACAACTGAATTCTAATATAATTTGTCACATTAAATTTATAGCCTAGATAATTGGGTCCACCTCCCTATGTAAAATGTTTCCTATCTTACTGCTTTTATAGTCCTCAATGCTGTGTTTTAATAGTTAATTTTAAGGTAACTAATATAGTACCAAAAATGGTGATGTAATTATATTCAAAGGAGGACAGAGGGGAAATTGAGGAGAGGAAGTGAACTATTTCATCATCCATTGTAATAAGATGAGACAGGAGGTGGGGGTTGGGGGGGAAAGGGTAAATGTGGTTAAAAGGAATAAAATTCCAGTGGCACCTGGCTGGCTTAGTCGGCACAGCATGTGACTCTTGATCTCAGGGTTGTGAGTTCCAGCCTCATGTTGGGCAAAAGCTTTCTTAAAAAAAAAAAATGGTACAAAATTCCAGTTATAAGATGAATAAGTTCTTGGGATGTAATGTACAGTATGGTGACTATAGTTAACGATATTGTATTGTATGTTTGAGTAGATTTTAAAAGTTCTCAGCACACACACACAAAATATAACTATGTCAGGTGGTGGATGTGTTGACTAACCTTAATTATGGTGATCATTTTGCAATATATACACATATAAAATTACTACATTGTACACCTTAAACTAATAAAATGTTATATGCCAGGTATATCTCATTAACACTGGAGGAAAGAAAAAGGAGATGGCAGTCAGGATTCCTCCCCTTGGTCCTGACAGAACTTTGTAACTGCCTTTGACTAGAAGAATGTGTCAGAAGTGACTTTCAGGATTGGTCATAAATGGCAACAGGTTTCTGCTTGGCTCTCGCTCTCTCTGGACATGTATCTCTGGAGACCTGAGAAGCCATATAAGTCCAGCTACCTCGAAGCTGCCACACTGGAGAGACCACATGGAAAACCCAGAGATTTCTAGGAGCCCCAGCTGTTCAAGCCTTTCCAGTCCAAGCACCAGAAATATAAATGAACAAATATTCAAGATGACCCAACCCCAGCCACAGTCTGGCTAGATTCTGAATATGAGAAAACCACCAGCTGCAGCTCCCAAATTCCTGATCCACATAAACAGAGAAAACTAATACATGAATATATTGCTTCAAGCCATCATATTTCAAGGTGAGTTGTTATGTAGCATTCCGAGCGTCTGGGTGGCTCAGTCGGTCAAGCGTCTACCTTCAGCTCAGGTCATGATCACAGGATCCTGGGATTGAGCCCCACATCAGGCTCCCTGCTCAGCGGGGAGCCTGCTTCTCCCTCTCCCTCTGCCGTAAGGGTCTTTGTCCATACTTGTGCTTTCTCTCTCACTCTCTGTCAAATAAATAAATAAAATCTTTCAAAAAAATAAATAAACAGAACAGCCCCTTCATTTCTCACCCAAGATACACTGCATTTACTAGTTGAAAGTGTCTCCTTAGAGATCATTTTGTGAAATTTTTAACAAACTTTTTTTTTTTTTTTTTTTTTTTTTTTTTACAGAGAGATAGTCAGCGAGAGAGGGAACACAAGCAGGGAGCGTGGGAGAGGGAGAAGCAGGCTTCCCACCGAGCAGGGAGCCCGATGTGGGACTAGATCCCAGGACCCTGGGATCATGACCTGAGCCCAATGCAGATGCTTAACGACTGAGCTACCCAGGCGCCCAACAAACTTTTTTTAAAAAATACAAAGGAGGGGCACCTGGGTGGCTCAGTCAGTAGAGCGATCGACTCTTGGTTTCTGCTCGGGTCTCGATTTCAGGGTTGTGGGACTGAGCCCCGTGTTGGGCTCCGTACTCATCAAGGAGTCTGCTTGGGATTTTCTCTCCCTCTGACCCTCCTCCCCGTTCTCTCTCTCTCTCTCTCTCTCTCTCTCTCAAATAAATAAATAAATTTCTAAAAAAAAATAAATTTTAGGGACACTTAGGTGGCTTAGTCAGTTAAGCATCTGCCTTCGACTGAGGTCATGATCCCAGGGTCCTGGGATTGAGCCCTGCATCAGGCTCCCTGCTCGGCAGAGAGCCTGCTTCTCCCTCTCTCTCTGCCGCTCCCTCTGCTTGTGCGCACTCTCTCTCTCTCTCACTTTTCTCTGTCAAATAAATAAATAAACTCTAAAAAAATAGTAATAAATAAATAAATTTTAAAAATTAAAAAAATACAAATGAGCTCATACTATATATATTATGGTGATTAAGAAACACACCTGTGAGGAGCACTGGCCGATGTATGGAAGTGTCGAATCACTATATTGTACACCTGAAATTAATATTATACTGTATGTTAACTGACAAATTTAAATAAAAACTTTAAAATGTATCATGGACATCTTTGCCCATTAGCATATAGATCAACCTCGTCCTTTAATACCTACATAATACTTCACTATATGGATGTCCCACAATTTGTATTCTCATCCCTCAGTACTATATATATATTTCCAGTCTTTTTGAAATAAATATTTACATCAATACAATTTTATAACAAAATTATAATCATACTATCACACCATTTTGTAAACTATTTTTATATTCGACATTGTTCTTCTTATGATATTCTTTAAAATATTAACTTTATTGTTAGAATAATATATATCATCTGAATGTACAATCATTTATTTAAATAAGTCTATTGCTGGACATTTGTTATTCCTGATTTAAAATACTGCAGTTAACATCATTATACATTCATTCATTTGTATACACTTGTCCAATTATCTCCTTAGAATAAATTTCTAAAAATAAAAATGCGGACCAAAAACTATGAACATTTAAGATATTATACAAACTGTAAAATGCAGGAAAAGGTAGTTCTAATTAATGCTTCCAACAACAGGAAATGAGAATATATACTTTCCTATAAGTTTACTAACTCTGATCATTTTTTTTCAAGGTTTTTATTTATTTATTTATTTATTTGAGAGAGAGAGGGTGAAAGAGAGAGTGAGCAGGGAGAGTGGCAGAGGGAGAAGCAGACTCCCCACTGAGCAGGGAGCCCGATCTGGGGCTTGAGCCCAGGACCCTGAGATCATGACCTGAGCAGAAGGCAGATGCTTAACATACTGAGCCACCCAAGCACCCCTAACTCTGATCTTTTAAAAAAAATTTTTATCTTTGCTAATTTCAGTGGTTAAAATTATTTCACTTTTGTCTTACTTTACATTTCTTTCATTATTGTATATTTTAAGATACAGCCAACCTCAGTTTTCTTTCATAACGTCCTCTGAGATTATTGAAGTAAAAACTCTCAGGGTGCATGGGTGGCTCAGTCATTAAGCGTCTGCCTTCGGCTCAGGTCATGATCCCAGGGTCCTGGGGTCAAGCCCCGCATCGAGCTGCCTGCTCGGCGGGAAACCTGCTTCTCCCTCTCCCACTCCCCCCTGCTTGTGTTCCCTCTCTTGCTGTGTCTCTCTCTGTCAAAGAAATAAAATCCTTAAAAAAAAAAAAAAAAAAAAAAAAAACCTTTCAGCACCACAGGGAATCCTGCCCAAGGAATTGAGAGATTAACTGCCCCCCGGGCTGTCATATGGACTACAGCCTTACCGACTGATGACTAGGTATTTCACATTCCACCCTTTTGCTTTACTATTTTTGACATTTCAGGGTACTTATTTGAGGCAGGTGTATGTACTTATGAGACATAGGTGACATTGGGAGACTGTCAATGCAGAGTCTTTCACTCTGGTTATGCTAGGCTACAAAAGTTGGAATTAAAGTGCTGAGAGAAGATCAATCTTGTTATTTGAACTGATCTTGCTAGACTGTATTTCAAGATGATCTCAACTGGTCATTCCAGTGACCTTCTGCAGGCTCTCAGGAAGGAAAGCTTCTTATGGTACTGGTTGAGGTGCTAATGATTCACACAAAGATCCTGAGTCCATACAGGAGATATTGCTCTTGTTCCCTGAGGACCTACTGCAGCATCTTGCCCCTCTCCCAAAACACCTGACTCAGGATACTGCCCTCTTGGTCTGGGACGGGGATGGAAAATATGTGGTTTGCATGCCATTATTCTCCCCGTCCTTCCTCCCAACCTATGGTGGACATTGCTAATCCATCATGGTGGTCTTTCCTGAAAAGTCCAAATGTGGCCTCCAAATGCTCCAAAACAGTACTCCAAATAGCCACCATCTAGCAAATATCTAGCAGAGTAGATAGATGGTAGATATTTGGAATTGGCAAGAGCATGACAGTAGATAGGATCCACATGAGTAGAGACGGGTATTTTCCTCTCCATCTAGGAGCAACTACTCAAGTATCCGTACCTGTTGCCATCATGAGATCTGGTGACAAAGTTCTCAAAGCAGAGACTGGTAACTCTGAGGTCTCTAACTAGGTTGTTCTCTCTCTCTCTCTCTCTCTCTCTCTCTCTTTTTTTTTTTTTTTTTGGTAGGCTCCACACCTCCACCAGTGTGGAGCCCAACATGGGGCTTGAACTCACGACCCGGAGCTCAAGACCTGAGCTGAGATCAAGAGTTGGGCACTCAACTGACTGAGCCATCCCAGGTGCCCCTAGCCAGTTTGTTTTTAGATGGGGGCGGTATGTCACGGAAGCAAACTGGACTTATTGCTAATTAATCATGTTACTTCTCATCAAGCCCAGATGTGGTCCCACTATTCTTCTCAAAACAACTCCAGATGGCCTCTGCCAATGGTTATAGGTAAAAGCTGCTTGTATCCCATCAGTGTTGGCTTTTTATTTTTTTTTAACTTGATAAATGGGAATCCTGACGGCCAACTGGCAACAAGGGAGTCAAAGGATGGTTTGGAAGCTTATTTCAGCCTGGCCCATTTCAGGTTGAGTGGGCATGAGGCTTGTGACCCTGCGCTAACTCAGATGGGCTTGGGCACAGGGTATGTGAAGTTCCTGCAACAGACAGCCAGCAGGGGAAAAGAATAAGCAATGTGGCTTTTTTAGTCTGGGAAGGAAGAAACTGGGCCAGTATCATTTGGAAGTCAGGTGGGACATTGATCAATTATCTGGATATTTGCCCTGATACAGCAGACCTACACCTGCCAGCAGAGACTTTGGGGAGCAGGATCCAGCTCCAGGAAGGACAGTTGGGAGGTGCCAATGTGGATACCAAAATCATAGTCCTAAAGGGACATTTGGGTCCTAGTCCGGTCAACTTAGGAGGAGAAATTAAGGCAAAGCTGAAGGTCTGTCAAAAACAAGAGCTCGTGGTGGATGAAGGCCTTTGTATGGGTTGATCATGAGGTGCATGATGGTCTTTGGCATGAGGTCGCGGATAGACTTGTTGATGATGGCCACATAGGAGTCCACCAGGTTGTGGATGGTCTCCACCTGCTGCTTGAGTTGCAGGTCCATGGAGAAGGTGTTCTGGGGCAAGGGCGGGAGCTGGGGTATTGCACTTTGGGGGATGGAGCCACAGGGTAGCAGAGGAGGAAATGCACCCTGGGCACCCTCTCAAATGAGGATTCAGGCTGGGGCTGGGGGGACTCACCTGGGGCTTCTCTGGCCAGGAAAGCCTGAGACCAGGCCTTCTGGAAACTGGGGCAGCAAGAGTGCCTGTATCCCCCAGCCCTTCCTGGGGCCCAAGGAGCATGACCACTTCTCAGCAGTGGGAGCTCCAGGCAGTGAGCCAGGCCCAGCAGGCCCCGCATTGCCCACCCTGCGAGTTGTAAATATTCCTTCCTTGGCCGTATTAACCACATGGCCGAGCCTCGGCTGCCAGAGGTGCCTTCGCTGGGTCCGGAAGCCTCCATCCTGCTGGCCTTGCTCTCTCCTCCCTGGGTCCCCTCCTCTTCCTCCTAGGTCCCCAGCATGGCTCAGGCTCAGGGCTGAGTGAGTGGGGAGGCTTTGAGGGCCTTCTGGCTCCCACCCAGTCCTCCCCAACAGGGTAGGCCCCAGGTGGCCCATCGGCGAGCAGACCCTGCTTAAATGACTCGCTCCTCACTCGGTTTGACCACTGTAAGTGCCTGCACTCTGTATCCTATTAATAAACTAAAATAAAGGGAAGAAACTTCAAAAACAAAAACAAAAACAAAAACAAAAACAAAAACAAAACAAAACAAAACACCAAGAGCAAATACCAGGCGTGAGAAATGCTGTGATGAAGAAATCTCAGGGGTACAACTGTAGGCGACCAGGACTGGTGCCACCAGATTCTGGGCCCCGGAAGTATGACTTTATTTCAAGCCACTTTGGTGAGGCTACTGCTGCTGAGATGGGTCCTTATTAAGGTCAGACTAATTCTAGAGGGGCCGTCCGGCCGTGAGGCTCTGGGAAAGGCAAGGACAGAAAACAAGGTGTGGGCACATAACTATGCCTCAGACTTTCCTTCTAAATGTTCCTTGTTCCCTCCTAGGGTTCTTGTGTTCCTGTTCCTTTTCGTACACGGCTCCTCCTGCCTACAGTCCCTTTCCCTTTCTCCAGGTGAGCAGATTCTGTCTTCTGCCTTTTCTAAACCGAAACTATTTGGCCCTCACTTAAGACATCCCATTTCATGTCATATTCTGGTTGTTTGTTTACAAGTTTCCTACACTCTCCTGGACTTTGGACCATGTGCTTTTTGTCCTTATATCTCCCCACAATATACGACATAGTACCAGTAGGTCCTTTTTATTAAATGCTCATAACCTTTCTCCTTTCCCTTTCCTCTTCATTCAGGTGTGGGCAAACGACAGCCTGCATGCTAAATTCAGCCCTCTACCTGTTTTTGTAAATAAAGCTCTATTGGGACACAGCCATGTTCATCTTTACATACTGCCTGTGGCTACTTTTGCTCTAACACAGCAGTGTTGAGTAGTTGTGACAGAATTCTCAAGGCCTGCAAAGCCAAAAACACTTATTGTCTGGACCTTTACAAAACAACAACAACAAACAACTTGCTAATCCTTGCTCATTTTTAGTAAGAAAAGAGATTTGCCCTTTGAACTTCACCCATCAAACCACTCACTGCATTCCCTCTCACCTTACAAAATCTGCAAGTGCCTGGGTGGCTCAGTCATTTAAGCGTCTGCCTTCAGCTCAGGTCATGACCCAGGGTCCTGGGATTGAGTCCACGTCGGGCTCCCCACTTGGCGGGGAGTCTGCTTCTCCCTCTCACTCTGTCCCTCCCCCCTGCTCATGTGCTCTCTTGCTCTCTCTTGCTCTCTGTCAGATAAATAAATAAAATCTTTAGAAGTCATAATGAAATCTGCAAGCTTTAGAATTGTGAAGGATTTTGAGAAATATTCATCATAAAATAGAATCTCAGTTAAGGAAGTGTCAGGGGTTACTTAAGTGCTCTGTAGTAAGCTCATGTACAACCAAAGAAGCACCTAGGAACTTGTCAGACATAATTATCATTGATAAACTGACATTTTAGTTTTGTACATAGTTTTCTCTGCGCTTGGGTAATATAAACCTGTCATTTGCGTTCCAACCCAGCTGGACTCATTCTCTCTTCCCTCAATGCTTCCAGAATCCTTAATTTTCTTTGTTACAGTGTCTACTTCAATTGGCCTTGCCTTCATTTCTTTGCAGGGGTATACTTACAGACTGAGGTTATAAAATCCCTGGGGGAAGGAACTCTTGTCCAACCCTATAGCCCTCATGGAGTTTTCCCAAGGTAAATGGTGATTGAATGGGTGCCACTAATGCAAACATGAAAAATAGGTTTACAGTAACATTGAGCCCATGAAACCATAAGCAAAATTTCAGCAGAGATCCTTCTGTGCTTCACACGTACATGTGTTCAATCCTGTTTACTCCACTCATACCCCTGTTTGCCTTTCTCAGATATGTGTATAGGAAGAAAATCATCTCGAGAACGCCTACTATACAATAGCACTCTGTTGTTCAAAAAAAAAAACCAAGACAAAACAATTCTCTTGAAAATGTAAATGCCTCGTCTGGGGTCAACAGTTTTCTCAGGAAATCAGCATTATTGTGAACCGGAAAACCCTCTGGACCTTATTTCCTCCACTATTCACTTCGCTCTTAAACTTCAGCTCAGTCATGAATCCTCTTTAGCAATCCAAATGACAGATGACCCAATCAGCCTCTAGTTTTCATCTGTGTGAAGTAATATTTATAGTCCAGGCCCCATGGAGTCTAACTAGGAAAACAAAGACTCCCTAGGGTACTTTATTTGCCTTTGTGTAAGAAAAGCTCTCAGTGGTGGACAGAAAGAAAATTTGAATTAGCCTAAGCAAAGGGGATGGGAAGCAGGGGTTGCTGGTTCACCAAATCCTAGAAGGAGGTGAATAAGCAAACGATGGGGAAAATTGGGAGGCGGCTGAGCCTCTGGAACAATGAGAACCAAAAAGTTGAAAGTTGCCAGAACTCTATCCTTCTCTATTTGGAATCTCTGCTTCTCTCTCAAGGCTACCATCATTCTCCATGTAGATCAGCTCTCTCTACCAGGAGGAAAGCTAGCCATACATAAGTCCTTTTCTTTTATTTTTAAAATCTTATAGTTTTATTCGTAGAGGTGAATCGTCCCTCTCCATTTTAATAGGCAAAACCTTTGTGTCCAGGTTGGGTCAAACCTAACAGATGTGTTATATGGAAATGATACTCCTGACTTAGCCATGGGGGTAAGAGGGAAACGAGGGAAGTTGGAGGAGAGACAGTTTTAGGAGAAGGGTTTGGGGTTGACAATTCCAGAGATGTTCTTTGCCCCTTTTCATGACATGGATAAAATGATATAAATCCCTAAGCTAAAGAAAAAAAAAAAGAGGGCTAATAAAGAACCATGCATGGATACTTCATCTCAGAGAATAGACTTTCATCATAGCAGTATAGGTATCCCTCAGCTAAAGGCAAGCAGAGGTGAAACGTTCACATTCATTCCAAGTGTAGGGGTAGAGTCAGCAACAATAGGCTTCCCATCAGAGGGCAGGGAGAGAAACTGACAAGAAGCACCTATACTGTGTAGCGTCTGTAGTGGACTCTCCCATTAAACAACGTAAGGGGTTTGGTCAATTTTCTTAATGCAAAAGGCCATAACTCCAGGCTACCTTATAGTTTCTCCCAGCCCCACACCAGGACTGCAGCCAGCCCATACAGTGGCTCTGTACAAATTTAAAAGGCACACCTTTCCTTGAGGCAGACCCAGCTCCTGGCCACCTCCCTAGCACCATGTCAGGACTCCTGTGTTGAGTGCTGAATTTCAGCCTCCACCTACCCCTCAGCCAGGTACCCTGGCCCAGGGTCCAAACAAAGTGTGTATGGCCAGAGGGAGATAAGGGAGGCAGGCTATCCCTTTTCAAAGCAAGGACTTCCAACATCTGCAGAGGTGAGGCTCAGGCAGTAGCTTGGGCTTGGTGATAGAAGACAGTAGCAGGAATGGCAACAACAACAACAGAATTCAAAGGGCTCTATGGATGGACAGCCCACCTCTGGGTACCGGAGCAGAAGGGACATATCTGGGAGTAAAGAGACCAGCGGTGACTGAGCAAGCTTCGGCAGGTCCTGGAAGGAGTCAAGACGCAGCAATGATGAGGGACCATGTATGCTTGTCTCTCCCAATGAAAAACAGGGTTGTTGGTTTGTTTTGTTTTGTTTTGTTTAAATCAAGAATTTATGTTAAGCAGAATGCCTTGATAGAGATGAAACTTTTTTGTCTCCTTTCTTTTTACCTCTGAAACTCTAAAAATAACTCCCTTTTGAAAGGGACGGTTGTACAAGGATTTAAGGAAGCTCTCCTTAGTCACCCTGAACCCTGGGGGATCAGGGCACAGTTCGTCTGCGAGTGGGCATCCTGCCAGCACCAAAAGCGATGGCCAGAATAGAGAAGCCATCAGCCCAGTGCCCCCGGTCCAGGGAAGAAAGTCCAGGCAGTCTGCTACTGTGCTGTTAGAGCCCCATTTATTTTTGTGCTTCGAAGGAGCTGCCCATGAATGTTCCAGTCACTGCATGAGTCAGAGTCTTGTTCCCCAAGAATGGTTGCAACATGACCTCCATGCTCCCCCTCCTTCCTGGACTCAGACTGAGGCAGCGCTCACCAGTCCCCCTGGCTGTGCAGGAACCGGGGGCTAGGCTGGGTCTCAGACTCTGACAATGTGACGGAGCCCCAGGCTGCAGGGCGCAGGGAAGTGGGAAAGAATTGGGTGCTAGTTAAGTATGGGACAAGAATCGACATTCAAATCACCGAAGAAAGTAATGGATCGTTGAAAAGTGTTGGGAAAATTGACCGGTAATTAGGGGGAAAATATTAGATTATTACCTCACTACATCTTAATAAATTACAGACAGGCCAAAGATTTAAATATAAATGTTTTTAAACACAAAAGTAATAGAAAATAGGAAAAACGAAGACAAATAATGTTGAGTACGAACAATGGAAAACTTTTTGTGTGGCCAAAAAAAAAAATCACATATGAAGTTGAAAGACAAATGACAAACTAAGGGAAAAAATGACAATAATGCGAGGCAAAGGGTTACTATCCATAATATTAAAAGAATTTGTACAAATTAAGAACAATTTAAACTCCAATAGAAAAAAAATGGGCAAAAATCACAAGCGGGTAATTAAATGCAAGTGGTCAGTAAATATATGAAAAAATTTTCAACTTCACTAATAGTCAAAGAGGCAAATTGAAACAATATTGAGATGATTTTACCTACAGCTTGACAAAGATTTTTTAAAATTTCTCAAACTCACACATTGACAAGGTCAGGAGAAACATGGACTTCCCACTTTTTCTGTGGACGTGCAAAATGTGCATGTTTTCAGAGGGCAATCCGACAAGAAATAATAAAATATAAGATGTATATTCCGTTTGGTAACAATGGTACTTGTAGAACTTTCCTCAAAGGAGATAATTACACAAATCTGAAAAGATGTATTCACACTTTGTTTATAGTTTTGAAAAACAGGAAACAACCTTAGCGTCCCTCAACAAGAGCTGGTTAAATAATTATGGTGTACTATTCATGGAATACTATATAGCCCTGGAAAATTACATAAATCTATACAATGCAGAAAGATGGCTTTAGTTATTGATTCTTTGAGGCCCCACCCTTCATGTGGATCAACCACTACCTGTCCTCATCAGCAGAGTTTCCATAATTCTAATTCTCCCCTTATTAATCATAGGCTTTGGTACCTGGCTTACAGTCTTCCAAACGACTATCATCCAAGGTGACTTAAATGTCCGTGTAGACAGATCATCTCATTTCCAGTCTTTGGAATTCTCAAATTCCTCATCTACAATAAGATACAGTCGATTGATATTCCACAGTCACCTATCTTCACAGCTGCAGTAGGCACAAACTGCCCTATCTCTAAATTTACTAAATTGGGTGTCACTCTCTCTCTGATCACATTTTCTTATCTTCTCAACTAGCCTGTTCAACTCTCATAATACATTTCTTCTTCTTTTGCTTCAGGTCCTCTAATCCACCCTTCTATTCATCTTAGACTTAATGACCTTTTCACACATTTTCTTGCCAATATTTTAAACTCCTTTGCCTCATTATCCTCATTGTACCTGCTGCAAAATCTCCCAACCTTCATGGTTTATTTGGACGGTCTGCATTTTTTCCCATGCCTTGGCTACCAAATAATGTTAGAGCCTCACATCCTGGCAGATAGGTACCACTATAAATTAATATTCACTAATTTCATCTGGGCCCTTATCTCGGGTTCAAATCCCACAGAGGCAGAGCCTGAGATGGAGATTGGAATACAAATGGTTTATTTGGAGAGAATTCCAAATAGAGGAACAAAGGGGTGAGGGGGGGGAGAGAGAAGAGGAAGGAAAGGTAGAGAAAACGCAGGGAAAGGGGAGAGGAACCACCACAGGGTATGTTAATGAGCAGATTTTCACTGTGGGTGACTGGGGCTCAGTTCCACTGGGACCTCAGCGAGACTGCGTAGAACCCACCTTCGTGTCATTGCACCCCGTTCCTCTCTGTGGTTGGTTGGGGAATACTCTCAAGGGCTTTAACTCCCCCTCACTCCAAGCTGCCTCCTGCAAGGGTTCCCACAAGCTCCTAACCTGGGAATCCCCTCAGGCTTTCACCAGAAAGCCACAGGCACAGAACCGCAAGTTTCTGGGCAATATTGGTGAGCTACCGACAGCATATGCCGCAGCCTCAGTGTGGCTGAGCATCCCGTCCATGTTACCCTAGTCACCTTCATCTCCCCTCCCTACAACCATTTCAAAAATCCTCCAGTCACTTCAAACCTCTGATGCTCCTGGTTGTGCCTTCACTCTCTTGCCTCCTAGTTCACAGAGAAAGAGTGAAGTTCTCAGAAAGGAACTCATCCAGTTTCCACCAACAATTCTAGCACCCCATCTGTATCTACACCTCTCACTTCTCCCTTCTCCCCTCTTCAGAAGGGCTTCCCTCCCCCTATCTAAGGCCAACACGTCCCCCTGTTCTTGACCGTGTCCCTTCTGTCTTCTTGATGACCGTCCTCTTTGATTGCTTCCTCTCCCTCCTGCATCTTCAATTTCTCTGTCTCCCTTGACTTCTCTCTCCCATTTTAAAACAGATAAACAACCCTTCCTAGAATTCACCTCCCCTTCCGTCTACCATCCTGTCTCTCCTCCTCTTCACACCAGATTTCTTGAGAGAACCTCTTATGTATGTGGCCTCCAGTATGTCTCTTCCCATTCACTTCTTTTTTTTTTTTTAAGAAAGAGAAAGAGAAAGTGTGTGGGGGTGGGGGGTGGGGTAGAGGCTGAGGGAGAGAGAGAATCTTAAGAAGACTCCACGCCCAACATGGAACCCGATGCCGGGCTCGATCTCACCACCCTGTGGTCACTTAACCAACTGAGCCACCCAGGTGCCCCTCTTCCCGTTTCACTTCTTATTGCTCAACAATAACTGCTCTTACCAGCATCACGAATGATCTTCTTGTGGCAAAAGTCAAAGGACATCCATCCTTCTCTATCTTGCCTGCTCAGCAACATTTAATCGTGCAGAGTAGTTTCTCTCCTGGGCTTTCATGGCATCTAACTCTTGGTTTCCTCCTTTCTCTCTGGCATATCCCCTCATGTCTTTATTTCTCTCTTGAAAGTGATGTTGTCCTCAGCTCTCCCTCATTCTCCAGTAGTGGTCTCATCGGTGTCAACTCCTATAATTACCATGCTAACGTGGAGGTCCCCTAGACCCACAGAAACAGCCCAGGTTTCTCTGCTCCAGATTTAAATATACATTTGCTTAATGCTCATACTCAATTCTGTCACTTTGGCCAAATAATTAAACTTCCCTTAACGTTTGTTCCTGGGTATAAAATGGAAATGAAATAGGTACCTCTTACATCCTTTCAAATTTTTTTTAAAAGATTTTATTTATTTATTTATTTATTTATTTATTTATTTATTTATTTGAGAGCGAGAAAGAGAGAGCGAGCAAGAAAGCACAAGCAGGCGGAGCAGTAAAAGGAGAGGGAGAATCAGGCTCCCTGCTCAGCAGGGAGCCTGATGTGGGACTCGATCCCAGGATCCTGGGAGCACGACCTGAGCCGAAGGCAGATGCTTAACCAACTGAACGACCCAGCACCTCACAAAATTTTTTAAATTTTGAAATAATTATGGAGTCACAGAAAGTTGCAAACATAGTAGAGAGAGGTCCCTGGTACCCTTCACCCACTTCCCCCAGTGGTTGCACTTATATTTTATATAAGTATAGTACAATATTAAAACCGGGAAACTGACATTGTAACAATATGTGTAGTTCCGTGCCCTTTTATCACCCGTGCAGATTTGTGGACCCACCACTGCAATCAAGACACAGACCTATTCCATCACCACAAAGAGCTCTGGCATCTGCGTCTCTTTGTACATATTTCTTTTTTCAATTTTTATTCTCATCAGATCCTTGAGAGAAGACACATATGTGTTATTTGGGTTTGTGTTCTCAGAGTCTCACAGAGTGCCTTAGAAGTCACTGCTAAATGTTTATGAAAGCAAGAATGGAAAAAAGGAAGGGCATTCCATCCATGGAGGCCAGGGACTTCAGCCTAGTATCCAGGACAGACCATGTATTCTGCCCAGCTCCATTTTGGTGGCAAGGCACTGAGGACAGAGGCCTCCTTCCTGGATTTACCTCTTGTTGAATGAGGTGTTGGTGATGCGAGACGAATCAGAGTGGTGAGGCTTGTCTCCCAGTAATTCCAATCATCACAGCCCCTGTCTGTAGCAGGGAGGAAGGACTTACTCAATCCAGTACCTTTTTTGGGAATCTCTCACATCACACCACATGGCCAGTTCCCCAATCCACCTATCTGATGTCTGCCCTGCTCTGCCTCACACCATCAGCACACCCCTGTGCTTCCTGGAAGAAGCAGGAAGACGGTCCTAACCTCAGCTTGTCTGCTATTCAGCTGGTGGGTGGGGCATGTTTGTCTCAAAACTCAAGGAAAGTGGCCAGTCCCCAGACATGATTTCAAAATTCTGCTGAATTGTAATTGCTCTTGCCAGATAGGTAATATTTCTCTTTACTTAGTAAGTATGCTAGTCCATAGGAGAATTCTGAAGCTGGGAAGAGAGGCAAAGCACGGAAGAAAACAGCTAAAGAAACTGCACAATTACACGTGCACTCATAGCTACACCCCCCCCACACACACAGAGAACGTGTGTGTGTGTGTGTGTGTGTGTGTGTGTGTACCACCAAATTACTATTCCTATTAGGAGGAGAGATAAAGGAGTATTTATCCAACAAATATCTGTCTTACTATAATAAGTTTTAATCAGAGCAAAAGTAAAATGTGTGTTCCCTTAAATAGCATGGTTAAATTCTCTGAAATGAAAAACCCTAGCTTGGAATCTCTGTGTCAGCAATGAGCAATTTGTGTTGTCTAGTCTGAAAGTCTTGAGGGGCAATTATTTGATTTCCAAGCTTTAAACTCATTTATCGGTTGTAGTTTATAAATGTGGTGCAGCAATTTGTGAGCTGATGTCATGCTTCCAGCAAGGTGGTTTGGAAATGGTCCCTATGGGGATTCATTTTCAGTGGCACAAGTGAGAGGCGTGGAATTAAGGCAATATTTGGGCTCTTCATCTGGGGAAATTTGGGGATTTGGAAGTATTGCGTGCCTTGTACATTGTGTGGAGAACGCTGCTGATCTCACATCAGAGTGTGTTTGAGGTTAACGATCTGCGCTGCAGAGAGCACACACCCAATGGACTTGGTTAAAGGGACAAGGATGTTTGTTTTGTTCACGGGTATTTCCTCAGGGCTCAGAATAATGCCTGGTGCATGGTGGGCTCTCGGAAAATTTTTGATGAGTGAATAGTCAATATTTATACTATGTGCAAGGGAAGAAAGAATAAATCAATAAATCGATAGGTATTAAATTGCCAACAAACCCCGGGCACATTGGGTAACAATGTTACAACTCAGACTTAGTCACAAAGCCTGCTGGATCACAGCCCTAATGACACAGAGGAGAGGGAGAAACCAGGAGTCAGAAGAATAAGGACAGAGGGGACAACCAGACCAGCCCTGGAAACTAACCATGGTCCAGGACCAGCTTGGGTTGGGTTTGGGCAGGTTGGTCTAGTCTGGAGGGTGGGGTTTGGAGATGGGAGTCCAAGTGACAGGCTAGACTGAAAGTCAGGTGGACAGAGAGCAGTCCAGCCCAAGCAAAGCCCAGTCAGTGGCTGAATATTCAAGAGAAAGATGTGGTCTCATAGGGGAGTGACCTGGCAAAAACTGAGCAGGGTGACAGGGTCTAAATACGAGCAAAAAGGGGCGCCTGGGTGGCTCAGTCTTTAAGCGTCTGCCTTCGGCTCAGGTCATGATCCCAGGGTCCTGGGATCGAGCCCCGCATCGGGCTCCCTGCTCGGAGGGAAGCCTGCTTCTCCCTCTTCCACTCCCCCTGCTTGTGTTCCCTCTCTCACTGTCTCTCTCTGTGTGTCAAATAAATAAATAAAAATCTTTTTTAAAAATAAATAAATAAATATGAGCAAAGAACTAGAGTACAGGACGATGGACCTGAAATCAAAGCCTGGTCTTATGGGGCTACCATGGTCGATGGCTGGGCAAGGCTGTGATTTGGTGGGTCTGCACTGATGCCCAAAGCACCCAGCTTTCTAGGTCATCACTGGTCTAATGCTAAGAGTTCACCAACTGATGGGCAAAGGCTCATATCATAGGTAAGGTTGAGCCTACAGGGAAAGGGAATCAGACTAACTCCCTCACTGTGTGCTCCACAGCATCTTTAATGTGTTTCTGGAGACCACTCACCACACTTGCAATTGCTTCGACTTTTGTTCATTGCTGGCGCTGGGGATTGTTCTCTCGTTGATTATCACTTCCTCCCCAGCACCAATACTGACACATAGTAGGCACATACTATGAATAAAAGAAAGAACCAGGGCTTCCCCGTGCAGGAGGCTTAGGAAAGCAGAGACAACTCTGTCGCTGACCAGACTTACATCCCAGAAGTACCGGCCCCCCCGCCCCATCTGCCTCATATTTCCCTGCCTCAGCCGGGCCTGGCACCGAGGAAAAGGAAGATCAGAGTCATGACTCGCCTCGCAGAGCAAAGCTCACCAAGGCAGCTCTGAACCGCTGCCACTTTTTTCCTGAGCAGCGTCAGGTTTTCTATTGCAATGATCCGTATTACTATTTGAACAGCGTATTTTCACGCCGGTATTTTCTTCTCCGGTAAAGAAGAGTAAGACAGTACAAGGTTCCAGGAGAGGAAAGGGGAGGGATAGAGAGAGGAAAGAGGGTAAGGAAAGAAAGAAAAGTACCACATCCCATTACCACTTGAACCAGAGCTGGATTCGCGTTGCTAAGTGCCTCACTGCGTGGTTACAGTCCCCCACCCTGCCCCCTCCTGCCGTCCGCTCCCCCCAAGCGCGGCAGCAAACCACAGCATCCTGCGAGCCATCCCGGAGACCGAGGGAGCCCGGCGCGCCGCCCGCCCGCAGGGCAGCCCCTTTCTGCTGCTCTCCGCTTCCCAACGGTACAGTTCAGCTCTGTTGTGGTTGCTGACCGCTTAGTGCTTTTGTCCTTGTAACATGATCATCCCGCTCAGAGGCACAGAACTTGAAGGTCTTGAGCTTGAGAGCACCTCTGAGGCCCAAGCTAATAGCTGAAAGAAGGGCAGATGGTGGGAGAGAAAGACAGACTCTCTGTATGTATTTATTTTTAAACGAATAAGAAAAATATTGTAAATATAATTCCAACGGGACAAAATCCTACCCAATAGGAAATTGTAAATGCTTCTAAGGAATACCAAAGAATGTAAACTGTTTGCAGAAAGGCCAATAGATGATATCATTGCCTCTACAAGGACTTGGTGTCTGGAAGAAAAATAAACTGGCCCATGAGGCCAACAGATGATGGGAACATATCTGGAATGTGTGATTCTTTGCCCCATATTTGCACAGCAAATAAGAGGAAAGGGTTTCAAGCATAATTCTAAGAGTAGGTGGGGGAAACAAAAAAATAAACCAAATGGTTTGGAACTAGCAGAAGTAACTTCCAGAAAGAGAGGCTCTAGAGTACATGGGAAGGATCAAGAATATCAGCATTTCATTCAGGGGTGCCTGGATGGCCCAGTTGTTAGAGCATGCAACTCTTGATCCTGGGGTTATGAGTTTGAGCCCCATGTTGGGTATAGACATTACCCCCCCCCAAAAAAATCAGTATCTCATTCAGACATAGAAAGGAAGGGATTTTCAAAACCACAATGAGATACCAGCTCACACCTGTGAGAATGGCTAAAATTACCAACTCAGGAAAAAACAGATGTTCGTGAGGATGCGCAGGAAAGGGAGCCCATTTTGCACTGTTGGTGGGAATGCAAGCTGGTGCAGCCACTTTGGAAAACAGTGTGGAGTTTCTTCAAAAAATTAAAAATAGAGCTACCCTACGACCCAGCAAATGCACTTCTAGGTATTTATCCTAAGGATATAAACATAGTGACTCGAAGGGGCACCTGCACCCCAATGTTTAGAGCAGCAGTGTCCACAATAGCCAAACTATGGAAAGACCCCAAATGTCCATCAACTGATGAATGGATAAAGAAGACATAGTATACAATGGAATATTATTCGGCCATCAAAAAGAATAAAATCTTACCATTTGCAACAACATGGATGGAGCTAGAGAGTATTATACTAAGCAAAATAAGTCAGTCAGAGAGAGACAAATGTCATTTGATTTCACTCATATATGGAATGTAAGAAACAAAACAGATAACATAGTGGAAGGGAAGGAAAAATAAAATAATATAAAAGAGAGGGAGGCAAACCATAAGGAACTCTTAAATACAGAGAACAAACTGAGGTTTGCTGGATGGAGGTGGGGGGATGGACTAAAGGGGTGATGGGCATTAAGGAGGGCACTTGTTGGGATGAGCATTAGGTGTTATATATAAGTGATGAATCACTAAATTCTACCCCTGAAACCAATAGTACACTATATGCTAACTAACTCAAATTTTTAGAAAAAGATTTTAAAAATTAAATTAAATTAAAAATTAAAAAAAGAAAGGAAGGGATTTTTACTTTTCCTCATAATGCCTTTTTATGGTTAAATTAGTATTCACTGGGGCCCAAATGGGAAGTAAAACAGAGCTTCTGGCAAGTTCTGCTCAGAGATACAGGTGGTCTTGGAGTCAAGCCCAGGGATCTGTTACCAGGCTACTTTTCCAGGAAATAGAATGCTAGTTAGAGGTTTGGGCATAGGACAGGCAAGGTATCAGTGGGGTGAAATACATTTTAAGAACCTCATAAATACGATAATTGCCCTCATGGCATATTTTATTGGTTTGAGACCATTCTTTCTTTTTGAATGACAAAGGTAACCCAATATAGAAATATCTAACTACTGTGCAAAGGGGATAGGAACACACACCCCATAGTGCTATACAATATAAATGCAAAATACAGTTTACTCGGGAACCTTACAAGCATAGAAGTAGCTGAGAGCAGAGTTCATACAAAGCCCTGAGTTATTTCCCCCCAGGAAAGCATACTTAGGCTGAGACTGAACAGATCTATTCACAAGAAGAACTGCTATACAATGCTCTGCATACTTACAGAGAAAGGTAACTGTGTAACGATGGAAGCTTCCAAATCAAGTTGTTAGGAAGGGGAGCTGTCCCTTATCTCTAAAGGAAAGATAATAATAATACCTATCTCATAAAGCTATTAGGAAGATTAGGATAATCAATACATATAAAGCATGCAGAATGCTGTTTAACACAAAGGAAGCATTTCCTAAAATCTTTTTATTAAAAAGCATGCATCAAGTGTTAACTATAAATCAAGTGCTGCTTTAGCTGCTGAAAACACAATGGTGAACTCGGAGCTTCTATTCTAGTGGGTGTGGCAGATAATAAACCAATAAACAACACAGTATAAACTACAATGGCATGTAACAACAAGTACTCTAAAGAAAAGAAAGTTATGAAAGAGCTTTTTCACATAGGGTGGCATGATATTTGACAAAGATCTGACTGGAGTGAGGCTACAACTCGTAGGCAATCTAGAAGGAAAGGGTATTCTAAGCAAAAGAAACAGCACATACAAAGGTCCTGAGGTGGGAACATGCATGGAGCATTTCCAAGACAGCAAGAAGACCGATGTGCTCAAGAGGTGTAATGGGGAAATGGCAGGAAATGAGATCAGGAAAGTAGGCAGATCCCACAGGACCGTGCAGGGCATGACAAAGACTTCAGATTTTGTTTAAGAATAGTGGTAAGCCACTGAAGAGTGTTGAACCATGAAGTGACATTATCTGACTTATGTTGTAGGTTTGTGAGTGTAAGATAGAGGGCAGGGAGATTTGTTCAATGGCGATGCTCCAGGTGTGAGAAGACAGCACCTAGGACTGACTGCTGGTGTCAGTAGAGGTAGCAAGAAGAAGTCAGATTTGAAGGGAGAAGTTATACATTCTAAGTCTTGTTGGCAGGGTTGACACAAGGTATGAGAGAGAGGAATCACTCAAGCGTTGGTTCTGAGCAACTTGGAAGAAAGGTTGTCGCCATTTATTGAGATGAGCATCATTCAGGAAGGAGCCACTGGGTGAGGGGTGAGGGGTGAGGGTTCACATGGTCTTGAACATGTCAATTTAATTTTTTTAAAAGATTTTATTTATTTATTAGAGAGAGAAAGAGAGCACGAGCAGGGGGAAGTGTAGAAGGAGAAGGAGACTCCCCGCTGAGCAAGGAGCCCAACACAGGGCTCGATCCCAGGACCCCAGGATCATGACCCGAACCGAAGCCTTAACCGACTGAGCCACCCAGGCATCCCGAACATGTTAATTTTAAAATACAAATTAGACACCCCAATTCAGTAGGCAATAGCAATGAGATTTTATAGAACTTTAATCAAAACTGCAGCAAGTATTTCTGAAACAAGTTTGAGGGCCAGTACAGGGAGAGAAGCAGGACTGATAATGCGAACCGTTCTGCAGGAGGGAAGCACTGAAAGAAAAATGGTGGCACCATGTGTGGAATGTTCTGGAATGGGGTAGAGGATGGCACCAGCAAGGTAACAGTGGCAGTGTTTGGGCAGGTATAGGAAGGGGATTTCTCAATGGGGTCCAAGTAACTCCCACATCTCACTTGTTTTTTCCTTGTCTGTAGCTTCTCAGGTCAAGAGTGTGAGGCAAAGATAAATCCCCTAATATTTCTTAGCCTCTTGTTTTTATCTGTAAAGTAAGGAGGATAGACTAATAACACTGATAAGAACTAATAATTATTGAATATTTTTCTGTATGCTAGGCACCACATGAATCACTTGACATGTGTTGTCTCATTTACCCTTCACAATAACTCTGGCAGACTGATGTCATTTTACAGATGATGTAACTGAGATTTAGAGAGGTCAAGGAATGTCCTGGGGTCACATAGCTTGTGAGTGGTTGAGGGACAGAGACCAGGATTAAAATCCAGACAGTGTGATTCGAGAGTCTGCTAAACTGTTCTACTTCCAGCTCGCATGCGCTATTACTGGACGATAAAAATGCCACCTCATATATGTGCTAACATATTACAAAGCACTCTTGAGAAGCACGGGTGTGTTGAATTTGGGGCCCCTGATAATAGTTGCAGCTTTCCAGCATCCAATGCTATGGCAGGCTGGATGCTGCCTCCCTGCCCTCCATATCCTCCCTCCCCTCTCCCCGTGGACATTAGGATGTCAACGACCTAATCTCTGGAACCTGTGACTGTTACAGTATATGGCAAAAGGGATTTTGCAGATGTGATTAAGTTGGGTGTCCTGAGATGGGAAGATTGTCCTGGATTATCCAAGTGGGCCCAAGGCAATCACCAAGGTTCTTCTAAGAGAGAAAGTTATGAGAAGATGGAAATAGAGATTAAGATTTGAAGATGCTACGCTGCTGGCTTTGAAAATGAAGTAAAGGCCCATTAGGCAAGAAATGCAAGAAATACAGTGTTAGAAGCTAGAAAAAGCAAGGAAACAGATTCTCCCCTACAGCCTTCAGGAGGAAGCAGCCCCCTGCAGATACCTCGAGTTAGCAATTTTGGAATTTCTCACCTTCGGAACTATAAGAGAACAAATCTCTCTCTCCCTTTTTAAAGATGTATTTGTTTATTTTAGAGAGACAGAGAGAGAGCGTGGGGGCGGCAGGGGGGAAGAGCTGGAGGGGGGAAGGAGAGTCACAAGCAGACTCCACATTGAGGATGGGGCCTGACGCAGGGCTTGGTCTCACTACCCTGAGATCACTACCTGAGCCGACACTAAGAATCAGACGCTTAACCGACAGCACCATCCAGGCGTCCCATCCACCAG
This sequence comes from Zalophus californianus, assembly GCF_009762305.2. Lineage (NCBI taxonomy): Eukaryota > Metazoa > Chordata > Mammalia > Carnivora > Otariidae > Zalophus > Zalophus californianus. Next base: position 79,629,189 of record NC_045603.1, read on the forward strand.
GGGAGACTGGGACCCAGGCACATTGTGGGTGAAGGAATGGCAGCCAGCACAGTGCCTTGTATATAATGGGGCTCCAGTAAAATTCACCTCTTATTTCCTCCCGGATGGTGTGACTCAGAAACAAGAAACATCCACATGTCCACCCACACATATACGTATCTCAGAATTGAGACAAATACTTTCTCATTCTAGATTTCTAAATAAAATAAAGCTGTGGAAAAAAAATTTCTACCCAAACTTTAAAGATTAAAGAAAGGAATCAGACATAGCGAATGGCTCGGATTCTAAGGAAAGTCACGCCATTTTTACTCATATCCAGACTCATGAGCAGTTCACCCACAAAAGGAAAAATGTCAGCATTAGCAATAACAAGTTACCACTGTACCTGATTTATCACCAGCTCTGGGGCAAATGCAAACACATGCCATAATAATTCAGTTTTAATCAACCATTGCATAACTAGTTGAAATACCAGTACCCTGCCATTTTTTTTAAAGATATATTTATTTATTTGAGAGAGAGAGAGAACAAGCGGGAGGGGCAGGGAAAGGGAGAAAGAATCTCAAGCAGACTCTTCACTGAGCACGGAGCCCGATGCCGGGCTGGATCTCATGACCCTGAGATCATGACCTGAGCTGAAACCTAGAGCCCCTCAATTAACCTACTGCACCACCCAGGCCCTCCAGTACCCTACCATTTTTAAACAGGACAATCTAAATTTCCTAAAGTCGTCCCAAGCCTGCTCATCAAAAAACCAAACACACAAAAGAACAACAGAACAAAACAAAAACTGGGACTATTGCTTGATTTCTTCCCAAGAAAAGCATTATTCATGGAGTGACATTATGTCATTTCGGATCTCTGAGGTTTTTAGAGAGTTTCAAATACCCTTGGTTTCAGTGATATTGAGTCAGAACGTAATGGGTTTTGGCTGATAGTCAACAGAATTTACAAATCAAACACCAGGTACAATGTTATTTTTATTATTAACTTTTTCTGATTATTTTTTAAAAATATTTTATTTATTTAACACAGAGAGACATAGTGAGAGAGGGAACACAAGCAGGGGGAGCGGGAGAGGGAGAAGCAGCCCTCCAGCAGAGCAGGGAGCCTGATGTGGGGCTCGATCCCAAGACCCTGGGATCATGACCTGAGCCGAAGGCAGATGCTTAACGAGTGAGCCACCCAGGCGCCCCTAACTTTTTCTGATTATTAAAAACAGTGCATTATCATCTTAGAAAATTTAGTAATGTGGAAAAATTAACAAGAAGAAAATATAAATTACCATAATAGAACTACCTGGATATAGATAGAACTATTAGCATCTTACTGCCTTTTTATTTTATTTCCAGACAATTTATTCACACACACACACACACACACACACACACGCACACACACACACACAAATACATGTGTTTTTTTAACTCAGATCATTCTGAAAAACTGCAGTCTGAATTTTTATTATATTACAAACATTCTTGCAAGCCATTCAAATATTCTTGAAAAATCTGAGTTTACTGGCTGTATCATATGGATTTACCATACTTATTAAAGATTTTACATTATTGGATATTTAGATTGTTTTTCCAAGATTGAATAAAGAGTCTTGTACTTAAATGTCTGTGAAAACTTAAAATTATTTCACTAAATTCATAGAATTAGAATTACTGGGTTAGAAGATAGGAATTTTAAAGGTTCTGATTCAGAGTTACTTGGGTGGCTCAGTCAGTAGAGCATGTGACTCTTGATCTTGGGGGCATGAGTTCGAGCCCCATGTTGGGGGTAGAGTTTACTTAAACAAATACATGAAGGTTCTAATACAGAAAGATTATAACAGTTTACATTCCCACCAAACTTACACCCATTCTGAGTATTATCTTGTTTAAATTAAAAACTAAGACTCAGGAACAAACATACTCCAATAGTTGTAAACACATATCGGACCATGATCGATTGTCCTGTCCTGAATAGACAACTAGAATTTCTCCCGTGGACTTTCTGGTAGAGTTTCACATTTATAGGCAGTTCTTAAAAAGCAGCTTTTTCCTTCTTACTTCTTTTCTGGTGTGTATATGTGTATGTATGTTTCCAATAGGCATCTACCACTTTTCTATCAGGAAAATGAATTCTCAGTTAGAAACATGAGGCTATGCCTTTAACTCAATTGTTCTACAGATAAAGTCTTGCTAAATTAGTATTCCCATTTATGCACATCATTCAAAATAAAATGTAATAGAGCACAATCAGAATATTTGCTTTTTTTACATGTCCAGTGGGTTCCAGTGAAAGACTCTTATTTTGTGTTTGTTGTTGTTTGTTTAGTTTACCAAAAAGATTTTTAACAGGAAAAAAAACCAGTGCATCAGAATAGTCTAAGAGGCAGTCTTAGGGAGGGTGGCTTGAGCTTCTTTGCTCAAAATGGAGGAGAAAACAATCTTTTTCTATCAAAAATGCGTTAAAACCCCCAAAACCTTCCTTTGACCCTACACCCTCCCTATCTCTTCTGCCATCTCTCTCCCCCTCTACCCATCCAGACTTTTGAAAGTCATCTCCACCTGCCGGAAGTCCTCACTTCCATGCTCCCCATTCGGTTCACAGTTGCAGCAAAGCTCCATCCCAGCCGTTCCACTAAAACATGTTTTGCCAGAGCAATCAGTGACCTTCCATTGAGAAATCCAGTGATGACTTCTTTGTCCTTACTTTAGTGAATCTTTCTGCTGAGTGTAGTGCCGTGGATTACTTCTTCCTTCCTGAAATTCTCAACTCTTGGCTTAGGTGACACCGTACCTTCCTGATGCTCCGCTCCTTAAACCCGTCTAACGCTTTCTTCGTGGCCACCTTCCTAAGCCGCTCTTCCGTGGCCCACTCCGTAAGTCTTGGTGTCCTCCCGTTTTCTCGCTAGCCTCCTTCCCTTTTTGCTCTCTGTGTCCTCCCTGGCAGGTCTCACACGCTGTCCTAGTTGTAGCAGCCGCCTGAATGCTAAGTCTCCCAGACCTATACCTCCATCTAAGGCCGCAGACTCACAAATCTGTCTGTACAACATATCCATCAGAATCTATCACCACAGACACCGCAAAGTAATGCATCCCAAACTTCCCCCTCCACACACTTCTCCGCCACCATTCTCTGTTGGGGACACTACCTAAGGATCTAAACTGAACACAGAGACACTTCCTTGATTCCCTTGCACACCCTTCAGTGAATTATAAGCTGCAAAATGTCAAACCATCCATGGTTGAATTCAAACATAAAATTACAATCCAAGGAACATTAGTCTGACAAGACTAATTATTGCTAGTTTGTTAGGTTAGTATAGTTAGTATTGTTATGTTTCATTTTTCATTTCATTAGCTTTGTTATGTTTCATTATTTCATTTCAACTCCCTTTAGTGTTCTCTCAAAGAACCCCAATTCAGGGGAATCAATACCTAGCCAAACTCCTTGTTTTCCCAGTCCATCTTTATGGACTCACATAACAGATGGTGCCTGATGCCTGACAGCTGTTGTCCACACTTTTTACTCTCTCTAAAGTTGCCCACATTTCCCTGACACCATTTCTCTTTGGAAACTCATCCTCCCCTTTTCTCTCTTTCTCATTGTGTGTGTGTGTGTGTGTGTGTGTGTGTGTGTGTTGTGCAGATTCACCTCATTGCTCTCTGGCTGTCATGGCCTTATTTCTGCTTTGTCCCTTACCTAGATTCTACGTACACAGAAGTCCTAGGTCTGACCCAGGAAGAAGGCCAGAGGGGGAAGATAATTTAATTTACAATCCAATATCTTTTCCTTTTGTGCATTTCACATAATCAGACACTCTACATATCATAACAATATATATCCTAAATATCTCTTTAATCTATCCTTTCCTCTCCAAACAATGATCCTTTGTCCAGGCTCAGTTTCTCACTATTTCTCATCTGGACCACTCCATGAGCCTCCAGCTTTTCCTTCCTGCCTCTAATATTATTCCCCCCAAATCCACCCTCCATTAGCTTCCCAGTGCTCTAATTCAACAATCTAACTTCGTGCCCTGCCACTCCACAACACACACACACACACACACACACACACACACACACACACCCCAACATCATCCAGTTACCAGCTTGCCAGCCATGGGAATGAACTATCTTGAAAGTGGGTCCTCCAGGGCGCCTGGGTGGCTCAGTTGGTAAAGCGACTGCCTTCGGCTCAGGTCATGATCCTGGAGTCCCGGGATCGAGTCCCGCATCGGACTCCCTGCTCAGCGGGGAGTCTGCTTCTCCCTCTGACCCTCTTCCCTCTCGTGCTTTCTCTCTCTCATTCTCTCTCTCTCTCAAATAAATAAATAAAATCTTTAAAAAATAAATAAATAAATAAATAAATAAATAAATAAATAAATAAATAAATAAATAAATAAAAGAAAGTGGGTCCTCCATCCTCCAGTAGCAGCTGAGCCACCCAGATGACATCAGATGAAACAGAGATGCGCTGTGCCTCACAAGTTCTGACCAAATCACACAATCATAAACAAATAAATGGAAGTAATTGCTATCAGCCGCATAGTTTTAGGATGGTTTGTTAATCAGCATTAGATAACAAACAGTGTGGTTCTGTTGAGTAAAACCAGAGTCTTTGTGACTTTTCCTCCTTTGTCAATCATATTGCTTTCTTTCACTTAACTTCTTATACTTTGGTTTCCCTTGTTCAATTTTTGATAATATGCCTGGGTGATAAGTTAGAATGATTTCTCATTATCAAATGCTGTGGAAAAATACATATATTTGACATATGTGGTTTCCTACTTTTCAGCAACACAGTAATCATTTTTCATCAGAAGATACACTTTTTCAAAGACTTACCCAAAAACATATCACGATGCCTTTTGGTGCAATAAGCAAGAATTTATTAGAGAGAAATATAAAGGCATGTGAGAGCTTATATGTCAGAGGACCAATGTATCTTATTCAGGGCAGGTGGAGACCTGAGTGTTTTCTGAATGAATGGACTTTATGAAAAGCAATCTGCCTAATGCACCCAGCCATGTCAACTAGGAGTGCCAACCATCCCACTTCTGTCTTTTTCAAGCACTCTGACATACAGAACTCTAACATGCTGTAAGACCTGAGTAGGATAAAAAACTTCCCTCTATTCAGAATTGCTTTGAAAATTCTGACCTACAAAAAAAGAATAAAAAACCCTGGACAAAAGTTAGTAAATTCAATATCACATCAGACCTGAATGTCAAGAATTCATTGTAATTATTTTCCTATATTTAGCACATCATTCCATAGCTTTCTCATGCCTGCTATATTAGAGAACAATAAATTTTGAATTAAACATCCTTTTGCCTTAAAGCCAAGACAAGCCCGGATGTCTGCAGGTCTACTCTTCACTTTTAGGAGGAACGAGATTCTTTACAATTAGCTCCATCCATATGTCTGTAGTGAGCAATCTTTCCTAGTCTTCCTTTTCTAGCCTATTACCATCAACACTCCCCACTCCAATTATTATTTCCTTCTTCTAGGAGAGATGGAGAGTCTCTCTCTTGAGTGAACATCTCCACTCTAAGTTTTGTGTTTGCCGACATTACTCAGTCAGTCAGTACTTTTTTTTTTTTTTTTTTGAATGTTTGCTATGTTTCAGGCATTGTTCTGGGAACTTTAGATTTAGCCATGAACCAAAGAGTTAAGGTCTGCTCTCATGGACCTTAAATTTTAAGGGTGGGGGAGATTCAGTCACTAAAAAAATGAGTGAACAAGGTAATTTCAGGTATTGCTACAAAGAACACATAACCAAATAATGTGCTAGAGAGTGGCTGGGCAGCTACTTCAGATCTGATGCCAAGAGAAGCCTCTTTGATTAGGGAGTCTACAAAGGTGAGCCACCCCTCTCGCTCCAGGCTTGGTCTGACCAGCTCTGTAATATGCTAAAAGCCTTCTTCAGTGTCAGGAGGAATAGGAAATAATCTGAGGAGGATTCTTTTGATGTGAATTGGGTTTTTTTTTCTTTTTTTCCCATTTCTTCTGGTTGGAGCCAGCAGAGATGTTTGGAGCCCTGAATGTCAGGAAGCGGGCACAGTGGATTAGTTGCTTCAGGCGGCCATGACAAATCACTACAAACTGGGTGGCTTGAAACAACAGAAACATGTTCTGTCACAGTTCTGGAGGCTCCAAGTCCATAATCGAGTTGTTGGTCGGGCCACGTTCCCTCTGAAGGCTCGAGAGAAACATACTTCTTTGCTTCTTCACAGCTTCTGGTGGTCCGCCAGCAATCCTTGGTGTTGCTTGCTTTGTGACAGCATTACTTTTATCTCTTCACATGGCTTTCCTTCCTGTATCTCCTCTGTGTCTCTGTGTCCAAATTTCCCTTTTTATATAAAGACACTAGTCATTGGATTTACGACCTACCCTCATCCAGGATGACCTCATCGTAACTTGATTATATCTGCAAAACCCCATTCCAGATAATGTCACATTCAAAGGTTCTGTGTAGACATGAATTTGGGGGGACACTATTCAACCCACAACAGAATCAACTAGAACTCTCATTAGTGGGAGGAAATACACCCCAGCAACTTGATGGGGCTAAAGAGTGGGGACCTCTTGAGACAAAATGTCCTGTGGAGTCTAGGAGCAATACTATTTGCCATACGATTTTTAGTTTGCTCCCAATGTTATCAATCCCTTATGTTATCCTTAAGAGTTAAGTTAAATTTGTTAAGCCGCTAAAGCCTCCTAGCCGCCAAGCCTCTTCAGGAATGGGGAGAACAGTTGGGTGCCTGATTAAGCAAAGCATGTAAAGAGATCACGGCAGCCCAGCAAAGTGATTGCTACACAGCCAAGATTGATAGGCAGCCTCCATCTGAGATGACAATGAAAACCAGGACCAGCTGGCTGTCCTCAGAAATACTTGGAGACAGAATCTTTAATCATGCAGCCTTCATTCACTCACCCAACATCATTCATCCAACACCTGCTATATGCCAAGTACCTTGTTAGTATTAGTGATAAAATGCTGAGCAACAGAAGACTGGCCTCTGCTCTTGAGAATTTCATTGGCATCGAGGAGGATGAGAATTTGAAGAATGTTGTTTGGATATAAAGGACACTGTGACCCCATACTACTGAGTTGAGGACACAGGACTTGCATTGATTATAAAGTGATTGATAGTACAACAAATATTTGTTGACTTCCCCCCGCATGCCAGACTCTGTGCCAGGTGCTGGCATTCAGAAACAGCATTCTTGCTCCCGTCCCATAGTTTCCCCTTCACTGTTCCATGGAATCTTTAGGCACAACAAATCTATAAGATATTGATGTCGCTACAACCTCCTTGAAATAATTTCTTTGATTGGTGTGCTTCATTTGGAAATAGCCCTATCATAATACCACATATCATATGCTTGATTACTCATCCTAACCTGAAAAACCCCAGATCAATGCCTCAGTGTCCTTTCCCTTAACTCCTATTGTAAACCCTAAATCACTGCATAGAAACACATAGCACAGTGTGTCAGACAATGTAGACATGCCTTCATTCATTCATTCCTTCACATGTGCTGAGCAACTACCATGTACCAGGCAGTGGGATAGACACTAACTAAATGTTAGTTTCCTTTTCTTTCCTAAATAAGGATTGCACATTTGTTTGCTGGTCGTAGGAATGAGTTTCATATAAAAGAGATAAAATTCTGAAAAGTGATCTCATTATAATTTAGCCAAAGAAAGAATCACTATAGCTCAGAGAAGTTATGCCTCTTTGAGAACTTATAAGAACCCATCTTCAGCTTTTCTTTAATTTTGAATTTCCCTGTGGACTTAGTCCTATCTTCTTTCCTTTTTGCCTTCTCGGATCTCCCATTGAAGACAGCCACTCACAATTAAGTTTGTTCAACACACATCATTTGCAATATTATCTCCGAATAAAAGCTAGGTGAGTAATTTGCATCTATGTTATAAAACCTTCTAGAAATGAATGTCTGGGCCATCATTCATGAACATAACTGATAGGACTTGGTTCACGTTTCTTTTACAGTTACGGACACCATGATATTTTGAAGAGAGCACAGTGTGGTGAGAATCCACGAGCCTGGGGTCAGGTCTGGCCTTGAGTCCCTACTCTTTCGTTTGCTGCCTGAGTAAACCTAGGCAATTTACTTAAGCTTTTTTTTTTCCAGCTGGAAACCACAGCTACATTTTGGGGCTACAGTGAGCATTAAAGACAATCTATCAAAATTGTGTGGCACTTAATTCATTGACACTCTTACTATGATTATTCTAGTCATGCCCAGTAATCTATATAATCTCTTGGATCTATTTATGGTTGTTTCTGACAGTTCACTTTTATCTTTCTGGTATCAGCTATGAATGGATTTGTAAATATAACCTAGTGTCTTCCAAATGCAAAGGGGAAAAATACCCAATCAAGATGGCACAGCACAAAAGTGAGTGTGCTCGAACTCAAGCTGTGAGATATGAAATGGACTAACTACCACGGGCTGCTGGTGAGGTCATAAGCCTAAAATAATTTGGCAGAGCTAAACCAGACTAGCACAAACAGACTTCTGAATTGGCACATAGCACAAAAGGTAGTTCTCCTTATGCCCAAATATAGATGTTGACTCACACACTCTGGGTGAGACAGCTGAGGAACAAAGTGATATCATCCGGGGAGGCAGGATGACATCATTCTGCAAATGTTTTTCGTCTGTCTGGTTTTTGGCATTAGACGTTTTTGGCTCCTATGTCTCATGATTTCCATCAGTTGCTCTTTAAGGCTACCCTCCTTGAGGGAGGCAACATCAGCTCCTATCTTTAAATTTCCTGTGCGATATAAATATTTTTCCATTCTGACATGGTATCTGCTTTCCCTTCCATTCATGCTATTGAAACTGATCTCACTAAAAATAGGCTAGTTGCCCAATCCACTGGATTCTTTTTTGTTTCCTCCCCACTGGAACTGTGCACAGTGGGGGACACGGCTGATCAACCCCTCTTCCTTGCCCTACTCTCTCTTTGCTTCCTTATGCTTGCCTTGGGATTCTCTTCCTTCTGAAGATCACTTCTTATGAGCCTCCTTCACTTGACTCCCTTCCATATCTCCCCTAAGATGCTCTCCCAAGTGATCATTCTGGCCTCTTCTCTGCCCATGAGCACCCCGGGTATGTGTACCTCCCCCATTCCCTGTTCTCAGTGAGGGCTTCTGCAATGACCTTTGCCAAACCAAACCTGTTCAGGTCACTGCCCCAACTAAGAATCTTCGATTTTTGCTGTTGCCTTCAGGATAAAGCCCACACACCGTAGGAATACTGCCAGGCCATTCATAACCTGATCTTAGGGATCTTCTGAGCTTTACCTCCCACCACAGAGCTTCTCTGCCCTTGCTCAGGCCATTTCTTTATCTCTCTACTCTCTGCCTCCAAAAGTCTTGCAGACCCTCTGAGATCAAATTCAAATGCCATTTCCTTAACCTCTTCTTCACTGTGGCCCTGGTGGCGTTAGTGGCTTCTTCCCAGTTCCCCTGACAGTTTTCGCAGACTGCTAGTATAGCACGTAGACACATTTTCTTACTGTCTGCCCTGCACTTACCTGTCTGTTCCCTTAGATGGTGACTTCTGGAGAGCAGTGACATTACCTTCTGTGTCTGAATATTCATACCACCAGCACTGTGCCTTGCAGATAATTACATCCTCAATAAAAATAGTTTTCCATTTCAATGGAATCTGTTTTTCAAAGATCAGTCTTCTAATCAGGTCCAGTTACTTTGTTACTTAAAATGGAAGAGAGAGACAGAGAGAGAGAGAGACTATCTCTGCCATGAATTAAATATATTTTAGGCCGTATTTAGGCTTCCATGGCAGAACACTTTTTCACTCTATATAATTAAACTGTGGGCAAAACAAAGGCGTTCCATGGTTTTTTATGCACAACCAACTTCCAGGTCAGCTAGATTCCAGTGCATAATCACCAGAAAGAACCAGAATGTCTAATCTACCCTTTGCGAATAAAGGGCCTACTCAATGGAGGAAACTCTCCTAAGACACCAGGGTATCATTTAGTACATTTCTTCCCCGAGGAGATGAAATAGGGCCTGGATGTGTATTATAACAGATGCACATAAGCTCTAATTTTGTTTTGCAAAATAAATGGTTACTTAAAACTAAGCCTGGATCAACTCAAATATATCACATAGCCAACCCAGACAGAAATAAAGCTCATTATAATGATTGTGAAGAGCACCACTTTTCTTTCACCTGCTTTATTCAGTCAAGATCTACTTCAGCAATGATCTCTGTATAGGACTAGCTAGTGGAGTTCTTCAGCTCAGGTTTCAGAAGAGCAATAGCCAAATCTCTTGTGAGTGACTGAATTTCCACCGTTTAAGGGCATGTCCAATTTACAATATGTATCTCCATAAAAACGAACAATCTATATTGAGCAATGGCATGCACATGGCAAGCACCGCCTCTATATCTCATGTGGATTATCTCATTTCCTCAAAATAACCCTCTGAGGTTGAAACTACTATTATCTCTATTTTATAGATGAGGAAACTGAAGGTCAAAAAGTCGGGTCACTTCCTTATGTCATTGAGCCCCTGAACAGTGACCTGCAAGTCAGTGACTGAGTCTGACTCCAGTGAACTTAGGGGACATACAGATATTTTTTATGTCAGTTGCTCGCACCTGCTCATGAAGGGAATGATGACAGCCCATTAAGTGACATGCATAAGGAAATGTGGCCAGTTAGGTCTGAATCTTTATGCACTTTCTTCCAGCCCCGTCTCAAAGACTGAAACTCCATCACTTCTAGGTACAGAAGACTTTTTTTTTTTTTTTAACTAAAAAAGGGTGAGCAAGGTAGAGATGCCAGGGGAGCTAAATTGTATGACCACACAGTTTCCTGCTCAAACCTCAGCTTGTAAGTATGTGCGGATAAGTGGAGACCATGCTCAAATCCCTTAGGTCTAAGTGCAACTCAGTAGAAACATTCTGCCCTTGCCTGGATCCATCCTTCACCTCCCAGAGGAGCTCTGTAGCATGGAGCCCAGGGGACTGTGGGACAAGATCGTCAAGCTCTGCCATGCAATCACTTCATTCATATGGACATTTCTTTTGTAAACTGACACTTCTCTGTCACTCAATCCAGCATCTACTGGAAAAATGCTCCCTTATTGTCGTTGAAGTAGAAGAGCCAACATATTTCATCAAGGTTGCTCAGCTTATTGGTATATAGTTGTTGATAATAATTTCTAATAATTGTTTCTATTTCCTTCGTGTTAGTCATGATCTCTCCCCTTTCATTCATAACTTTATGAATTTGGGTCCTTTCTCTTTTCTTTTGGTTAAGTCTGGCCAGTGGTTTATCGATCTTATTAATTCTTTCAAAGAACCAGCTTCTAGTTTCGTTGATCTGATCTACTGTGTTTCTGTTCTAATTCATTGATCTCTGCTCTAATCTTCATTATTTCTCTTCTAATGCATGGCTTAGTCATTGTTTGTTGCTTTCTCTAGTTCTTTAAGGTGTAGAGTTAGATGGTGAATTCAGGATTTTTCTATTTTTTTGAGTGAGGCTTAGATGGCTATGTATTTCCCCCTTAGGACTGCCTTTGCAGTATCCCATAGGTTTTGGACTGATGTGTTTTCATTCCCCTTGGTTTCCATGAGTGAATGCCCTCCTGGAAACCTATAAACTCCCAACACTGAAACAGGAAGAAATTGACAACCTGAATAGGCCAATAACCAGTAACAAGATTGAAGCAGTGATCAAAAACCTCCCAAAAAACAAGAGTCCAGGGCCTGATGGATTCCCTGGGGGAATTCTACCAAACATTCAAAGAAGAAATAATGCCTATTCTGAAGTTGTTTCAAAAAATAGAAACAGGGCGCCTGGGTGGCTCAGTTGGTTAAGCGACTGCCTTCAGCTCAGGTCATGATCCCGGATTCCCGGGATCGAGTCCCGCATCAGGCTCCCTGCTCAACAGTGAGTCTGCTTCTCCCTCGGGCCCTCCCCCCTCTCATGCTCTCTCTCTATCTCATTCTCTCTCTCAAATAAATAAAATCTTTAAAGATTTGAGAGAGAATGAGAGAAAGCATGAGAGGGAAGAGGATCAGAGGGAGAAGCAGACTCCTCGCTGAGCAGGGAGCCTGATGTGGGACTCGATCCCGGGACTCCAGGATCATGACCTGAGCCGAAGGCAGTCGCTTAACCAACTGAGCCACCCAGGCGTCCCAATAAATAAAATCTTTAAAAAAAAAATAGAAACAGAAGGAAAGCTTCCAGACTCATTCTATGAGGCCAGCATTACCTTAATTCCCAAACCAGGCAAAGACCCCATCAAAACGGAGAATTTCAGACCGATATCCCTGATGAATATGGACTCCAAAATCCTCAACAAAATCCTAGCTAATAGGATCCAACAATACATTGAAAGGATCATCTACCACAACCAAGTGGGATTTATCCTCGGGATGCAAGGGTGGTTCAACATTCGCAAATCAATCAATGTGATAGAACACATTAATAAGAGAGAGAAGAACCATATGGTCCTCTTGCTTGATGGAGAAAAAGCATTTGACAAAATACAGTATCCTTTCCTGACTGAAACTCTTCAGAGTATAGGGACAGAGGGAATATTCCTCAAGTTCATAAAATCCATCTATGAAACACCCACAGCGAATACCACCCTCAATGGGAAAAAGCTGAGAGCCTCTCCCTTAAGATCAGGAACATGTCAAGGATGCCCACTCTCACCACTATTGTTCAACATTGTATTAGAAGTCCTAGCAACAGCAATCAGACAACAAAAAGAAATAAAAGGTATTCAAATTGGCAAAGAAGAAGTTAAACTCTCTCTTTTCGCAGATGACATGATACTTTATGTGGAAAACCCAAAAGACTCCACCCCCAAATTACTAGAACTCATACAGCAATTCAGTAATGTGGCAGGATACAAAATCAATGCACAGAAATCAGCTGCTTTCTTATACACTAACAATGCAACTGTAGAAAGAGAAACTGGAGAAACTATCCCATTTACAATAGCACCAAAAACCATAAGATACCTCGGAATAAACCTAACCAAAGAGGTAAAGGATCTATACTCTAGGAACTATAGAACACTCATGACAGAAATTGAAGAAGACACAAAAAGATGGAAAAACATTCCATGCTCATGGATCGGAAGAATAAACATTGTTAAAATGTCTATGCTACCCATAGACAATCTATACCTTCAATGCCATCCCGATCAAAATGCCAATGACATTTTTCAAAGTGCTGGAACAAACAATCCTAAAATTTGTATGGAATCAGAAAAGACCCCGAATCACCAAGGAAAGGTTGAAAAAGAAAAACAAAGCTGGGGGAATCATGTTGCCCAATTTCAAGCTATATTACAAAGCCGTGATCACCAGGACAGCATGGTACTGGCACAAAAACAGACATATAGACCAATGGAACAGAATAGAGAGCCCAGATATGGACCCTCAACTCTATGGTCAAATAATCTTCGACAAAGCAGGAAAAAAATACGCAATGGAAAAAAGACAGTCTCTTTAATAAGTGGTGCTGGGAAAATTGGACAGCCACATGCAGAAGAATGAAACTCAACCATTCTCTAACACCATGCACAAAGATAAGCTCAAAATGGATGAAAGACCTCAATGTGAGACAGGAATCCATCAAAATCCTAGAGGAGAACATAGGCAGGAACCTCTTTGACATCAGCCACAGCAACTTCTTTCAAGATACATCTCCAAAGTCTAGTGAAACAAAAGCAAAAATGAACTTTGGGGACTTCATCAAGATAAAAAGCTTCTACACAGCAAAGGAAACAGTCAACAAAACAAAGAGGCAATCCACGGAATGGGGGAAGGTGTTTGCAAATGACACTACAGATAAAGGGCTGGTATCCAAGATCTATAAAGAACTTCTCAAACCCAACACCCAAAAAACAAATAATCCAGTCAAAAAATGGGCAGAAGACATGAACAGACACTTCTCCAAAAAAGACATACAAATGGCTAACAGACACATGAAAAAATGTTCATCGTCATCAGCCATCAGGGAAATTCAAATCAAAACCACATTGAGATACCACCTCACACCAGTTAGAATGGCAAAAATTGACAAGGCAAGAAACAACAAATGTTGAAGAGGCTGTGGAGAAAGGGGAACCCTCTTACACTGTTGGTGGGAATGCAAGTTGGTACAGCCGCTTTGGAAAACAGTGTGGGGGTGCCTCAGAAAATTAAAAATAGAGCTACCCTATGATCCAGCAATTGTACTCCTGGGTATTTACCCCAAAGACACAGATGTAGTGAAACCCTCAGTTTGTCTCTCAGAGTCCATCATCTCTCATGGTTCGTCTCTCCCTCCGATTCCCCCCCTTCAATTTTCCCTTCCTTCTCCAAATGTCCTCCATGCCATTCCTTATGTTCCACAAAAAAGTGAAACCATATGATAATTGACTTTCTCTGCTTGACTTATTTCACTTAGCATAATCTCCTCCAGTCCCATCCATGTTGATGTAAAAGTTGGGTATTCATCCTTTCTGCTGGCTAAGTAATATTCCATTGTGTATACATACCACATCTTCTTTATCCATTCATCTGTTGAAGGGCATCTCGGCTCTTTCCACAGTTTGGCTATTGTGGACATTGCTGCTATGAACATTGGGGTGCATATGGCCCTTCTTTTCACTGTATCTGTGTCTTTGGGGTAAATACCCAGTAGTGCAATTGCCAGGTCAGAGGGTAGCTCTATTTTTAATTTTTTGAGGCACCTCCACACTGTTTTCCAAACACATAAGGAAATAGCATGGAGGCCTCTAAAACTGAGGGTTTTAGAGGGGATTAACATAACATAGTAAATAATAAAATAAAATTTTAAAAATAAATTAAATTAAAAAAAGAAGAGCCAACATATTAATATTTAATATTTATCCAACCTATTCCATTTTCAGCAGAATTCTTGAAAACAGGGCTGTGCCCTTCTACTCCCGAGATAGGCCACCCACAAATATTTCTTTTTAATCGCTAGCTCTTATGTTCCTGGCATAATCAGTTTGTTCCTAAAGAAGATGGCTTCCTACATTGTATCTTCAAGAATAAATGTTACCTTCTCTCAAGCAAATCACTTTGAGGCTATCATTTAAAGTCGAATTTAATAATTACTCAATGCAAAAATTAATTAATCTTAGGTGAATTACTAACAATCATTAACAATGATGATATGGCAAGACACAAAACACATACTATATGCTGAGGGTGTGGGAAAACAGACATTCTCATATATTGCTGGTAGAAGTGTCAATTGATGAAATTTTCACAGACGGCAATTTGGCAATATCTATTGAAATTACAAATGCATTTACAGATGATTCATAGGTGATTCAATGCAGCATTGTTTTGTAACAGCAGAAGATTATAGTCTATCCACCGATAAGGTACATACAAGGCAAACAAAAAAGATTGAGAAAAACCCCATATGAATATGATATGATATGAAATGGTATCTAAACCACATGTGTGAGTGCGTGTGTGAGAGTATGCATGTGTGTATACCGTGGTGTGCTGGTTCATGTTCAACCTTACCAGTTCCCTAAGCATCGTTCCGTAAATGTTGGTTGACAAGTAAGATGAAAGTCAAACAATGAAAATGTAGTCTGGAGAGGCACCTGGGTGACTCAGTCGGTTAAGCATCTGCCTTCGGCTCAGGTCATGATCTCAGGGTCCTGGTATTGAGCCCCATGTCAGGCTCCCTGCTCGGCAGGGAACCTGCTTCTCCCTCTCCCCCTTTTCATGCTCTCTCTCACCCTCTCTCTCACACAAATAAATAAATAAGATCTTTTAAAAAATGTATTCTGGAGCTTCATTGGTTCATCAATGAAGTGAGTGACTTCTTTGCCAATTTGGATAATAATTTCAAATATTGGAAGAATATTTCCTCAATTTTTTGTTACATTCACAAGGACAAACTTTTAAGTTTAATATGCATTAACATTTTACCATCCTTTTCTTAATTCTAGACAATCAATGAAACAAGAAATTAATTCCTGATTTGTATCATTAGCTGATTTCTATGGGGGAAATATTCCCCCAATAGTCAACTTCAAGCTAGCAATGTGACATCCCAGCGGGAAGAGATGAACAAACCTACAGGAACGACATTATGTAGTATTTCCACCATATAGACAGAGTAGATGCAAATTACCTCATGACACACATATAATAGTGTAATATAATAAAATAATTAGGAAGCGATTTTTACTCTTTGTTACCTTTTTTATAACTTAATTGCAAGTGTATTTATTTTTTAATAGTGGTGGTATTTAGTAACCAGCTCACAAAATTCCTGAAAAATGTAACAGCTGGTTCTTGTTTACTTATGAGATGGCACCATACCAATTATGTGTATAAATGTATACAATTAGACTGTCCCACCAGGAAGCAAAAAACATATTTGGATGAAAATCTGAAGAAAATCCAATGTAGGGTCTTTTTAAAAAGTACGAGCGAGGTTAAGGAAACACAAAGAGATGTTGAGAGATCTGTGAATATACCAAGAGATGTTGAATTTTACAGTTCAAGTGGGTGAAGTGCATGGTATATAAATTATATCTCAATAAGGCTGTTTTTAAAAAAGAGAGATACTGAGGCTCCCAGGGACTAGAGGTGGCAGGAAGCATTAGCACCCCTATGTTTTCTGGGGCAAGAGAAGGGAACAGTTTTACCAGAGCACTGTGAGAAATAAGGACCCAGAGGGGCTTCCAGCAAGAGCTATAGTTATAGAGGGACTCAGCCCCCACCTCAGCTGTAGCTCAAAAACAGAGGAAATTGGAGGTGGGGAGACTAGCCCAAACTTTCCCCTCTCCTGTCCTTCAGTCTCCTACTGGTGCCTCACATTGGCCAAAGTCAACTGTAAGTCAGAGGGCTCAGGAAGATGGCTGATGTATTCATAGGGGTCAACTTCCTAGGGCCCAGAGCAGATCCATAAGGGTTAGATAATGAATCTGAGGAAAACAGAGAATGGACACACACACACACACACACACACACACACACACACACACACACGTATTTGCTAATCAAGTATATGTATAGTATATTTCTGGAAGAAACACAAGAAAATTGTTAATATTGGTTAGCTTCAGGGAAGGAGAAATACAGAAAGACATAGACTTTTCACTCTAACATTTGTAGCTTTTGAATTTTGAACCATGTGAATATATTACCTATTTTTAGAAATAAATAACATTTAAATTAAAAAAATGAAAATCAGGGACGCCTGAGTGGCTTAGTCATTAAGCCTCTGCTTTTAGCTCAGGTCATGATCCCAGGGTCCTGGGATCCAGCCCCGCATTGGGCTCCCTGCTCTGCGGGAAGTCTGCTTCTCCCTCTCCCACTCCCCCTGCTTGTGTTCCCTCTCTCGCTATGTCTCTCTCTGTCAAAAAGAAATAAAATCTTTTTTAAAAAATGAAAATTAACCAAAAAACAAGTAAATCTGTGGTAGTTCACAAATCAAGGCAGTTCACAAGTCACTTGATTCTCCTCTGCTTCTGAGCACAGGACAGGATTGCAGTCCCCTACCCCTGCTGGAGTTGGGTATGGCTACAGGTCTTATTTGAGGAATGCAACATGAGCACAACTAATGTGTGTCACATCAGGCAGAAGCTTGAAGAGTCTGTGTATGTATTGCCACCTTCCCTTTTTCCTACCTCATAGATCATGGAAGCATCTACCAAGATTGAATGGCTGTTAGCCAGAGTCCATAGTTTATAAGGAGTAGACATGTTCCCTTCTACCACCACTATACTAACATTGGACATGTAGCATGAGTGAGAAATAACCTTTGTTGCTTTAAATTACCAAGATTATGGGGTTGTTTGCTGCCACAATGTAAACTAGTCTATCCTCACTGACACAAGATGGGAACAGATGGCTCCTGGAGTTATTTCCAAATAAAAAATATGTGATTTTTAAAAATAGTTACATTTAATCTCTTGTATTTAAAACAATACACATGTTTACACCCATGGAAATATCACTGTTGTCAATGACAGTATGTATATTGATTTGTGAATATTAATACTAGGCTTACATTCGGCAATTTATATATCAAAACCTCAAAAGTGCATACCGTTAGGCCAAACAATTATACTTCTATGAATTAATGCTAATGGAATAACAATAATAATGGCTAAATTTTATTGAACAGCTATTATGCACCAGGCACTATTCTAAGTACTTCACATAAATTACTTTAGAATGCTCATGGCAATCCTATGATGAATGACCTATTATTATTTTTTTTTTTAAAGATTTTACTTAAGAGAGAGAGCATGAGCAGGGCGGGGGGAAGAGAGGCAGAGGGAGAAGCAGGCTTCCCACTGAGCAGGGAGCCTGATGCGGGGCTCAGTCAATCCCAGGACCCCGGGATCATGACCTGAGCCGAAGGCAGAAGCTTAACCAACTGAGCCACCCAGGGGCCCCGACCTATTATTATTACTACCTTTTACACAGGGAGACTGAGGCTTGGAGAAGCTGAACAACTTGTTAAAAATTATATAACTAATAGGTAGAGTAACCAGGATTTAAATCCATCAGCCTGACTTCAGAGCCTAAGCTTTCAACCATTATGATATACTGCTACTTCTTCCTTATTTTAAATTTAATTTTCCCCTTATTTCTTCTTTGACTTACACATTTTTTAATTTCCAAATGTATGTCCTTTTCTAGTAATCTTTTTTCCAACTTTATTGGGGAATAACTGATAAATATAGTTGCACATATTTAAAGTGTACAACGTGATGATTTGATAATAGATACACACATCATAGAATGACTGCCAGGATCGAGATAATTAATTAACACTTCCATCACCTCACACAGTTAATGCTTCCTTTTTTTTTTTTTTAATGGTGAGAATACCTAAGATCTACTCTGGACAACTTTCATGTACAGCTCATCGTCAACTTATAATGGGGTTATGTCCCAATAAACCCACTGTGAGTTGAAAATATAACAACTCAAAACTGCATTTAATACGCCTAACCTACTGAACATCACAGTGTAGCCTCACCTACCTTAAACGTGCTCAGAACACTTAACATTAGTCTACAGTTGGGCTAATCATCTAACACAAAGCCTCTTTTATAATAAGGTGTTGACTATTTCATGTAATGTATTGAATACTGTACTGAAAATGAAAAACAAAATGGTTGTACAGATGTGCAATGCTTGTAAGTCCATTGGCTGCCACTGCCCAGCATCATGAGAGAGGATCATACTGCATGCTGCCTGGGAAAAGGGGTAAGATCCAAAATCAAACCCTGAAGTATGTTTTCTACTGAATGTGTATTGCTTTTGCACCCGCATAGAGTCAAAAAATTTTAAGTCTAACGGTTGTAAGCTGGGGATCATCTGTACACAATACCATATTATTAACTGTGGTCACCATGCTGTACACTGGACCCTCAGAAGTTTGTCCCCTTTGACCTACATCTCCCCATTTTCCCCTGCCCCCAACCCTGGCAACCTGTTTCTATGAAATCAGGTTTTTTCTTCAGAGTCCACATACAAGTGATACTATACTTAGTGCTACTTCTTAAATAGCTTTAAGGATGTAAATTATAGTCCTGCTTTAGAATAACAAAATGGGAAACAGATCTAATGTCCAAATGTGAGAGAGTATTGAATCAATAGTGGTTATAGAATACCATACCCATTCAGTCATTTTTTTTAAATCATAAATAAGGGGCGCCTGGGTGACTCAGTCGGTTAAGCGCCTGCCTTCGGCTCAGGTCATGATCCCAGGGTCCTAGGATCGAGTCCCACATCGGGGTCCCTGCTCAGCGGGGAGCCTGCTTCTCCCTCTCCCTCTGCCCCTCCCCCCCGCCTGTGTGCTCTCTCTCTGTCTCAAATAAATAAAATCTTAAAAAAATAAAACAAAATAAAAAATAAAAATCATGAAGAACATGAAAAGATGTCTGCAATATAAAAAATGAGAATAAGTCTCAAAATTTTTGTTCCGTTTTTTAAAAAAGTATACGCATAGAGAACCACCTAGAAAGCTTAGTAGAGATCTGGATAGTAGATCTTACATGGGTTTTTCTAAGTGCCTACATGTATTGTCTGATTTTCCGTAACAACATGATAAATCCTAACATGAAAAAATGCCTTACTGAGCTCACACAGTAGATCCTGAAACATGCATGGAGTTGCTCTAGGTAGTAAGCCACCCCAGGGAATAGGTGTGCGGATGTGGAAGAGTGAAATGGGATGGAGGGAAAGTCAAATCAAAGATGGGGCTGTGTTATAAAGCTGATCACCACTGTGGGAAACTATGGCGGTTTCTCTAGAAATCTCTCTAAAGAGCCAGGTAGAATGGACCTCACCGTTGTCTGCCTGAGAGACATAAGGCAGGAGGATGTATCCACGGCTCCCTTCCCCATTGGTCAAGGGCACTAAGTCCCTCCTATTTCCGGCCTGATCATTTGCCAGAAGGGCTAAGAAGGTTGCTGCCGGCATCGCATTGGCCAGAGCAGAGAAGCCTGGGGCGGAGAACCGGTGCTAAGCTGAAAGGCTGAGGGAGGTGCTGGAACAAAACTGAAGTGAAAAAAGGTGAATAGAGAGGATGAGCACTGGGGCCCCAAAGGCGGGAACTTTACATAGTTTTGTATAAAGTTTAGAGATTGAAATACCAGCTTCAAGTCATGATTCTCTTCTTAATTAGAATGTGATGAAATGGGGCGTCCGGGTGGCTCAGTCGGCTAAGCGTCTGCCTTCGGCCCAGGTCATGATCCCAGGGTCTTGGGATCAGTCCAGCATGGGGCTCCCCGCTCAGTGGGAGGCCTGCTTCTCCCTCTGCCTCTGACCCTCCCCACTGCTCCTGCCCTCTCTCTCTCTCTCAAACAAATAAATAAAATCTTTTTAAAAAATGTGGTGAAACCCAAGTATTATTTTCTCTTTCTTTTAGAATAAGAGCTATTATAGTAGGAAAGGCTAAGTGGAGGGTGCTGAAATTATCCATGTCCCCCCCCATTCAGTCAAGGTAGTAAATAAAAAACATATCACATCTCAGAGGGGCACGGCAGATATTAGGACAAACCTCAAAGAATTAAAGGATGCAGAGGTGCGGTTCCCATTAAACACCATCCTGGCATCTACAAAAACCAGATTGTGGATGACTGTGTACCACTTGAATTTGACAAGGGAGAAGTCCCAGTCATAGCTACAAGGCTGCATATGGTATATCTACTAGAGCAGACTAACACAGCCTCAAGCATGCAGCATGTGGTTATTGGTCTGGTGAGTATATTCCTTTCCTTATCAATCAAAAAGAAGGATGAAAAACAGTATATATAACAGTATATATTCACAGGCTTGCCCCAAGCCTATGTAAGTTCTCCCATTTCCTGTCATAGGGAGCTGTACTTTATGTACATTCTACAAAAATTACATTGGCCCACTCTTTTGAGGATACACATTAATAAGCAAGATGCAGCATGCACTCTAGGTGCCTTAATAAGACATATAGAATCCAGAAGGTGAGAAATTAACCCTATGAAGTGACAAAAGGCCTGCCAGATGAGCGCAGGACATGCAGAGATATTCCCTCCAAAGTAAAGGGTAGGTTACTGCATCATTCACTTCCTACCTGTAAGAAAGAAGCACTCCACTCTTTAGGACTCTTTGGGTTTTGCTTGCAGAATATTCCACACTGAGGTCCAGTGCTTGAAGCCATTTATAAGGTGACCCGGAAGGTTTCTAGCTTTAGTAGAGCCCAGAAAAAGAGAGGACTCTGCAGCAGGTCCAGTTTTCAGTCAAAGCAGCTTTGCTGCTTGGGTCGTATGAGCCAGCAGATCCTAGGGGAGCAGAGGTACCTGTGAGGAAGAGAGGTCACGTGAGCTCTTTGGCAAGTCCCAATGACAGGACCGCAGTGCAGACATCTAGGCTTCTCAAAGCAATGTTGTGCCATTTGCTGCAGAGGACTATATATATCACGGAAAGTGCAGCTTCTGGAAGGCTACTGAGCCCAAGATAGCTCGAGTACCTCACTGTAGGACATCAAGTGACTGTGTGGCCAGACATGCTCATCATGAGCTGGAGGCTCTCAACTCCCCAAGTTATAAGGTGAGGTGGGCCTAGTAACAATATATTGTAAGAGAGCTGGAGACTGTGCCTGAGAATGTGCAGGAAGCACGAAGAAGCTATATGAGAGAGGACCCAAAACCTCAGGATCCCCATGCTCTGTACTTACTGATGTCCCTTTCTCATAACGGTTTCCCTATGACCACCTAACAAAGGAAGAAAAACCCACGCTAGGTTCACAAATGGACCAGCTTGGTGAAGTTGGTACGGGTTGACAATGGACAACATTTCCATTTGGGATGGCCTTGAAAGACAGTGGTGAAGGCAAATCCTCCAAATGGGCAGACCACTTTTTAAAAAAATGATTAAATTGTCTTTGTAAACATTCTCATATTAACTCATAAATCTATTTCAATCTCATAAATAACATTTTTAGGGATGTCTGGCTGGCTCATTGGGTTAAGCATCTGCCTTCTGCTCGGGTCATGATCCCAGGGTCCTGGGATCAAGCTCCACATCAGGCTCCTTGCTCAGCAGGGAGCCTGCTTCTCCTCTGCCTGCCGCTCCCCCTGCTTGTGTTCCCCCCCTTTCTGTCTCTCTGACAAATAAATAAACAAAATATTTTTAAAAAACTAAAAATAATATTTGTATTGTTTGTTTAAATTACCTGGATTTAAATTGCATCACCAATAATGAAAACGAAGTATTTACATTACAGGTTGCCCCCACTATCCAAAAGTAGAGCATTCCTATGAAAACTTTCATAAGCTGAAAAGGCATAAAGCAAAGAAGCAATTACCCATTAACTTATATGGAACATTTTTGAGCATTCTCAGACCCAAATAATAACCCCTCTTATCTGATACCTTAAGACACATCTTGCTGATAGATACACCAAACAAATCGAGATAAAGCTCATGCCCACAGACACAGTTCAAAGCTATGGCAGCTTGATGCTAAGTTCCTGGGGAAGGCGCTTGGAGGGGTCACTCTCGCTGCCCTCCAAACAGCTGGCTGCAAAACAAATGCTAAACACTATTTTTGCTTTTTGCCTTTTCTCGTAGAAGCAAAAATCATCTTCAGCTTTCTTTCAGTTAGCAAAAATAGGTACCAGTGTAGGTCTTTCAAAAAAGTGAGGTGATGTAATGCGAACTTTCAAAAAGCAAGGGGTACCTATATGAACCGTGTTAATAAGAGGGAATGGAGAGGAAGGCTTGCAAGACCATACAGAGAGCATGCATAGGAAGTAATAGGCTCTTTGAGAATTCTATCATTATTGCCTCAGCAGTGGGAGATTTGGTGAGCAAAAGAACAAGGAGGCAAACTGAAATCGCAGAAGGATAATAGGATTTCAGAACCAGACAAATGTGGCTTTGAGTCAAGCCTCAGCCAGTTATGAAATGAATGATTTTGGATAGGTTATTTAATCTCTCTGAACCTCAGTTTTCTTTTTTTGTGAATCAAGATTGATGATACTTTAACTAGCTGTGGTTTTGTTGTTGTTGTTGTTTTGTTTTGTTTTTGTTTTTATTTTGTGGGCAGCAAAGCAGGTTTATTGAGTGATAGTACAAAGTTCCCAAAAAGGGAGGGGACCTGAGAGGGTTGCTTGATACTTTAACTAATTTTTAACTACGTTTCTGCCGAGTACAGTTGTGCAACCTGTGAACTGCACAAAAATACCTAGGGAAGAGGTGAAAAGGGGCTGACACCCCACTTGGGCTCAGATCACTGGGAGCATTCTACCATGCATAGGTATTTACATTTCTAATTTGCACATCGCCCCCTGGAGGCTACTCCATTCCTGCCTCTTGTCAGGATTTAAATGAGATAACATATGTAAAACATCTAGTTGGTAGTAATAAATGATAGCTGTTATTGTATTCTGTTGTCTCCAAGTCCATCAGTTACTGAGGCCCTAAGCTAAAAATAGAAGACAGAACCTAAACGCTGCATGATAAAGATGGTCACAAAAGGAAGAGCATGAAAATAGACACATAGGTCAATGGAACAGAAGAGAGAGCCCAAAAATGGACCCTTACTCTACGGTCAACTAATCTTCGACAAAGAAGGAAAGAATATTCAATAGAAAAAGACGGTCTCTTCAACAAATGGTGTTGGGAATATTGGACAGCCACATGCAGAAGAATGAAACTGGACCATTTCCTTACACCACACACAAAAATAGACTCAAAATGGATGAAAGACCTAAATGTGAGACAGGAATCCATCAGAATCTTAGAGGAGAACACAGGCAGCCACCTGTCATTATTGGCCACAGCAACTTCTCGCTAGACATGTCTCCAAAAGTAAAATGAACTATTGGGACCTCATCAAGATAAAAAGCTTTTGCACAGCAAAGGAAACAGTTGACAAAACCAAAAGACAACCAACAGAATGGAAGAAGATATTTGCAAATGTCTTATCAGATAAAGGGTTAGTGTCCAAAATCTATAAAGAACTTATCAAACTCAACATCCAAAGAACAAATAATTCAGTCAAGAAATGGGCAGAAGACATGAACAGACATTTCTCCAAAGAAGACATCCAAATGGCCAAACAGACACATGAAAAAGTGCTCAACATCACTCGGCATCAGGGAAATACAAATCAAAACCTCAATGAGATACGACCTCACACCAGTCAGAATGACTAAAATTAACAAGTCAGGAAACGACAGATGTTGGCGGGGATGTGGAGAAAGGGGAACCCTCCTACACTGTTGGAGGGAATGCAAGCTGGTGCAACCACTCTGGAAAACAGTAGGGAGGTTCCTCAAACAGTTGAAAATAGATCTACCCTACAATCCAGCAATTGCACTACTGGGTATTTACCCCAAAGATACAAATGTAGGGATCCAAAGGGGTACATGCACCCCAATGTTTATAGCAGCAATGTCCACAATAGCCAAACTGTGGAAAGAGCCAAGATGTCCATCGACAGACGAACGGATAAAGAAGATGTGGTATATATACACAATGGAATATTATGCAGCCATCAAAAGGAATGAGATCTTGCCATTTGCAACGACATGGATGGAACTGGAGGGTGTTATGCTGAGTGAAATAAGTCAATCAGAGAAAGACATGTATCCTATGACCTCGCTGATATGAGGAATTTTTAACCTCAGGAAACAAACTGAGGGTTGCTGGAGTGGCAGGGGGTGGGAGGGATGGGGTGGCTGGGTGATAGACATTGGGGAGGGTATGTGCTATGGTGAGCGCTGTGAATTGTGCAAGACTGTTGAATCACAGATCTGTACCTCTGAAACAAATAATGCAATATATGTTAAGAAAAAAAAAGAAGAAGATAGGAGGAGGGGAAGAATGAAGGGGAGTAAGTCGGAGGGGGGGACGAACCATGAGAGACGATGGACTCTGAAAAACAAACTGAGGGTTCTAGAGGGGACGGGGGTGGGGGGATGGGTTAGCCCGGTGATGGGTATTAAAGAGGGCACGTTCTGCGTGGAGCACTGGGTGTTATGCACAAACAATGAATCTCGGAACACTACCTCAAAAACTAATGATGTAATTTATGGTGATTAACAACAATAAAAAATTTAAAAAAGGAGATGTGGTGTACACACACACACACACACACACACAATGGAATACTACAGAGCCATCAAAAGAAATGAAATCTTGCCATTTGCAATGACATGGATGAAACTAGAGGGTATTACGCTAAGCGAAATAAGTCAGAGAAAGACAATTAACATATGATCTCACTCATATGTGGAATTTAAGAAACAAAACAGGGGATCATAGGGGAAGGGAGGGAAAAATAAAACAAGACAAAATCAGAGAGGGAGGTGAACCATAAGAGACTTAACCATAGGAAACAAACTGAGGGTTGCTGGAGGGGAGGGGTTTGGAGGGATGGGGTCACTGGGTGATGGGCATTACGGAAGGAACGTGATGTAATGAGCGCTGGGTGTTATAAAAGACTGAGAAATCACTGAACTCTACCTCTGAAACTAATAATACACTATATGTTAATTAACTGAATTTAAATTAAAAAGAAAACAAAAACAAAACAAAAAACAAAAAGGAAGGGCACATCTCTGACAGAATCTGCTTCCTCCAATACACTTTAAAAGCCACAGGGGCTGGGACCTGTCTTACACACCTCTGGATGCTCCTAGTACTTAGTGCCAGGTAATAAACATTTGAATGAATGATTGACTGAATGAATGAAAGTATAATTTTACCTTTTTTTTTTAAACAAACTAAGAGCAACCAAAGCATCTTTGAAAATAAATGCTTGGAATGCCTCTTGAATATCTTCTGATATGTTGGTTTCAGCGTGCCAGTTCTCAGACTGCATTTTCCATGAGTTTTTTTTTTTTTTTTTAAAGATTTTATTTATTTAATTGACAGAGAGAGACAGCGAGAGAGGGAACACAAGCAGGGGGAGTGGGAGAGGGAGAAGCAGGCTTCCCGCCGAGCAGGGAGCCCGATGCGGGGCTCGATCCCAGGACCCTGGGACCATGACCGGAGCTGAAGGCAGTTGCTTAACCAACTGAGCCACCCAGGTGCCCCTCCATGAGTTTTGAGGCCACATGCAGAATAAATCTAGGTTGATATTCAGAGTATGTGGCTTCAACTGTCTTAAATTTAGAGAGACAATCCTGAAGTAGTGAAACCAAGCAAGTGACAGCCCCACAAAATTCTCCAATTCTCTAATTCTCCAATTTCTCTGTCCTGTTTACCAGGCAATCCACCTGGCTTGTGGCCGGTGGCAGTGAAACACCACCCAGTTATGTTATGATGCTCAAGCTTAAGTCTGTTTAGAGGTTTCCAGCTGATTCTTGCTGTCACTTTCCTTTCTTTTAGTCTACACAAAGTGAGTCTTGTTCTCTCCATTAATCTTGCCGAACTATTTGGTTGGTGAAGGCAGCTGCTAGAATAGGGAGAAATTGCCTGTGGCAATGTTTCTGTGGGGGAAGAACCCTCTTCTGGACCTTTCCAAACTCCTCCCCCTTCTCAGCTGTGCAAAGGAGGATCCAACCTCACTGTGGCACTGGTAGCAGCACAGTGAGATTCCAAAATAGTCCTCTTGGGGGGGCAAAAAGAGGTGCAGGGAGATAGTATGGAAACCAAGTCTTCCCCTAAACAAAAATTTCAGTCAAATCCAGCAAAACAAGGTTTTCAGGTCAGCAGATTTAACTTTCCTGCAGTTGCCTCTGATTTAGTGTAAGCGATCTGAACGAGCTGGAAAACATGATATGATGGCATCAAATCCGATATGCCTTCCTCCTGTTGGTCATTTATTCTGTGTGTGCACCCTCCGCTGTTCCATAGCCCGGTTGAATGCCTCTCTTCCTCCTGGTTCACCGCTGGCTGGGCTTATTAACTTGTCAGAATTAAATTTTACACATTGTGCTGACAGTTTTAAATGGCATTGAGAACTCCAGGCCCCATAACGATAATAGCAAAAAGGAACTGCCACAAACTTCTCCATA
The DNA here is from genome assembly GCF_009762305.2 of Zalophus californianus. Lineage (NCBI taxonomy): Eukaryota > Metazoa > Chordata > Mammalia > Carnivora > Otariidae > Zalophus > Zalophus californianus. Next base: position 79,656,726 of record NC_045603.1, read on the forward strand.
GAAGGACAGCCTCGGTGAGGATCAGAAGGAGCCTTTGTTCTCCTCAGAACAACTAATCTCTCCTGCTAAATTTGCCTTGCATGCAATCCCAGAGCGTTTTGAAGAGTTCTGTTCTTTGAGTACTTCTTCCGTTGCTTCTAACATGTCTGTTTGTCACTGTGGGCCAAGCCTTTGACTGGTTTTAGCTGCCTGTTTTGAGGTGCTTTTAGGATAGACTGCTTTTAAATTAATCCTTATATTCACTAACTTGGATGGAAAACAAGCAGGATAATGCTCTATTTCTCTAGGAGGACAGGATTTTTTAGAATTAATTAAATTAAAGCCCAGATAGCAAACTTTGGGGGCCTTTAAAAGAGCACATCTCTATAAATGCAGTCTAAAAATCTTTTCTCATTAAATTATATTAACTCATTTTACTTCACAGCAAAATGGTGAAAAGAAGGAGAAAAAAATTACATTCTGCATAATTATTGTTTTGGAATGCTGCATTATAAAATCACAAAAGATCTGAAGAGAGGATGATACAGATTTTTTCAGATAAGCTTTTGTACTTTTGGTCCTAACAAAGTAAGTGAGGCCTGTCATTCTGGTCCTGATCTAAGAAGTTCTAGGTTCCTTCAGTTTCAAAAAGATTGAGCAAGACTCACCTCATTCCCAGATTCTTCCCAATGCCCACCAAATTCTTTTTCTGGGATATACCCGGGCTCATTAACCCTTTAAACCCCATTTCTCAGATAACCCAGAAAACAAGAGAGAGGCCTTGTAAGGGGATGGTTAACAGCATGGACCCTGTTGCCAGACTAGCTCTGCCACTTACTACCCGTATAACATTGGACAAGTGACTTAAGCTCTCTGGGCCTTATTTTCCCACCTGTAAAATGGGGATAGTAACAATATGTACTGCATAGAATTATTATGGGGATTAAATGAGTTCATTTTCCCAAAACGTTTAGAATAATGACTGTAGCACTATATGAGGGTTGTTAAGTAAAATTTTATCTAACAAAGTCTAATCCTGACTTCTATTTTCTCTCTAAAACCAGAAGTATTTTTATCGATAAATCCAGTGGAAGAAATTGACAGTAAATTTTAATGTCTTTTAAATAAATAACATATCAAATAAGTATCTGCATCACAGATTATAAACAGGTTAGATATCTAACAATAAACAAATTGTTAGAATATCAAGATACTTAATTTTAATGAAATACAAATTTATTTTCAATATGTGCTTAAGTATAAAAAAAGGTTACATAAAAATAATATGTATTATGGGGGCACCAGCGTGGCTCAGTTGGTTAAGCATCAGACTCTTGATTTGGCGTAGGTCATGAGATCAAGCCCAGCATGGGACCCTGCCCTGGGCATGAAGTCTGCTTAAGATTCTCTCTTTCCCTCTCCCTCTGCCCCTCCCCACCCCCACTTGTTTGCGCACTCTCTCGCTCTCTCTCTCTTAAAAAAATATGTATTATGATTCCATTTTTTAATAGAAACAATATGTATTATGTAAGAATGCAAAAAAAAAAAAAGTCTGAACAGATAGACACCAAAATGTTCATAGTGGTTATTTTGGAGTGATGACATGATGGATGGTTTTTATTTTCTTCTTTTTCAAAATCTGTATCTTCTAAATTATCTCCAAGAATATTAATTACTTATGAATAAAGGGAAACTAAAAATCAATAGTAAAAATATAGTTTTATGATTGTGGAAATATATTTTTTCTCTGTGAGAATCTCTAAGGAAAATGAAATACAGGGGCACCTGTGTGGCTCAGTCAGTTAAGCGTCTGCCTTCAGCTCAGGTCATGATCCCAGGGTCCTGGAATTGAGTCCTGTATGGGTCTCCCTGCTCAAGGGGAGTCTGTGTCTCCTTCTCCTCTGTCCCTCACCCCCGCTCATGCTCTCTCTCTCTCTAAAATAAATAAATAAAATTAAAAAAAGAAAAGAAAATATATTAAATTCCTCTAATTCCATATAATCATAGGCTTCAAATTTAGTAAGGAGGTTTTTTTTGATCCCATTGCCTTAGATACCTTAAGGCCCCGAAAGGTATCTTAAGCAATCTTGCATTTATTACCTTGAATATTTTAATCATTTGTTCTCACTTTTATCTTCAATAGCTATAGATAACTAGTTTTATGTTTGTTTATTTAGTACAACCAAACCTTTATTTTATTTACTTATTTTAATTTAAATTTTAGTTATCAAACATACAGTGCAGTATTGGTTTCTGGAGTAGAATTCAGTGATTCATCACTTACATACAACACCCAGTGCTCATCACAATAGGTGCCCTCTTTAGTACCCATCACCCATCTAGCCCATCCCCCTCACCACTGCTTTTCATCAACCCTCAGTGTGTTCTCTATTGTTAAGAGTCTCTTATGATTGGTTTCCCTCTCTCCTTTTTTCTTTTCCCCCTTCCAATATGTTCATCTGTTTTCTTTCTTAAATTCCACATATGAATGAAATTATATGGTATTTGTCTTTGACTGACTTCTTTCACTTAGCATAATACACTCTAGCCCCATCCATGTCATTGCAAATGGCAAGATTTCATTTTTTGATGGCTTAGTAATATTCCATTGTATATACATACCATGTCTTCTTTACCTATTCATCAGTCAGTGGACATTTGGACTCTCTCCATAGTCTCGCTATTGTTAATAATGCTGCTATAAACATTGGGGTACATGTAAACCTTCGAATCTGTATTTTTGTATCCTTTGGGTAAATACCTAGTAGTGCAATTGCTGCATCATAGTGTAGCTCTATTTTTTTTAATGTTTATTTATTTATTTGTCATAGGGAGAGAAAGAACGAGCAGGGGGAGCGGCAGGCAGAGGAAGAAGCAGGCTCCCCGCTGAGCAGGGAGCCCGATGTGGGACTCGATCCTATAACCCTGGGATCATGACCTGAGCCAAAGGCAGATGCTTAACCGACTGAGCCACTCAGGCATCCCTTGTGTAGCTCTATTTTTAACTTTTTGAGGAACCTCCATGCTGTTTTCAGCAGTGACTGCATCGGTTTGCATTCCCACCAACAGTGCAAGAGGGTTCCCCTTTCCCAGCATCCTTACCAACATCTGTTGTTCCCTGAGTTGTTAATTCAGCCATTCTGACTGGTGTAAGGGGTATCTCATTGTGGTTTTGATTTGCATGTCCCTGATGATAAGTAATGTTGAGCATTTTTCATGTGTCTGTTGGCCATTTGGATGTCTTCTTTGGAAAAGTGTCTATTCACGTCTTCTGCCCATTTTTTAACTGGGTTGTTTTTTGGGTGTTGAGTTTGACAAGTTCTTTATAGATTTTGGATACTAACCCTGTATCAGAAATGTTGTTTGCAAATATCTTCCCCCATTCCGTAGGCTGCCTTTTAGTTTTGTTATATAACCAAACCTTTAAAACAATTCATTACACTAAATTTGAGAGCTGAAGTAGAAATTCGATGAATAATATAATTTTAATTTTCTACAATGTAGCAAATAACAGAAATGAAAAGTTTTTAGGCATCATTTATGAGGCAAGGTCGATGACTACTTAATTGAGTACATTTTCCAAGAGCCAGAGAGAAAAGTTAAATATACCACCTTACCAGTACTATCATTGGGGAGATTTTCCTACATCACTTTTGATTTGCCCTTCTTTAAGTGGGACTTTGTTTCTCCTCAAGCTCAATTGTTTCTTCCAGACTCATCTGTGATCCTTGTGGTTCTTCCTTCAATCTCCCTTTAAATGGTTCAACAGATTCTTAAGTAAAATCCTTGGGAAAATACCAAATGCTACTGTCTGTTTGTTTGTTTTTACCCAAGATGGGAATTACTTTCTTTCTCATACTGAGAACCTAAATCCTAAAAGCCACAATGAATCCATACCTTGGGGAACTGACAAATCAATATGTTTTAATTTGAGGGAAGTCAGACTTGAGGAATATAAGTTGATTTTTGTTTCCCACAAAACTAAGAAACCAATTTCTATCTCTCACTAGATCAGCTATTAACTCACTAATTCACATACCTTTTCTAACCACTAGAAAGTTATTTCAACTTTGCTAACTCTACAACTATCCTCTCTAGCCATCTTACTTCTTTTGTCCCTCTGGGGACTTCTCCCATGGCTTGTTGAAAACTTTCCACCTTGCTTCCCTTGAATAGGTTCTCAGATTTAGAAAAGAAAAAAAAAGCTCTGAAAAGAAGATGACCCAGTTTTCCAGAGTGAATAAAAATATTCACCTGCAGTGGAAATCTTATAGTATTATTTCCCCAAAGCTATAAGATGGTGGGACAGGGAGTACTTTTTATTTAGAAGTATTGAATAAAGGTATAAACAATGTCAAAAATCTTACTTAGAAAACCTGCCAAGAATCAATAAAGAAAACACAGAAAATTACAAAGAGCTTTTCAAAAAATTAAGGCAAAGCCTCTCTCTCTTTTTATCTAGTTTCTCTATTTACTGAAAGTTTCAATGAGCCTTTCTATTCCAAACCTTACAGTATAAAGACAGTTTGTTAACCAGTGATACTAGATCAGGAAAATATTTTACTCAAGAAAACAGATAGCCCTCTTATGCCATATAAAAAGAGAATAATATTTCAGAAAAACACTCAACTAAAGCTCAAAATAGAAAGTATTAAACTTCTTCAATCTGTATAAGAAATTTATCAAAATTTCCTGGAAAGCTGAGTTTTTCATATTCATTCTTATATGTGTTCCCCTTAAATTTATTGGCTCTTTATCTGCGGCTGCTAAATCTACAAGGAATATCTTTAAACTATTTTTTATGGTGCCTAAAAAGTTAACTACAATTTTTCCTACTGCCTCCTCCTGCCTGCCACTCCCAGGAATCCATTCTAATTACTTACATTTAAGATCTTTCATTTATTTATTTATTCTATATTTGAATGCTTACTATGTTTCAGTCACTTAGGCTCCCAGATGCCATGGTGAACACAAATAGACACAGCCTCTGTTCTCGCCAAGCTGATTGTCAAATGGGGCATTCAGATATTAATCAAATAATCACACTAATGGAGGTATAATTATGAATTGAGGCTCATGTTCTGAAAAAAAAAACAACCCACAATTCTAGAAAGTACAAGCAAGAGGATCCTCACCTAGACTGAAGGAACAGGTAAAAGCTTTTGCGGAAACAAACAACACATCAAGAACCCAAACTGGGTGGAACTATAACCCAAGATTTAATCTCTTTTCATAATAACATTTGGTAAGTCATACAAACAGCCTATTTATTAATTCTAGGGTGAGCAGAACAAAATTTCATCTTGACCCTTTCCCCACCAAAAGTATTCCTTCTCATCTGATAGGAAATACTTATCATCACTCATAGAAGCATTATACATTTTAGAGGTTCCCCCTCCCCGCCCCCCCTGCCCCACCCAACAACCTCCTGGGTATTTCCATAAATTATCTAAGTGAGAAAAAAGAGTGAAAAAAACCCCAGCATTTTTTCACCATTTTACTTCTCTGTCAAATGAATTACCCTTTTGAAATATTTTCTATAAAAACAAAGATGTTTCACGGAATCTTATTTGCAATCTATTCTATAAATATTGCTATTACAGGTTTCCAGTTTCTTCTTTTTAGATCCTTTTTGGGAATCTGTCACTCCAGATCAAATTACTCCTCACTTACATTTCATTTAATGGAGCACATTAGACAATATTCATTTCCAATTGTTGATTGTATTTTGAAACACTGTAAAGAAGATATTTCTTATATCAAAATTTTCCTAAAACTCTAGATATATTTGGTCTCTTTTCATTTGGTTGTTTTTATCTATTGGGCTTTTTTTTCAATTTATTCTTATTACCAAGTTAACACATGTAAATAGAGGGGGAAAAAAGTTTTTCAGTAGTAAAATAAAATGAAAATTTACCAGCCCTGAGCCAGAGATAATTTCTATTAATATTTTGTTATATGCCTACATACATTTATATATAATTTACCGTATTTCCTCAGAATTTTCATAAAGTGGTTGAGTAAGAATAATGACAGTACTTTTCCCCTCAACTATAATTAATGATCCATTTCCATCTTTTCTCAAATATTAAATTATATAAACATTTATGGAGTAGCTACTGTGTGCCTATTACAAAAATGCTATGATTCCTTTCTAAACCTGCCACATAAGTTAGTATTGGCACCAGGGTTTAAAAAATACAAGTTTGTAGGGGCACCTGGGTGGCTCAGTCGGGTAAGAATCTGCCTTTGGCTCAGGTCATGAACCCAGAGTCAGGCTCCCTGCTCAGCGGGAAGCCTGCTTCTCCCTCCGTCCTTCCCCCCATCCCCACTTGTGCTCTCTCTCGCTCTCTCTTTCAAATAAATAAATAAAGTCTTTAAAAAAAATAGAAGTTTGTCTTCATTTCAGTTATTTTACTCTATTTTTCTCTTTATTTTAAATTCTACCAGGTTAACTCATAAATTTCATCTTTTTGCTATCATCATAGCATTTCAATCTACAGAAATCACTAGGAATCCTGATTTTATTACCTGTCATTTTAGCTAAGCACCCCCCCACTTTTGTGTCATCAGTGAATTTGAAAATAATTTCATCTAAGCCCTCATTTAAATCATTAATAAAAATGTTAAACCATTGATAGGATATGGTAATTCTGGCTAAAAGAGAAAGGACAAGAACAAAGTGGCTCACCACCCCAACTCCAGTAAAAAGACAACAAGAGAAAAAACATAAGAAGGAGACTGTGGATGCAGAAAAGCCTCTTTCTGGATGCACAGCAGGAATCCAGCATAAGAGAAAGAATGGAAACTTAGCTACAGTGCATATCAAAAGCAGTACTCAGGGTGTTTTTCAGGCATTACAAGAACTGTCCTAACAGCCAAAGTGCTCAAAAAGGGGGAAAACTTTACATAAGCCTCTTAAATTAGGAATTATTGCCATAATTAAAGCTATAACACAACAAAGAACTAGCTAATTTAGCTGACAGGCTCTCCTCGGGGCTCCAGGTTGGAGAGTGATACACCCACCCTACATCTTTTCAAAGGGGATACATTCCACATTTACCCAAAGAACACGAAAACACTAATTTGAAAAGATATATGCACTCCTATGTTTATGAAACATTATTTACAAGAGCCATATTATGGAAGCAGCCCAAATGTCTATCAATAAGTGAATGGATAAAGAAGATGTGGGGGGTGTGTGTGTGTGTGTGTGTGTGTGTGTGTGTGTGTGTGTGTGTGTGAGATGGAATATTATTCAGCCATAAAGAATGAAATCTTGCCATTTGCAACATGGTTGGATCTAGAGAGTATGATGCTAAGCAAAATAAGCCAGTCAGAGAAAGACAAATACCCTATGGTTTCACTCATATGTGGAATTTAAGAAAGAAAGTAAAGGGAAAAAAAAGAGACAGGCCAAAAACACACTCTGAAATCTAGAGAACAGCAACAAATAGAGAATACACACATTCCAGACTGGAGGTGGATCGGGGGTGGGTGAAACAGGCAAAGGGGATTAAGATTACATTTATCTTGATGAGCACTGAGTAGTATATAAAATTGTTGAATCACTATATTGCACACCTGAGACTAATATAACACTGTTAACTATACCAGAATTAAAATTTTAAAATAAGATTTAAAAAATAAAAAATAAAGGGGATACATTAATCAGAAATAGGTTATTCTGGAATAACAAACAACTCTTCCATTAACAATGGCTTACAATGATAAACCTTTACCTATCTTGGAGGTTTTCTGGCAGCTGTAAAATCTGCCAGATTCAGCTACAGCTCTATTTCATGGCTCTACTCCAAATGTCTCCTTCATTTGGGTTCATAGGCCAAAAGTGTTGCCCCTACCCCTGACTCTTGGCAGACGGAAGAGGATAAAAATGGGACAACGCAACGGCTCAGAAGCCCGCTGCTAGGAAAGGGCGCGAGTCACCCCTCTTACATTCTATAGGTTGGAGCAAGTCATAGGATCAAACCCGCTCTCAGGTGTGGCAGTTTGGATAAAGGGTTAACAAAATGTTTTCTCCGCTGCTTAAGAATTTGACCTTTATGGGGCGCCTGGGTGGCTCAGTCGGTAAAGTGTCTGCCTCCTGCTCAGGTCATGATCCCAGGGTCCTGGGATCAAGCCCCTCATCGAACCCCATATCGAGCCCCACATCAAGCCCCACATCGGGCTCCCGGCTCTGCAGGGAGCCTGCTTCTCCCTCTGACCCCTGCTCGTGCTCTCTCTCTCAGAGATCTCTGTCTTTCTCTCTCAGATGAATAAATAAAATCTTTAAAAAAAAAAGAATTTGACCTTTATTTATCTCACTAGCTCTGTTCCCTTGGAGCCCCAGATTAGAGTTCTGTATTAGCAATATTCCTCAGCCACGTTGCTTATAATAAAAATGATTGACTGGAAATTACATCTGGCCTGGGACGAACTATAAATGCCCTACAGATACCTGCTGGAGGCTGTGTAGCTTTTAGTTTCCCTGAGTGTGGTGACTGTTTAACTGGGCATGTCCTTATGGGGATTTAGGAGCTCTGTTTCTGAAGTTGTTACAAGAGATATTGACTGCTATGGGGTATGAGACTCTAAATCAGAGTGATTCCTGCACCTGCCCCAGGAGGATCTCATCTTCCTGCATTTGAACTATTCCTGGGCAGCTGTGCGATTTGATGTCCCACAAAAGAGGGACATCTGAGGCTGCCCTGCTGGCAAACTGTCGTTCCTGTCCTGTGCTTTTTTTTCCCTGAGTGAAGCTGATGCCAAAGTGGCTGATGGTAGTTTTGTGCATCTAAATGCTGAGTTGAACCTAAGAATACCCCCATGGTGGGCTTCATAGACAGAAATGCATATTCACATACAGTGAAGCACTATAAGGATGTATGTTCTTACTGGGAGAGGAGCAACTGACTAGAAACAATAATAAAATCTACATAGGGCATTCTCCTACAGGAGTTTGCTACCTTTCAGCAGATGATAGATTGATGGAGAACTACTGATCAACAGAGGCAAATAGAAAGAAATGCCTGTGTGGCTCAGATGCCCAAAATTGCTGTTTATTTCTTATAACTTAGCACCAGAATCCTCATGTATGAATGTATTATTTTTCAGGCTTTTTTACTGAAAAGAAAAAATCCAACTGGAACTCAGTTAAGCAAAAAAAGTATTACTTATTCATGTAATTGAAAAGGGCAGGGTGGAGCTATAATCTAGTGGACTTGAGTCTCCAGGACTCTCATAGTTCCTATCTCAAATTTTTTTAGCTTTTTTTTTTTAAGATTTATTTATTTATTTGACAGAGCAAGAAAGCACAAGCAGAGGGAGCTGCAGCGGGAGCAGGGAGCTAATCAGAGAGCTCGACACGGGGCTCAATCCCAAGGATCCTGGGATCATGACCTGAGTGGAAGGCAGGTGCCCAGCTGACTGAGCCACCCAGGTGCCCCTAATTTTTTCAGCTTCTTGGCTTCATTATATCCTACTCCGGGAAGGACTTTACAGAACCGAACGGCTCTGGCTCACATTCTTACAATGAACATCTATCCTCTTTTCATTAATGATTTCATTTAAAAATGTGACGGGGTGCTCTTATTATCTTACTTGTCTTAATTGGACTGAGCTTCCTTTTTAGGCTGATTGTTCTTCCATTTACAGATTGAAGACAATCCTTCTTACTAGAGAACTCAGGGGAAAAGTAGAAATTGAGTAAACTAATAATCATAAAGTTCTACATATGGTAGAGACCATGGTGATCATGTAGTCCATGAGTTCTGCCTTCATCTAACATATTGTCCTTCCCAGGATGTAAGCCTATCCTTCATTTGTTCTTATTCAGATCATGACTTAAAAGTCTACTTTTGTTAAGACTATTCATCAACTTATGCTTATTCTGGACTTTAATCTCTGTTTTAGCTTGGTTCCCTGGAAACAGTTTCTGAGGAGTTTCATACAGGAAGTTGCTTAAGAGTGATTTCAGGAGATACACCTGTAAGGATGTAAGGAAGGCAGGATTGGGCAGTGGGAGAAGTGAGCATAACCGAGGCCTCGGGTTCTACAGGCTGCTCTAGAATTATTCCAAATTGGGGCAAGGCTTTTTTTTTATTGCTGCATCAGCCACACCTGGGAGAGCTCTAAACTTGGGTCAGGTCAGTTCCCTGCAGCCAAGGGCAATTTCAAATGTGGGATGCACCTGTGAGCCAGCAACAGCCAATATTCCCAGCAGCTTGGAAAGGAGTACAAGATGGGGTCCTGGTGGGGAACGTAACACCCACATCCTTCTTCTTTTTAAAGATTTTATTTATTTATTTGAGAGGGAGAGAATAAGAGAGAGAGCACAGCAGGGGGAGAGGCAGAGGGAGAAGCTGACTCCCTGCTGAACAGGGAGCATCGCAATGTGGGGCTCAATCCCAGGACCCTGGGATCATGACCTGAGCCGAAGGCAGACGCTCTGAACCAACTGAGCCACCCAGGTGCCCCTAGCTACATTCTTCTTAAAGTTTTTGGGGGACTTTTATATTGGGACAGATTCCCTTCTTTTCATTCTCCTACTCGTTCTTCTACATCAGAGAGCATCTTATCGCAGCCATACCTTTATATGTCACCCCTATTTTTTAATTACTCACATTTATGTAATTATTATTTTCAAATTTTCTTTTTTTTCCTTTTATGTATGGTGTTTGAATCTTCGTAAACCTGCTTTTCTAAACCTATCCATTCTGATAGAATGCAATTATTTCATACAGTTTTCTCCCCACCAAACCAATCTTTCCTTCCTCATTGGATAGAAACAAGTTAGAATATTAGCTTGCCCTTTGACGTTCTCTACTTTCAAAGAAGATTTCAGAGCTCTTGGCTGCAAACAAAGAAAATAAATCTAATCCAGTGAAAGAGAAAAATAATTCTTGGGAGGGTTAAAGGTCACACATTAGGCAAGAAGCCTGAAAAGACAGACTTGGGCAGGAATAGAAATGGACAAAGAAAGCACAGCCAAGATGCTGCTGAAAGTCATGGGCGTAGGATGCTTTACTAGCACTGACCCTGCTGGAGCGTCACAGCTGTGCCCCTGGCATCTGCTGCCTCTGGACACCTACCCTCATCCCTGGAACTCAGGAAGCCTCGGTAGACCCAGTAACTATACTGATGTTACCGGAATTAACTACTAACCAGAAAGACTGTCATTCCCTTTCAGCTTCCATGTCATGAACCAGAGCCCTCCCTTCCTTATTTCTTCCCTGGGATTCTCCCTGCCAAAAAAAAAACATGTTCATGTACTGGGCTACCAAACAATAAATGACCTATAGAAAAATATCCAAGAAATGTAAGCATTTGTCAGTGGTATTCCTTGAGCACAATTAATTTTCAGAATACTGGTATATTTGGATTCTTGCCACTCTAACTTGTCCCTCTGCGGTGTTTATAATTTATATTAGGAAAGCATCTTTTATGTAATCTCCCTTCCTACGTCCTCATTACTCTTCAGCATCAATAGCAGTTTTGCTTGTCCCTGTTTTTTATCCTGTCTGAGGTCCTAGTTTGAGATGTGAAAAATGTGTGCCGTTGGGGGAAGAAACAGGTCTTCAGTCATGTAAAGTGGAGAAGCATTAAAAAGTACAACTCCCTTTTGAGCTGAGCAGGGAGCCCGATGCGGGGCTCGATTCTAGGACCCCGTGATCATGACCTGAGCCGAAGGCAGACGCTAAACCGACGGAGCCACCCGGGCGCCCCTGACATAGAGAAATGGATTTAGTTTTAATTCAGCTTCCCGACCATTCTTGACTAGAGTATGATTCTAGCTATGTGTTGGCCCCACTCCTTGCCATCCTCCTTTCTGCACCTCAGGGGCTAGAAGCCGGAACCCTCACCGATCGCAGACTGTCTCCTCAGCCGGCTCCCGATTAGGCGCTGGCGCTGCAGGCGCTGGCCCCAGGTCAGGAAGCCGGCGGAGCGCGGAGCCCTTGCCTTCCTTCTGCTCTGGCTTGGGCAGTAGCAGCGGCGGGCCACTCCGGGCAAGGGCGGATTGCTGTAAGAGCGGCGCAGGTGCAGCCACAGCCGCACAGGACAGTTAGCAGCTCCCGCAGCAGCCGCAGCTCCGTCCGCGCAAGATGGGGCTGCGGCTTCCAGCATCGTGAACCGTCAGCTGGACTCCCGGCTTCCTGCAAAAGCGCGGCTACAGCCGTGGTGCTCCGGGTGCCTCAGCCGCGCAGCGCTCGTGGGACCTGGGCAACACCCCTTGCCCTTCTGCTCCTCTAGCCTTAGGGGTTGGCATCTTCCCAGGGTTATTGTTATCCAGGTGGCATCCTTTTCTCTCCGCCCCTTCGGCCCTTCTAACACTTTGGCCAACAGTTCTCTGTATTCGAGGCTAAAGGTTGGAAATCCCTGGAGTTTCTATTGTTCTGACTGCACGCAGAAAGAAACAAACATGGTATTTTCCTCCCAGAAAACGTAACAACTTTCAGGACTATAGGATTCTGCCTGACAGAGTTTAGGAAATGCCAACAGTCCAAATCCTCTCTACCTTTCTTCTATTTTCTAGTTGTTGCTTTTTCTGTAAATAAACAAAATACTTATTTTGTTAATGCTATTAGTCCTTACATTTTATTACATATTTTTGACCCAAGTATTACTTAAATTCCGTATTCCATTCACATGTTCCACCTAAGAATTCTCATTGATACCTATAAGATCAAATATCGTTTATTTTGTTCACCATCATTCTGTGCACTGATACAGAGATAGATATAACTCTCAACCAACTTATTTTACTTTTGAGATAACTTACACACAGTTAAGTACACAAATCTTAAATGTGCAGCTTGATGAATGCTTACATATATAATATATGTATATATATAAACATACACACCCATTGTACAAGCATCAACTAAAGATGTAGAACATTTCCAGCATCCCAGAAGTCTCCCTCATGCCACTCTGTCAATACTCCATTAAACATAATGAGTTATTCTGAACTCTATCACAGATTAGTTCCGCTTGTTCTGAACTTCATATCAATGGTATTATATAGTATATATTCCTTTACGTCTGGGTTCTTTCAGGATTTTGTATGCGATTTTCATCCATACTATGGAGTAGTGGTTTGCTCGTTTTTATTGGCATATTATTATTGTAATACCACTTTATCATTCATTCACAACTTATTTATCTATTCAACTCATGATGGACATTTGAGTTTTTACCAGGTTGGCGCTATTACAAATAATGCTGCTATGAACATTCTTATTATATATATCTTTTGATGGGTATAAGCACTCACATCTGTTGGCGTCATACTCAAAAGTGAAACCACTGGGTCACAAGGTATATGCACGTTTGGCTTTAGTAAATACTGCCAAAAGAATTTTTCAAAGTGGTTGTACAAATTTGCATTCCCACGAGCAATGTATGAGAGTTCCATTTGCTCCACATTCTCATCAAATTGCCTTGGTGTTGACATTCTGGTATTTCAACCTTGGTATTTCATTATGGTTTATATTTGCTTTCTTGATATTTAAGCATGATGAGAGCCCTTTACACTTACTGGCTATGTGACATCTTCTTTGTGTGGGGTATAAATTTCTGCTCATTTTTAAATATTGGATTGTTTGGGGTTTTTTTTTATCATTGTGGGAGTTTTTATGATCTAGGATGAGTCCTCTGTCAGATACATGTATTAAAAATATCTTCTCCCAGTCTATTGTTTATATTTCCACTCAACTGATTCCATCTTTTGATAAATAGAAGTTCTCGACTTTAATGAAGTATAACTCGTCAGTCTTCTCTGTAATGGACAGTTTAAGATATTTTTGTCTACACCAAGGTCATGAGGATATTTTCCTTTGTTTTCTTGAAAATCTTTATTTGGGACACATTCAGGTCTTTGATCATCTCAAAGTAATTTTTTAGGTAGAGAGATGAGGGTTAATTTTTTCCATATAGATATCCAGTTGATCTGGCACCATTTACTGAAATGACCATCCCTTCCCCTCCTCAATTCCAACGGGCTCTTGTTTGTAAACCATGTCACTATATATATGTAGATCTATTCTAAATTCAGTGTTCTATTTGCCTATTCTTGCCCCAATATTACACTGTATTATTGTAGCTTTAAAGTTATTCTTGATATATGATAGTTTAAAGTTCTAATCTTTTACCTCCATGATTGCCTCCTTCATTCTCAGCCCTTGCATTTCCATATATATTTTTTCAAAGAGAGTCTTTAGTCCAAAGTAATGTAATTATTGAAATGCTTGGGTTTAACTGTACCCTGTTCCTACCGGCTTTTTTATTTGTCCTTCGGTTTTTAGTCCTTTATTTCTCCTTTCTTGCCTTGCCTTGTATCACACAATTATTATTCCATTTTTCCCCTTCTGTTAGCTTTTTATTTTTTATTTTATTTTTTTAAGATTTTATTTATTTATTTGACAGAGAGAGAGATAACGAGAGCAGGAACATGAGCAGGAGGGTGGGAGAGGGAGAAGCAGGCTTCTGGCCAAGAAGGGAGCTGGACGCAGCACTCGATCCCAGGACCCTGGGATCATGACCCGAGCCGAAGCCAGACGCTTAACGACTGAGCCACCCAAGCGCCCCTTCTGTTAGCTTTTTAAACGGCTTCACTGAGATACAATTTACATACTATGCAATTCACCTACTGGAAGTATACAATTCAATGGCTGTTAGTATATTCAAAAAGGTGTGCATCTATCGCTACAATCAATCTTACAGCATTTTTATTATCTCAAAAAGAAATCTCATAACTCTGAGCCATCACCTTCCTATCCCCCATCTCCCTTCAGCCCTAGACAACCACTGATCTACTTTCTGTCTCTATAAATTTTGCCTATTCCGGACATTTCATATAAATGGGATAACTCAATGGTTATCAATGTGGTATTATCTAGTGTGTTTGTAAGTGTGTCTGTGCGTGTGTTTGTTTGTATGTGTAAGAGACTAAGAAGGAAAAAGGAGAAGTTGTGACTAACACATTGAGGAGAAAATAGGAAGAAATTAAAAGTGAAGATAGACTAAGATTTTATATTGTTTGAGCATGGACAATCATGTGTGCTTAAAGATCAGATTTATAAATAAGGACACTGAATTTCAGGTCCTTGGTGAAGTTCACTAAGAGAAACTAACATTTCACAGATGAACCAATACTCCTAAGTGTAAAAGTTTTGGTTCTCAAATATCTGCTGACAAAAAACTGTACATATTTTAGCACTGTAGTAAGAGTCAACAAGCTGAAACCAGTTTTTCCCTTCAAAGTACTTCAAAGGAAAGTTGTACCTCAGCCACTCCTACCCTGTTTTCTAGAAGGTAAATAAAAATGACTAATGTAGTTGTTGATCCAAAGCCTGTATTTTTCTTCAATGGACAAAAAAGACCTCTTAAGAATTTTGAGTTTCATCATATAGATGTGATATTTATTATTCATATCAACCACATAATTCTATATGGTAGGTCATGATTATTCTTATTTTATAGATATAGAATCTGAGACACAGAGTAGTAAGGTACCTTAACCAATGTCATATGGCTTGTAAGTGGTGTGGTCAGGGTTCAAACCCAGAGCCTATGCTCTAAATCATTCGTATGTCTCCCAGATAGTAAAGAGTTATTCAAAGGTGATGTATCCATAATCTTTCAACCAAGAAGTTCTTGCACCAATAATCGGGAGACTGCCTAGTAAGATTCTACCTTCCTGAAGCTCAGCTTATGCCCATTGAACTTAAAGCCAATGCTTTTGATATTTTTCAGTGGCTCCATCTAATTTCCAGCAAAATCATGGGAGTGAGATTCAATGCTCAGTCACCATGTAAGTCCTGCATTCTGCATGGTATGCTTTAGCTGGCAACTATTCCTTTGTTTTGATTTAGCCAAACTGAAAAAAAGGCTGACATTGAACTTGCATCTCAATTCTGAAAAACTCTTTCTGAATTCCTGGGTGTCAACTATTGTTAGAAAGAATAAGTACAAATCAAGGGGATTAAGTTTAATCCCTCTAATAAATAAAGAGAGCCTCAGCCAGGGTTAGGGAGAAATATCTCCCAGTAGGGCTCTTGGGAAGGATAGAAGTTTACTGTACTGTTCCACACTATTTGCTGAAGCACTGAGAATAAGCCACCGTCTGAAAGAGCATGCTATGTCAGGGTGAAACTTAACTCTCCTCCAAAATTAAAGTGCATATTTAATCTCTTATTGGACTTTTTTCTTTGGAAAAGACTTGTCTTCAATAAGCAATTTCTTCACTGTGGGTTGAGAACAATAATTTAAAGATCATAGATATGACCATGGTATCTAGGGATTTTCTTAAATTTTTAGCTGTAGAAAGAGAAAATTGTAGTTTAAGAAGAATTTTCCAGTTTCACCCAGTTCTGGGTCTGAAACATAAACATGATGAATGTACATAGTCTGTATAATTGACAAGGAAATGCTCCACTTTCACCCTCAGCAGGGTTATGTGACTTAAGAAGCTCACTCATATTGTCAGAATGCTTCCTGCCATGATAAAACAATTAAGATAAAATACCAAGCCATAACAGGCCTCAACTGCAAGAGAAGAGGGTAAAAAGAAAAATGTAACCACTAATTATATCTATCCCATCACTATTTGATGTAAGCACCTTCTTTTCCCTCTACCCTTAACCAATCTTAGCAAAGTAAAGGGATCATGCTGTCTTATCTTTCTTTTGAGACAGCAGTTCTCAAACTTTTTGGTCTCAAGACCCCTTTATGTTCTTAAATTTATCGAGGATTCCAAAGAACTCCTGGTCATGTGGATTATATCCATTAAAATTGAGAAGCTGGTAAGGTATTGATTTATCTCACCATAAAAGTAATACACCCATTATATGTAAATATGAATAATATAGGTTTTATGGAAATTAACTGTATTTTCCAAAAAAAAAAAAAACCAACACCCACATTTAGTGGGAACAGAAAGATTTTGCAAATTCTGGATTGTCATATCTGCTTCTGCATTCAATATGCTGTTTTGGCTGAAGTGTGTGAAGAAAATCTGGATATGCAATTTTAACAGCGAAGAGTATTTAATTGCCTTTTCAGATAATTATGGATATTCCTTTTTGAAACTGCACTAAGAATCAACAAGTGGCAGTTTATTAAAAGTCAGTCTCCATGTGGAATCCAAAATCATTATCAATGAACTTTCTTAACTGCATTATATTAAAATCCATTGCATTGGAATGGATATTTTACCCACAGATTATTTTGTAACATCAAATTTTGGCCAGTTGGGGGAAATTTGGTTTGCTGAGCTACTCAGATTTTCCATATATTAACACATTTCATTAAACAATATTTTAAAAATCACAGTTGTTAATATCACCACTGATCTCTTCAGAAAGGTAGCAGAAGTGTTTAAGTGTCGGGAAGCTGTCAAGCGCATGCAGAAGACACGAGCTTTCCAGAATTCTAATTTTTTATAAGTAAGGGGTTTTTTTAATATTTTATTTATTTATTTGACAGAGAGAGACAGAGAGAGAGCACAAGCAGGGGGAGTAGCAGACAGAAGGAGAGGAAGAAGCAGGCTCCCCGCTGAGGGAGCCCAATGCATCTTGACTCCAGGACTCTAGGATTATGACCTGAGCCGAAAGCAGATGCTTAAATGACTGAGCCACCCAGGCGCCCCCAGAATTCTAATTTTCACTTGAAAACTCAAATTTTGTCATTGGTATCAAATACTGTCAATTGTGTTCCTTGAAGTGACAGGATATTATGTGATTCATTTTTGAGACACTCTCTCTCAAATTACATAAGTCTGAATAACCATAGTTTGTCTCCTAGTCATTAGTGAGTGATGTTCCCTGGAAAAAGCAGCTCGTAGAGCTCACAAGTCAAAAAAATTGTATAAGTTCTTTTTCCCCAATACAACCATAATACTTGGATATGCAGCAGAAGTGCTGTATGTATGCTTCCTATTTTTTGTCATACAGTATCATGAAAAGATGTATACTTGAGAGTCAAGATTTAATAAAATTAATTTTTACTGCTTCATCAAGGGCATTCTTAAGTGAACTAGATTTTTTTTGTTTTGTTTCTGTGAGTGTGTGACAGTGAAGAATATCATGACTAGTTTGGTTTCAGGGTCTTGATTCATGCTAAGGCTCTAGTGGTTTTATCCACCATTTATTTTTGCCCCATCAGTACAAATGCCAACAGAGTGAAAAAGGCGAGTCATGTCAGCATTATTATGAAAATAGTTTTGACTTTGCAGACCCCGGGTCTGCGGGCCACACTTTAAAAATGGTTCTCTAATAATAACATAGTACACTAATACCTGAATTAAAAGTACTGCTTTCTAGGTTTTTTTTGAGAGGAGGACTGCCCTAGAAAAATATTTTGACTAAATGTTGCCATTGAGATGACCTGATATTTACTTAAGTATATGGGTTGTTTTGTCATCACATAGGCCTATGATCCCCAAACTTTTTAATTGGACACCCCATCTAAGCAATGTTGAACTGATATCCCTGATATATGCATATTTATTTCTTTATAAACTATATAGGTTAGTGCTATGGTAATATATTTTATACATTATAAGTCACACCTCCAAAGAGAGAAATTTTGAAAGGATGAGATAGAAATAAACACTATTCTTAAATGGAATAATAATTTATATATAATATAACATATATACAATTATATGTATATAATTATAATTATGTAATTTATAATAAAATAGCTTATTTTATTATAAATAAAAGATTTCCTTGCCTTCACCAAAGAAATTTTAGTGAGAGAAATGTAATTGAATCGTTTGTTTCTATAAAATTTGGTTTGGTACCATGGGATAAAGTGATGTGAAGTTCTGGTTACACATTTAGTTTATTTCAATATTTGGTGTTAATGGTTCTCACAGCTAAAAAAGATCTTGCAAAGAATTATGAATTCAAGTTGAATTTATGCATTTACTAAATCAACCCATCTATCTATTTTAAAAATATAAAAATATTTTAAAAACATTTATGTAGTAAATTTCTATCTTCCCAGATATCAATAAGTTGTTCTTGTAAGCACTAAAAGTTTTTGCATTTTCATATTTTAAACAAACGGGTTCAAAACTAACCTTTTGGAATATTTAAAAATAGATTAGAAAATTTTATTTTAGATACATTTTAAGAGTTTAGATAATACAATTTTATAGATGACATAAATCACTTTTGGCAAAAAAAAAATCCCACAATGATGGAAATATTTTCAGACATCTGTTATCAAAATGTCTTATATGTTTGTACAATGTCTTAATGTATACAAATGTCTTATACAGAGGAGTTTCTTTCCAAATGCAGATGCATATTCTTACTCATTGTTAAATGTTCCCTTTCCATTGAAATGACAGATTAAATGCTGTTTTTTGTATGTTTGTTTCTTTCTTATTTCCATGCAACCACTTTGAAAGCAGTTTTGCAGATTCTTTTAAAAAGTTAAATATAGGGGCGCCTGGGTAGCTCAGTCGTTAAGCGTCTGCCTTCGGCTCAGGTCATGATCTCAGGGTCCTCGGATCGAGCCCCACATCAGGCTCCCTGCTCAGCGGGGAGCCTGCTTCTCCCTCTCCCACTCCCCCTGCTTGTGTTCCCTCTGTCACTGTCTCTCTCTGTCAAATAAATAAATAAAAGCTAAAAAATAAAAATAAAAAATAAAAAGTTAAATATACGCCTATTATATGATCCAGTCATTTTACTCCTAGGTATTTAACCAAGAGAAATAGAAGCATATGTCCATACAAACACTTGCACATAAATGTTCATAGCACTATTTGTGTTGGACGAAAATTAGAAAAATCTAAATGTCCATCAACAGATGAATTGGTAAACTATGGTACATCCATACAATGGAATAATACACAGCAGTAAAACGAATGAACTATTGATACATGCTGCAACATGGGTGTATCTCAAAATAATTATGCTAAGTGAAAGAAGCCATACAAAATACATACTGTGTGATTCTATTTATATAAAATTCTAGAAAATACAAACTAATCTATAGTGATAGAAAACAGATTAGTGGTTGCCTGGGGACAGGAAACAGTTACAGGGAGGGAATAAAAGAAGGAATTTTGAAGGGGCACAAAGAAGCTTTCGGGAGTTACCACTACACATCTACTAGAATGGCTAAAGTTCAAAGACTTTACTAAGTGTTGGCAAAGGTGTGGAACAACTGGAACTCTCATACATTGCCAATGAGAAAGTAAAATAGTACAACTTTGTAAAATAGTTTGGCAGTGTCTTAAGAAGTTAGATATATACCTAACAAGTACTCCAGCCATTCCACTCCTAGATATTTATTCAAGAAAAAGTAAAATATGTCCATACAAAGACTTGTATATAGCAGCTGTATTCATAAAAACCAAACCTAGAAACAACCCAAATATTCATCAGCAAGTGGGAGGATAAACACATTTGGTATATCCATTAAATACTATTCGACAGTAAAAAAGAATGGATTACTGGATAAACTCAACAACCTGTACAAATCTCAAAATCATTCTTAATGGAAGAAACCAGACAAAAAGATTACATACTATATGATTCCATTTATATAAAATTCTAGAAAATACAAACTAAACTATGGTGACAAAAAAACAGATCAAAGTTACCTGAGAATGGGGATGGAAAGAGGGATAAATTAAAAAGATTCAGGAGGAAATTTGGGGGTTGATGGAAATGTTATTTTGACTTTGATAATGGTTTCATGAGTGTATGGGTATGTCAAAACTTATCTCCCATCCACATGTAAAGTTTATTATCATCAATTGTACCTCAATAATTTGTAAAAAAAAGGGGGGGGAGGCTGGAATATGATGGTTGTTGCTAAGTGCTATTAATCAATGCATTGGGGAGAAAAATGAAAGGCTAGAGGTATTAATTACCAATTTAAGGCAAAGCATAAAAGCCAGAAGTCTTCCTTGGTAGTACACACTCAGCTCTTGTAGTCTAAAGGCAGAAGGTGAAAATCAGATTCAGCCTTTAATTATAAGATAAGTGAAGCTCCAGAAATATTTGATTCTCAACCCAGGCAAGTCAACTTTACCAAGGTCGGGGCATTGATTAGGAAGGAGTGACCCTAAGACTTAGAATGGGGACTTTATGGTTTAAGCACTCAAAAATCTTAAATCCTCAAACTCCTCCCCATTGAAAGCTAGCTTTACCTAGTCCTGGAAGGTGATGCAGAATCTCTGCTTTGCAGGACAAATGCCATCCCCATCCACCTTTGTACAGGATATAACCATACCTCATATCCCAGCTACCAGGTAATAACCTAGCATCAATCACAATCTGACACAGCAAGCCCTGCTGAGGAGGAAAAGGTGCTATAGGACCTAACAAAGGTGTACTGGCAGGAGCTGAGAAAATATGTATGGGACTGGGACATGACAGGAGGGTATCGAATCAAGAAGATAGAACATAAAGTTGGACAAGAAAGAGTCTATCAATATAGGATCATTCTCCTGTCCTATAACATTTAACATCTTCTGTTTAACAACTGGCTTATAATATTCCTAAAAAATGTAACAGTCAGCTCTTGTAAGAGCTGAGAAGAGCTAGCACACCAGAGCTAGCTCACCAGTGGCCAAGGCTGATGGTAGGAGACAATGGCACCACACTGGGCTACTTGACAGAATGGGAATGATAGGATCCCTAAAAACACAGACCATGTGGCAGTGCTTAACTATCAGAAGAAATGTGGGCTCAATTATCATAATGAGCTGCAAAGTCAGGGTGGCTAGTAATGGGGACCCTGACTCAGAGAGCTATAGAGATTAAGAGAGCACAGGTCCTTAAGGGCAAGAGAGATAGTCAGCATTGCTCAGTCAATACAATCAAAAGAAAACAAGGATGGATGATTAAACTCCTGAGAGCACCTGTCTCAATAGAAAGTCATGGTCTCTTCCCTATTTCCAAGCCTGAACCCCCTTTCAGGTTCAGAACCCATTGATTTTATGTGGAGTTCCCATGAGAAAACCATACAACACCATAGCAAACGTTTAGATAATTCTCTCAGACCTACCCCAAAGGGACCTATGGGCATTTATTCAGGTCACTGTATACAAGGGAAAGAGAAATACCAAGGCATCTTGAGGAATGTTGGCTCTAGGATCTGATTTGACATTAATACCTGAGAATCCAAAGCATTATGATGGTCCCCCTGTTGGGGAAGTTAATAATAAATAATAAATGGTGTCCTGGCCAAGATCTCACACATAGTAGCTTCATCGGTTCCATGACTCATCCAGTGATCATTTTCCCCATCACTAAACTTTATAGTGAGCAGGACTCCCACGTTAGTTTTTCAGCCCATAGCATAAGAGCTTTGGAAGTGGGAAAAGCCAATGGAAACTCTGAAACTGTCCCTCCCACTCTACCTTGGCCCAGATAGTAAATTAAAAACAATGCGATATTATAAATAAAAACAAATATTGTAAAAATTTGAAAAAATATTATAAAATGTCATTATAAATATTGTAAATAAAAAAAAAATATTGCCTGGAACTATGGCAGAAATTAAAGCCACCCTTAAAGGGCGCCTGGGTGGCTCAGTTGGTTAAGCTTCTGCCTTCAGCTCAGGTCATGATCCCGGGGTCCTGGGATCGAGTCCTGCATCGGGGTCCCTGCTCCATGGGGAACCTGCCTCTCTCTCTGTGTGTGTGTCTCTCTGTGTCTCATGAATAAATAAATAAAATCTTTAAAAATAAATAAATAAATAAATAAAGCCACCCTTAAAGACATGAAGAATCCAAGGACTGTGATCTACCACATCCTTATATAATTCACTAGTCTGGCTCCTACAAAAACCATGTATGTCCTAGAGGATGATGCTGGACTACTGCACATATATAAATTCATTTACTCTTGATAACAATCTCACGAGGTAATTAGTAATATTATCCTTATATATAATATAAAATATATTTTACAGTTGTGCTGAGACACAGGTAACCTGCCCAAGGTCACACGGCTAGTAGGTGGCAGTGCTTTAAGCAGTTTTTACATTGCTTTGCCATATAGGGCTGCCCTTCAGCTAGGATGTAGCAGATTTTTAATGTGCGCCCTGTCTAACACACACACACAACACACACACACGAACACACACATGTGGCTACTGCTACCAAACTAGATAAATCCCAGGTATCCCTCTGGGTCACAAAATACCCTATCCAACTACTTCGTGAATAGAACCAAAAGTCAGGGTCAAACTGCCCTCTTGTGGTGAAGTGTTGCTGTTTGGTCTCAGAAGCTCCAACCTGCAGCATCAGGGCCTTAATGGAGTTTTTCCTCCTATCTGAGGCCTTCCTTCAGCAACCAGAAAGAAAAAAAAAAATGAGAACCCTAAATAGGCAGAGACTGGATAAGGAGCAGGAACATGGTAACAGGAAGTTTATAAGTTTATCTCTCTAAATTCTACCTACTGTTGAACTTTTGAGAAGGAATATGGCAGACAGAATGTGAGTCAGACATGTGGAGGAAGATTGAACAGCCTCTTCCAACAGTATCTGTAATAGCTAAGAGCAAACAAGTTTTGCCTAAATTCAAACACAGATGAAAACAATATATTATGCTGCTTTATACCTTATTATTGAAAACATGACCTTTAGATATAGTTTGCATCAGGGGCGCCTGGGTGGCTGAATTGGTTAAGCATCCAACTCCTGATGTCAGCTCAGGTCATGATCTCAGGGTCATGAGACTGAGCATCATGTGAGTTCACACTGGGCATGGAGTCTGCTTAAGATTCCCTCTCTCCCCTGGTGCAACCACTCTGGAAAACAGTATGGAGGTTCCTCAAAAAGTTGAAAATAGAGCTACCATACGATCCAGCAATTGCACTACTGGGTATTTACCCCAAAGATACAAATGTAGGGATCCGGAGGGGTACGTGCACCCCAATGTCTATAGCAGCAATGTCCACAATAGCCAAACTGTGGAAAAAGCCAAGATGTCCATCGACAGATGAATGGATAAAGAAGATGTGGTATATATATATACAATGGAATATTATGCAGCCATCAAAAGGAATGAGATCTTGCCATTTGCAAAGATGTGGATGGAACTGGAGGGCGCTATGCTGAGCGAAATAAGTCAATCAGAGAAAGACATGTATCATATGACCTCACTGATATGAGGAATTCTTAATCTCAGGAAACAAACTGAGGGTTGCTGGAGTGGGGGGGGTGGGAGGGATGGGGTGGCTGGGTGATAGACATTGGGGAGGGTATGTGCTCTGGTGAGCACTGTGAATTGTGCAAGACTGTTGAATCACAGATCTGTACTTCTGAAACAAATAATGCAACATATGTTAAGAAAAAAAAAAGATAGCAGGAGGGGAAGAATGAAGGGGGGAATCACAGGGGGAGATGAACCATGAGAGATGATGGACTCTGAAAAACAAACTGAGGGTTCTAGAGGGGAAGGGGGTGGGAGGATGGGTTAGCCTGGTGATGGGTATTAAAGAGGGCACTTTCTGCGTGGAGCACTGGGTGTTATGCACAAACAATGAATCATGGAACACTACATCAAAAACTAATGATGTAATGTATGGTGATTAACATAACAATAAAAAATTTTTAAAAAAAGATTCCCTCTCTCCCTCTGCCCCTCCCCACCTGCTGGCACTTGTTCTCTTGCTCTCTCTTTCTCTAAAAAAAAAAAAAGAAAGAAAGAAAATAAATATAGTTTGCAATAAATATTGTTTTATTAAATACATACCTCTCAGTTCAGGAATATCATTATATTACCTAAAAACTTCCTCTGTGCTCTTCCCTAATGGCATCCCTTTCCCCTCACCAGAGATTAGTCACAGCCGTAAATTTTGTCTTTGGAATCAACTTGCTTTTCTTTAAGTTATATAAACATACATTTATAGGCCTGCCCTGAATACATGTAGCCCTGTTCAAGAATACATGGAAATCTATGGACCACATATCCAAATGTATAAAGTTCATAAATCAAGCTAGCAAAGTATTAAATTAAAAAATAAGTATGCTTGTCTTCCTACCTTGAAAAGCAAACCTTCCTAAAGACCTAGAAAACCAGATTCAAATTTCTCTGATTACCAATGAGGTGGAGGATTTCTGTTTCTTTAATGGCCATTTCTCTACTATGAAATGACTATTTTGCAATTTTTCTAATGGATTGTTCATCTTTTTCCTATTGATTCTGATTTCATAGGAGGGTTTTATCTATTCTAGATACTAACCCTTTGTGCAGTTACAAGTGCTGCAAATAACTGCTTCCAAGTTGAGCTTGCATTTTCACTCTCTTTATGGAGTCTTCTGATGAACAGAAGGTCTAAATTTTAATGCAGTTCAATTTAACCTTCTCTAAATTGGTTAATATATGTACGTTTGAAACAGTGTCTGACACATATTGCTTATTGTAATTTTTGGGTTATTTTCCTTTATGATGTGAACTTTCTGTATCTATTTTTAAAAATGCTTTCCTATCCTGAAGTCATAAAAATATTTTCCTAACAATGTATTCTAAAACATTTTAGGTATTTGTCCTTCACATATGTTTTTAATCCACCTGGCATGGATTTTTTAAATAATGGTTTTATTAAGATATAATTCACATACTATAAAATTAATCTTCTTACAGTATACAATTCAGTGTCTTTAGTATATTCACAGAGCTATCATGACTAATTTCAGAACACTTTCATCACCCCAAAAAGAAACCGCATAGTCATTGACTTTAATATATGGCATAGACATAACCAATGTTCCAGCACCATTTCTATTCTTTCCCCAGTGATTTATAGCATCATCTCTGTCAAAATCAAGTTTTCCTGTGTGGATTTCTGTTAGATATCTCCATTCTCTTCCATTGGTCTATTTGTCTATCCCTGTACTAATATGCTGTGTTAATTACTATTTTTTAAAATATTTTATTTATTTGAGATAGAGCGAGAAAGCCTCAGAGGGAGAGAGAGAGGGAGAGGAGCAGACTCCCCTGTGAGCAGGGAGCCTGATGCCGTGCTCATTCTCAGGACCCTGGGATCATGACCTGAGCCGAAGGCAGACACTTAACCAGCTGAGCCACCCAGGTGCCCCTGTGTTAATTACTATTAAAGCAAGCTCTGTCATTATGTTATCTTTCGTCACGAGTATCTTGATATCTACTGACATTTTGTACTTTCAATAAATTTTAGAAATAACTTGTCAATTTCCACAGAAATCTCAGTTGGAAGCCTAGTTAAAATTGTATTTATATGAGTCTGTTAAGGAAAATTGTCGTATTTACAATATTGACTCTTCTGTTCCATATAAGATAGTATTACTGTTTTTCAGTTTTTAAAATTGTTTTAGAATTTTTTCAATTTTTCTTACATTTGAGTTGTACTTATTCCTTGAAACATCATTTTTGATACTATGGAAAAAAATTTTTAAGGTTTTATTTATTTATTGAGAGAGAGAGAACAAGCGGGAGGGGCAGAGGGAGAAGGAGAGAGAATTTCAAGGAGACTCTGTGCTGAGCTTAGAGCCCGACAGGGGCTCCATCCCATGACCCTGAGATCATGACCTGAGCCCAAAACAAGAGTTGGACACTTAACTGACTGCACCACCCAGGTGGCCCTGGAAAATATTTTTTAAAAGTATTTTTTTCTGGGGTTCCTGGGTGGCTCAGTAGGGTGTCTGCCTTTAGTTCACATCATGATCCCACGGTCCTGGGATTGAGTCCCATATCTGGCTCCCTGCTCAGCAGGGAGTCTGCTTCTCCCTCTGCTGCTCCCCCTGCTCATGCTTTCTCTATCTCATGCTGACTCTCAAATAAATAAAATCTTTTTTAAAAAAAGTATTTTTTCCTACTATTTGTGGCTGATGGGTTGCACATTGTTTTTACATTCAACAACCATTCCAAAATATATCTATGGAATCCTCTTGATTTTCTCTCCAGGTTATTATTTCATCTTTAAATAATAAGAATTTTTTCCTTTTTTTATCTTATAATTTTTATTTCCTTCTCATGCTTAGATATATTGGTTAGGACTATCAGCCAAAGATGAGTAGATAATATTTATAGCAGTCATCCTTGTCTTGTTCTCAAACTGAAAGGAAATACATTTGAACTTTCAAGATGATGCTCACTGTATTTTGTAAGATACCCTTTATATTTAAAAATTTTTTGTTTCTCCTTTGCCAAAAGCCTTTTTCATAAATAGATGTTGAATTTTATCAAGTTACATGATCACATGATTCTGATTTTAACCTACTGCGCAAATTACTATTTTTAATCAAAGATTCTAGCAATTGTAAAACATACCATTATATGTTCCAATGAGGAAGGAAAAAACAACCACCCACTGAATATTCCAATTTAAGATACAATCAAGAAAAAAAATTGTGGGCATCTTATCATTCATAAAAATACAAAGTAATTTATAAAAATTGCCATGTATCCCTGGGACTAAACATAAATTTGTGACATATTCAATTTTTAATACCTAATGGCTTTTAATTTGCTAATAGTTTTTCATATTCATGAGCAGGATTGGTTATCATTTCTGTATTTTCCGTGAAATTTTGGTAATGAGCTTTATTTTGTGTGAAATTAGAATTTTTCTGAATGTTTAAGAAAACTAATCTCTAGACTTAGTGCTTTATTTGTGAAGACTTTTGACTAAAATTTTATAAAGGTTATATGACCATGATTTATATATCTCCTTGAGCCTATTTGCTACATTATTTTTGTCTAGGAATATGCCCTATTTATCAAAAATTTTGAAATTTATTGGCATAACATTACTCAAATTTTCTCAATATTTTAAAATCAGTGCAGGCGCCATAGTGGCTCAGTTAAGCGTCTGCCATCAGCTAGGGTCACCTCTGGGTCCTGGAACTGAGTCCTACCTTGGGCTCCCTGTTCTCCGGGGAGTCTGCTTCTCCCTCTCCCTTTGCCCCTACCCCCTGCTTGTGCAGGTTCATGTGCGCCTTCTCTAATAAATAAAATCTTTGTTTAAAAAGTATTTTAAAAATCAATGTATATGACTTTTTAACTCTTCATATTGTTTATTTACATCATTTTTTTTCCTTGATCAAACTTGCCTAAGCTGTCAATTTCATTACTTTTTCAAGCCTGACTTTGGGCTTTCCTTATTTTCTCATGGTATGGTTGTTTTATTTCTTCTGCTGCTTTCATTATTTCCTTCCTTCTTTCAATTGGAAGCTTAGCTCATGAATTATCAGCCTTTTTCCCTAATATAAGGAAGGTAATACTTGCATTTTCTCCTAAATGCTTAGAAGAATGCCACAAGTTTTTCTGTTTTAACAGCACTGGATACTTTTATTATATAGAACTTAATAATTAACAAAAAAGACTTCCATTCTCATGGCACGTTTATGCAAGGACTTAAGAAAAATACTGAGATGCTCTTGTTGTGGAGAGTGGGGCAAGGGCTGCAGCTCTGCAAGGATGAAATTTACTCTAGTGGCCTGGTTGCAACTGCTACCTTCTTTCCTCATCAACGTATTCTAGAACAAGAAGCATGACACTGCACACTGTCTTTCATCTGAAGATTTCAGAGCCCTCAAAAAAGTTCCACTGCAGGGGGTGGGGGAATGGGTTAGCCTGGTGATGGGTATTAAATACGGCACATTCTGCGTGGAGCGCTGGGTGTTATGCACAAACAATGAATCATGGAACACTACATCAAAAACTAATGATGTAATGTATGGTGATTAAGATAACAATAAAAAAAATCCTAAAAAAAAAGTTCCACTGCAGTACGAAGTAATCCATGTTTTCCTCCTCATAGATGTGTCCCTCACTATCAATAGCTCCAGAGAGGTTCTTTGTTTTCTCTTGTGCTGGTTGTAGATAACCAATGTAAGCTACGTGAATCCAAAAGCCATTACAGGTTTGTTAGGATTAATGAAGAGCTCTGGATTCACAACTCAAAATAAGGTTTTTGTATGGACCTCTGAGCCTTGAGTTTCGAAAGTCTGTCTCTTTGGGTGGTTTCTTTTTAAAGCTGGGAGGCTCAGACGCTGAAGACATCTTGACTAATGATTTATTATGCTGCAAGTTCGCCTCCTTTGCATTCCCCACATTTCTATGCATAATATTTTCATTAAGTTCTGAATTATGTCCTAATCTCCATTGTAATTTCTTCTTTCATCCCTGAGTTATTTACACTTCTTAAGGTTGGGTTTTTAGTATTTACTATTAATATTTTCCTTATGAATTTTATCCTAAATGTATACATAAGATGTTCTGAGAGATTTCTTATTACTTCACAATGAGTGCCTCAGCCCACTTTGCCCCAGCTTTAGCCCCTGGGGGTATGTGATGAGAAAGATGAGGGTTTTTTTCCTATACAAGTGGTATCAAGTAAAAACAGATCCAGACTTAGGTACAGAAAAACTTTATTGGAAAATATTGTGGCAATGAGAACACTCTGACCATAAGATCTCCAACTGTCTCAAAGATCAGGTGGAAAATAACTTTAATAGAAAAGAATATGTAAACCATGATAGAAAAATCCGAGTGTGAAGGAGATGAGCAGGTGATATAATGGGACAGTTGATTGGTAAAAGTCTTTTTTAGTGGTCAGTTAATTTTCAGGAGGTGTCACTGAGGAGATACTATTCCACATTCCAGTGCAGGTTGACTGAGGGTGGATTAAAATTCAGGGGTTTGTGAGGGGAGAAGCCTAAAGTCTGATCAGGTCATTTTAGGGCATTTTGTCCAGATTGGTCTGTAGGGACAAACAGTTCAACTAACCATTTATGAGACAAAGAATGGGAATTTGGAGGTCTAGGTCTAGCTTCGTCACATGAGAACAAAGTCATACAGGGAAAGGTGGTTCTCTGCAGTAAGCCATTGCCAGGAATACAGTAGGATGGAGGACCTTAACTGTTTTCCAGGAGCAGTGTTGTCAGTTGCCAGGCATTTTATGAAGTGCAAAAGGACAAAGGACAGAGAGATAGATGGGTTGGGGATTGTTTTACACGTCACACGACTACCTCTCTACCTTTAGCATATCCTAAATGGGAGTATCATCTCTGGCATTTGTGTGAGGAATTATAGAAATTACAGGAAGTGTACAGGATGTCTATTCCAATAATACATTCACAGTAGAACCCATGACCACAGTATTACCAGCTCCGCCTCGAAGTTATATTTAGCAATAAAGTTATATTTAATGTCCTCACTGGTTACTTTGCCTAGACCCAAAGTTGAATTTGCCTGTCCCTTCTCCCCACTAGACCAAGTATGACAGTCACTTGGGCACCCACATCCAACAAAGCCATGAAGGGTTGTGTCCCTTCTTTCCTTAATCCTCCAGAAAATTCCAACAGGGATATAGAGTCTATGGTCCTTTGGGAAGAGAGAGACCATAGCCCCATCTTTAATGAGGTTTCTCCTTAAAACAACTTAGATCTGGGTAGAAGGGAAGGGAGGGAGGAATCAGGAGATGAAAGACACAGACATCCATTGTCTTCTGTCCTCCCAAAGCCGTGTACCAGGTAGCAAAACGATCACTGCCCATACATCCATTTCCGCTTTTAGGACTTCCTCATCCAACAGCCATGTCCACAAAATGATGGCTAAGAGAAGCTGTTATATACAGTCTTTTTTTTTTTTTTTTTAATATTTTATTTATTTATTTGAGAGAGAGAATGAGATAGAGAGAGTACATGAGAAGGGGGAGGGTCAGAGGGAGAAGCAGACTCCCTGCTCAGCAGGGAGCCCGATGCGGGACTCGATCCCGGGACTCCAGGATCATGACCTGAGCCGAAGGCAGTCGCTTAACCAACTGAGCCACCCAGGCGCCCTGTTATATACAGTCTTTATGAATTATGTTATATAATCTTTATGAATATTTCAGAATGTGTATTGTCCTTTTTCTATAACACCTTAAACTAGGAAACAACAGGCAATTTCAAATATAAAATAATCTCAGGTAAGGATAACAGTAGTCTACCAGCTTAAGGCTATAAACTTTTTGTACTTCTCTCTTGGGGCTAATTGTATTGCTCAGTACTTTGAATATTACTTTCTTTTGTGAGTTATCTTCTATCTCATGCTAGTATTTAAAAATAAAATTCATTTTATGGGGCGCTTGGGTGGCTCAGTCAGTTAAACATCTGCCTTCTGCTCAGGTCATGATCCCAGGGTCCTGGGATGAAGCCCTGTGGCAGGCTCCCTGCTCAGAGTCTGCTTCTCCCTCTGCCTCTCCCCCCTCCCCACTCCTGGCTTGTGCTCTCTCTCACTCACTCTCTCGCTCTCAAATAAATAAGATCTTTTAAAAAAAATAAAAATAAAATTCATTTTAAACGGGTACCTGTCTCAGTCAGAGGACTTGTGTGCCTCTTGATTTTGAGGTTGTGAGTTCAAGCCTAGTGTTAGGTGTAGAGATTACTTAAATAAAACAAAATGTAAAAAAGAAAGCATGATTACTCATGGGGTGCCTGGCTGGCTCAGTCGGTAGAGCATGTGACTCTTGATTTCAGGGTTGTGAGCTCAAGCCTGAAAAATTAAAAATAAAAAAATCTTAAACAAATAAAACGCATTTTAAGTGATGCCAGATAGAATAAGCCAACATCTTAAGTATCTATTAGTATAGATAACATTTAATATTACTTTAAAAATCAATGACTCTATATAAATTGTATTCTGGAGTTAAAATGTGCCCCTAAGCAGTATTTTTTGAGAACTGTGGAAGAGCTTGATTATGATGGGAATAACGGGCAGAATCTCAGACTATTGTTCTTGCACTTTCTTAAACTCCAAAATCTTTAAACTCCGGATAGTAGTAACAGATCATAGGAAATGTAGCTCAGGATATTCAGAAAAAGGTAGCCTCAGGAGACAGAAGTAGTTACAATGTAGAATACATTTCAACTCCAGCATTCTTGTGGAAATAATCAGAGGATTCAAAGAGAAGAGTTGAGTACACACACAATCATACTTGAGAATACTGACACAAATGTTAGCAGTAACAAAATAAGGTGGAATGTAGAAAATGAATTAAAGTAACTGATGTTGAATTATGTTCTGGTCAGATTAAAATGCAGGAATAAAGATTCAAAGGTTAACAAATCAGAAGACAGAAACTTCAGATAAATAAAAAGGATGAGAAGGAATCGATGACTCTCAGAACATACTTCACAAGGCAAATGAAGAAGAATGAAAAAAGCAGGTCAAAAGATATGGGAAAGGATAGTTCAGGATGAAGAAAAATCCTCTCAAAATAGCACAGGAATTCTACAGATAGAGAAGATGATTTCTTAGTAGAAACACATGTGGAGATGAAGTAGCATGGGTATGAGGTTCTGGAAAAAGAGGAATGTTTCCAGAAAAGTGATCTTATCTCTCATCCAGCCACACTAGCCCTCTGTTTCTTTTTCTTTTTTTAAAGATTTTATTTATTTATTTGACACAGACAGAAAGAAAAAGAGAAACAGAGCACACAACCAGGGGCAGTGACAGGCAGAGGGAGAGAGAGAGAAGCAGGCTCCCAGCTGAGCAGGGATCATGTGATCCCCAGGAACACAACCTGAAGTCAGACACCTAACTGACTGAGCTACCCAGGTACCCCATAATCC
The DNA here is from genome assembly GCF_009762305.2 of Zalophus californianus. Classification (NCBI taxonomy): domain Eukaryota; kingdom Metazoa; phylum Chordata; class Mammalia; order Carnivora; family Otariidae; genus Zalophus; species Zalophus californianus. Next base: position 79,689,277 of record NC_045603.1, read on the forward strand.
TGTTTCTCAAAAGCAACATGGTTTCAGAAACTTTCCTTGCTCAAGCTCCAAACATATATAATGTCACCTCTGAAGAGGCAGAAGGACACCAGCCTAAATTGAAATGTCCCATATCTCTACACTTACCATCTCTCCTCTGGCTTGAGGGATGTTTTGATTTACAAAAAAGACTGTAGAAATTTGATAAAATAAAGATAGAAATGTCACAACAGAATTTTAAAGTACATCTGTTTAATTATATTATAACCATTAATGCAACATTTGCCTCATTTCGATAATAAAAAATGATGGTATAATGATGGTTTAAAGCTGGTTCAATCGCAATTTTAGAGGCCTACTTATCAAGAGTGAAAATAGAAGACTATTAAAAATAGCTAAAAAGGTAACATGTGTCATAGTGCTTAATGTTTCTGTAACTGTCGGTAAGGCTTACATCTAAATTTGATGCAGAATTCTCAATGGCACTGAAATAGTTTTCTCAGCCACATGGTATATACTGGTACTATGAGTCTGGAAGAGACTGGCTATGGGTACCACTCCTTGTCTTCAGTTGTGACTGCGCAATATCAGCAAGTGCACTTTGTATCTTTTCCAGAAGCATGTCCCCTCGATAAACAACATCCTCCAGACATGTAGCAGCTTCGTGGTTTTCTTCTTCCAGCTTATACAAGCTAGCAGCCTTTGTAAGACACAAATTAAAAAATCTTTTGAGAAATGAAAAACTTGGAGATTAGTAAGAGTTGAGAAGAAAAAAAAACTATAGAAGTATTTATTTCTAAATCTGGATGACTCTCAAACCATTACAATAGATTTCTGTGTCAGAAATTCTAAAATCAGGTAACTTTTAAGAGTTTTCCCTGTATGAATTATTTAAAAGAATGAATTTTCAATTAGAGATCTCTGGATGTCTACATGTGACTCTCCTCCACACTGCTTTTGGACGCTACTATTCTACTCCACACCCAGAATACCACCCTCCTCTCATTCTTTGCTAGGAAAAGAGCCAAACTGAGAAAAATAGAAGTTTCCTTATAGCTCAAAATTGGACAACCATATATACACAGCATGGTCTTTAATAGACTACAGTACAATTAATAAAACTTCAATTTTAAAATTTAATCTTGGGGCACCTGGCTGGCTCAGTCAGTGGAGCATGCGACTCTTGATCCGGGGGTTGTGAGTTCGAGCCCCATGTTGGGTGTAGAGATTACTTAAAAATAAAATCTTTAAAATAACTAAGTAAATAAATAAAACTTAATCATAATGAAACTTTGAATGCCATAACAAAAGGTATTAAATCTCCTTTCGGGCACCTAGCTGGCTCAGTCAGAGGAGCGTGTGACTCTTAATCTTGGGATCATGAGTTTAAGCCCCATGTTGGGGGTAGAAATTATTAAAAAAAAAAAAAAATCTATCTCCTTTAATCAAAATTCTCTACTAGCAAATTTCTCAAAGGAAAAAAGATTTTACCTGTAAAGCAGCTGTAGATTCTTCACTGGGTAATGAATCTATCAAAACATCAATGTCTTTTGCTGTTCGTGCAATCAGTGCTGCAAAAAGCTGGGCATATTCTAAGGAAAGATATCACTCATTCAGAGTATTAGGAAATGTCAAGTTTTCAGAAAAAGAAGTTAAATTTGAAGCTAATGAAACCGGGAAAGTTCATAAACTTTTTCTGTACTAGGCTTTGAATGATTAAAATGTAATTTTAACACACCAATCCTATTACATGCTTGAGAATTAGCCTTACTATTAACTCAAATTGGGAAGTAAACATAATTATTTCATTTTTTAGGACAATATGCCAGTCAATCGAATAAAGAAATCTGTAAATGGGATGACTTCCTTATTAAGGTCCCTCAAGTGAAATTCAGCTAAATTCATACAAATTCATCTCTAAAGGAGTAACAATCTGTTATCTGACATGAATGGAATTATGAGATGTTATGTAAATTGACTGTAACAAATTCATTTCTTTTATAACAAAACTTGCAGTAATATTCTCAAACAACAAAACTGTAAGAAAGCCATAAGTAAGCTACATTTCTCAATAAATTTAATTTTAAAGGATTACAAGTAATATATATGATGGTCAAACTAAGAGAAGCCAAGAAAATCTATTTACCTTCTGTAGGATTAGCGGGCTGATCTTTGTTAATTGCTGTCTGAATATTACTAAAAGAAGCAGGAGGACCACACTGCTGCAACACTCCAATGGCATTACAAAACTGATCTGCAAGCTTGAGGCCGAAGAAAACATGTCAGAGTTAGAAAGGATTTATCAGTTTTCAGGATTTTATCAGTAATAGCAACAAAAATAAGTTTCTATAATAATGATCTCTGAGCAAGGGAATAGAACAGGAATAATTTTGGATAAAATTAGCCAATTATTATTAACAATGATTAAATGTTTTAATCATGCAAAGAAATGAGGTTTGGTATCAACATACTTGAAACAGTTAAAAGGAAATACAAGATAATCTTTGTTTTCTTCCCAAGGTAATAGAATGATAAGAGAAATATATGCCAGTATTTGTTACAAGCATAAGTAAGGATTTTTGGGGGGGGTGGGTAGGAAAGAGCAAATATGACTGGCCAATAAAAGTATGGCCCTAGGATAAATTTTAAAATGTGTAACTCGTATACAAAGTACACTGTCCCTTTTTTTTTTTTTTTGAAACTAAAGTAGTTACAAGTATAAAGAAACAGTGTGGAAAAGATTCCACCTTAAGAAGTCTTAAGGCCAGGATCCAGTCCCGCATCAGGCTCCCTGCTCCGCGGGGAGCCTGCTTCTCCCTCCGCCTCTCTCTCTCTCTGTCTCTCATGAATAAATACATACAATCTTTAAAAAGGCCATTGATGGATGAATGAATAAAGAAACTGTGGTACACACACACACACACACACACACACACACACACAGGAACATTATTCAGCCATTAAAAAAAGGGGGAGGGAAATCTTGCCATTTGTGACATGAATGTGACAAATCTTGCCATTTGTGGGCATTATGCTAAATGAAATAAGTCAGAGAAAGACAAATACTACGTGATGTTACCTATATGTGGAATCTAAACAAAACAAAAACTGAGCTCACACACAGAGGACAGACTAGTGGTTATCAGAGGTGAGGTGGGGTTAAGGTGGGCAAAAAGGGTGAAGGGGGTCAAAAAGTACAACCTTTCAGTTATAAAATAAGTAAGTCATGGGGATATAATGTACAGTATGGTGACTACAGTTAATACTGTGCTATATTTTTGAAAGTTGCTAAGAGTAAATCTTAGAAGGTCTCATCAAAAGAAAAATATTTTAACTTTGTAACTACAGTATGGTGACATATTAACTAGACTTATTGTGATCGTTTCACAATATACACAAATACTGAATCATTATGTGGTACACCTGAAACTAATGTTCTATCTCAATTACACCTCAATTAAAAAAAAAAAGGACTCCACCTCAAGTATATGGAAATGTTTTTCTCCATGACTCAAGTTGTAAATTCCCACTGCTCTAAAAGTATTCCTTAAGCAGTTCTGAAGACCGAGAATACCAATTCCTTACAATCAGCAAACTTAAGACTCCTATCCTCCCAACCAGCTTCCCTCCAGAGTCCTGATCTCTTGAACCTCACTTCCTCAAATCAGTGAATGACCATTTCCACTAAGTTTCTCTGCCATTATTTAAATGACAGAACTCAAAATCAACTGTTTCCTTTGTTTACTATCTAATTTGTATTCATAATCTCCTAGTTATTAGCCAGTCCAACTTCACTCACTTTCCTTTCATATTCAAATCCTTCTTTTCCCTTTTCCTTCTATCGTCATTGCCACTGTGTTAGTTCAATTATCTCACAATGTAATTATTACAACAGCCTCCTTATTGTTTTCTAGTTCACTGTTATTTTACCCTGCCTAAAAAAATTTTGAGCTCAGGGGCGCCTGGGTGGCACAGTTGGTGAAGTGTCCAACTCTTGGTTTTGGCTCAGGTAGTTATCTCAGGGTTGTGGGACCAAGCCCTGTGTTGGGCTGTGTGCAGAATCTGCTCAAGATTCTCTCCCTCTCCCTCTGCCCCTCCCGCTCGTGTGCACCCTCTCTCTCTCTCTCAAATAAACCTTTAAAAAAAAATTTGAGCTCGCCCCAACTTGGCCTTTGAGATTAATCTCCAACTCTTCAGGCTATTTCAAAGCTTTCAATAATCTAACTCAACTCTACTTATTCATTTTCTACTAATCCTTCATATGTACCTAACTAGTGATAAATTCATTCCTGACTATACTGTGTTGTTCACATTTTGCTACTTGTAATGGAGCAGTAGTAAGTGCTCTGAAGCTGTACAAATGTGGGTTCCAATTCTGGTTCTAGTAACCTGAGCAGGATTTTTCATTTTTAAATTGGGAACACTTTCACATTACACCATTGTTTTAAGGAATAAACACACATGCACAAATACTCAACACTGCGGCTATCAGTTGTGTTCTTCAAAAGCTCTCAAAATCCATTTATTCAACAAATACTTATCAAAAATAAAACTCTATGACAAGCATTGTATATAAACATAGCGATACAGTGTATAAGACATAGTTTCTGCCCTCATGGAGTTCTCAAGAGGGTAAAACAAATGTTATTTTAATACTTTTACAAATAATTATAATTCAGATCAATATTAAGATTTCCTCTATTTTAATTCTTATCACTCTATATTCCAATTTATCTCAGCACTTACAGTTGAAGACACTTGATTCATTAAAACTACCTAACCAAATACTACTTTTACATTATTTAAATGTCTCTTGAGTATATGACATCTTTCTAATGAGACTGTGAACTCCTTAAGGAGTATTTCTCTGTAAACATGATAGTGCTTACACACACAGTAGGCATTCATACTAGTTAACCTAGAGGTTTCTCTCCAAAATCCAATTATCAGCATGCTTACCCTGGACTTAAGGCCATGTTCACTTTCTCCTACTATCTTTCTGGTTACAAGACATGTGTGAATATGCAACATTTCTCCTAAAATAACATTTCTACCCAGCAGCATCATTACAATTTGATTCTGAAAAGCCTCAAAGGAATATCTCCCAGAGGGAAGTTGGCTGGCAGCCCAGGCAAGTCACCATAAAGTAGAATTTATCTTAGTGAATTCATCAACATTTAGGGGCTAGCCCTCTCAGTCAGTCCTAAAAGGTCTTATTTACAGAGTAGATCAGTTTTTCACAAGTAGATTCATACCTTGAAGTGAACAAAGATTGATGCAACAATAAGAATCCTAACTTCTTAGCCTCCAGTGTGAAAAAACTGGCAAGGGACCAGATACTTAAGATTTTTCCAGTCAACATATTCTCTCTATACCTTTTGCCTGGGACATCAAATTATAAATAGAATGACAATAAGAAATGTAACTACTAATGGGAAACTCTTTAACTGTTAATGGTAATGATTATATGAATCCTTTGGTTTGCGTATACTTTCCAGTTAGGCATAAAAGGAAAAATAATAAGAAGGATCAAAGTAAGGGGGCCCTTAACAGGAAATAGACTTTTTGAGACACATTAAAGACGACTTAAATAAACGGGAACATACACAAGGATTAGAAGATTCACTCTCATAAAGATGTCAGTTTTCCCCAAACTGATTTATGCTAGAGAGCGCCAAGAGACGGAACGAAACCCTTTGTCTATAGGAACCAACTAAGATGAAACAAAACTTCTCACCTCACCATCACTCTAACCTCAACCTGAAAGTCCAGGGGAAGGAATACCCTCGGCTGACATTTAACGAAAAAGCTCCAATCATCAAGAGCCCAGTTTCTCTTCCACGTCTTTAACACTGATAAGGGAAAAAGAAGCTTCCGCTTCTTCTCCCCTTACTCCCGACAGAGAAACGATCCCATAAGCACTACTGACAATAAGATAAAAATGTCCCCAGAGAACAGGACAGGACCGTGACGCCTAAGTGTCCTGATAGAGATCCTCTACTTTTCAGGCGAAAGAGGCTGCTCCCTCCCTCAGCTCTCCGCAAAGCCGGCAGCCGGCCTCAAACCTCCCAGGACGCCGCGCCGCCTCCCGCCGCCACCAGCGCTTTTTGCCCAAGCCCTGCCTTAGTCCGCTTCTCCACTTACGGGTGTTTTTCTCGGGCCCCTTTTCCTCTCTTGTTTTACCTCAGGAAAGGGGAAGACAGAGACCAATAGAGCGAAATTGCTCACCGAGTTCACCGCGTCCTGCAGCTGTGTGAGCCGGTCCGCCATGTTCCTCCTGCAAGCTAAGGAGGCTAAGGCAGCTGCTCGTACGCGATTAGGCAGCTTCAGGACGCGTCGTGGCCAATCATACGGCAACGTTCTTGGAAGGGGTGGAGTCAGTGGAACTCCACGCCTGGCGAGAAGAGGGAGGGTGGGACTTTTCCAAGGCTTTATTTAGGTTCGCTCTACCAGCCAAGGAGCTCTGCTGCGCGTATTTTGAGTAACTTAGCGGTTTTTCCGACTCCGTTCGTTTTTTGGATCCAGCGTACTGTTCTCGAGGTTTTTGGGTGTTAAACATTTTACAGAGATTGTTAGATTCTGCGGTTTTAAAAGTAATTTTCCCGACCCTCCCTTATATTCACGTTTAAACATTGTCTTGTGGGGCGCCTGGGTGGCTCAGTCGTTAAGCGTCTGCCTTTCGCTCAGGTCATGATCCCAGAGTCCTGGGATCGAGCACCGCATAGGGCTCCCTGCTCCGCGGGAAGCCTGCTTCTCCCTCTCCCACTCCCCCTGCTTGTGTTCCCTCTCTCTCTCTGTGTCTCTCTCTATCAAATAAATAAAATCTTAAAAAAAAAAAAATAAACATTGCCTTGAAGCATTGTTACATTGGATTTCCAGGTGGACCACATAACACACAGCGGGCAACTCAAGAATAGTTGGGGGTCGCAATACCGATTTTAACTTCAACAGATCCAAATTAAAATTCACCAGGCAGTCTTGGCTGCGTTAGGATGCCTCCTCTGTTGCTTTTGGGCGGTCCTCCCAAGTGGAGACTGGGTGCGTGCTTTAATTCTGAATGTGGGTGTGCTGGGGAAGCTGACACACATGGGATGGAGAGCATCCGAAAAATTAAGTACTAAATCGAGCTGTATTGACTGTGTAAGAAGAGAATGGTTAGAAAAGGAAGGTTTCTGTGGGCAAAGGTGAGTGGCAGAAGAGCCATTTGGAGTTCAGAGGTAAGGTGTGAGTGTAGGTAACTGATAAGAATCTCGTTCCTTTGACAGCGAAGAACTCAGTGTGAAGAACAGAAGAGGGTTCGTGGAAAGTAGTTCAGTGTGTAGTTGGGAGAAGGAAGGTTCCTGGAAAATGAGCCTTATGTGTAGGTAGAAAAAGGGACAATTTTTAAACAGATAGGATGTGCAATTTAGACTTAACCTTGAGACCTGTTGAGGGTTTAGGTGTGAAGGAAGATAATAGAAACTTGTATCTGCCTGGTTCAGTGAGTGGATCATGTGACGCCTGATCTCCTGGTCCTGAGTTTGAGCCCCAGGTTGGGCGTAGAAATTACTTTAAAAAAAAAGAAAGAAAAGAAAAGAAACTTGGTATCTAAGGAAAGTTAAAGCCTGGGACAGGGTGGCAAGAAATGAGCCTGGATCAGCAAATGACTAGTTCGTGGACTTGGGACAAACTCATCTCATATACCCTTCTTCTCTGGGTGATTATTCCTGATTACCCTACTAGGGTTGGGGGAAGGTGGGGGAATTATCCACTGAAAACTCAGCTTGTCAGATTTACCCCAACACTAGCAGGGAAGCTCTACTTCTGCTTCACCACTCCTTCCCCTTAATCCCCAATCTACATATCTGCTGGGACCTAATTAGGAACCTCTCCAGGTGAGGCACCCCCCCATAATGGGATTAATGAGAGATAACTCTAATTTGTTTTAATCATAATATGGGGTAATCTTGTGACTCTCTCTTCCCATCCTCAGGTGAGAGTATACCTTATTGAGTGCTTGCCAACTACCAAGAATGTGTTAGGTGCTGGGTTTGCAAAGGTGAATAAGCCAGGGGTTCATTGGGAGAAGGGCTTTGCAGTTCCAAGAATGAAATGGGTTAGGCCTAGACTAGGGTGTTAACTCTGATAAGAGAAGAAGAAAGGTTTGTTTTGAAGGAAATGTTAGCATGGGTTGGTGCCCGGTTAGATATAGAGGGATGAATGAGAGAGCCCATAAAGAGAATACTGTTTTGCCTGATTGAAGAGAACTTGGGCACCTGGCGGAGAGGAGCCACTTGAAGACAAATCATGTTATGACACAGCTTTTGTCCTGTCATTATCTTCTTAAAGGTCTTCAGTAGCTCTGCTGAGACCTCAGGCTGGTGTACAGCCATTTCTGCCTGGTTTTCAAGGGTCACAATAATCTGTCTCCAGAGAACAGATCCAGCCGTCTCTCCCAATAATATTCTGAGTGAAATCAGATTTTTCATCCATGGTCCCTGAACCCTTGGTTTTCCCGGGCTTCTTAAGACCCTTCTGGCCATGGACACTTTTAAGAATGAGATGAAAGCTATGGACCCTTTCCCCAGACCAGGCTCAACATTTTTCATACGTTTTTAAGGGGTTTATGAATCTCCTGAAGCTGAGGACTTCAGGGAAAAACCCACCTGCCAAAAACAGTCTTCTTGTGTCTAGCTCAGGATTTCTCAGCAGCAGCACTATTGACATTTTAGGCTGGATTCTTCTTCTTCTTTTTTTTTTTCTGGAGTGCTATCCTGTGCCTTATAGAATGTTTAGCGTCATCACTGTCCTCTACCCATGAAGTGACAATGGCAAACTCCCAGTGGTGACAATACAAAATATCTCCAGATATTCCCAAATGTCCCCTGCAGGGCAAAATTGCTCCCATTTGGGAACCACTTGTCTAGCTCTTTCCTCATTCTTTACCTTTATCCAAATAATTGCTTTGCTGCTATTTCTTTACTCTTTTACAGTTTTACCTTTTTTCATGTAAATTCTATGAATTCCTGGAGTCCACATGGACCACTCCTTTTCCTTTTTATGATTTTGACACTTTTTCATATGCTTTTTCACTTGCTGTTCTTGCATCCCCAACTGGATTATATGGTTTGAAGAGCAGAAACCCAGTATTACATACCCCTTAAACACATAATTTTGGTAAGTATGTTCTTTTAAACTTCATTTTATTTTTTAAAGTTTATTTACTTATTTTTGTAGTAATTTCTACACCCAATGTGGGGCTGGAACTCACAACCCCCAGATCAAGAGTCACTCAGTCCAACTGAGCCAGCTAGGCACCTCTACACTTCATATTATCAAAAGTTTCAAACATATACAAAAATAGAATAATAAGGTGGACACTCACGTATTCATCACCCAGCTTCAATTATCAACTCATAGCTAATCTTGTGGTAAGTACTTTGATTTTTTTTTTAAATCTGTAGTGACTCCTTATTTAAAAAAAAATCATTAACAATTTTTCAACTTAGCATTCCAGACTCTTTTTTTTTTAAAGATTTTATTTATTTATTTGAGAGAGAGAGAGAGAGAAACAGTATGAGAGGGGAGAGGGTCAGAGGGAGAAGCAGGCTCCCCGCTGAGCCGGGAGCCCGATGTGGGACTCGATCCCAGGACTCCAGGATCATGACCCGAGCCGAAGGCAGTTGCTCAACCAACTGAGCCACCCAGGCGCCCCCGCATTCTAGACTCTTAACTACTTTTATTGCCTACTCAGTCACAATTTATTAAACATCTAAAACATTCCAAGCACTGGGCTGAAATACTATAAATAAGCATTTGCTATACTAGACTCCCTTTGTTCCCTTGTTGACCATCCCCTCACCTTATTTTAAACATTTCTTTTTTTTTAATAAAACCCTTCCTGAAACCCTACTATAAGTTAATTGCTCCCAATCTGGGGCGCCTGGGTGGCTCAGTCGTAAGCGTCTGCCTTCGGCTCAGGTCATGGTCCTGGGGTCCTGGGATGGAGCCCCTGCATCGGGCTCCTTGCTCAATGGGAAGCCTGCTTCTCCCTCTCCGCCTGCTTGTGTTCCCTCTCTCGCTGTCTCTCTCTGTCAAAAAATAAATAAAATCTCAAAAAAAAAAAAAAGACCTAGTGTACGTTTGGAAAATGCTTTAACCGAGGGCCTGTGATTGCTCTGAGGGAAGAAGGCTATCTTAGCTACTCAATTAAGGCATAGGATTTAATAGGCAGTGACTCTGGTGCCATGTTGTGAAGTTAGTATCTCCAGAACACAGCATAACTTTATCATATTTTAAAAAAGAAAGATTTATGATTACCTAGGAAGACTCCATCTAGATTCAGGGCTCTCTTCCAATTAATCTGTCAGTCTCTGTGGATTCTTTTGCCCAGAGGAATCTAAGAGCTTAGTTTTTTCTTCTCCCCCTTTTTTGGGGGGGCATAAGGAGGGACAACTTATTGAATCATACACAGTATAGGTTTTTTAATGTCTACATCACCTATCATCTAATCATATGTAGGAGACTTAGTGAATTCTATTTGGAAACAGATCTTGTGTATTACATTTGTAGATGTTGTGTTACAAAGCATAAAGAAGTATTTTTCAGATAGTGGTCCCAATAATATTATGTACAGGTTGGGACCTGGGATTGTTAGAGGTTCTTAGCCCTTGAGTTGTTCTGTTAAGTAAGCCAAGACAAACTTTATGTCTCTAAAGGGTTTTACAATTTTCTCTAGACTTTCAAATTTGTTTTTTTATATATATATATATTCTTTAGAGCACAATGAGGGGCTCCTGGGTGGCTCAGTCGTTAAACCTCTGGCTTGGGCTCAGATTATGGTCCCAGGGTCCTGGCATTGCACCCCACATCTGGCTCCCTGTTCAGCAGGAAGCCTACTTCTCCCTCTCCCACTCCCCCTGCTTGTGTTCCCTCTCTCGCTGTGTCTCTCTCTGTTCAATAAATAAATAAAATCTTTTTAAAAAAAAAAAGCTTTAAAAAAAATTGCTCCCAATCTTCACCACAATTGTTCCTTACACTTTTGTTACTGCACTTAGCATATTGAGATGTAATTATTCATACATGACTAATTCCCTCACTACCATGAGCTGCTTGTGGGCAAAAAACATTTTAATTTTCTCCGTATTTCCAATACCTAGCACCTAGCATTTAGTCTGGCACATAGAAGCCAATGAATGCATATTTGTGGACCAAATGAATACATTTTCTATCATAATGATTTTCATATAATAATTACTAAGTAAACATTTTTTGGATTTAATTTAGTAAACACAGTCAAAATAATGTAACCCACAGGAACAAAAGAGTTAAAAAAAATACAGAGCAAAGGTGAGATTAGAGTGGGATAGGATAAATGGGCAAATTTCACAGAGTGCCTTTCTTGCCTTTCCCCTAGAGCCCTGTCCTCATCTCTACCCAAGGTCTTGGGCTTTATAAAATATCTAGGATAGGTTGCTTGTCTTCCTTCCTTTTCTAAATTTTAGGCAGACTTTAAGGCTCTAGTTATCTATATCTTCGGTTTGGGATCTTCTCAGTTTTTGCATTTCCTTCCTTTCTTTTCTTTCTTCTTTCCTTCTTTCTTTCTTTCCTTCCTTCCTTCTTTCTTCTTTCTTTCTCTCTCTCTTTCTCTTTCTCTCTCTTTCTTTCTTTTTTCTTTCTTTCTTTCTTTCTCTCTCTCTTTCTTTCTTTCTTTCTCTCTCTTTCTTTCTTTCTTTCTCTCTCTCTTTCTTTCTTTCTCTCTCTCTCTCTTTCTTTCTTTCTCTCTCTTTTTCTCTCTTTCTTTCTCTCTTTCTTTCTTTCTCTCTTTCTCTCTTTCTCTCTCTCTCTCTCTTTCTCTCTTTCTTTCTTTTTCTTTCTTTCTTTCTAGAATTTATTTATTTATTTGAGAAAGACCGTGAGTGAGCACAAGCAGGGGGTGTGACAGAGGCAGAGGGAGAAGCAGACTCCCTGATGAGCAGGTAGCCCAATGTGGGGGCTGGATCCCAGGACCCTGGGATCATGACCTGAGCTGAAGGCAGACGCTGAACAGACTGAGCCACCCAGGTGCCCCTGCATTTCCTTTCAATTCATAGGAATGACAAACTCATCTGCAAAGCTGCTGAGCCCATTTGCTTCACAGGTTGCCAGTGGAACTCTGACATGAGCAGGGAACCTCAGCCAATGTTCTTCCCAAGCTGTCACAGTATTTCAGAGCCAAAGTACTAAAGCCCTCTTCTGACTGCTGACTCATCTGTCATCAGCTGTCCTCTGCAGCTAAGGGAACAGCGATACAAAGGTATGGAGGAGAGACAGTAGGGTGAGTTCAGGAAACTGAAATTAATTCAATGTGGTCAGCATAGACGAATTGAGTTTAGTTGCAGCATGAACCTGGAGAGGTGGACAGGGGCTACATCATGAAAACCATTGTGTCATACTCAGGAAGGTGGACTGTTATCCTGAATGCTTTTATAAGAAAATCTTTAAAATTATACATCTTTTAAAAATTAATGTTTTATTCAAAAGCAATACATATTCAATGTTGAATTTTTACAAAGTGCAGAAATGTGGAACAAAAATCATTGCTGGGGCACCTGGGTGGCTCAGTCGGGTAAGGATCTGACTCTTGATCTCAGCTCAGGTCTTGATCTCAGGGTCGTGAGTTCAAGCCCCCCCATTGAAATTAATTATTACAAATTTAAAAAATTAAAAAATGATCATTCTTAACCCAATCACCCAGAGATAACTATTTTAAACATTTTGATATTTTTTCAACTTCTCTATGTATATAAACATGAATAAAATGGCAACAAGATCAAGCTCATACTACATATATTTTTGCTTTGTAACTTGCCTTTTTATAAACACAATCAGTTGCCTTCCCAAACATGATTTTTGAAGTGCTACACAGTATTCTATTATATAGATGCGTCACGGGTTATTTAGTCAATTCCTTATTGTTGGGCATTTAGATTGGGTTTTGTTGCTCTAACACCTTGTTGAAGGGGCGCCTGTGTGGCTCAGTCAGTTAGGTGTCCTACTCTTGATTCTGGCTCAGGTCGTGGTCTCAGGAGTGTGGGATCGGGCCCCACGGGGGGGCTCTGTGCTCAGTGTGGAGTCTGCTTGTCGGCTTCCCTGTGCTCCTCACACCACCTGTGCTCCCTCTGTCAAATAAGCAATAAATAAATAAAATCTCTAATATCTTGATAGTTTTGTACACTAATTTTATACAGATATCTAATGCGTGTACATATATACATACTTAAATCTCAAAGTGGAATTATCATACCAAAGGTATGAATATTTTAAAGGTTTTTGATGCAGACTACGCTATAAAAAGTTGTGTCAACCTCACTCCCACTGGTCCTATCTTAGAATGTCTACTTCTCAGCTCTTGTACCCACACTGGATATTCTTCTAAAATATTTATGTCTTAGGTCTTCTTTTATTTAAAGATTTTTGTTTTGGGGGCGCCTGGGTGGCTCAGTCAGTTAAGCGTCTGCCTTCAGCTCAGGTCATGATCCCGGGGTCCTGGGATGAAGCCTGTGTTGGGCTCTCTGCTCAGCGGGGAGCCTGCTTCTCCCTCTCCCTCTGCCTGCCACTCACCCTGCTTGTGCTCTCACTCTTGCTCTCTGTCAAATAAATAAATAGAACCTTAAAATTTTGTTGTTGTTGTTTTAAACACCTTTATTTTGAGAGAGAGAGTGCACATGCACAAGTCGGGGGAGGGACAGAGGCAGAGGGAGAGAGAATCTCAAGCAGACTCCACCCTGAGTGCCAAACCTGAGACACGGCTTGATCTCACGACCCCAAGATCATGATTTGAGCTGAAATGAAGAGCTGGAACCTTAACCGACTGAGCCACCCAGACACCCCCTCAGTGTCTGAATTTGATTTTTGTTGTTTTTGTTACTAGTGAGTTTGAATGTTTTTCATTTATTGGCCATTTGTATTTTTTTTGTCATTAACTTGGCTTTTATTTTTTTAAAGATTTATTTATTTATTTTAGAGAGAGCATGGGCAGGAGGCGCAGAGGGAGAGGGAGAGAGAATCTTAAGCAGATTCTGCACTGAGTGCGGAGCCCTCAGCCGGGTGGATCCCACCACCCTGAGATCACAACTGGAGCTGAAACCAATAGTCATTCACTCATGGGCCTGGGCCACCCAGGTGCCCCGCGACTTTTCATACTGCTGTTGGTGTTTTTTGACTTTCATACAATTTAAATTTTTAAGAAGCCAAATCTATCAATCTTTTCCTTTACGATTTCCTCCTTTGTTTTTTTTTGCTTAGAAAGTTCCTCCCCTGAATGCTTCTAACCACTTCCTGCTTGTCGCTTCCAGATTCAAATACATTTTTGCTTAAATGAACTGTTTTAAAAGTTTTAAAAGGAGCTTCCTTCCATTTTGAGATCAAGTTTTGTTTCTTTGTTTGTGTGTGTGTGTTTGTTTTTTAAGCATTTATTTCAGGTCACCTGGGTGCCTCAGTCGGTTATTAAGCATCTGACTTCTGTTCAGGTCCTATCTTGCCACCCTGGGATCAACCCCGCCTCTGGCTCCCAGCTCATCTGGGAGTCTACTTCTCCCTCTCCCTCTGCCCCTCCCCCGACTCGTGCTTACTCTGTCTCTCAAAGTCTTAAAAAAATAAGAAACATGTATTTCTTCTCTCTTATGGTTTTAATGAATACTTCGGGATTTCATTTGCCTAGGGTGAGATAGAGTTCTAACCCTCCTCCCCAATAGGGTGCAGTTAATCAGTTATCAGTTTATTAAATCTATCCAATGATTCAAATGCTACCCGTATTATAACCACTCTTATCATCATCCCGGGATTTCATCTGTTTAGAGTTACAGGAATGAGGACATGTGGGACTGTGAACAAGCACCATTAGGGATAGACAGTGCTACCAGAGGTGTGAACCTTTGGACCAGGCAGAGGGAAAACAGGAAAAGAGTTGTGCCTGTTTAGACTAGGGTGATTGCTATAGGTTTGTAGTTTAGTAGTGGAATGACCCAAAATGTATTTTTCAAGATAGTTGCTCATCAAAATATCTAAATGAAAAGTTTAAAGAGCAGGCAAAAGAAACCAGAGCAATCTGCCCCCAAATTACCGAGTCTATAATACCTAATTCCACAATTAGCTCACGAGCCACCTGTCACGTGGACTGCTGTCCTTTAAACAGCCCTCAGGTATAAAATTTGAGAGAGGAACTTGGGTTAAGGTCTGGAGTCTTCTAGGATATTTCGCTTTGAGAAAATGAAACTATTTTAATATGTGGAGCTCACTACTACAGAAATATAACTCGCACCGCACTTTCGTACGAACATCGGCCTGAGCAGCTAAGGGAAACAAACCCATTGTTCGTGGGTTTTGAGTACCGGGTTCGTACTTTTCCTTCTTGCAAAGGGCAGTTAAGCCCAGGAACAAGAGCCTGGAGACGTTAGGCCGCAACAGAAAGTTATTATCTACTCTAACGGCGGTTTTCGTAAGTGGGAAAGATACAAAAGTGGGAAGTACAGGTTACACCACAGAACTTTCCGGGGTCTCCTCGACCCCCACCCACGCGCGCAGTGCCGCAGGGACTCGAGGGAGCGCAGCGCCCAGCAAACTCGCCGGGCGCGGGGAGGAGGTGCACGCCGGCTGGAACCGCCCCCCTCCGCCTTCGCTCGTGGCGGAGGGGGACCCGCGGCGGTGACGTAAAGGGGGCGGGGAGAGGCGCGGTGTGGGGTTGCGGGGTTTTTGCCGGAACAGGAAACCTCTCCGTGGGGCTCAGGCGTGCGGCTGGCATTGGACGCCCGCCCTGTGGGGCAGGCAGGTGTGCGGCGTGTGCGCCTCGCAAGTGATGGGACCCGGCGCGAGCGCCCCGGGGTAGTGCGGGCGAGGCTACGGGGCCCGGCCCGGGCAGCCATGGGGCTCCTTCGGCTGCTGGTTCTGGCGGTGCTGGCGTCCGAACCCCGCGTGGCCGGTGGAGCCGAAACCGTCGGGAATTCCAGCGAGGGTAAGGTCAGGGGCGCCTCACTTCTGCAACCTCAAGTTGGTTTTGCATTTCTTGCAGGGTCGCAGTCCACCTCGGGATCTGTGCATGCCGCAGGGCAGGTGGTGAGTTCAGAACCGGCAGGAGTGGATCAGGGTCCTTTCCTGCTGAAGGAAGCTCCCATTGCCAAGGAGGCCTCACCGTCAACCTCCTAATTTAAGCCGAGGAAATAGGAAGGGTTAACTAACTCTCCTGTTCAGACACGTTTTTATCTCCCTAGGGAGCAGCCATGTGTTTGCAGGTTGAATTTAACGCATTAAAACACCTCTTTGCTCTCCAGTGGTATATCTGACACTCGACAGTGAGGCTTGGTGCAGAACTAAGGGCTTTATTAATAATGTTCCTCCAAGCTGCTGCGGTTTTTTTACACTCCAAAATCTAGATGCTTTTCAAATTGGTTATGCTCTATGTGGTTTGAAAGGAAAAGTGAACCCAGAATGGGACTTTGGATAGATCATGTGCTCGGTGAATGCGTTTTAGCGATAGCTCCTGGTTTGTTAATATAAACCATAAAAAAGCACTGATTGTGCTAGGCTGATGATAATCATGCGCTTTTCCCTGAGGTTAATCACATTCTTAGTTTTATTTTGAGCTTAAGAGACCAGTTGCATGGGGCGCTGGGTGGCTCAGATGGTTAAGCGTCTGCCTTTGGCTCAGGTCATGGTCCCAGGGTTGTGGAATCGAGCCCCGCATTGGGCTCCCTGCTCAGCGGGAAGCCTGCTTCTCCTTCTTCCCCTGCTCATGCTCTCTCTCTGTATCTCTGTGTCTCAAATGAATAAATAAAATCTTAAAAAAAAAAGACCAGTTGCAGTTCTGAACCAATGTGTTTTCTGAATAATGTGGTTGTGTTCCTAATTGCTCATCTTAGAAAAGCTCTTGTGCAAACTGAATCATAGAATCATTGCACAGGAGTTAAGGCCAAAGCTGAAAAGAGCAGTTATATTTTTGCTGAAAAAATAGCCTTGTTAATAATAGGATGCTGACATTTCACTGTGTGCAGTAAGTGCCAGGTGCTTTCCATGGCATTGTTATTTAATCCTCACAACCCTATGAGATAGTTACCTTCCTCACTTGGCAGAGGATGAAGCTGGGGCCCTGGATGATGTTCATTACACAGGTGAACAGTTAATAGGGGCACAGGCGATATTTGAGCCCAGGTGTGTTTTGCTGCAATTTTAATTTTCATGGTCTTTCCACTTCAACAAAGCTGCCCTCCAGTAAGAATATTTTACTTAGTATGGTGCTTTACACTTAATTCTATGAATTGTCATTCCTCAAAATAGCCTTATGAGAGAGGTAGTGGTGATGCTATCTCCATTTTATTTTATTTTTTAAAAATTTATTTATTTTAGAGCGAGCAAGTGCAAGGGGGGGAGGGGCAGGGAGAGAAGGAGAGAATCCCAAGCAGACTCCCCTCCCCGCTGTTCAAGGAGCCTGATGTGGGGCTGAATTACCCCCCCCACCCCACCCTGAGATCATGACCTGAGCAGAAACCAAGAGTCAGGCACTCAACTGACTGAGCCATCCAGATGCCCCACTATCTCCATTTTAACAGGTGAAGAATTTGAAAGATTGGCTTTGTAGTTGATCAAGGTTTCTGAGTCAGGAGGGCTGTGATCCACATCTTTTCTAGTTCTGCACTTTTTATTTAATATTATCTTCATTCTTGTTTTACATTCATATCTAGTAATTTACATGGAATTACAATAGTAATTGGAGTTGAGCAGAATGTCATGTGGGCCTTCTAGTATTTGTGTTATTGCTGGTGCTGAATTTAAGGTAGCAGGCCATTTGTGTAGTTCGTTGCAAGTGATCTCTTTTAAAAGTATGTGAAAGGTAGTGTGTACATTTCTGTGTTTCAGTTTTTAGGGCTAATGAAAATTTATAACATATAAATGAAACATGGGGAGAGGCAGTTGAATGCCGACCAACTTAAGTATCCGAACTGTTTTTTTAAATAGTTCATCTGAAGAGAATTATAAAGACTAAGCTTTCACAGATCTAGAATTTGGTTGTGTCAGAGCACAAACAGGTAAATTTTAGTAAAAAAAAAAAAAGAGTTGGATAATTTTAAGGTTCGAGTTTAGGATCTGATTGGGAAAGAAAAGGAAAAGATTAGGATTGGGCAGCTCTTTTTAGAAAGAAATTATTGGAAAGAAAAATGACTCTGGGTAGGAATGGAGGAAGGGTATGAAAAATAGAAGAGAGTGCCTGGCTATGGGTCAGATGGCAAAAAATATCTTTGGCAGAAAAAGCAGAACCATTGTTTTTTAGAAGAGAGCCACAGCCTAAGTGCTCTGTCTCCATCTTAGCCATTTGTCTGCAATATCATTTGGTGTGCTGTCTTTTTCCTTCCCACTCACAAAGTCATAAGATCTAATTATGCCTCATAAAGTGAATCCTTTTCCAGATGGCTTAGAGAAGTTCCTGTTAACTTCTTCAGGATACATTTTGGATACATGTCTCCTTTTGCTGTGTCTTTTTATGAGTAGAAATCAAATGCATTTTCTGCCAGACTATACTGTTAAAATCTTGATTTTTAGTACTTTTCCTTGTTGCTCCCTGGAAATCTCTTTCCCATTTTGATGTTTGTGATGGACATGCTGGGCATGTATAGTCCCCTTCTTTCTACTAGTTTATTCGCAGGGCCATTTTGAATGCCTGACTTTTTTTTTTTTTTTTTTTTAATAAGGAGATGAGCCTCTGAAATGCTGGAAAGCTAAGGGAAGTTAGAAATGATACTTTATTGTGTAGCATTGGACAGTTTAAAATTTGTTTTCTATTTGTTTTATACTTTCGGTAGCCAAATGATGTATGCAGTACATCACCTCCATTTCACCATGGGGAAACTGAGGCTCAGAGGAAGTAAACTACTTCCCTGAGGTCATAACATTCAGCCATCCTTCACCAGACATTTACTCTGTGCCAACTATGTGACTGGTACTGTACTAGACACCAGGATGTTAAATATAACAAAACCCTGCATAGCCAAGAGTCAAACCACAACTGGTTTGATGAATATGCAGTCTTCTGTAAAAATTGTGAAATGGCTAATAGACTGCCAAGGTAATACTGCCAAAGAATTTGCACACAGAAGTTAGGTTAAAGATGACTAAGAATAGGAAAAAATATATTTATCTTTTCCTAATTCATCAAACATTGTGTTAGGAGTTCTTAGACCTGGCTGAACATTGGAGTCACCTGGAGAACTTTTTAAAAAGGCAGATTGTTGAAGAGACAACTAGAAATTGAAATTTAAAAGGAAAAATGAATTTCCATTAGCATCAAGGAACATAGAATATTTAGGGGTTGGGGCACCTGCGTGGCTCCGTCATTGAGAGTCTGCCTTCGGCTCAGATCATGATCCCAGAGTCCTGGAATCGAGCCCCGCATCGGGCTCCCTGCTCAGCAGGGAGCCTGCTTCTCCCTCTCCCTCTCCCCCCTGCTTGTGTTCCCTCTCTCGCTGTGTCTCTCTCTCTGTCAAATAAGTAAATAAAATCTTTAAAAAAAAGATATTTAGGGGTAATTATAATGAATATGTAAAGATCTCTACAGAAAAATGTCACACAACATTCTTGAGATAAACTGAGAAGCCAAATAAGCAGAAGGATATCTCAGATTCATAAATTAGAAAATTTTATGTTATAAGGATAGCATTTCTCCCTAAATTAATACATTCGTTGCCATCCCAATCAGATTCCAGGCAGCTATTTTTGTGGAAATTGACAAGCTGCTTTCGAAAATATATATGGAGATGAAAAATGGCCGAAATAGTCAAGATGGTCTTGAAGAGAAAGAACAAATTTGGGGCAGAAATGAAGACAATGTAATATTGGTGTTAGGATAGACAAATAGACCACTGGAATACAATTAAGAGTCCCGAAACAGACCAACACATGTGCTCACTTATATGAAAACTGAAATTGCAGAGTAGTAAGGAAATGGTGGTATTTTCAATAAAGGGTATTATGTCAAATCGATATGCATATGGAAACATCCACCTTGACCACCTGCCTCACACCATATATAAAAATCAACTTTAGATTGATTTTAGACTTAAATATCAAAGGTAAAACAAAGATCTAGAAGTTAACATGGGGAAGGTGTCTTCATAATCTTAGAATATGTTGGCAAAGATTGGATTAGAATGACATAGAAAGGACTAAGCATAAAAGAAAAACTCAAGAAATTGGACATTAAAATTAAAACTTTTTTTTAAAAGATTTTCTTTATTTATTTGACAGAGACACAGCGAGAGAGGGAACACAAGCAGGGGGAGTGGGAGAGGGAGAAGCAGGCTTCCCGCTGAGTAGGGAGCCTGATGTGGGGCTCGACCCCAGGACCCTTGGATCATGACCTGAGCCGGAGGCAGACGCTTAACGACTGAGCCACCCAGGCACCTCAAAATTAAAACTTCTTTTAATCTAAAGGTAACAAGAGTGAAAAGATGAGCTACAAGAATGGAAGAAGATATACTGACAGAATGCTCCTATTAATGATGTATAAAGAACTAAAATTCAGTCAGGACAGCCTATTTTTAAAGTGGGCAAAAGTCTTGAATACAGACCCTTTTACAAAGAAAGTATCCAAATGGTTATAAACAAAACAAGATGTTCTTAACATCTTTAATAATTAGGGAAATGCAAATTGAAATCACAGTGAGATACTACTATGTACCAAACAGAGACACTGGTGATACCAAGTGTTGCTGAGACAGTTGGGCAACCAGAATACTTTTCCACAAGTTGATAGGGGTGTAAATTGGCAAAATCATGTGGGATAAATGTTTGGCAGTATCTACTAAAGCAGAACATAAGTTACCCTATTACCTGATAATTCTATTCTTAGGTTCTACCCAATAGAAATGTGTACATATGTGCACGAAAAGACATGTACAAAAAAAATGTTTGGAGTTATTCATAATAACTTCAAATTAGAAGTAATCCAAATGTTGATTAACAGAAGAATAGATAAGTAAATTGTGGTATATTCCTTTTATGAAGTATACAACAATGAAAATGAGTAAGTCATGGTTACTTACAGTAGCTTGGATGAATTTCACAGGTATGGTATTGATTTTTAAAAAGCTAGATACAAAAGAATTCGTCCTTTATGATTCTACTTAATTAAATTTCAGAAATAGGCAAAGCCCATCTATGGTGTTTGAAGTTAGGATTGTGGTATTTCTGGGCGGGAGGGAAGGTTTAGTGATTAGAAGGGACCATAAGACCTCTAAGATTGTAGAATGCTCTTTCTTTACCTACAGTGTAAACTTAATGCACTTCTCTGTATGTATGTTATTTCAATTAATGTTTTTTAACTGACACTTGTACCCTAACCCCTTGGATTTTTATTTAAGCAGTCTGGCTAGGGGCCCAGGCAGCAATAGTTTTTAAAAAGCACCTCCAGATGATTGTAATGTACAGCCAGGAAGGATAACCACTGTACTAGAATTTCCTTCTAATAAGGAAACCTTATGAGTGCTATAGAAAATTTGAAAAATAAATGTACGAAGAAAAGGGAAAAAATCATTTAAAATACACCCCCAGAGGCACCTGCTTTTAATACGCCTACTTATTTTGTCAGGTGATCAGGTTTTTAAATCATGAATACCGTGTCTCTTATTATCTTGCATCTGCCAGGTTCCTGCTACAGGCATTTGGAGAAAGAGGATTAGTGAGGTGTCATCTTTCTCATAACTTCTGGAAATCCAGGAAGTAATAAATGAAAGTTGTAGCCAGGTGTTTTTCTTGAATTCAGAAGCAGAGACTGTAACTTAATGTTTTGGTCCTGATCATTATATATTTTCATATGGACTGCTTGTTTTCATTTCTGATTTTCTTAATGAGAACAAGACTTCTTGGGTAGTTTAACCATTTAGGATCAAAGGTGATCTGTTACACTGTCACAGCAAAAACCTTCTCAAATAGGTTTTACTGCCTGATACGTATGTATATAGTGATTGTTTCTGCACAGTATATTTGCTGTAGGTATTGATTTTCTCTACATTTCTTACCTTTCTATAATAAAGTTATATTATCTGGAAAAATATTACCATTTTAAGGGAAAAAGAAAACTAATGATGAAAGTGTTGAGAGAGTGTCATCATTTTGTCTAGAGTATGTTCTTATTTTTATAAATTTGAGATGAAGACTTGAGGTAGAATCTGTGTTTTGAGTGCTATCAATAATGGAGGTTTTTTTCCAAATTGTGCAGTTTCTGATAAGAGCATCTCACCATCATTATAGAAATTTGATAAACAGTGAAACGTGTGAAGAAAAATCCCTTAAAATATACTTGCAGTGATATCTACTTTCAATACCCCTATTTACCTTAAGTTATCAGTTGTTTAATAATGTGTTTTAATTTCTGTGGTTCTCTTTCCTTACTGTCTCTTAAAACACTGAAATTTTTGGTTCTCCGAGTATTTCTGAGTTGTGATTTATTTTCACCCCTGTGTGATAGGTTAAGGGAAGGTTAAGAAAAGCTTGACACCAAGACTTAACTAGTTGATAGCTTTATTTATTTATTTAAAGATTTTTTTTAATGTTTTTATTTATTCATGAGAGTCAGAGAGAGAGAGAGAGAGAGGCAGAGGCAGAGGGAGAAGCAGGTTCCCCACTGAGCAGGGAGCCTGATGCGGGGCTTGATCCCAGGACCCTGGGATCATGACCTGAGCCAAAGGCAGACGCCTAACCATCTGAGCCACTCAGGCATCCCTAGTTGATAGCTTTAATCTCTTCCAGGGCTTTTAAACATTCTGGGTAGAGTTTTGATTCAAGGCTTGTTTAATGGGGGATAAACATACAGATTATCTGAACAGTTTCTAAGATATACTTACCAGCAAATTAGTGAGAATTACAGAAATTGTGAACAACCTTCACAAATTCATTTGAACCAGTTTTGATCCCAGTAGCCAATAGACAGAACAGGTGGTCCATAAGAACTTCATAAATATTTGTCAAATAGAAGAAATGGGGAAGAAAAGGGAAAAACTGAAAAAAAACTTAAAGACTGAAAATGTAACTAGAAAAAGCAGATGGTAGATGAGCTGAGTGCTATACCTGAAGCTAATAATACACTGTATGTTAACTATACTGGGATTTAAAAAAAAATGCAAAATAAAAAACGAGCTGAGTGCTTTGAACAATTAAAGGATGGAAATCCAATTAGTTCCTAGGAAAACAAACATACTGCTTTTAGTTTGACAGACTAGGATTTGTGGATATTCTTAAGACTTGGAAGACAGGAGCGTAGATGGGACCAAAATTAAAGTATGATGCATGCAATGTTTTTAGTGCCACTTACAGAAACCCACTTAATTTTATGTATAATTTGGTTTCCTAATAAAATAATCATGATGATGGGAAAGCCTGGAAAATGTAAAAATGTTTTTCTTGTTTCCCTTTATAAAAAGGAAAACAAAAAACTCCCTTACATTTTCTAGGCTTCCCTATCCAGATTCTGTTAAATCCTTCCTAATGTTTTTACCTCTATTCTGGCTGGAATTTAGTTCTACATAAAAGGTAAAGCATGTTTCTGCTAACATAAATAGAAGGAAATATACCATCTTCGTTTGTCATTGTTGCCACTAATTAAAATTCTCCCTGGAGTTTCAGAAATTAAATCATAGCCACCAGTAACTTTTTTCTATCAATTATAAAAAAGTTATGAAGGTAATATAATGGCATCACGAGGTTTGGGGAATTCATGCAGAGTAATGTTTGATCTCAGCCTAGCGTTTATTCATATATTCTGGGTGGCTTTCTTGGTTAGCCATTGTTGATAGTCTCTTTTTTAAATCATCCAGATGGAGTACTTGTGTTTAAAAAAAAAAAAAGTGTTGAAAATTAGCCTGTTTGGGAAATAGTACATAAGAATGAGTTTGAAGTTGTTAAATGTCTGGAGTATTTTCCTTTACCACCCACTGACTCTAATTTCCTTCTAAAATAAAATGATAGTTCCACAGTGGGACTCTGGTGACTTATAATCTATTGTCAACTCTGTTTCATCTTTATTAAATTTAAATCTTTTTTCCTATTTTTAGACTTGAATCCCCCAAGACTGCTTGTGTAATGTGTGGGAGCTCCTGTGCTATTTCAGCAGAGAGATGCTAACTGCAGGGTAGAGGATGGGATGGGCATCCAGGACCACACAAATAAAACAACCTATTTAGTGGACTGTTTGAGAATTAGGTTGATGAAAGAACTGGGGTGCAGCTGGGAGAAAGACACAGTGAGTGGATGAGTGAAACACAAGGGGAGACAAGCAGATGAGAAAGGCCTAGATGAGGTGTTGCAAAACTAGTGTGGACTCTGAACTTGATCCTTCAAAAGCTCCTTTTTCCAGAATGCCTGTGGTTCATGACTGTATGGACACTATGTGAAGTACCTGGTGTAGGCACTCAGACATTTTTGTCAGTTTTGATGGCACCCTGCTTTGCAAGCTAGGTAATTACAGTCCCATTTGACAGATGAAGAAATTGAGCTTTAAGGAAATTAAGTAACCTGCCTAAGATCACACAGCTCGTGATTGGTGGGATAAAATTGAAGCCCCCTATATCCCTCTGGGCTGGGCTGACTTCAGAATTCACCAGATCAGGTTCGATCAGGTTCTGTTTTTAATATCAGTGTATTCACAATTGTTAGTGCTTCCTTAGGGTTGTTAAAACCTTAAGTTCAGGGGCTCTGTTTTTGTTTTTTGAAGATTTTATTTATTTATTTGAGAGAGAGAGCATGCGCGAGCGCATTGAGGAGGAGGGGCCGCAGGGGCAGCAGGGGAAGGAGAAGCAGGCTCCCCACTCAGTGGGGAGCCAGCCATGGACCTCGATCCTAGGATTCCGACATCGTGACCTGAGCTGAAGGCAAGGTGCTTACCCAACTGAGCCACCTAGTGCCCCTGTTTTTTTAATAAAAATATTTTTTAAGTAAACTACACCACATGTGGGGCTTGAACTCATGACCTGGGGACCAGGAATCACATGCTTTACTGACTGAGCCAGCCAGGCACCGCCTGGAGCTCTGTTTTGAATGGAATTGTTATGGCTGCTTATAGTGGGGAATGTTCTGGCTCTGGGCGCTGGGCATCTTAGGCATCCTAAGCACTCTTTTGTTTACATTTTTCAAAACACCTTTCTTACGTTTTGGTGTTCAGTTCCACTCTTTACTAGCTGCTTCCCCTTCTTAAGCTTAACCGCCCTCATCATTAAGATAGGGGCAGTAATAGTAATATTTATCTCCCCAGGTTTTTCTGAGGATTAAATTAGGAGTGCATGTATGCTTATGTCTGAGATTTCTACAAATCGATATTACAGGTACAAACGTTACAGTGAATGTTTCTCCCGTTGCAGGTCTTCTTGAATTTTACATAGGGAAATTTAGATACTTCAAGCTCAACAGGCCCTCTCCAGAGGACGCCATTTTGCGTCATATTTCGAGCAATGCGTCTTTCCTTATTTTCCAAATACACTCACAGTATCAGAATACAACGATTTCTTTTTCTAAGGTAAGTATGGAGAGTTATTTCTGTAAACACCATTTCCATATTTTGGGGTCTTATATTTAGTAGAAACATTAGAATTTGATGCCCCTTTATGTTTGACTTTATATCCTTAAAAAGATCAAGATTGGAGCCTCTCAAGTTAGTGGTTTAGACTGGCAAAGAGGTGTGTGTCTCAGGCCTTTCTTGAGTGTGGTGACCTCTGACTTAAAGAGGGGGTGAGCAAGTGCCAAGTTTGGGGGTGGGATGGCCTTTACCGGATGTCTCCTGGCTGCAGTTTGGCTTTCCTCATGATATCTCACCTTTTTTTCTTACTCTACTGGGTCCTTAATGATTTTTACCTCTGAATATATTTTAATGGGGTTCCATCATTGTTCAGCCATATAGTGTTTACTGAGTTTACTAAGACCCCCCTGTAGGATCACCTTTATTCTTTGGAGTCTCATGGAAACAAAAGAAGCCCAATACTCAGGTCCTCTAGCCCTGTGCTCAGCTTCCTGCGTTTAAGACTCTTATTTCAGAGATCATCACTAACCCCTTCAACCTCATCCTCACCTTTGGGAAGTTTTTTATATGCCCTGGATTAGCTTAACCCATGAAGAATCTGCCATTTATATTAACTTTTTATAAGTCTATTTATATTCAGCCTATATGACCCCCTTAGACTAATAAATGAATTTCACTCTCTATGAAGTTGTGCTGCTTTTTATTTGTCCTCAGCATATCTTTTATAAGCCTGTCTTTTAATGTTCTGGAATTTGCTAAAAAACGTTCTTAGTCCAGTTCATATATATTCTATAGCCATTGGTCATATTATCTTTCAAACTCGATACTTTACATGTTGTATTCTAGCCTTCCTGCCCCTACCATGAAGGTTTTGAAATTGTATGTTTGGTAGTTTAATAGACTAGAAATGGAAGAGTTTGATCAAGGAAAAGAGGAAGGAATAAATTACGTTAGTTGCAAAAGAGTTAACCGTGTTTATGACCCCCACTCAGATTTTGTCTGCCTTCTTTGCAGCCGGAGGAGAAATCAAAGCATGTTAAATGTCATAACTTTCTTAGAAGGAAAAACCATTCCAGTTCCTCGGGAAAGCCAACCTTTGTTCCTGGCACTAAATTCAGAAGGAAACTTTCTATTCAGACCCTTACATAGGAGACAAAGTAAAATGCTACATAGACGATTTTCTTCTTCATAACATCATAGTGAAGACAACCTTTGAAGGAAGAGAAAGGATTGAAAAAAAAGGCATTTATATTTTTTTGCATGCCTATTAGGGGCTAGGTCAGTGGTTCTTAAGCTCTCCTAGGGCCCTAGACGTCGAATCTGCTAAAATCTCTGGACTCTGTACCCCTCAAAATGCATGGATATGTTTGTATAATTTCATGGGGACCTCTGGAAACTCATTGGGCCTCTGGGGCTCCTAGTTAGGAACCCCTGCGTTTGGTTTTCCGTGTAATTAATTTAATTCTCACAACAGTTCGACAAAGTACTTACACTGCATGTTTTTACGTTTGAGGAAACGGAGCTTGGAGAAAGGAACACGGACATGACTAATGTGAGTGAAGTGGCCTGACCGGGCAGCATGCTGGGCCTCAGTGTTCGTGCGGAGCAGACCTTAGCTATCCTGAATGTCCCTTTCCGGGGCTGCCCTTAGTCCTCACTGTATTTATACTGCTGAGCCGACGACAACCAGAACTGCCCTTAGCTCTAGAAATGAGTGGTCTGTGTGAAGAGAGTAGTTCCCGTTTCCTTCCAGAAGAAGTGTGGCACTTTGGATTTTTTGGGGTCATCATAGAAGTTGGTTCTTTGAAACTGTTGACTCTGCAGTTCATCGATTAGTATTTGAATCATTTTCCCGTGTGCTTGTCAAATTGAAACCCATCTGGCACTTTTTTCTTCCCATTTCTTAGCTTTAAGAAAACGCTCTGAATCTACTACCTCTTAAATTAGTATTTTGTTGTTCGAAAAACTTTCCAAATAGATGGGGTTAGGGGATAGTCCAGTGGAGTGGTGTGAGGGAGGATTTGAAAGGAGCACTTAAGAATAAGTTTGTTCACTGTCCTGATTGTGGTGATGGCTTACGAGCATCTATGTATATCAAAACTTACCAAATGGTATTCTTTATGTGTAGTTTATGACAATCACAGCTCAGTTTTTTAAAGAAACTTTCCAGGACTTGAATTCTTTAGGGGCGGGGCTCATGTTTTTGTTTTCGTAGTGATAAAGTGAATTTGTATATTGGACCTACATGATGGAGGCTGCCTCCGTGACCTGGTCCATGTCACAAATCTAAACCTGAGTCAACTTGCACTTACAGGGAAACACCTGTCCAGGAAACCTGCCATGACAGTCACCGTTCTCCAACTCTGCTCTAGCTCGTTTGCCTTACCTTAGAGAATAGGACCTGCTCACCTTCCTTATAAGGAAATTTCTGACTTCCTAGCCAATCATGGTCTGTTTCTGTTTTGCTTTTTCTAACACTGTACAACTCACTTTTGTCCCAAATCCTTCAGGTCCTTCTTCACTGCTTGTAAGGCACTGTACTCCCCTAATCTGTGGGTTGTTTTTCCTTGAATAAAGGACACCAAACTCTTTACTGACTTGTTTTCAGTTTTGTCATTTGACAGTAGTCTTAGTACTTGACGTACTAAATCTTAATTTAGGGAATTGAAAAACTTGGGAATTTCACTGTGCATCTCCTATTCCTATCAAAGATCATATATTTAAATAGTTCTTCCATGCATAGGCATGGACACCTGCACGTAGAGATGAATTCTTTATAAGGAAGGTCTGTGTTTCTTCCTTCTTGTTTTGAGAAGGTTTGGAATAGGACAGGCAGACGAGATCCAGCCTAGAATTTAAATATTTTGCTCAACTCCCTATTTATGATGACTCTTTTCTACCTTACTGCAGACTCTCCTTCACAATACCTCAGGAACAGGCACTGACCGAGGACTGGTTTTCATTCTTAGACCAGAGCAGAGTATGTGCACTTGGCACTTGGAGACTTTAGATGCTGAGCCTGTCCAAAACATGGCCATCCCACTCACCTATTCAGAAAGAGGTAACCTTTCTATCTTCGAATCCCTATTGACTCTCCAGAATGTGGAACTTATTCATGAAAATCCAAAGGAAACTATAATCCTTTTAAAAGTATTTATTGCAAGTATGGTATATTGAATCAACGATTTTAACAACAAGGGAGCCAAAGAATTTCATGATGATTGAAAGCCCGGGTAGGGGCGTAGGAGAATGCAGTCATTAATTCAAAAAAAAATTTAAGGAGCCCTTGGAGAAGCAGTAACAGAAAGGCAGGACATAGCCCTGAATACTTTAGCTGGTTATTCGAGGCAGAGGAGGGCATGGAAGAAGAACGGACAGTACTTGGAGAATGGCAGAATGGTGGGTGTGGCTGGAGCCATGAGTGTGAAGGGCCTTTTATGTAATTTGAGGTTTGTATTCTATTCTGAAGGAGCACAGAATTTTTAAGCAGAGGAATGATACGCATTTCATCTATCAGAAAGTTAGTGCTAGAAGAGCATGGGGAGTGGCTTGGGGAGGGCATAGCAGAATCAGGACTCAGCACACCTTTGAGAGCTCAGAGTGAGAAGATGTTTGGAAGGTAGCATTAATGAGACACAGTGACCAGTGGTTATGCATTATAAAAGGGAGGAGCATAGGCTTCCCATTTGGGCTGCTGCTAGGAGATAGTGATGCAAAATAGGGTTGAGAGGGAGTTGTCGTGGTGCTGGACAGTTGAGGCGGTCGGGATGGGGTCGATGGTGACTTCAGTTTGGGACATCATCTGAGATGCTATAGGACATCTGGATGGAACTGCATAGTAGGGAGTTTAAGGGTGTGGAGTGGAGACTTGAGGTTAGATGTCCACCTACAAGATTCTGAGTAAAAGCCATGGAAGCAAGTAAGATGGTCCAGGCATGTACTTAGAGATTTAGGGGGGAAAACGATAGCGGATACTTTCATAGTGCCTACCACATGTCAGGCACTGTTTCTGGGCGATGCTAACTGCTGAGGAATAAGCATAAGACTGAGGAGGAGTCAAGGAGGTAAAGAGAAGAGCCCGGAGGTTCTGCTTTAAGTAAGGAATGGTAAATAGTACATTGCAGAGAGGTCAAGGAAGTGACGGAAATTGTCCATAGGATAGTGCAATGAAGAGTGGGCTTTAGTGAGAATTGTTTTAGTGGCACAGTGGGGATGAAAACTAGATTACAGTGATTGAGGAATAAAGGTGAGGGTATTTAGATTGCTCTTACACAGTGTCCTATGTAGCAAAGGTAATGACCTGATAGAAAACCATAGACTTCGGGTTTTCATCAAGGACAGTGTACAAAGAAAAATTAGAGTAGAGCTTCCATTACAATCCACATCATTTTCTCAGGTGTGGTAAAGATTTCTAAATGCAGGAAAAGGAGAGTATGAAAGAAGAGCAGCATTGAAACAGGTATGCACATGGGGTTTCTCCATTCCAGATCTGGCCGGGGGAAATCAACCACCAGAATTCCAGCAGTTGATGGAAACCAGGACCCAACTGTAGGAATGATTGGATGAGTGTATGAAGTTGAGATCTTGTAGATCTTTAAATTGATCTGTCTTAGCTCAACCTTTCCACTTGAGTCTACCATGGACAGTTGTTTGCATAGAATTGAGCTCATGTTAAGTGACTTCTCTAAGTTCTGTCATGCTTAAGGTCATGAATAGGATCCTAATAAGAAAAGAAGAGCTGTTTCAGCCACATTATTAATGTAAACGAAATACCTAAAATTTGTATTAAATATCCAAATGCTATTCCAATACATGGTCTTGGGGGTCTTTTGAGGCCTTTTTAATTTTTACTCTTGTATATGCACAGACTCTTCCAGCACTGAGGATGACACCATCTTTCTTCCGGTTTAAAAAGCATGTGAAAAGTGGACACCCCTTTATTTAATGCCCGTGGAGTTCCTTTTCTCTTTGGCAGTGTTTTTTCCCCCCTCTGTCCCTGGGTTCTTAAGCTCTTTTTATGCGATCAGGGACCCCCAAAATCTAATAAAAACCTGTCTCCTTAAGAAATGCACACATTCAACCTTTGGCATACAATTTCAAGGTGTTCATGGGACCTCCAAAGCCCATTCTTGGATACCAACTTGAGAATATCTGTCTCCAGACCTCTTCAACTTTAGAGCAGGGGTTGGCAAACACAGACCGTGAGCCAGATCCAGCCTCTGTCTGTATTGTACATAAAATTTTACTAGAAACAGCCATGTTCCTTTGCTTGTATATTGTCTGTGGCTGCTGTCGTGCCTCGAGGGCAGGGCTGAGTAATTGCTACAGAAACCATCAGTTGTGTGAAGCCTAAAATATTCACCATCTTACCCTTTACAGAAAAGGCTTGCTGACCTCTATTCCAGAGCCCGCCACCTCAGTTAACTTTTTCCTCTTTAACCTCACTCAGTTCATGTGGTAGTACAAAACCAGAAGCTCTATTATATTTAACTTCTATCTGGAAAGTTCTTAGTAGAGTTCTGTTTCTCTGAGTACGATTTGAGTGTAGGAGAATTCTGTGTTGAGTAACTTCCTTATTTTTCATCCAGATCCTGTCCCTGGAGGCTGTAATTTGGAGTTTGATTTAAATATTGATCCCAACATTTACTTGGAATATAATTTCTTTGAGACGACTATTAAATTTGCCCCAGCAAACCTAGGCTATGCAAGGTATGTCTACCTATCTCTATGTCTTCTAGCTCCTAAAACTGCCTTTAGGACATGCATGACTAGCTGTTGTGTAGCTTCGGTGAACTCCCCAAATCCATGATTCTCTTTAGTGAAATTGTTTTGTTTTGTTTTGTTTTTTTGGAACGGAGGTAATTTAAACATTGTTGAGTAATACTTGATCTGTCACTTACAATTAATATTGCCCCCCTCCATTCTTAGGAAGAGCCAGATGTTGAGTTTCTGTTGTGAGCTTAGAAGTACATTTAGTTTCTGTAAAGTTTTGATTATGGAAAGCATTCTGAAGCCATGAAACACCCTTATATTTTTGTAAGGACTTTGTTATTTTAATTAAAACTCTGCCTTAGTTTCTACTTTAATAGTAATGGTAGCTAACATTGAGTAACATTTGAATGCTGTCTCTGTACCATCCATAGTGCTGAGTGCTCTATGTTCTTGGTCATTTAATCCTGACAGTTTTATTCAGAAGGGGTGGTGGTTCTTATTTTACAGAGTGGTTCCCTAAGGGTTATTGAGATTAAGTGACATGGTGGCAAAGCTGCATGACTAACATTAACATCCGGTTATTTATCCATACTGCCTCTCAGTATGGTACTTTTCTCTGTATTGCCAAAATTGGAATCAATGCAGAAGTTTGAAATTTGAGGTTTTGGTTCCTTTTATAGATGGGACATGCCGCACAAGAGACTGATACTCAGTTTTGTTGGTTGACTTTAGAGGCACAAATCCTCTGCCGTGTGACATTGGGACGGGACGGGACTCTAGGTGGAGGTTGCTGTATGATGTCTATCAGTATTTTCTGCCCGAGAATGACCTCACCCAAGAGGGGTTGCTAAAGCATCTGCAGAGGATGGCTGAGGTGCCTCAGGTGAAGGCCAGTGCTATCAAGGTAAATCTGGTTCTTAGAATTTGTGTGGCCAGATTGTGACACTTTTTTTTAAGAGTTGAGAAGAGGAGAAGCTACCAGGAGCTTATTTCTTTTCTGTTTCCTTGATCTTTCTGGGGTTCTCACTTTATTCTCTTTCATTCTGTTATTGTCTTGCTAGTGATATCCCAAAGTAATGTTGGCTTTTGAGGAGGTGCATGTAAATTATGTTACGTTTTAGTTGCTGTCGCATATATGATCTGATCATCTTCAGCTATGGATGGAAGTGATTTTTCTACGTACTCCCATAACTATTAGATAAAAACTTTTGGCGAGTATAAAAGTTATAGTTTTTTTAAAAAAAACAATGAGAAACTGTTTAAGGATATACACATTGTCATTAATATTTACTTATTTATTTAAAAGATTTTGTATTTATTTAGGGAGAGAGAGAGAGAGAGCATGCATGGGCATATGGAGAGAATAGAGGGGCAGAGGGGGAGGGAGAGGGACCAGCAGACTCTGTGCTGAGTGCAAAGCCCCACATGGGCCTCGATCTCATGACCCTGAGATCACGACCTGAGCCAAAACCAAGAGCCAGCTGCTTAATCCACTGAGCCATCCAGGTGCCCCTGTCATTAATATTTAAACCCAAACTCAGAAGTCTTTTGGACTTCTTGAGTCCAAAACTTGAAGCAAAAGTTTTCTCTGATCTTTGGAACCCCTGTAAACTCTCGGAATACCAAGTGTGGGGTATGAGCCAGCAGCATTGGCACCACTTGGGAGTTTGTTAGAATTGTAGACTCCTTGGCTCCACCCTGGACCTACTGAATCAGAATTTGCATTTTGAGGTCCCCAGGTGATTCCTATGCATATTAAAATTTGAGATTCATGCTATAGATGATTTTTGTGGAGGGCAGGATTTATGTCTTAAAAGTTACCTGATAGCAGTATAATATAGAAGTTCATCCTTCAGTCTAATGGTTTATGGCTAGAGTTTTTCTAGACTGCTCTGATTTTTCCCAGAAGGTTGATAGGTTACCAGATTTTATAGGGAAGCATTGGCCTATGTGATTAGCCTAGGCCCTCAGTCTATTGCAGAGCAAGATCTCATTTTGTTGTCTTGTCACCTAGGATGTCATGGTCCCATGCTAAGAAGGAGCCTTATACAAGAAAACTCATTGTGCTTATTCACAAATTTGGAAGCTCCTTTGGATAAGTTTACCAGTTGCCTTTTTACATAGAAAATTTTGAAGATCATTTTTATTCTCATGAAGAGAATAAAATAATTCATATAACAGGACTTTTTTAGGTTACTTTTTAACTTTCAGTGAAGAGCCCTCGTTGACTAGTGAGGGCATGTTGAGAAGAGTCAGAGCCTGTTTGAAGAGGCTTGTACTGGCCAACTTTGGAGCAATTCAGTCATCAAAAAGAGTAATGATTAACTATAAGTTTTGAATAAATAAAAACAAGTCCTACTGTTACTAAAAAAAGGGAGAGAAAAAGAAAACTCCTCAGTTGCTATCACTGGAGGAGACTCCTATACCAAATTACTCTGGAAATCGATACGGGGAGGAATTTACGCTGCCTTTTTTAAAAGAGGCACTGTAATTCATCCTTGTTCATGAGAGAAGGCTCTACATGGAAGAACCGACCAGTAAATGTAGAAGGAATAATAGGATTAGAAAATCACCATTTTCCACCCTTAGTGAAATAATTCAGGCAAAGATCTGCAGGTGAAAGACTTTTGGGGAAAAGGATATTCTCAGTATGCTCAGATTAATTCTAATTGCAAAGAGAAAACTTTTGGAGTGGAATGGTTTGATGGTCTCGGTCTTATCCATGTGGCCATTTAGCTTCATTGATAGCAGGTAGCTTGCCTTATGTGCTTACATGACTCCATCTGACATCATCACCATCACCTGTGAAGTATTTTAGCAAAATATGTTTAACCTGAATTCACTCCATTGGAGTTCCTGTTTATAGGAAATACGTGGGGTAAAAGAGCAAGTTGGACACCTTGAGCATACTCTGACAAATCCAGATTGTGGAATGTTCTATAAGACAACTGCTCTTTTTTTCTTAAGATTTTGTTTTTTATTTAGAGAGAGGAAGTGTGAGCAGGTGGTGGGGGGTAAGGGGCAGAGGGAGAGGCGAGAGAGAACCTTAAGCAGACTCCAGCACTGAGTGCGGAGCCCGACAAGGGGCTCAATCTCACAACCCTGAGATCACAACCTGAGCTGAAACCAAGAGTGGGAGGTTTAACTGCACCACCTAGGTGCCCCTTAAGATTTTATTTTTAAGTAATTTCTACACCCAACCCAGGGCTCGAACTTACAACCATGAGATCAAGAGTCACAGGCTTTACCAACTGAGCCAGCCAGGTGCCCCTATAAGACAGCCACTCTGGGGGTGCCTGGGTGGTTCAGTAGGTTAAATAACGACTCTTGATTTTGGCTCAGGTCATGATCTCAGGGTCATGAGATTGAGCCCTATATCGGGCTCTGCACTGGAAATGGAGCCTACTGAAGATTCTTCTCTCCCTCTCCCCTTCCCCCCCACCCCCGATAAAAAAAACAAACAGAAAAAGACAATTGCTCTTAATCATTGGGTGGGTGGGAGAGAGTGATGAGAAGGACTGTCCTAGATATCAGAAATAAACACCATGCATGAAATGGCTGGATTTTGGTTAAAGGAGAGAAAAGCTCTGAAAGACATGGTGTGTGTGTGTGGGGGTGCCTGGGTCGCTCAGTCGGTTAACTGTCCGACTTGTGATTTCAACTTGTGATTTCCTCTCAGGTCATGATCTCATGGGTTGTGAGATGGAGCCCCACATTGTGGGGCTCCATGCTCAGCGGGGAGTGTGCTTGAAATTCTCTCTCCCTCTGCCCCTCCCCCCACTTGTGTGGGTGCTCTCTCTCTCTCTCTCAAATAGGTGAATAAATCTTTAAACAAAAAAAAGACGTGGGAAAATCTGAATATGGACTGTGTATTAGATAAGAGATGATTGATTTTTTTGGGTGAGCTAAGGTATATGGGTATAAAAGAGAATATCCTTACTTAGTACCTTGCTACTCAGAGTGTGGTAGATGAATGGGTGGCATTGGCATCAGCTGAGAGATTGCTAGAAAAGTAGACTCTCAGATGCCTCCTCCAGCAATAGAATCAGGATCTAAATTATAACACCCTCCCTCAGTGATTATAGGCACCTTAAGTTTGAGAAACGCTGTTTTAGGATGTGCACACCGGAAGTCTTTAGAAGTGAAATGTCATGATATCTAACTTACTGTAAAATGGTTCAGCAGGAAAAAATAGAGGGAAAGAAGGAGGAATAAAAAAAGAAATAGGATAAAATATTAACAATTGTTAAATCTAAGTGGTGGTTTATAGTTTATTCATTGTATTATTCTTTCAGCATTTCTATAAGTTTGAATGTTTCATAATAAAAATGGAGTAAGAGGTAATGTTAACATTTTGTTGAACTTGACCAGTCCTTTGCCAGAAACATATTTTTGAAGGCTAAGCAATATTTTTAAGCAGAAGTTTTCTAAGATGCTTGTAATTATTCCTGAAACGCTAATATTAAATGTTCTCATTTTCATTAGTTGCAATGTATTAGTGTATTCTAGCTATATAGGGCTTTTGTTTTTTCTATTACATATATTACCTATCTAAAAAACCACCTTTAAAATGGAGGTTTTGAAGTGAAGGACCACTGCATAACAACTATATGGAATGTTTTCTTTTTGCAGAGTCTGTTAGACAAAGATAAATGGGTCCTCTCTGTGAGATGTTAATAAACACTTGTCTTTTGACAGTTCCATAGCTAGTAGTAATAATGAACACTTATTCTGTGCCAAGCATTGTGCTAAGTACGGAGGAAAGAAGGACTAGTGAGCAAGATAAATGTAGTTCTTGCCATTGTGTTGTTTACAATGTAGTAGATGACAAAATTTTTTTTTTGTCCTGACTAGTGTTTACATTTTATATCAATATTTTACTTAAATTATTGACATTTGATGCTGTACAAAAACTTTAGAAGCATTTCATGTAAGAACTTGCTTATATTAGCATGTGCAGGACAATAGTTTGAGAGAGCTAAATGGGTTGGTATATATTTTAAACAAGAATTATAATTTAATATTACAATTTACTATCACATGTAGGTGGGGTTCTAATAGAATAGCTTTTTAAAAAAATATAAACACTAATCATACATTATTTTTGGCTTCAGGTGGTTACCCTAACAGCTAATGATAGGACAAGTGTTTCCTTCTCCTCTCTCCGAGGACAAGGTGTCATTTATAATGTCATTGTCCGGGACCCACTTCTCAATACATCTGCTGCTTATGTTCCTGCTCACACATATGCTTGCAGCTTTGAGGCCAAGGAGGGTAATTGTTCTTCCCTTAGTAAGTATATGGATTTAAACTTCGAAATTTCTTCTTTGGCTTTGCAGATCCATGTCAACCAATCCAGAACTCAAAAATATTAAAAAATGCTTTTGTCTAGTCTTCATTCATTTCAGCAAATGCCTTTTGAGCCCCTCCATTGTCCCACTCTCTGTTCTAGGCACAGGGATACAGCAGTGAGCAAAACAGACTACGTGCCCTCTGGGAGCTTATGTTTTAGCGGGGGAGATGAGACAGACGAGATAAATTTGTAAAATATCCATCATGTGAGAAACTGCTGAGTGCTAGCAAACATTAAGTAGGAAAGGTGGATAATAACAAGTGACACTGAGGGAAGAAGTTTGAGAGCGATGGCCAGGGAGGCCCATGCAGAAACGCTAACCGTTGAGTGGAGACCCGGGGGTGTGAGTGGAGACCCCGGGGGGCGAGTGGAGAGGCGGTGGGGAGGGGGTGAGTGGAGACCCGGGGCGAGGCGAGGCGGGGAGCCATTCGCGTGTCTGGGCAGTACTGCCAGGCAGAGGGAACAACGGCCCTCAGCCGGGAGCCTTCTTGGTGTGTTCGAAGAACAGCCGTGAGAACAGCGGCCGGAGGAGCCTGAGGAGGGAGAGAGGTGCAGCCTGGTCGGTCACAGCGTGGGCAGAAGCTTCTGTTCAGAGCGCGGTGGAAAGGCATTGGCGGGTTTGAGCAGGGAGTGCCGTGATCGGACTCCTGTTTTGATGGCATCACTCTGGCTGTTTTTGTGAGAAAAGTCAGGGGCAAGATGAGAAACGGAGATGGATCAGGCTCTCGTGGTAATTCAGGGCAGAGAGGACAGTGGTTTAGATAGGATGGTGGCAGTGGAGGCGTTGCAAGATCATTCTGTGTAACATTTTATTCTGAGATAGTTTCACAGAAAAGATGCAAAAATACGAAGAATTTCGGCATAAACTTCACTCAGATTCCTCAAACGTGAACATACTATGCTATTTGCTTTTTATTTGTAGGGCGCTCACGTGCGCGCTCTCCCCGTATGTATGTGCACATACACTGCTTTCTTTGAGCCACTTGAGAGTAAGTTGCAGACAGAAAGACATTTTTCCCTTAAATATTTCTATTTATTTTCTTATGTAACCATAGTAAAAATGATCAAATTCACAAAATTAACTCTGATACAGTACTGTTACTTAACCTACAGATGTTACTGAATTTCACTACTTATTCCACTAATGTCCTTTATAAAAAAAAAAATGTGGTCACATACTACATTTAACTGACCTGTCTCTTTTGTTTTCTGTAATCTGAAACAATTTCTCAGTCTGTTTTGTCTTTTAAGACCTTGACCTTTTTGAGTACAGGCTGACTTTTTAGAACGTCCTCCAGTTTGGTTCGTCTGATGTTTCCTCATGATTAAATTCATATTATGCATTTTTGGTGGGAATACAAAAAAGCAATGTTGTGCCCTTCTTAGGAGGTATTTGATATCTATTTGTCCCATGACTGGTGGTGATAACCTTGAATATTTGGTTGGTAGTGTCTGCCAGGTTTCTCCATCGTAAAGTAACTATTTTCCCTTTAAGTATTCTTGGCAAGACTGAATGCTAGTAGATAGCCCCTTCTTAAACTCTCACTTGCTAGTTTTAGCATCCCATGATCTTTGCCTGAAACATTTATTACTAGGTGGTTGCCAAAGGGCAATTTTCTGATGTCATCATTTTTTCATATTAGTTGGATTCTCTTGTAAGGAAGAGATTTCTCTTCTCCCCTATTTATGTATGTATTTACATACATGAGCCCATGGATTCTTAATTCTCTGGATAATCCATCACTATCATTATTTTCATGTTAAATCATCCCAGATTTGGCCAACGAGTGGCTGCATATATTTCAAAATAGTGCCAGGAATAGTTGCTGGTTGGATGAGGGGGTGGAAGAAAGGTGTAAAAGATGACTACCATTTTGGCTGGAGCACCTGGAGAGCTAGAACTGCCATTCACTGAAATGGGAAAGACTGTTGGAGGAGCAGGTTTGGGAGCATGTATCAGGAGTTCAGTTTTGGACCTGTTCAGTTTGAGAACCTTAGGAAGCGTTCAAGTGGACATGTTGAATTGACAGTTGGTTGTAAATATGCTGGAGTTCAGGGGAAAGGTGTGGGCTGGAGATTACCTTGAAATTCATCCAATTCAATCGATGGCGTTTAAGGCCATGGACTAGATGGCCTTCCTGTGAAGTGAGCAAGTAGAAAAGAGACGGGTCTGAGGACAGAGCCCTGGGCACTTTGGTGCTTAGAGATCAGGAAATTAGGAGCTGAAAAATGACCACTGGATTTAGCAACATGGAGGCTGTTGGTGTCAGAGCTGTTTCAGTGGAGCGCTGGGGTAAGCCTTACTGGAGTATGTTCGAGAACAAATAGGAAGAAAGAAATTGGAGAAGAGTCCAGATAGCACTTTCTAGGTGTTTTGCTCTAAAGAATAAAGTCTGCCCATTGTGTTCAGAGACTAGGAATCCTCTCCTCTGGTAGAGCTGTATCCCATCCAGCCTTCCACTGCCATGCTCAGGATCCTGGAGAGAGAAAATGTCGGGGACCCAGGCAGGTATCAGGTCTGTATCTTTCACTGGTAGACTTAATCTGGGGTCCTCTAGTCCCCTTCCCTGAGTCCTTCCGCACCAGAGCCCCTCCTAATCCGAAAGCTCCCCTCCCCTGGGTTTCCATCTCTACGTGTTAGCCGAGGAGAAAGGGAGCTCTGATCCTATTTCTCCAACCTCAGTTGACCCCTCCTAGTGATGATGTTGGTCCTATTGTTGCTTTCATTTTCAAGCTTGATGTGTATGAGGACATCTTTCCTGAGCTTGGAGTGGAGAGGAGGTATCCACATTGCCTTTGAATGAAAACTTTGGCCTGTGTATCATAACCTAGATGATACTGTGATGATTCAAGACTGCTCTACTTGGACTGTCTTCTGTCCTCCAGTCCATTCACCCCTTTGTCTTCATTGCCCCCCAAAGTGCCCGTGTTCTCTCTCGTTTTGTCTCTAGAGTCTACTTCTTATGAAACCTCTCTTTTTTTTCCCGTGTCATTTGTTTCTGTCCTTTCCTGGTACTGTGAGTGGGGATTCCATTTAGTTTCTCTCTGCTGTCTGATAGCAGGGAGGAAAGCTAACTGTGTGTGTCCGTTTTTATTGGGTTGGAAGATCTTGCTAACCTTGATGATTATACTTGCTGGAAACTGCCACTTAGATTTTCATTTGAAAAACTCCACACTTGTGGTATAAAGATTAAATCATAAAACAGCAATCAACAAAAGGTCTGAAATAAGCAGAATGTGGCGTTTTATCTTTTGTTTCATCTTTGGGGCACTTTGTTCTCAGAAAAGCTGCTGTGTGGGTTATGTCTCATGCCCTGCAAATTCTGGTCTTCTGCCTTGTGTTTCTTATTTAAATGTAGGTCTTCATGGTATCTCCATCTGAGCACTCTTAAGCATTTTATGTGTTTTGATCTGTGGTAACATTTACCGTTTTTCACATGAGATTGTATAGGTGTTTTGTTTTCGTTTTTAGTTCAGGGATTATTTTCTTGTGATAAATCTCAAAGGAGTCATGACGGTGAATTTAGTGTATTTTTCTCTTTGCTAAGCTGTACCTTTTGGTTCGTGTTATGTATATTTAAGTTGGTGCCTATTAAGGACCATGAGCTTTGGGATTCTTCGGCATCATGAAGTATATTGTGCCTTATTGTTAGTTATAATGCTGCATTTTTTTTTTCAGGAGCAATATGTGTAAAGAAGATGGGCAATAATTTGTTCATGTGTGATTTACAGTGTAGTACGTGTTCTTTTAATGTGAATTTTGGTTAAAATTTTTTATGATGAAAAACTTCAAAGAACCTTCATATACTAATTTTTCAGCATTAACGATTTTGATTCATGGTGTGATTTGGTTTCAGCTATATACCCACCTGGGTCTCTGCCTCCTAGCCCTCCTTTATTACTGTATTTTTTAATTTAATTTTTTTAAAAGATTTTATTTATTTATTTGACAGAGAGACACAGCGAGAGCAGGAACACAAGCAAGGGGAGTGGGAGAGGGAGAAGCAGGCTCCCCGTGGAGCAGGGAGCCCGATGCGGGGCTCGATCCCAGGACCCTGGGATCGTGACCTGTGCCCAAGGCAGACACTTAACGACTGAGCCACCCAGGCGCCCCTATTACTGGATTTTTTAAATAGCAAATCCGTGGCCATCATTTTGCTCACAAAATTTCAGTGTGGAGTGTGTATGTGCACACGTGTGTGTTTGTCCTAAAGATAAGCTCTGTTTTCAAAACATGTAGGTACAGTATCACCAATACAAGTTTCAGTGAAAAATATTGAAGATAATTCCCTAATAGCATCAAATTAACAGCCAGTATTTACATTTTCCCAATCATCCCAATTGTTTTTCAGTTTTTTTATTTGAATCAGGTTTCTGGTGACACCTATACATTGTATTTAGTTGATGTGTCTTTTAAATCTCTTTTAACCCCTAGTTCTCCTTTCCATTGCCCTCCTTTTTTCTTGCAGTTTGTGAAGAAACAAAACTATTTTATATTCACAGAACACCCCAAGAATATGTCAAAAGTAGTGCTGCATACCTCGTCAGGAAGCATAGATTGTCTGGTTCCTCTTTTTGTCATAGCAGTAGCATTGATATTCATTGCCCACATAAAATAATTTGTTAGGGATGGCAAGGGTATTTCCGAAAGTAGGTTTATAATTTATGTGTTTATATTTGTATATGATATATATTATAAATTAAAGTAAGTATATATTGTCAGCTCACTTGGCTTTTTTCATGAAGCTTTGTTCTAGTAATTAAATACAAAGTATTAAATTGGATATATTACCCACTAAATTTTCATTATTTTTAGGAAGAGTATCAACCAAAGTATTCTTCACCCTTTTTGCCCTGCTTGGTCTCTTCATTTGTTTTTTTGGACACAGATTCTGGAAAACAGGTATTACTGATGTAGTTGCTATTTACGTGCCTTATGGGTTTTTTTTTGCTTAAATTCTGCTGGGGAATTTGGACTTTAAGGAGATGAGGCACCTGCTTATCTCCAGCTATCTTCATAGATTTGTGACTGGGTTCTTTTCAGTAGACTTTACTTAGTTGCCATGCATTTTAATTTTTTCTCTTAACAATGGAGTATAACCTGCTCTTACTAAGAGGGGAGCAAAACTGGATTTATGCAGCAGACTTCTTCAATTGCTAGGTCAGCCAGCTGACTAAAAATAACTGGGGTTGGAAATCAGGACATTTGTGTAAGACTGTGTGGATTTTGATGATGGTGATTGTGACGTGGTTTCAGATACATCAAGCAGCAGGTCTGTGGTATATGTAGATTGAAATGTCTGCTTAGTCCCGGGAGGTGCAGACTGCAGATAGGAACTCCACAATCTTCGCAGTGAAACCCATTCAGGGAGTGGAATACAATAGTCCTCTCTTAGCCGTGGGGCATACTTTCCAAGTCTCCTAGTGGGTCCCTGAAATTGTGGACAGTACTTGAACCCTCTCTATATATGTTTTTTTCCTATCCATACATACCTACAATAAAATTTAATTTATAAATTAGACACAGTAAGAAATTAACAATAACATAATAAAATAGAATAATTATGGCAAGATGCTGTAATAAAGGTTATGTCAATGATGTCCCTCTCTCTCAAAATATCTTCTTATCCTGCACTTATCCTTCCTGTGCTGATGTGAGATGATTCAATGCCCATATGATGAGATGAAGTGAGGGGAATGATGTAGGTAAGAATTGTGACAGTGTTAGGCTACTATTGACCTTCTGATGGAACCTCAGAAGGAGTATCATCTGCTTCTGGACCATGGGGTAATTGAAGCCATGGAAAGAAAAACCATGAATAGGGGGGCTATTATATAAATTATGCTCGCTGAATTGATTTGAATTTTTGGGCTGCCTTTTATGTAACAGTGTTTGCAATTACTAAAAAAAAAAAAAATCCTTATTTAATTCATTAACAAGGAGTGTAACAGAGCATCAAGGAAGGAGTGAAAATAATCCTGATCTCAAACTTTTTAAACTTACTTTAATAAATTATGAATTGTGGGGGCGCCTGGGTAGCTCAGTTAGGTGAACGTCTGACTCTTGATCTCAGCTCAGGTCTCGGTCTCAGGGTCGTGAGTTCAAGCCCTGTGTTGGGCTCCATGGGCCTGGGGCCTACATAAGAAAAAAAAATTATGA
The DNA here is from genome assembly GCF_009762305.2 of Zalophus californianus. Classification (NCBI taxonomy): domain Eukaryota; kingdom Metazoa; phylum Chordata; class Mammalia; order Carnivora; family Otariidae; genus Zalophus; species Zalophus californianus. Next base: position 79,731,991 of record NC_045603.1, read on the forward strand.
ATTGAAATATGCAACTCCGTCTTCATTATTATATTTTTTTCTTGATTGAGTAGAAAATATTCTGAAGAATGTTTAATTCCTCAAAGTATAGAATGATTCTAGAACAAAGAATTTAATTGCCAAGCTCTAGGCAAGGTCCCAAAGATATTACTAGGTATTTTAATGGATGAAGACAGTGATTAATTATTCATCCTAAATAGGAAAGGATGAATTAAAGGAAGGTATAAAAATCACTTTAAAAAAAAAGATTTATTTATTTATTTGTCAGACAGAGTGAGCACAAGCACAAGCAGGGGGGCGGCAGGCAGAGGGAGAAGCAGAGTCCCCACTGAGCAGGGAGCCTGATGTGGGGCTCCATCCCAGGACCCTGGGATCATGACCTGAGCCGAAGGCAGACATTTAACTGACTGAGCCACCCAGGCTTCCCAAAAGTCACTTTTTATTTTGGAATATTTTGTTATTTTTCCTTTCCTTTTATTTTTGCTCATGTAATAAATTGAAACTTAGGGGCACCTAATGCAGTGTATCTAATAGTTAATATTTTAATATTATATTCATTTAATAATATTTACTCCCAATGACTTCTAAATTTTCCTGTCTTTCAGGTATTTCTTTCCTCTGAATGTCCTAATATGTGTAAATTCTGGAAGCTTAAGCATGTATTTATTGGTTAGAAATTTAAATTGCACTGTGAAAAGAATACCTAACCATAGCTTGTATTTTTTTTTCTTCTTTTTCTGGTGGTTTGCTACTAGAATTATTTTTCATAGGCTTTATCTTCATGGGATTCTTCTTCTATATACTGATTACAAGACTGACACTTCTTACGTATGATGGTACGTGAAAACAATACAGTTTGGGAAGAAAGGGGTTGTGTTCATACTCTCCCTTTCTTTCTATAGTTTGACCGTATTGTGTCATAGATAGCCTGTTATGTGTGTAAATAATAGGCCACCTATACTCGAAACATCTTTTCTAGGCTACTCATTTAGACCTTCTCTTCTGGGTTTTTAATTTGCATGGTGAATTCCTTGGTACTTAGGGAAGTGAAGGGCTATGTTGATTATAAACCCGTATTCCAGCCATTTGGTATATTGAAGATACGAAATTTACAACAATCAAAATATTAAGATTTTCTTTACCTTAAAACAAACACAGCCCATCCTTCCCTGTCACATTTAACAGAATGCTTGTTGCCCCTTCTTCCTTAGCCCCAATTTATGGGTTGTGCCAAGCCACACCTATCACTTGCCTGGGAGGTTTAGCTCACCTGCTAGTTTCCGCAGCTCAGACCAGCCCCTCCTCAGAGAAGGCCTCTCCGTGCTGGTGTCATGGCACTGCCTCAGGGCCTGACCTACAGAAAGGCTAAGGCTGCCTCTGGTAATGGTGGTGTGTGTCTAATGCACGTGGTAGGAAAAGCTGCCTCTGGTCAAACAGTTCATCTCCTTCTGTGCAGTTCGTCTGATTCTGACAGCCGTCGCTGGAAGCGTTGGTGGGATTCTCCTGGTAGCTGCTTGGTGGCGATTTGGAATCCTCCTGTTCTGCATGCTGTGTGTTGGATTAGTGCTGGGCTTCCTCATCTCCTCAGTGACGTTCTTCACTCCACTGGGTAGGAGATGTGTCATGTTTTCTGTGTTCAGTTTACTGTTTGCAAGACCTTATTCGGGTTCTCTGTGTACAAATACTGCCCCATCAGGGACTTGGGGCCTTGCCTGTAGAGTTCTGGAAATTTCTACTGATGATGTGGCGCTTTAGGGAGGGCCAGTACAAAGTGAATCTTAAGTGGAAGCCCAGTATATCCCACAGATCAACTTGGCACTGCTCTGCTGGCAGCCGAGTTGGGAACCTGGTGCTTCATTCCTGGTTGTCTTATACCCCAGCCTTCACTCCCACCATCTGCCAGACCCCAGGCGTTCTAAATACCTACTTGTCATCTAGGGCAGCAGCACAGGGGATGGTTCTGGGTTTTTTTTTTTTTTTTAAGTAGTTCAATTTTTACTTAGAATGCTTAGAATGTGGTTAACTTGTAAGTTAACTTTCTTTTGTGGGGGAGGAGAAATTTCCCTTCTATCCTTCTAAGGTTCTTCGGCTGGTCTAATCATTAAATTGATAAAAGACAGATTAACAAGAGAACAAATTTGATTTTGTATGTACAGGAACCCCTTAAAAATATGGGACCCAAAGGCAGTCAAGCAGTTGAGCCTTCTTTGTCATCCAGAGCTAAGGAATGGGGTCGGTGCCTGGGGTTTCAAAGGTGGGGAGGGCAAGTCACAAGAAAAGAAAAAGAGCAGACGTTTGGTAATCAGATGTTTGCCGTACCAGGCAGTTAAGTATTTCAGATAAAATAGTTACCACCGGTAGTTGCTCTCTTTCTGGGTCAGGCTCCCTATGTAAATTCTTTTAGGCAGTTAGTGAAGCAATTAAAGTTTTTCCTGACCCTGGTGGGTCTTGATTGCCTTCAACTCAAAATAATCCACATGCCAAAGTGGCACATTTTGGAGTGGCATATTCTGCCCCCCTTCACTTTGTGGTTGTATAATAACTTACATCTCCTGATTGTTGTCAAAAATGCAAAAAAAAATATTCTAAGGTACTCTTTTAGGCTATTTCCTTCTTGTGATAGATAGTTTAGTTCTTCTATTATGTATATCAATATCAGATTAAAGTTGGGAATGTTAGATGAGGCTGTCATCTCTTGATGATGTAATTTCTCTTGCATGATGTAATTTACAGAGTGCAGTTGGCTCTCTGAGGATTTTTTTTTTCAAGACCAGAAAGAATTGACAAATGGTGTGTTTACTGACCATTCCAAGGCCCTTTGTTCTGATTTTAGTCAACCCTATAGTCAGGTTCATTCCCACAGGCTCCCTTGCAGGTAGCTTTTTATCTTGATAGTCTGATGCAAAGTAGCAATGTTTAGATTTGGCTAAAGGACAGGTTCACAGGGATGGTTGTTGAAAATGCAGATTCAGGGCCCTACTCTAAAAGTGCTAAATCAACTACTTAATGAGCTCCCTTCCCTTTCTTTGTTAATGCTTGGAGAATGGAGGGATGATTGGTTAGAATTTTTAATAGTTAATGTGTTTATTTGTGAACTGTCTCATTGATGAAGGACAGCTACTGTGAGCGTCTCCAGTGGGTGCAAAATCATATTTTTTAAGCATTAAAATTTGAAAAATATTGGCTAATCTCTCAGATCTAATTAAATTACTACTGTTTTCCCCTTCTGATGTCAATAGCAAAGAGCTTATACTCTGAAAGGGTCGGTCTTCACATACCTGCATCACAACTACTGTTTTTAATCCCTGGATTCCTTGACTTTTTTTTTTTTTTTTTTTAAAGCTACATGTGTATTTTGTGAAGGTTAATACAATTAAGCTACAGAATATGATCCATAAATTCACCTCACTGCAACATGTTGTAGTTCACTTTCTGAGAATGTGGAGTCCTAAGGTCACATCTTCTTACTATGGAACTCTCCCTCTCTTCCGGGATTTATGGGCCTCAAGCTATGGGGCCACCTCCAGTTGGACTGAATGATGGTGCCAGCATCAGTATAATTGTCAGGCTTATGTTCTTGCTATTTAAATTTAATTTATAAATAGGAGTTCTAATAGAGTCTTCCCGGGTCACATGTAGGCGTGCCACATTTTGGAGAAGGGTTTAGTAGAAGCGCAGGAAAGTGGTTAGCTCCCGTCTTTCCTGATGCATGAGGAATCACATCTTTCAGGATGCAGTGGCTGGGCAGGAAATGCATTGATGGTAAAAATCTAGTAAATGGATTTTGCTGCTCATTTTGGGTAGGAGCTCAAATAGTTAGCTCTGAATGCCATTTACTTTCACTTTTTACTTTGCAGTACAAAATCATAGAGTGATAGAAACATAGAGCAAGGAAGGATGGTTTGGAGCTTGGCCACGAAATAGTTCATTCTTCTCATTTTATGGGTTAGGAAACAGGCTCAGTATCGCAGCTAGTGAATGGAAGAGCTTGGACTAGTCCAGCCTCTTCTAAATTTTCCTGGGAATAAATGCAGAGCATTTACCTGCTTGATTTCCCTCCCAACCCTCAACCTTCTAAGACACATCCTTCAAAGGGGATTGTATTGGCAGTTAAATGACAAAAGTCAGAATTCATTTCTGATTGTCAACCTATTCCCTGGTGGTTATAGTAAACCTTCGATGCATGTCTGTGTTTAGATGTTGAGAAAATGAAATTGAACTTGGTAAACCTGTTAACTCTTGCTTGCTTTTTGCTTTTTCAGGAAACCTGAAGATTTTTCAAGACGATGGTGTGTTCTGGGTGACCTTCTCTTGTGTAGCTGTTCTCATTCCAGTAGTTTTCATGGGCTGCCTAAGAATAGTAAGTGTTTCCACAAGTGAGACTCATTCATCCTATTGTCCCGGGCCTTCAGTCGTTCACTTCATCGTTTTGTATGTTTTATTTACCGGGGAGAGCTACCTGAGAATCTTTAGATGATTGATTTTAAATAGCCTTGTTACTATGAAAGCAAGAGAAGTTCTGATTACAATTAGTGCGCGGTGTTTTTTTCATCAGGTGGTCCCTGCTGTCAGTATGCTTTGAACAGTGGGAGCAGAGAGGTTGGGCTCACGGTAAACGCACAAGCTGATGGACCCTTAGTTTCAACGGTCTCTCCAGACAAAGCGTTCTTCATCTAATTAGACTTTATTATTGAGGTTCTTTCACAGGGAAGACATTGCCTTTTTTTTTTTTTTTAAGATGTCATTTATTTATTTGAGAGAGAGCGAGAGCACAGCAAGGGGAGAGGCAGAGGGAGAAGGAGTAGCAGGCTCCCCGCCAAGCAGGGAGCCCAACATGGGCCTCGATCCCAGGACCCTGGGACCATGACCCGAGCTGAAGGCAGACGCCTAACGGCTGAGCCACCCAGGTGCCCCAGGGAGGACATTTCCTATGAGTAAGAACTCACTGTGGGTGTGGAAGGTGGTTTTCAGTTTAACCTTCCAGGTAACCTCGATTCAGCGCTGAGACTTGACCCCATTTCATGTGCCCTGAGGGAGCAGAAGGGAGTCCCTGTGACTGAGGCCAGTTGAGGAGGGTTAGAAACTATTCCTTGTTCTACAAAGTGGCGATGCCTAAACGCTTGCACTCTTCCACAGCTGAACATACTGACTTGTGGATTCATTGGCTCCTACTCGGTGGTCTTAGCCTCGGACAGTTACTTGTACACAAGCCTTTCTTACATCACTCTGAATGTACTCAAGAGAGCACTGAACGTGGATTTCCACAGAGCTTTCACAAACGTGCCTTTTCAAACTAATGGTAAGACTAAATCCAAGAACCCGAGGGATAGTCAAGTAAGAATACTGGCCCACTTGTGCTAACAAGAGCACTTGGTAACTAGATGGAAAGAAGGTTAACTGGACAAGAGGAGGAAACTCACACCATACAAATGTATTAGAGCCTTCTGTTAATAATAACTTATGACCATGGGAGAAAAGAATTTAAATTTGTAAGGTGGTTGAAGTTCATACTTCTAAAAATCTTTGAGAACTTTAAGAAATTTCTCAACCAGGATTACTTTGGTTACCTGGTCAATTCCCAGTGGTGAGAAGAATCCTGGGAACCAAGCTGTTTGGTTGCGGTGGGATGAGGGATGAGAATGACAGCCTGATTGTTAAAGTTATTCCCTTGTTTCCTTCCTTTAAAGAAGCATGTAATTTGCTACTTGAAAGTGAAAAAGTGATTTTCAATCAGAAGGTGTTATTGTTTCTGCAATTGTAAGATTCTACCCATTAAAGGTCTCCACTGACTTTTTGAAGAAAAAAATGGCTAAATTAAATGTTCACAATGAATGTAGGATGTATTGGTTTCAGAAATGTTAGATGGAAAATTATGTCTTGTTGTTGAAGATATGTAAGCATAGTCATGATTGCTGTGACTATTTAAGGACAGATCTTCCCCTCGACCATCCTGAGCCCGCCGTCACTGGATAAGAGGTTGATGGTAGAGACTTTGAAATCCATGTGTCTTGCAAGTTTTACATACAAAACAATATTTTGTCAAGCCTTTATTAGCAGCTCAGTTACAGTTTGTTGAATCTCTTCATGCATTCCTGTATCCACTCTACATGAGGGGGGTGGGGCCCCATATTGAGTGGAGTGGGGAAAATAGATAGCAGGGTGGCATTTAATGTTCCATGATGTACATTTGTGAGGTATAGCTAGAGGACTGCTTTCTTCCCACCCCCGCCCCAGAAAAACAAAACAGCCAGCCACGCCTGTGGGCACTGGTCACACAATATTGGAATTCCAGGGATCCAAACAACTGACTTCTTACAGCCTCTCTGGACTTTCAAATGCCTAGGATAGAAAATTCCCATTTTACAATTTAAGACTGTAGCTTCCTTATTCAGTTTCTTGGTTGTAAGTGAGGAAATACACGTTTGGCCAAACTCACCAGAAAGTCTAATGTTGCCAAGAAAGAATGACACAGATTTAAACTATGAAAAGATTAAGTGTTAGAGCTCTGTTAGGTTTTAAAATACAAGAGTTCAAACTGCTTTCCTGCTGTTTTTTAGACTTTATTATCCTGGCTGTATGGGGGATGCTTGCCGTAAGTGGAATTACATTACAGATTCGAAGAGAAAGAGGGCGCCCGTTTTTTCCTCCCCACCCATACAAGTTATGGAAGCGAGAGAGGGAGCGCAGAGTAACGAACGTTCTGGACCCTAGCTACCACATCCCTCCATTGAGAGAGCGGCTCTGTGGCCAACTAACCCAGATCAAAGAACTCTTCCGGAAGGAACAGCCAGCTGGAGAGAGAACACCCCTGCTTCTTTAGATGCCAAAGGGCTCGGTCAGTGTGATCTTGAAGTACAACTCAAGCGTTGTCCCAGCTTTGGTGTGTGTGCCCAGCCTGCTTCAGCCATCTCCAGTGCAAGTCTGAGAAAAAACAGGCTTTTGTATCTATCTGTGGTTTGCACAATATTGTGGTGTCCTTATTGATATATTATCAAAAGGTACCCTTCTTTTGTTTATTTTTAATTGTGGTAAAATTACACATTTACTGTATCAATCATAAAGTGTATAGTTCAGTAGGCACTTTGTTTTTGCCTTTTATTGCTTAAAATGCTAATTTAAATACTAAATTATGTCAGTTATTTGAAAATAGGTCAACTTATATAGAAAATAAAACTTTGATATGTATACAATGGCCTCATTTCTTTTTTTTTTCTTTAAGGGCCTTTTAAAGTAGTGTTGACATCTGATTTCCAATTTAAAGTGCATTAGAATTGTTTCTTAGGAAACCAGTTGGCTCCTACCCTAATCTATAGTCCCATTAGTAAGGAAATCTTTTAAAATTTGCATTTTGTAGTTCTGCTAAATTGGTTGTAATTAGCATTGATGTAAAACACAGGTTTCAAAAAACACGGGTTTTGTATAAAGACTTTGTACCATCTGTTTTAGTGATGAGGAAGGGGGTCAAAAAGGAATTAGGTGTTTAAAGGAGCTGCTTTGAATTAGGACCTTGGATTCTGTAAGGAAAGTCCCATCAGTTTTGACCCTTTTTCTCCACAAGCAAGCACCTGGATACCCTGGGCTGCATACCTACTCCTCATGGCCTTTTCTCTTAACTGTCAGAGATGCTTGCTGCCTCTGGTTCTGCTGTGGATTGTAAGCTGGGGACTCTTGACATGCCCAAGTCATAGTGAGGGTGGTTGTGGTTGGTTGCACACACATTTGTGAATTAACCGCTATTTAAACAATGCTGCTTTTAAGAGTTTTTTCAAAGTACAATAGATTTTTGAAGTTTCAGGTAACTGAAAAATTTTGTTTTTGCATTTAAAAGTGTTTTTGGAAAGGCTGAAACAAAGTGTAGACATACAAAACTAATCATTTTTCCTTTGCAAAATTACACATAGGTGTTTACTATTCTGTAACTTTATATAACTTCAGTAATACTTAAACTTGAAATTTTTTTTAATCACTTTAAGGATTCTGGCTTCTATCATATCCTTGTACATTCTAACAAAGTTCTTTGAAATGTTTGTGAGTTATTTTCTGTTCCATCACAGTGTATTGCTACTGAAGACTGTAAAGACAGAGCACACTTTTTTGGAGGCTTGAGACAAAGTGTTTAAAAATTTTCATAATTTGAGTAATAGCCAATTTGTATAATTTTTTAATAATAAAAACTTTGAAAAAAATGCTGAAAATCTCATTAATTTTTTTTACCAACTGTATTTGTACCATAGCAACAAAGACATGAGAGAAATTTCATAGGTATAAAATTACTTAAACTGGAGAATTAAATCTTTATTTTAAAAATTCAGTTTAAGCCTAAATGAAATAATAGGAAATGAAGGAAATCTGAGGCAGTGTGTTAACATTTATATTCCTTGTTAGAAGGAAAGCTGGTATCTTTGGTGGACTAATTTGTGTTGGTGTCCTTAGCACTTCAGGTTTGTCCAATTGAAGAAAAGAAGTAGTAGTATTACCAGAAAATTAGTTACACTATTCCTTAAATGTTTTAGTTCTGATTAACCTGTTACAGGTTAGCTAACAGCTAACAGTTAGCTAACCAAACCACAGCAGCTAACTAGTGCTATGGACCAGTGGAGTTCTATAGAAGTTTGGGATAGAAAATGGATTCTACCAAGGAAACTGCTAGACTATTAGACCAGGTACAGACTTTAAGAGATCATGTGATCTGACCCCTTACTTTGTAACTAAGGAAATTCTTGACGGAGTCAGTTATATGAAATCACTATTATCAGGAATAGTGCCAGATCAAAATTCGGGATACCCGACTTCCATCCAAGTGTGCTTTACACTGCGTCAAAATGAAAATGTAAATCATTGATCAATTTTCAGTTTTCTTCTGCTGGTGAATTGGTGACAACACAGTGAGAAGGCAGCCTTCTGCAAGTAGAGGAGAGGCCTCAGTGGAAACCAACCTTGATCTTGGACTTCCGTCCTCCAGAATGGAGAGAAAATAAATTTCTATTGTTTAAGGCACCCTATGTGTGGTATTTTATGGCAGCACTAGCTAGAAACTAATACACTTTAGAAATCATTTTACCCTGATTGTTGATTGGAGGACTTCTGGGCAATCTGGCCACTGTGTTTGCAAGGACCACTCTAGGAAATGGAGGTAAAGAGGGGCTCAAGCTAGTGGAAACTTGGGCTTACCCAAGGACTACCATATAATCATTACACTGGGGAGGTTGGCAGGTCTGGATCAGGCTATATCAGCGAAAGAGGCAAACAACAAGAAACCCCCCACGTACAATGATAGTAGTTTTTACTTGGATCTCACCTTTACTCATTACATAAATATGTGTTGAATTCCTAAGTGCCAGGCCATGCCTTGGATACTAGGAAGATGGCAAAATACACTGGCATGGCCCCTGCTTCACGGTTTTGAGTGTGATGAGACAGATACTACAGTAGTTACACAGAGGAGGTACAATATGCAATGTACTTTAAAATGGATGAGGGGGTAGAATCCGAGATGCCAAGGAAGAATTCCTTGAAATGACACTTAAGCTGAGACTTGGAAGAGGAGTAGGTGTAACCAAACCACAAGGAGGCTGAGTGCGTCCCATGTAGTGGGGTTGAAAGCATAAAGAAAAGCTTCCAGGCCTTCCCTTCTCTGTGGAGAGCCCCCAGGGGAGTCTCTCCCCTGTGTGCCCTGCCAGTCCTTGCAGCCCTTCACTTTGGTGCTTGGTGGGGTCAGTGAGCCCATTCTTTGCTTTTCACATTTTGATCCAGAAAGGATTTTTTTTTTTTTTTTTTAACTGAGATGTAATTGACCTACAACACTATGTAAGTTTAAGGAGTACAGTATGTTGATTTGATACATTTATGTTACAGTGTGATTACCACCACAGAGTGAGCTAATGCCTCTTGTCATGTCACATTCTTTTTGTGAAAACAGGATCTAGTCTCTTGGCAACCTTGAAGTTTATAATACAGTATTGTTGACCATAATCCCTAGTGCATTTGAGCTCCAGATTTTATCTAATTGTGAGTTCATTCCTTCCTTAAATAACATTTTCCCAATTCTCCCACCTCCAGCTGCTGGTAACCACCATTCCACTTTCTGTTACTAGGAATTTGGGTTTTTTAGATTCCACATAGAAGTGATATCATCCATCGTTTGTCTTTCTCTGACTTCTCTCACTTGGCGTAATGCCCTCAAGGTCCATCCATGTTGGAAATGGCAGGATTTCTTTATCATGGCTGAATAATATTCAATTATATATGTATACACACCACATTTTTATCCATTCACCCATTGATGGACATTTAGGATGTTTCCCTGTCTTGGCTATTGTGAATAATGCTGCAGTAAACATGGGAATTAGCCATTTTTTCAAGATCTTGCTTTTCATTTCCTTTGGCTATATACCCAGAAGTGGGATTATTATATCAGATGGTTCTCTTTTTATTGCCTTCCTTGTTAAATTTTATACTATAAATCTGCACAGAGCATACCTTGTCTTTCTATTTACCTTTCTTTTTCATTTTCTCCTAAGTCCCTAGAATTTAGCAGTTGTTTCCTGGCAGGGGGGTCAGAACACTTGAGTGATTTACAATCTGTGGTCCTCAAATTCTTTCGTTCTGTTCCAGAGTCCTATTAATATACCTCTATACAAGTATAACATACCTGACTCCACCCCCCCACCCCCACCCCCTGTGTGGATTCCTTCCCTTGGAAGGAGGTTAAAGGATGGCCACAATAACTTTTTTACTTTGAAGTTCTTAGGGAGCTAGAAGGCTTATTCACCATGCTTCATGGCTCTTCCTGCTAATGGATTCTCTATTGTCCAGACTGGCTTGCATGTCCTCTGTCCTGCCTGAACTGGGCAGAGCTTTAAGGAAGGGGGTGGAAGATCAGAAAATGATGCAGATGGAAGAAGTAGTTGAGACACATTAAGTGTGCCTTTGTTCCCCAGTTCAGTGTTTTCATCAATTGAACTGGACCTCAACACTTTTTTTTTTTTTTTAAGATTTTATTTATTTTAGAGAGTGTGAGTGTGTGAGCAGGGGGAAAGGGCAGAGGGAGAAGGAGAGAATTCCAAGCCGACTCTGCGCTGAGCGCTGGGCCTGGCTCAGGGCTCAATCTCACGACCCTGAGACCATGACTTGAGCCGAAACCAAGAGTCAGACACTTAACCAACTGAGCCACCCAGGCGCCCCAACACCTTTTTAAAATAAACTAGCTGCCTCATTTGGAGCAGGAGACCATCCATATACCAAAACTGCTTAAAACTGAAATATATGTATTGCGAGGGCTGGGCCTGAGTTCTAGAGGACTACTCTCATGGACAGAATTAAAGGCTTTCCTCTGAAAAATCTCATCTTGCTTATTAATGCCTGAAAGTTTTGGGGCGTCTGGTGGCTCAGTCGGTTAAGCATCTGCCTTCGGCTCAGGTCATGATCTCAGGGTTCTGGGATGGAGCCCCAGGGAGCCTGCTTCTTCCTCTGTCCATGCTTTCTCTAATAAAATCTTTAAAAAAAATGCTTGAAAGTTTTTCAACACAGGACAGTCTTCCATTTCACAAGTAGAACTACTCTTCTTCCAAACCAGCTCTCCCTCCTAAATTCCTTCAATGATATACACCAGTGATTCTCTACAGAATTTTCTCCTGAATGTTTTCAACCTCTTATATTCTATAGGTCTAGAGTCTGCATGACCAGGAATAAAATCCTTATGAAGTTTTTATTTATATTCCAGTTAGAGATAGGTCTTAAAATGAATATATTCTAGAAGTTAACATTTGAAGAATTCATTCACTTGATCTCACATCAACCTGTGATTTGATAACACTGAGTACTTGACCACTGCGTGGTGCTGAAATTTGAGATGAAGCTGATAAATTCTTGGCATTTTAAAGTAGTCAAGGTCTAGCCCTATTCATCTTCAACTGTAAATATAGACAGAAGCAATGTGCTAAGGCTTGGGGTTATACACTGGGACAGAGACAAGCTCTTGGAACACTGATTCTAACCAGCTTTCTTCTTTGTTAGTTTTATAGAAAGCCCAAATGTAGCTTTCCTAGCAATGTCTGATACTCAAGGAGTATATATCCTGTGCTTCAAGAGCAAGATGTTTTTACTCTGGGTCCAGTTCTACCTACTGATACTGACTTCAATATAGTTAATTTTCTGAAGGCTTTAGTTATTCCAAAGCAGAGGGTTTTATGTAGGTTTACTCCTTTTTCCTTATATGGAAAAAAAAAACTTGCAAGGGATATCATTAACTGGAAAAAAAAACTGAAGAACCAAGGTGTATTTCAGATTCCGACTGTGTGTGTGTGTGTATGTTTAAAAGCATTTATAGGGGCGCCTGGGTGGCTTAGTTGGTTAAGCGACTGCCTTCGGCTCAGGTCATGATCCTGGAGTCCTGGGATTGAGTCCCGGCATTGGGCTCCCTGTTCAGCAGGGAGTCTGCTTCTCCCTCTGACCCTCTCCCCTCATGCTCTCTCTTTCATTCTCTCTTATATAAATAAATAAAATCTTTAAAAAAATAAAAATAAAACCATGTATAGGTTAAGTTTTTCTGATTCACAAGAAACTTGTAATTACCTCTGGGAAGACATAGGTTGTAGGAAGAGATTGACTTTGAGCTGTAATATTTTCTGTATGCTGGATTTTTAACCATGTACATTTATTTTTTCCTTTATGTAAAAGATAAATTGTAACAAAAAGGAACATAACCTACTTTTGAGAATTTATATATGTGAAATAGGTACAGTACATAAAATACGTACATAGATGTTTAAGGAAGCAGTTTTATGTTAACAAAAATTACAGTCTGCATATCCATCAGTAGGAGAAATAGTTGAATAAATTATGACATCTATATAAAGATAGTTTCTGTTCCCTGCAAACCAAAGTTTTTTGTAACTAACTGACTAGTGTATGTAAAACAACAGAATTAGTTGGAAGTATACTGATGTTATTTGCTTCTGGACATTTCCCCCTATGCATTTGATTTTTACATAGTTGTAATTATATGTGCAATTTAGTATTAAGCTTTTTGTTATGCAAATTTAGGTACATATCTTTGTTCCTGTTGCTAGAATTTTTAAGCCGTAGTATATAATAAACTGCACTGGATAGATATTGATAGTAAATTAGTTTAATAATCTGGACATAAACTATTTCCCTATTGTATGATATTTAGGTCGAATCTAATTTGTTCACTGTAGCACCTATCATAATGTGGCTTTAACCTGGGCAAGCAGTGGAGATGGTGAGAAATGGTAGGATTCTGATATATTTAGAAGGGAGGGTCAGTAGGATTTGCTGATGAATTGGGTGTATGACATAAAAGGAAGTAGAATCAAAGATGCCACCAAGGTTTTTTGCCTTAGCGGCTAAAAAGATGGGAGTTGTTATCAGCTGAGATGGCTGGAGAGTAAGGATTGCTTTGAGCATGTTGAATCTGAGATCTCTCTTTGATAGTTACAGCTCTGGAGTTAATGAGAGGTTTAATGAGAGCTGTAAATCTGGGAGTCATCAGCATTACAGGTGGTATTTAAAGTCATGAGACTGGATGAGATCACCAAGGAAGTGAGTAGGAATACAGAGTAGAAATAAGGACTGAGCCCTGGGGCTCTCTAATTTTAAGTCAGAAGAAAGAACAAACACAACCACTGAGCTAAAAAGAAAGCCCCTTCATATTCCAATTAGAAATTATTCTTCAACAATGTTTCACTGAAAAATGCAATCCTATTTTACTCTGACCATCAGAAAAGGTAGAGATCACCAAAAATTGAGTTATGGATCTATAATCTTCCAATCAGTGAGGCAGTTTAGAAATAAAAAATTTTGGAAGTCACCTTTATATTAAAGAATATCAATTTGAGCAGATAACACTTTATCTGTGAGGTTGTATATAATTGTTTTTTTAGAACTGTATTTCCTATATAAAATAAAAAGTAGTGGATAGCTGATAAATAGATACTCCTTTTCCAGGGCTGCCATAACAAATCACCACAGGCTGGGTGGCTTAGCAGAAATTTATTCTCTCACAGTTCTGAAAAATCAAGAAGGCCAGAAGTCTGAAATCAAGCAGGGCTGGCCCCTTCTGGAGGCTCTGAGGGACAATGCATTCCATACCCTTCTCCTGGCTTCTGGTGGCATCGTAGGGCCCCGAGGCTTGCATAACTCTCTGCCTCTGTCTTCACATGGCCTTCTCCCTCATGCCTCTGTTTCAAATATCATTCTCTAAAAACACTGGTCAATGGATATAGGGCCCATCCTAAATCCAGGATGATCTTATTCCAAGATCCTTAAATCTGCAAAAACTTAAAATATGGTCACATTCACAGGTACAAGAGGTTAGAACCTGGACGTACCTTTGCAGGGACACTCTTAAACCCACCACATATAATAAAAAGGCTTACAGGATCAGGAATAAGTTGCTGGCCAATTCCTAGAAATACAGATAGAAGTTGTTCCTAAGTACTAGTTTTGTGGTAAGAGAGAAGATGCCATAAAAAAAACTATTAATAAATGTAAGCATTGTTCTCAAATTAACTTGGAGACCATATCAATTTCAACCATTCATCTTTATTGATAAAATAGGCTCCTATGCAGTACACACTCTCAGACATAAATTTAAGGTTTTGCTTTAAAAAAAAAAAGTATGGATGTTGCTATATAACAAAGTAAATATCTTTAAACACCAAGATCTTAAAATTATATCCAAGTAAGAAGACCAAGAATAAATTAACTTGTTTATAAAAATAATTATCAAGTAACATTCTGTAATAGAGCTGCCTCAATGAATTGCCTCAGACTTAATCTCAACTGTGTAGCTTATTTTAATTCTGACTTGGGATAAAAACTATATGAATGAATGTGCCACCAAATTAATAGATAATTCCCCCAAAACCAATAGAAAAGTTTAAAAATAAAAATTGTCATTTATAAAATATCAATTAAGGCCTCTGAGAAATGAAATCTATTCAGTGTTTGGGCCATTAGCCCTTTTCAGTCAGCCCCATCGACCCCACTTACTCCAAACTTAAGATAGAAAAATTTCAAAGTGAAAAGTAGTCTTGAATTTTACCAATATATGAAATTATACACAAAAATCACCATGTGAATATTTCTTTAACAAATTACATACCCAAAAGTAGAATTTGCTACTGTGCTAATTTTAATATAAATGAGTATATTTAATCATGTGATTTTTTTATCCTTTTATTCTATAGTCACAAAATAAGAAAAATTTAGATTTCAATTGATGTTAAAGTACATTTCTATTTCTAGTGGCTTTTAAAAATTTAAATACTGGATATTATTTTGTAAAAAATAAAACAAATACTTATAAATCTATAGATTTCCTACCCCCCAGTCCCCCTATGGACTGAAAGGTTACAAGAAAAATCTTATAGGTTATGAGGACCAGATAGAGCTTAAGCATAGATCCAGAAAACAATTTTTTTTTGAAATTTTAACTTACTTTCTGTATCTTTTAAGAACACTTTTAAAAAAGGGTTCAAAGAGGCAGAGCAACTTTCAATTTACTTTGAAATTACCATACCTAGCTTGCTATATCAAACATTTCAACTGTTAGCTAAAAGAGCTATATAATATACTTAAAGATCAACCAGAGAAGAGAAAAATCTCATCTTCATTGATTTAGAACCAAAACTTAATCTTTCAAAAGAGTAGTTTAACCTACTAATATGTCTCTTATAAGATCTTCTTTCTTAGAAAGTAATATTCTTTCTCTTTCATTCCTGAAATGATATTTCATATACTTAAGGAACTTATGGACAATTGTTAGCTGATATTTTAATTATGGTAAATAAGCTAAAATTAAATTACCTCTTTTGTTTATGGTGCATATATAAAACATTCCTACAGCCTTGCTAACTGAATTTTCTTTGATAAAAATTTACATTTATGGGAAGGTAGACAGGCAATCATTAAAGCTGAAGTCTCATGGTACATAAAGCTATTTGTTAACTCTGACTCCATACAGGGAGGAGAAATAAAATTTAGTATGACAATCTTCCATTCACAAAACTGTGGCAAAATGTGGATAATTTTATGAATTCCCAAGCATTTACTGGGGATATTTACACTTACCCAAGTATCATCCAGAATGTGCCAACTGCACTGCTGAAAGCTCTTGACAGTTCAGCACTCAGAAAATCTTCAGTTTGTTCATCAATTAACAAAGTTTCTATTTTAAATTTTATTTTGGAATAAAGTCTATGACCATAAACTACACATTTTTTTGTTGCTATCTCAAGAATGTCATTGCCAGTGCACTGTACATACTATAGAAAAAAATAAGTAAAGGGTAGCTTGAGACAGATTTTTCTGTTAATTCATTCACTTTAGTAGGCCAGTCCCAGTCACCATTTGGAGCCTTATAAGAAGCTCACAGACTTACAGGCTCTTCAGCTCTTCCTCAGACTCAGATCACTATTGGTCACTAATGCTGACAAAGATGAACTTTCAGACATTTCATCCTTCCTAAGGTTCAGAAATGATTCTCGAGTTATTTGAAGGATCTCTCTCAAGCCTTTGTTTTCTTGCTAAAAGAGGGAGAAAACAAAGATGTAGTCAGCAAGATAGCTCCAAGAATACAAACGTATCTTAAGCCAAACATATGAAGCTGTGACAGAAGGTTCTATTATTCAAAAACAAAACAACAAAAAAGAAAGTTCTATCATTGGCAGACATATACTAAATGACAGATGCAGTTGAGGCTGACAACTTGAATCCAGAGAATACTTTTTTTTTTTAAGATTTTATTTATTTATTTGACAGAGAGAGACAGAGCGAGAGAGGGAACACAAGCAGGGGGAGTGGGAGAGGGAGAAGCAGGCTTCCCGCTGAGCAGGGAGCCCGATGTGGGGCTCGATCCCAGGACCCTGGGATCATGACCTGAGCTGAAGGCAGACACTTAACGACTGAGCCACCCAGGCGCCCCAAGAATACTGTTTTTTAAAGAGATAGAAATTGTGCTCAGTGTTTTCCACCAGTGCAAAGCCTTATTTATGCAGCTGTGACTATAGATGGAAGCTCAGAAACTGCCTTATTTTACACTCACAGTATAGATGAAAAAAATAACACCTAGATTTATAGTTCTATAAACTCAACAAAGCCTGTGAATAATACCCTGGGACTAGAACCTCTTTGTACTTTAGTACTTTTACTCCTTTCCATGAGAGCGTGGAATGCAGGACAAGCCATCTGGTTTGGTTTGTTTTCTTCACTGGAATTTGAAAGCAGCAGGGCTGACTGAGTGAATTGTGATATTTTTCAAGGGAAGTGACCAGATCTAGCACTGATAAACAACTTTTTTTCCTAGATTAGTTACTGTAAGAAATTAGCAGACATTTAAAAATAACTTTTAAAATTCTCAACCACTTTGTCTTCAGTCTTACTTTCCAAGTTTCAATGGTACAAAGCAGGGATCAGCAAACTACATACAACCTGGCTTGAGGTCTGTTGTTTGTAAATTAAACTTTATAGGAATATACAATCTTTTTTGTGTATATGGCTGCTTTGTGTTACAACGGCAGAGTTGAGTAGCTGCAACAGAGAATGTCTGGTTTGCAAAGCCTAAAATATTTTCTATCTTGTCCTTTACTGAAAAAGTTTGCTTACCCCTGTTTTAAAGAATGCTTAGAGACAGAAATCACTTTTGGCCCTTTATAATCAATAATATCTCCACCATGATTTCAAAATGAAGCTTTTAAAGTATAAAAGTCTATTCTACTGATTTGAATTATTCAACAATGATTTATGCCTTTGCTACCACAAAATAAAGGACAGAAAAGCTTTGACATTCCCCAGAAAAATATGAGTGCCCAAAGAATATTTGTGGATTAAAAAAATTTTCCCTGCATCATCATGATCTCCAACAGAATGAAGGAATTTTTTAAATTACTAAATTAAAAAGCATATTCACCCAGTAACAGGAAGCAACATGGGATCAAAACATCAATTTTCTCAAATATCGCTATAAGTTACTACTGATCCTAGACTCTTCTATTACTATGGAAATGGTCTTGCATTATATACCTGTATAACCAGTATCCAGATTAAGAAAGAGAACATTGCCAGTTTTCCAGAGAAATGTATACATATATTTTTAAATAGGATGTATTTTCTGGCATAAATCTTTGTATGGACAGTTTTCACCCACATTTGCAATTTAAAACTTACTTCAAGTTGAAATATCCGCTCCTGTTCCTTGCAACCCTGTTGTTCATCAATTTCAATGGCTTTCCTCATTACTGCTGCCATTTCCGTTATCTGATCAACATGTGCTTGTAATTCCTGAAAAAAAGAGATGGGAGTTGCAAATCAGTGAAATACTTTATTTTTATTTTTGGATCCTCTCCTTTTTAAAAAAAATCTGCATTGCCACTTAGTATGAATATAATATTCTTACATTGCCATTTAACATGAAGGTACTATATCAAACATATTTACAAGAAAGTTGACTGACCATGAATGTGCTTTTGAAATCAGATTTCTGTTAGGGCTACAAGTAAGGATAAGTGGCACAATATAACTAAACCCACTAGCAAGAAGAGTACTCATATTTCATATTCCTCTCACCACAAATGATCAACACCTTTTCCTTTTTTATACCTACATATACTACTAATCAAAGTAATGTGGAAGACAAAAATTACTGACACATTCGATCACTTTACCCCTAACATCTTCATGATTTACAAATCTTTTCTGTATTATCCATGCCTAAAAACTGATCTCAATCCAACCTAGAAACTTTTCCAGATTATAATCTTCTTTGAGAGCAGGAACTGTATCTTGTTTATATTTGCCTGTGCCTGGTACATAATGGATAATAAATACTGAATAAAATGAACAGACATCTGCTTTTGAGTATTAAAATATTAAATGTCCTTCTTTGCAAACTGTTCAAAGTATCACTTAGGTATAAAATAGCCACATTTATTTGGTGCAGCAGGTAGCATAAATTTCTTCCAATCTCATGCTATTATTGTTTCGCACACCTACATGATATCTATGCACCTGCTAGGCAATAGGAATATGAAACCTATCAAGACATGTTCCCTGATTTCAAGGAGCTTAGAGTCAAGTGAAAGAGACAGACACGAGGTTTAAAAATCAACAGAAACTTGAGAATAATAATTTTTTCAACAAACAGCTTCTAAGACCATTATTCACTGGCAGTTGAGGGTGATTTTATTATATTAAGGTCGAACTTCAAAGCTAAAAACTTCCCCAATAACCCTGTCTCTTAAATAACTGTATATATCTGATTTGTAAAAAGGATTTGGAGAGGACCTCCAAAACCCACAGAACTAGTAAACTGTGGAAGAAATACGGAGAACAAATAGTATCTTTAGCAAACCACACATTTAGTATGTTCTAACCAACAAAAATGCAGGTCCTTAGGTTATTTTAATGGGGACACCTATACAATGCTAGCATGCAGAAAGGCAAAACAGGACTAATCTACACTATCCAATATGATGCTATATAAATATCAATTAAAATTAAACACCTTTTAAAAAGTTAATTCAGTCCCTGAGTTGCACTATTGACACTTGAAATGCTCAATAGCCACATGGTGCTGAACAGCACAGATAACATTTCCATCATTTCAGGAAGTCCTAGTGGACAGTCCTGGATTAGATTATGGTAGCAAGAATAATATCAAGACAAACATCGGTCATATTCTGAAATAATATTTTAAAAATGATTAATATCCTTCCCTCTGGAAAGGGAGCATAATGTTTAAAAGCAAGTTAAGTACAGACAACTGCAGCAAAAGACTGAGGATGATAAGTAAAAATCCTGAATACGAACATTTTCTTCAGTTTATCATTTAGTGTCCTTTTAGGGTAAAAGGCTGTACAGGAAGCAAGTAATTCTTTGCTTTTAAAATGGAAGAAAATGAGATTCCACTAATTTTTTCAGGACAGTCTGTTCCAATTAAATCATGAGGAAAAAAACACCCCAAGACTTCAAACAGAATAGTATTTTTATAGACCCAGTTCATGGATGGTTCATTTATTACAATAAAATCTTTAGGAAAGTATCACAGGTCTTTTAATGAACACAAGAGGCCCAAGAGCTGTGCTTTCAAAACTGTCTGAAAGGCAAGAAGTGTCAATAATATAATCCTTGAACTTCCTTGAAATGCCTTTCATTTTTAACTTTTGTTTAGGGTTATTTAAAATTTGCTCAATAAAGACCTGCCACAATAATAATAATAATAATAATAATAATAATGACAATATAGCATATATACATATAGTATAAAACCTAAACAAAGCATTTTTAGGTTGTTGAGAACTCAAACTAAAGAACTACAAACTATCAAAAATCTGAATTAAAACTGTTCCTTTAATAGTTCAAACAAAATTTTTATGAAATCAGATTAAAATGACTTCCAAGAAAACACTTTGATGTCCACAAAGATGAAAGCTGTTTATAAAATTTTGTAGCAACCAAATGAATACCTGGCTTGAACAACCTTTAAAGCCTGCAATTATCTAACAGGCTGTGTATGATACAATACACAGAGAATTAATGACAGATTTAAAGTTTCTACACTGAATATTTTTGCATGGCTATCAAAAGCACAGCATATTTTTTTAAAGCAATTTCACTTATTTGCTGATTTAAACTGGCAGGAAAATTCAATGTCAAAGAATGTTTTAAATGGACCTCCCCCCCTTCCATCCACACCCCAAAAGTTGACTGTTTTATTTAGTGTACATTCTGATTTGCTTCCAAGTGCCTCCTCTCCAGTCCATGTTGAGATGCTTCAAAGATGTGTCGAGATGCATCAAGGAAGAATCCTTCGGAGCTGTTACGATGTACCATGTCAATCTGTAGTATAGAGTCATTATAATGTTAATACGGATATCATCCGTAATTTAAAAACTGAATGAGTGTTAGTTCATGCGTGTTAGCCAACTGTTTGAAATGTTTGTTTTTTTAAGATTTCCAAAAAGGCATCTGTTCAAAAATAATGTAAAATTAGTATTTGGACAAAAATGAGTTCTTCTCAAACTTTTTATTGATTTTTTAATCTGTACTCAAAAACTTCTAAGTGAGGGTGAAATTCTGTACTACAGTGGTCTCAAAATGATCTCTTATGCCAAAATGCTGTTATGTGTAACTCTGCTTGTTACCCCTAAATGTGTTATAAAATTTTTTTGTGTTTAGGCTTATCAGAGTGTCAATACCTAAACACGTCCTGGAATCTCGTATTTTTCCACCTTTATCATACAAGTTTCTCTGCTCACCCACTTCTACTTGTTGACCCATCCTCCCTCCCCCAATAATTAATTCAAGGCTAGATTTAGATGGATTTGTCTGTCTTTCTTGACACGTTCCCAGATTCTCCTCAGGAGAACTAATCTTGCTTCCACTAGTATTCCTCTATTAAATCATATCTCTATTTTAGGATTCATCACATCCTACCTTATATGTTTGTATCTCCCTTTACACTATAAGCTCTTATGGCAGAGTAATGAACTTATTATTTATTCATCTTATTATTAATAATAACTAAGCCAGTGCAAGTGTTAATAAATGTTTGTTTAATTGAGTTGAAGTGTCTCCTTTTTGGGAAAAATCAAAATCACAAACATTAATATGTATTAGTTGGAATTAATAAGTAACTGAACAGTCATTTTATGGGAGGATCAGCACTTAGATGAATTCAATCTACGTAATAAAGGATGGTTTACAGCTATCTTAAGAAATGTTTAACTCTGTTAATTAATTACACTGTGCTAGTGAATGGTAAAATCTAATGTGTTCTAGAAAATATTTGCTTTTGGCACAGCTGCTACCAGATGGAACTAGCAACCTGCAGTATCTTATGCTAAACATTTTTTGGTAGAGCAACCTCTTTAGATCTTAACAAATTTATTTCTTAGGTTTTAAACATAACGGCCTTTTGGAATTTCTCAAGATTATATTTTACCAAGAATTTAATTTAAGTCAATTCATCTTTGTACCTTTAAAACAAACACTCAAGTTATACATTAAATTTATGTTTTTATAATGATCTCATTAATGATAGATAACTCTATATACAAAAGATTGCCACTTAAATATCCAAGGTTATTCCTTTTGGTTAGAAGATGAATAATATAATTAGATAACATTAACCCATATTTATTAATTTATTATTATACAATTGACAGAAGAGGTATCTATTACTAATTCTCTTAATATGCAAACTTGTCACACAAAGATCTATTTACTAGGTATTTCATTTTAATAGAATAATTAATAATTTAAAAATACCTACAAGCACCAAGATGGAAGAATTATTTTAAGGACTCTAAAATGTGTTTCAGTAATTGAAAGACATAAAAACATGTCTTAAAACAGTATTTCTTAAATAATGTTAGTTTTAACTAATAATAGTTAGCTCACCATTATCCAACACAGGTAATAGCTAGAAATCACAATATTGTAATATTTTTATTCACATCAGCAGTTAAAATTCAGCTTAAAATGTAAATAGGAAAGGATTATTATACTTGTCTTCATAGCAGTTGCTAATGAACACAGGGACATACACAAAGAAAACAGACACAGGGATGTCAATAAGTAAAATGAACAGAGGGAAAAACACTAATTTCTAACCAGTTCAGCTCTGTCTCTAAAAATGGTGTTAAGTGATATGTGATTGGAGAGTGGGGGTGGGGTCAAATCTTAATATGCTGGCACTTTTCCTCCCTGCCCCCTATGGTTTTCCCATCATAATCAGTATTGTTTACAGTCTGAATTAATTAGCCTCATTCAGAAAACAGTCTTAAGGAAAACAACTCTAAGTTTAGCTGGTTTCAGATTTCTGAAAACGTTTTTCAGCATTTCAGTTTTTGTTTTTGCAACAAATGTCAACACACAAATTAGAAGAAATATTTCTTAAAAGCAGATAACCTTATAAAATAATTTTGAATTGAATATACTTACCTTTACTTCCGAAATAAAGTTTATTTTTAAAAATATGTTAAAGCTACTAGGGAACAATAGGAGTTAAGAGAGTAAATCAAACAAAATATGTAACAAGAAATGACAAAAATAAGGAAAAGCATAAAATGTCAGAAAGATGAAACAGTCAATATCATGTTAGATACCTGTGATTTAAAAAAAAAAAATCTCAACACAAGTTAACCAATTGTGCTTCTTTTTCATTTTAAGTTATATTTATAAAATGGATTACCTTGGAGTGCTGTTCTTTTAACTTCGTTATTATGCCCGGATCATCTTTTTTGCTAGCCATCAGCAGTCTAAACATTTGCTCTCGATACTTGCTCATTATAAGTTCCAAGGCAGATTGATGTTCTTCCAGAGATGTACGCAATTCTATCAAGAATCACAAGAATAACAGTATATTTTACTCAAACTTGAGTTAAAGATGTACAAAATATTCTCTTCCCCACTGTATTTACCACAAAAAAAGGTGTTTCGAAAAGAAAATGTGTAAAAACCTTGACATAAAGAAAGCAAGCACACCAAATGGAGTCCTTTATTAGTTTTTTAAATGACCATTTAAAACTCAGTTTTAAAGAATCATTTCAACAAACATTTACTGAATAATAATTAAGTACCAGATAATGCTCTATATTAGGAATACCAAAAAGGCCATGGAGCTGAGTCTAGTGGAGAAAGCAAATGCATAAATAATTATAATACAATGTGTAAAGTACAGAGTAGAGCTCTACCCAAATATATATAAACAAAGTCTATGGGGAGAAACTGGTGAAAGTTTCACATTATTGAGATGAACTTGCATTCCTTAAGTTGAAAAATAAAGGAAAGGGCATTCTACACAGGGAGGCGTGAAAGCGGATGTTGTGTTCAGGACAGCAAGAACAAAGGTTTCATGGAGAAGAGAGGTATGGGAAGAAGACAGAGAAAAAGGCCTTGAGTTGAGTTTGAAAGCTCTGGATAAGGAAATAAGTATACAATGAAGGTTCTAAAGCAAAAAAATAACATGATTAGATACATCTTTGAAAAATGAATCTGATGCTTGTTTTGGAGACAGACTGAAGCGGGGGAAAGAGACTAAAATCACAGAGGCCAATTAGGACAGATGAGGTAAGAGACTATGAACACCAAAGCAAGAAACCAAAGCAGTGGTTCTGCAGAGAAGGAAAGTGAGTTACTTCATAGGTAACAACAATGGCACAAACTGGATATTGAGGGTAAGAATCTAGGATGGCTCCATGCAAGGTAGACATTCATATGTAGGAAAGGATAATGACTAATACATATGATTTGGGCATATGGATCAGAAATGAGAATACCAAAAAGGAAATTCAGTTGGCCATTTCCCCATTTTTGAAAATATTAAGAGTCCAATTGTATATTACAGCTCTTTTAATTTTAACTAAATTCAATTTTAACTAAAATCCAATGAACTATGCCCTTCAAAAGGGTATATTTTATGGTACGTGAAATACATCTCAATAATAGTAATAAAAGAACATGTGCAAAAGAAATGAAAAATTATTTTTTTTAAATAAATGTGAATCTAACTTTAAAGCCCACTCCTTTATTCTCAAAGCATTCTGATGAGCCACTTAGTAACATAATTCATTAATTTCCTGGTTCTTAACTTTAGTTGTCAAACTCCTTTGTGTTTTAAGATTATATATCTTACCTTTGTTCTCTTGTTGCAGTTCTCTGATTTGTCTGTTTTCTTGCTGAATTCCCATAACTAATGTGGACCGTGGCCGATGCCTTGCAACTTCATTAAGTTCTTGAATTTCTTCCTGATACTAAAGAAAAGATCAAAAAAGAACATGTGGGGAGAAAATATGTGAAAGTATATATCTCATATATCTGATAAGGGTCTAATATCCAGAATACATAAATAATTCTTACAACTCTCAATAACAATAAAAATAATAATCCTAATTTAACAATAATACATTAAAAAATGGGCAAACAAAATGAGTAAGTTTTGGGGAATCTAATGTACAGCATGGTGACTATAGTTAATAAGATTGTGTTATATGCTTAGAAGTTAATAAGAGTAGATCTTAAATGTTTTCATCACACCCATGGTAATTACGTGCAGTGATGCAGGTATTAACTAACTTTACTGTGATAATCATTTTGCAATATATATGTGTATCAAATCAAACCATCTTGCATACCTTAAGCTTACATAATGTTATACGTCAATTCTATCTCAATAGAGCTGGAAAAAAGTGGGCAAGGGATCTGAAGAGACATTTCTCTAGAGAAGGTATACAAATGGCCAATAAGCACATAAAAAGATGTTTAATATTACTAGTCATTAGGGAAATGCAATTCAATACAACAGTAAGGTACCACTTCACAACGACTAGGATGATCTTTTTTTTTTTCTTAAGATTTTATTTATTTGACAGAGACACAGTGAGAGAGGAAACACAAGCAGGGGGAGTGGGAGAGGGAGAAGCAGGCCTCCTGCGGAGCAGGGAGCCTGATGCGGGGCTCGATCCCAGGACCCTGGGATCATGACCCAAGCTGAAGGCAGACACTTAACGACTGAGCCACTCAGGTGCCCCTAGGATGATCTTAATCAAAAAGTCAAATAACAAGTGTTGGAGAGAATGTGGGGAAACTGTACTGTTGATTGAAATGTAAAATGGTATAGCTGCTTTGGAAAACAGTCTGGCAGATCCTCAAAAAGTTAAACACAGAGCTATTATATGACCCATTCATTCTACCCCCAGGTATATACCCAAGATAACGGAAAAAATATGTCTACACAGAAACTTGTACACTAATATTCATAGCAGTATTATTTATAATAGCCTCCAAAAAGAAACAATCCAAATGTCTATCAACTGATGTATAGACACAATGCACTATATCCTTATGATGGAATATTATTCAGCAATAAAAAGGAATAAAAAACTTATGCTACAACATGGATGAACCTCAAAAACATTACGTTAAAAAACCAGTTACAAAAAGCCACATATTGTATGATTCCATTCATATGAAATGTCCCAAAGAGACAAATCCACAGAGACAGAAAGATTAGTTGCTAGGGGCTGAGGGAAGGGAGAACTAGGGAACAGCTGTTAGTGGAAGCAAGCTCTTGGGGTGATGAGACTGTACCAGAATTAGATAGTGAGTATGGCTGCACAACCTGTGAATGTACTAAAATCCAATGAACTATGCCCTTCAAAAGGGTTAATTTTATGGGTATTGTGAATTATAGCTCAATAACAATAGTAAAAAAGAACATGTACAAAAGAAATGAAAAAAACTATAAATAAATGTGAGTCTAACTTTAAAACTGAACTCCTTCATTTTCAAGGCATTTTGATGTGCCGCTTGGTAATGTATTCATTATAACATTTCTGGTTCTTTGTCAAACTCCTTTGTTTTTACAACTCAATACCAGATATATGTTCCTTGGAATGCATGAGTCAAGCTGGACAGTTAGGGAGATATGTAATCTGTTTAGGGCAACAAAACAAGTAAACTTGCTCCATTATTTCCAGTAGCTTTGTTAAAAGCAGTATCCCAGGGTTGCTTCCTTTTACAAGATGGATAAGTTTCACAGGAGTAGGCTATAAATATACATTTCCCCCAACTGATTTCCATCATAATATAAGAAATTGTATAATTCTCTTTGAGTTGAAAATTTTGTCATAAGGAGGCTTTTAAAATGGTAGCTAAACTCCACAGACCACTGGAAAGTTCTTTTATGCAAGTTCTTTTATAAGAAAATTCTTACATATATTATAAGGATAAGAAGTGAAGCCCTTTTCATTTCTTTAACTGGTAGCATTAAGTGAAAATTAAGGTAGGAAGTACAGTATAAACCAGATATTGCTTTACATCATTTTCAAAAACTACTTTGTTGTTAAATAACATCACCTAAGTACTTTTATAAAGAAAAATATAAACATTTCTACATTATAAAAATATGAGACAGAGCAAAATATGTCACTATCAGTAAAAGATATTATTTGGTCTTTGTCAAATATCTCTGAACCTAATATATTCATATATTTTCTAAACTCCAATGTGCAACTTTGTCAGAAAAACAAGTAGTCAAATATACAGTTTTTAGAATATACGTACATATATATATATTACCTGGACATGACAAAATTATAGGATAGTCTAAAGTAAAATTAAAACCTACAAGTCAAACTACTTTTAAGTTTTATAGAACATTAAAAAAATAACTATTAATTAAGAAGTTTATGATTCAAGCAATACATAAATGTCTGCTTTTTTCAAAATGGAATCAACAAGAAAGAAAAATCAAACCTGCTTCATCGCTTCTACTCGCTTATTGAGAGCTGTGGTTTGCTCAATCAGAGATTCTGCTGCATCGTCATGATCTCTCAATCTTTCAACAAGAGCTTTAGCATCAGCAAGTGCCTTCTCAATTGTGCAACTCATTTCTAAAGGAATACCTATAAAATTAAAATCAAGACTCAAAACAAAGCCAGTATATCGTCTTACTATTTTAGTTTCATGTTAACATAGATATGCTTCTTAAGCTACATTTGTTACAGGATTGTTCACTGCGCAGAAAAAACACGTTAAAACACTTGTGGTTTTGCTTCTCAGGATGGCACAAGCTTGAAAGTGAATTTATAATATCAAAAAAATTAGAGCATATATAAATGATTTGCAGACATAATCAGAGTGTATTTAAAATACCCTGAATTTATGGTGGAGAAAAAAGTACAAATCAAGTGAATACATTTTATATTATATAAAAATTGTGCTCTTCATGAGATCACTCCCTTATCTTATTTGTGAAAAAGGTCACTTTATTAGTCCATACTCTGTGGTCCATGATTGTGAGCTGCTAACTGTGAGATCCTTTCTAGCCTCTGCTTTGGTCAGGTGACCTGAGATACCATTTACAACACATACTTATTGACCAGCCAAAGTGGTCTCTATGTGTCATGGTATGTAAAAGTGTCCTTCTTTTGGAGGAACTACGTCTTATATGAAGTACTATAATCCTAATTCTTGCACTTCTTTAGTAAATGGTTAAAAAAATATAACTTAGAACACCAGCCATTATGGGAAATTTTTGATATGTTAAAATCAATAAATAATGTGTTTAAGAGGAGCTCAAAAAATTAGGAGACAAAATATGAAACATTCAATAGTTAGCTTCTTTCTTCACCTACTATTCAGAGACCTCAAAACAAAATCATAATTTTAAAATAATCTCTCTCAAAGACTTTAGCCTTCTGAAATTTACTATCTTTGAATTTTTCTCTTAGTTTTACCTTACCTTCTATATGAGCCATCCTTTCTTCAGGGCTTTCTCAAAAAGTAAAGTCACACTGTAAAATTACTAGGCCAGAAGCCAGGTCTATAGACGTTAAATTAAAACTCTGGTATGGATCCAAGCTAAGGGCTATAATTAAGGATTTCATCAACTGTAGGAAGACAAATTTGCTATAGAATGCAAGATTGTTAGATTCTACTGTACTAGTTCAAACCTGAATAAGAAGATTCAAACAGAATCAAAATGTAAAACTGCCAATTTAGAAAATACTCAATATATGACATTTCCAGAGAGCTTTAAGAATTAAAAAAATCTGGAAATACAATTTCTGGCTCTCCAGATAACACAACCAAAAGACTTATCTTCTAAGATTTGAGAGATTTAGAAAAAGGTACTTGAAAAAACGATAAGCAAAGGGGTCATTAAGGTTACAACTGTCCCATACTGGCTAAAACACAAAAGGACAACTATCCAACATCTGTTCAAGATGCTGCTCCAAGGAAGACATTAGCATCCAACAATGCCCTGCCCTTTCTCTAAACTTCCAAGGAGAATTACTTAAAATTATAGATGGATAATAATACAGATTTCTTATTCATATGGGAGCCATCATATCTCCCATTAACCCCACTAGTATGAAACACCAGATCCTTCAGAATAAAATTTTGAAGTTATTTAAAGCCCCCTCACCAAAAAGAAAACAAAAACAAAAACAAAAACAAAATTGGGAGGGGGAAGAGGGGGCAAATTGACCTGTAATGAGTAACAAAAAAAAAAAAAAAAATAGGGTGCCTGCTGGGTGGCTCAGTCATTAAGTGTCTGCCTTTGGCTCAGGTCATGATCCCAGGGTCCTGGGACTGAGCCCCGCATCGGGCTCCCTGCTCCGCGGGAAACCTGCTCCTCCCTCTCCCACTCCCCCTGCTTGTGTTCCCTCTCTCGCTGTGTCTGTCAAACAAATAAATAAAATCTTAAAAAAAAAAAATTAAAAACAAGACATATTTGTCTTACAGTAAAGATAATTGATTGTAACAGATGGTCAAAGAAAATAATAACAAAAAAAACAAATTTGAAAGTCTAGAGAAAATTGTAAAAAGACCTTAGAGACATAAAGTTTATCTTGGCTTAACAGAACAACTCAAGGGCTAAGAACCTCTAACAAACCCAGGCCCCAACTTGTAAATATTGGGACGACTATCTGAAAAATACTTCTTTATCCTCTGTAACACAACATCTACAAATATAATACACAGGATCTGTTTCCAAATAGACTACACTAAGGCTCCTACATACGATTAGATGATAGGTGATATAGACATCAAAAAAACTATACTGTGTATGATTCAGTAAGTTTTCCCCCCTTACCCGCCCCAAAAAAATGGGAGAAGAAAAAAAAAAAGCTGAGCTCCTAGATTCCTCTGGGCAAAAGAATCCACAGAGACTGATAGGTTAATTGGAAGAGAGCCATTAATCTAGATGGAGTCTTCCTAGGTAATCATGTCTTTCTTTTTAAAATCTTTCTTTTTAAAATGTGAAAAAGTTATGCTGTGTTCTGGGGATATTAACTTCACAACATGGCACCAGAGTCACTACCTATTAAATCCTATGCCTTAATTGAGGAGCTAAGATAATCCTTCCCTCAGAGCAATCGCCCTTGATTAAAGCATCTTCCTAACTTACACTAGGTCTTTTTTTTTTTTTAAGACTTTATTTTTTGACAGAGACAGCAAAAGAGGGAACATAAGCAGGGGGAGTAGGAGAAGGAGAAGCAGGCTTCCCGCTGAGCAGGGAGCCCAATGCGGGGCTCAACCCCAGGACCCTGGGATCATGACCTGAGCCAAGGCAGATGCTTAACCGACAGGGCCACCCAGGCTCCCCTACACTAGGTCTTTAAACCTAATGTTGCCATGTCGCAAACCCTATTGGTAAAGGAAAACCACTCTATGTTTTCTACTAGTTGAATAATTATGAAATACTGTTACTTTCACCTTTTCATATTACCATCCACTAGTGACACTCTTACTCCAATAACCAACCCACTGAACGAAAATCTCATGATTGTTTCCATTCCATAAATCAAGAAATGTCCAAGCCCCAAACAAAACTTTTGAATTCTCTAGGCACAAATCTTACTTTACTGCTTGTAAATGGTTTTTAGAGTAAGCACAAAAAGTGACAATACCAGGCTTGATATACAATAGGTACTTCAGTCACTCTGATAAAACTAATTTTCTTACTGGAAGCCAAACCGATCAAATGACTTAACTGTAGCTGTCTAAAACAGAGCAACTTGCTTAAAAAAAAAAAAAAAATATATATATATATATATATATATATATATATATATTCTAATAGCTGGGTCATTTGTGGGATAATTCACTTCTTTGAAATACTGCCAAAAAAAAAAAGTTCCTCAGATATCCCTTAATAAACAATGACTACATTAACTATTTAATGGCTTGATACTACCTAAAATAAGAGACACACAATTAAAAAAAACACCATACAAGCTAGGATGCTATGTATGTACTAGTATACATAGTGTAATTATGGCACTTTATACATATATATGGAACTTCTATACCTTATGTTATAAACAGATTTCTTTGACTCAAAGTCCTTATGCAAGGGCCTCACATAAAACAGCAAAATCATAAATCTATGGAGAAGTTCAAAGATTCCATCATAGACATGCAAAATCTGGTCTAATTCCAAAAAGAAACATGGGATGATCAAGTTGTAAAATCCACGAGGATAAGAGCTGCCACAATCAGAATGGTGACTCGATAGCACCAGATGAAAACTCAAGTGGACACTAGAAACTCTAGGAAACATCACATTCCAATAGGAAAAAAAATTGGCCACAATATTAGAAACACTGATGGGAAAATTTTCTGGATAGCAGGGGATATGGCCCAGTGCATGTTTTATTTGCAAATAAATTAATCTGCAAAAATTTAAAAGAATAAGTGAGGACTAAAACCATTCCTAAAGAATTTTTTGAACATTTTCCAGTGGATTTTGTAGGGCTGTCTCTATGCTCTAGCAATATGTAACATTCCTTAATATACTATTATGTTTATATTATGAATGGGTTGAAAAAGTCCCCTGTTAAAAAGCCATAATAATTGCGATAGTTAAAATACTACTATAGTTTGTATTTCCCACCAATGACATTCTAACTTCTTAATCAAGTATTATGGAAATATATTTAACTGGCACATTTATGAATTTAAATTATGCAACACTCTCTCTTCCTCAGAAATCTTCCTGTCTTCATCATTCCCAGTCCTCAGTAAAACTCAAACAGGATAAATCCAAGAAGGTCTAAACTCAGACACACCATAATCAAATTTCTGAAAACTAAACAGAAAGAAAAATTCGTAAAAATAGAAAGAGACAAATAACACTTATGGAGAACCAACAATTTGAAGGACAGTCAGAAGCCAAACTGATTCAAATTGAAAGCGGAACACTTAAAATGCAGAAAGAACAGAACTGTCACCCCAGAATTCTATATACAGCAAAAATACCCTTTATATATGAAGGTGAAATAAAAATCACTCTCAGAAGAAAAAGAATTCATTTCTAACAGATTTGTTCTAAAAGAATTTCTTCAAAGAGAAGCAAAATGGTATCAGAAGGAAACTTAGAGCATTAGGAATAAAGGAAGAGTAACATAAATAAATAGGCAAATATCATAAACTATTCTTGAATGCTTTAAAATGTCTGATGTTTGAAAACAAGAACTATAACTTCTGTTTGATAGAATTTTCAGTTTATGTGTATGTAATATATAACTATGATATAAAGGTGGGAGGATAAATGGACCCTATATAGTGATAATGTTTTAACATGTCACCTGAAATTATTAAAGGTCACCTGTAAGTAAAACTGTTTTATGTACGTGTGTATGTATATATATATATATACACACACAAACATACATGTATGTATGTTTTTTTTTTGGTTGGAATAAATTTATTTCATCTGTCTGTAAATAAGGTGTTTAATAGTTACGGCATTTTTTTAAATGCATATTAAATCAGATGAGTTAGACTGTAACCCAGATGTAACAAAGTGCAGGGAAAGAAATGGACAAATCAGCAACAAGATTTGTTTTTAAATCTGTACATTATCCACAAGGCCCAAACAATAGAAGCAAATACTAGAACGTCCCTAAAGTAGTGCCATTCGAAAGAAACCTTTAATAGGTCGGTTAAAATTCATCTCACAATAGCAACAGTTCATTTTAACAATAGTATGGCACAGAACACAAACATACATGTATGTATGCATGTTTGTATGTACGTATATATATACATATATATATACACACACACATACGTATATGATTCCTAGAGAAATCCCTAAAGAACCTGTACAGAGATAACAGTCAAAACCACAATAGATGAATTAAAATAAAGTAAAAAGTGTTCAATAACCCAAAAGAATGAAAAGGGGGAAATAAAGGAACAAAACATTGAAGGAACAAATTACAAGATGTTGGACCTTAATCCAAACATATTAAGAATTACACTAAATGTAAATGTTCTAAACACACTAACTAAAAGATATATTATCAGAATGAATTAAAAAACAGAACCTAGGGAGGGGCTAAGATGGTGGAGTAGGAGGATCTTCAGCTTACCCTGTCCCACAGACACACCAAGACAACAGTCACATCTGTACAACTAACTCTGAAAATGACCCAAAGACTGGCAGAACACACTTTCCACAGTTAATGGCGGAGATGAGGCCACACTAGAAAAGATAGGAGAGGTAGAGACTCGTTGGGAACCAAACCCCTGGTGAGACAAACCACAAATGGGAGGGATACCATTAGCACAGAGATCAAGAGTATCAGACCCCACCGCAGACACTGCAGGCACCTCAGGCCCTGGGGACTTGCACTGTGAAGACAAATCCCAGTAACATCTGGCTATGTAAACCAATGGGGTTTAACTTCTGGATTTTTTTAAAAATCAGTGGGGCTTAATTCTGGGGACTTTAAAAATCAGTGGGCTTAACAAAAGAGGTGGGAGGCAATAGGAAACTGAGTCCCTACCCTTAAAGAGACAGCGTAACAAATAATTCGGGCACAGAAACAGAGTTTGAAAAGTGCCTGGGGTATATGTGAAGTATATTTATTTACTAGTCTCAGAATATATGCTGGAGGAGCAGGGATCTTCAGGAGATTTCTCTAAGAAAAAAGTGATGGTGGGCGCCATTTCTCTTACCCTCCCCTAGGCTGGATAGCTGGACACCTGCAGGAACTAGCACCAACACTCTCCACACTTGCTAGGACTGCATGCCCTACCCCCACATTCCCCTGTCACCTGCCTGTTCCAACCCACCCACCTTGGTAGGCATCCCTCCAAAGAGGCTCCTGCTCTTCCACATCCTGCAAGCACCCTGGCAGGGAATGGTGCCATTCCAAAGAAACTTCTGCCTTGAGGAGGAGGCAGATAATCCTACATACCAGCTTGCCCACAGTTCCAGGAGCCAAATCTTTTAGCAGACTGTGCAGGAAGAATGCTCTGCCATATGGTGTGCCTGCAGCTGCAGCCAGAAGCAGACTATAGACACATACTCTGACTGCCACTTCTGGCCCTCAACAAAACCCTCTGTGGGCTCTACAGGGAGAAAGCCCTTCCTTTCAATGTACCAAAGAGAGGCTAATTGCAGACAGCTAGCCTGACTGCTGACCCTGCCCACCTCTCAGCCAACCACAATCTCACATAGGCTCCTCAACAACTCGGACTAAACCCTGCCCGGTGCGCCCACAGCAGGCAAAGCAGGTTACTGCAGCCAACTGGGCTGAAGGCAAACATGGCTCAGCCACAAGACAAGCGCACATACAGCCCACACAGGGGACACTGCTGGAATATCTGATTCTGGTGACCAGGGGACACTGCTATAGGGCACCACAGAACTCTTCGGCATAAGGTCATGAAGTACTCACTGAACTTGAGAAAAAAGTGAATGAACTCATGAGAACTTCAACAAAGAGAAAATATAAAACAGAACCAGTAAGAAATGAAGAACACAATAACTGAAACAAACAACACACTAGAGGGAATCAACAGAGGATTAAGGGAGGGGGAAGAATGGGTCAGCAATCTGGAAGACAGGATAATGGAGAGCAACCAAGCTGAACATCAAAAAGAAAAAAGAATTAAAAATGAGATTAGATTAAGGGAACTCTGACACCATCAAGCATAATAACCTCTGCAATATAGAGATCCCAAAAGGAAAAAAAAAGGGGGGGGGCAGAAAACCTATCTGAAAAACTAATAGCTGAACACTTCCCTAAGCTGGAGAAGGAAACAGACATCTAGATCCAGGAAGCACTGAGAAGCCCCAACGAGATTAGCTCAAGGAGGTGTACACAAAGACACATAATGATTAATATGGCTAAAAGTAGCTAAAAGTAATGACAGAGAATTTTAAAAGCAACAAAAGAAAAGAAAGCAATTACATACAAGGGAAACCCTATAAGGCTATCAGCTAATTTTTCAGCAGAAACTTTTCAGGCCAGAAGAAAAGTGGCATGATATATTCAAAATGCTAAAAGGAGAAACTAGTAAAGTTATCATTGAGAATAGAAGGAAAGGTGAAGTTTCCCAGACAAAAAAAGTTCAAGGAATTAATCACCACTAAACTAGCTTTACAAGGTATGCTAAAGGGAATTCTTTGAGTGGAAAGAAAAGACCCTCATGAAAAGAAAAAAAAAAATCACAGGTTAAAAACAAATCTATAATAAAGGTAGTAGGTCACTTATAAAGCAAGTATGGAGGTTAAAACACATTAATAAAATCAATTATGTCTACAAAAATTCAGGGATACACAAAATAAAAAGATGTAAAATATGACATCCTACACATAAAATGTGGAGGGGGAAGTACCAATTTAGTGCTTTTAGAATGTGTTTAAATTTAAGCAACTACCACCTTAATATAGACTGTTATACATATAAGTTATTATATATGAACCTAATGGTAACCACAAATCAAAAACCTATTAATACACACAAAAAATAAATAAAGAGAAAAGAATCCAAGCATAACATTAAAGAAAGCCATCAAACCACAAGGGATGAGAGCAAGAGATGAAGCAAGGAACAGAGAAGAACCACAAAAATAACTAGAAAACAATTAACAAAATGGCAATAAGCAAATACCTATCAATAACTACTTTAAATATAAATAAACTGCTCCAATAAAAAAAAAATAGGGTAACTCAATGGATAAAAAAACAAGACCCATCTAAATGCTGCCTACAAGAGACTCACTTCAGACTTAAAGACTTGTACAGACTGAAGACCTGAAAAACATATACCATGAAAATGGAAGAAAAAAAAAAAGCCAGGGTGGCAATACTTTTAACAGAAAAAATAGACTTTATTTTTTTAAAGATTTTTAAGTAATCTCTAAACGTGGCTTGAACTTACAACGCCAAGATCAAGAGTCCCATGTTCTATCAACTGAGCCAGGCAGGTACCCCAGACACAACAGACTTTAAAGCACAGATTGTAGCAAGAGACAAAGAAAAGCATTTCATAACAATAAAGGGATCAATCCATCAAGAGGATATAACAATTATAAATTTCTATATCCAACATAGGAGCACCCAAATACATAAAGCAATTATTAACAGACATAAAGGGAGAAATGAACAGTAATACAATATTAGTAGGGGACTTTAACACCCCACTTATGTCAATGGATAAATCATCTAGATAGAAAATCAACAAGGAGGGGTGCCTGGGTGGCTCAGTCTGTTAAGCATCTGCCTTAGGCTCAGGTCATGATTTCAGGGTCCTGGGATGGAGCCCCACATCGGGCTCCCTGCTCAGCATGGAGCCTGCTTCTCCCTCTCCCTCTGCTGCTCCCTCTGCTTGTGCTTTCTCAAAAAAAAAAAAAAAACTTAAAAAAAAAAAAAGAAAATCAACAAGGAAACAATGTCTTTGCATGACATATTAGAACAGATGAACCTAACAGAAATATAGAACACTGCATCTCAAAACATCACAATACACATTCAAGTGCACATACAACATTCTCCAGTACAGATCACGTATTAAGTGGTAAAACAAGTTTCAATAAATTTAAAAAGACTGAAATCATACCAAGCATCTTTTCCAAGCACAACAGTGTATGAAACTAGAAAAAATCTGGAAAGAACACAAATACATGGAAGTTAAACAACATACTACTAATGAATGGGTCAACCAAGAAATCAAAGAAGAAATCAAAAAATACATGGAGACAAATGAAAATGAAAACACAATGGTTCAAAATATTTGGGATGAAGCAAAAGCAGTTCTAAGAGGGAAATTTATAGTTACACAGGCCTACCTAAGAAACAAGAAAAATCTCAAACAACCTAACTTTACACCTAAAAGAGTTAGAAAAAGAACACCCAAAGCAAGCAGAAGGAAGGAAATAATAAAGATTAGACCAGACATAAGTGAAAATAAAGGCTAAGAAAACAATAGAGAAGATCAAGGAAACCAGGAATGGTTCCTTGAAAAGATCAACAAAGCTGATAAACCTTTAGCCAGATTGATTAATAAAGAGGACTCAAATAAATAAAATCAGAAATGAAGGAGAAATAACAAACACCACCACAGACATACAAAGGCTTATAAGAGAAAATTAGGAAAA
This sequence comes from Zalophus californianus, assembly GCF_009762305.2. Taxonomy (NCBI): domain Eukaryota; kingdom Metazoa; phylum Chordata; class Mammalia; order Carnivora; family Otariidae; genus Zalophus; species Zalophus californianus. The sequence goes on from NC_045603.1 coordinate 79,768,921, forward strand.
ATTATATGCCAACAAATTGGACAAGCTAGAAGAAATGGATAAATTTCTGCAAACATAGATTCGTCCAAAACTGAACCAGGGAGAAATAGAAAATTTGAACAGAGCAATTATTAGTAATGAAATTGAATCAGTAACCAAAAAATTCCCAACAAACAGAAGTCCAGAACCAGAAGCCTCCACAGGTGAATTTTACCAAACATTATACCAGAAGAGTTAATACCTATTCTTCTTAAACTATTCAAAAAAAAGAGAGGAAGGAAATCTTCCAAATTTATTCAATGAGGCCAGCATTACCCTGATACCAAAACCAAAGACACCACAAAAAAAAAAAAGAAAGAAAACTACAGGTCAATATTTCCGTTGAACACAGATGCGAAAACCCTCAATAAAATATGAGCAAACCACATTCAACAATACATTAAAAAAACCCAACACAATCAAGTAGAATTTATTCCAAGGATGCAAGGGTGGTTTGCAAATCAATCAGTGTGATACATCACATTAATAAGAGAAAGGATAAAAACCACATGATCATCTCAAAACAGATGCAGAAAAAGCATCTGACAAAATACAACATCTATGCATGATATAAAGTGTAAACAAAGTAATTTTAGAGAGAACATGCCTCAACATAATAAAGTACATATATGAAAAACCCACAGCTAACATACTCAGTGATGAAGAACCGAGAGCTTTTCCTCTACGATCAGGAACAAGACAAGGATATCCACTCTTACCACTTTTATTGAACACAGTACAAGAAGCTCTAGATGCAACAATCAGATGAGCAAAAGAAAGAAAAAGCATCCAAATTGGTAAGGAAGAAGTAAAACTGTTCACTATGCACAGATAACATGATACTATACATAGAAAACCCTAATGACACCACCAAAAAACTATCAGAATAAATGAATTCAGTAAAAGTTGCAGTACAGAATATTAACATGTAGAAATCTGTTGCATTACTATACATTGATAATGGGGTAGCAGAAAGAGAAATTAAAATAATCCCATTTACAATTGCATTAAGAATAATAAAATTCCTAGGAATAAACTTAACCAAGGAGGTGAAAGACCTTTACTCTCTAAACTATAAAACACTGATGAAAGAAATTTAAGATGACACAAACAAATGAAAAGATATTCCATGCTAATGGATTGGAAGAATTAATGTCATTAAAATGTCCATACTACCTACAGCAATCTACAGATTCAATGCAACCCCTATCAAAATACTAACAGCATTTGTCACAGAACTAGAATAAATCCACAATTTGAATAGAACCACAAAAGACACTGACTAGCCAAAGCAACTGCGAAAAAGAAGAACAAAGTAGGAGGTATCAAAATCTCAATTTCAAGATGTAGTACAGAGCTGTAATAATCAAAACACTATGGTATGGCACAAAAAAAGACACAGAGACCAAAGGAACAAAATAGAGAGCCCAGAAACAAACCCATTATTTATATGATCCAGTAATCTATGGCAAAGGGGGCAAGAATACAGAATGGGGAAAAGAATGTCTATTCTATAAATGGTGCTGGGAAAACTGGATAGCTATATGCAAAAGAATGAAACTGGACCATTTTCTTACAGCATGCATAAAAACAAAATGGATTAATTTCTTTTTTTTTTTTTAAAGATTTTATATATTTAACAGAGAGAGACACAGCAAGAGAGGGAACACAAGCAGGGGGAGTGGGAGAGGGAGAAGCAGGCTTCCCGTGGAGCAGGGAGCCCGATGTGGGGCTCGATCCCAGGACCCCGGGATCATGACCTGAGCCAAAGGCAGACGCTTAATGACTGAGCCACCCAGGCGCCCCTGGATTAATTTCTTAAATGTGAGACCTGAAACCATAAAACTCCTAGAAGAAAACATAGGCAGTAATCTCACATCAGCCACAGCAACATTTTTCTAGATTGGTCTCTTCTGACAAGATAAACAAAAGGAAAATTAAACTATTAGGATTACACCAAACTAAAAAGCTTTTGCACAGTGAAGGAAACCATCAACAAAACAAATAACCAACCTACTGAATGGGAGAAAATATCTGTAAATGATATATCTAATAGGGGGTTAATATATCCAATATATAAAGAACTAACACAACTCAACACCAAAAAACGGCAGAGGACCTGAATAGGGACTTCTCCAAAGAACATAAACAGATGGCCAAAGAGACCCATTAAAAAGTGTTCAGCACCACTAATCATCAGGGCAATGCAAATCAAAGCCACAATGAGGTATCACTTGACACGTGCCACAGTGGCTAGAATAAAAAAAAGACAAGAAAAACAAATGTTGACAAGAATATGGAGGAAAAGGAAGCCTCATGCACTGTTGGAGGGACTATAAATTGGTGCAGCCACTGTAGAAAACAGTCTAGAGGTTCCTCAAAAAAATTAAAAATAGAACTACCACATGATCCATTAATCCCACCACTGGGTATTTACCTAAAGAAAACAAAAACACTAATTCAAAAAGATATGTGCACCCCTACGTTTATAGTGGTATTGTTTATAATAGCCAGGATATGGAAGAACCTAAGTGTCCATCAATAGAGGAATGGATAAAGAAGATGTGGTGTATACATAGAATGGAATATCACTCAGCCATAAGAATGAGATCTTGCCATTTGTGACAACATGGGTGGACATACAGAATATTATGCTAAGTGAAATAAGTCAGAGAATGATAAACACCATATGATTTCACTTACATGTGGAATCTAAAAAAACAAAAGAAACAAACAAGTAAAACAAAACAAAACAAAAAACCAGACTTTAAAAACTGAGAACTGGTGGTTGCCAGAGGGATGGTGGGTTGGGTGGGGAATGGGTAAAATAGATAAAGGAGATTAAGAGGTACAAGCTTCCAGTTATAAAAGAAATAAGTCACAAAGATGAAAAGTATAGCATAGGGAATACAGTCAATAATGTTGTAATAATATATGGTGACAGATGGTGACTACACTTTCATGGTAAGCAATGAGTAATGTATAGAACTGCTGAATCAATATGCCGTACACCTGAAACTTATAACACTGTAAGTTAATTATAATTCAATAAAAAGAAAAGGGAAAAGAAAAAGCATAGAATAGAAAGTAAAAAAAAAACAGGATCCACCTATAAATAATCTATATGAAACTCACTTCAAATATGACATAGATAGGTTAAAAGTAAAAGGATGGAAAAACATATACTGACACTAATCAAAATAAAGTCAGGGTGTTAATAAGCACGGGAAAAGATGCTCAACATGATTAGCTATCAAAACCACAATGAGATGCTTCACACCCATTAGGACAGCTATAACAAAGAAGACATAAGAAGAGTTGGTTAGAATGTAGAGAATTTCTTTTTCAGTAATTGACAGAATATGTACACAGAAAATCAACAAGGATACAGAAGGCATGAACAAACTACATCGAGGTGGACTGAATTAATACCAACAACAGCAGAATACACATTATTTTTAAGTGCAAACAGGACATTCACTAGGATAGATCTTAACCTAGGTAACAAAACAGACCTTAACAAATTTATTTATTTATTTATTTTTAAAGATTTTTATTTATTCATTTGAGACAGAGATACAGAGAGAGAAAGCATGATCAGGGGGAGAGGCAGAGGGAGAAGCAGGCTCCTTGCTGAGCCAGGAGCCCCATGTGGGGCTCGATCCCAGGACCCTGGGATCATGACCTGAGCTGAAGGCAGACACTTAACCATCTGAGCCACGCAGGCGCCCCCAGACCTTAACAAATTTAAAGAATTGCAATCATACAAATTATGTCCTGTGACTGTAATGAAATTAAAATAGGTAAGAGAGATAAGAAATTCTCCAAACATTTGGAAATTAAAAAACACATAAGTAATCCAGAAGTAAAAAAAAAAAAAGGTTTTGGAAATCAGAGAATATTTTCATCTAAAAAAACATGAAAATACAAGATATCAAAATTTTGTTATGCATATATAGCAGTACTTTGAAAATGTGTAGCATTAAATTCTTTTATTAGAAAATTAAAAAGATCTCAATCAATTACCTAAGCCTCAAACTTCTGAAACCAGGAAAAGAGCAAATAAACTCCAAAGTAAATAGAAGGAAATAATAAAAGAGCAGAAATCAATGAAACTGAGAACAGGAAAGCAACAGAGAAAAACCAATGAAACCAAAACCTAATTCTTTGAAAAAGCAAATGAAGTGGATAAACCTCCAGCAAAACTGACCAAGAGGAAAAAAAACTAAAAAGAGAGAAGATATAAATTACCGATGTCAGGATTGAAAGAAGGGATATCACACTTCAGACTCCTAACTCATTAAAAGAAGCGAATACAATAATAAATTTCATACACACGAATTGGATAATTTGGATGAAATGGACTAATTCTCTAAAAACCACAAACTACATAGTCACACAAGAGGAAATAATTATTAATAGTCCTATAACCATTAGGTATAGTAATTACAGTTATAATTACTAATATCCTATAACTCTTCCGTAATAGTCCTATAACTATTAAAGAAATTAAATTTTGTAGTTAAAAATCTTCCATAAAAAATCCCTATTTGGATGATTTCAATGGCAAATTCTACCAGACATACAAAAAAGAAATAATACCAATCTTGTACAACCTCTTTGAGAAAAGAGAAGAAAATACTTCCAAACTCATAAAATGATACCAGTATTACTCTAAAACCCAAACCAGACACATTCCAGAGAGACACAGAGAGAACCACAATCCAGTATCCCTCGTAAACATAAACGTAAAAATCCTCAAAATATTAGCAACTCAAATTCAGCAACATATTGAAAGAATAATACACCATGACCAAGTAGGGTTTATCCCAGAACTCAAGGCTGTTTCTATATTTAAATATCAGTCAATGTAATCCACCATAAACAACAACAACAACAACAAACACTTCATCATACTAACTGGTGCATTAAAAAAAAAAATAACAACCCAACAATATCCTTTCATAATAAAAATTCTCTGCAAATAGAAGAGGATTGCCTCATGGTGAGAAAGGGTATCTTCAATATAGCCAACATCATACTTAAGTGAAAGACTGTATTCAAAAAATGAAACTTTGGGGTATAAATCTAACAAAACATATGTAGGATATGCACATGCACGCTGATAAAATGCTAATGAAAGAAACCAAAGAGGGTCTAAATAAATGGAGACACACCGTGTTCATAAATTGGAAGACTCAACATAGTAGGGATGACAATCTTCCACAACTCATCTATAGACTTACTGCAACTTCCAATCAAAATCACAGCAGGCCTTGTTGTAGAAATTGACAAGCTAATTCTAAGATCTCTATGAAAAATGCAAAGAGGGGCGCCTGGGTGGATCAGGTCATGATCTCAGGGTCCTGGGATCGAGTCCCGCATCGGGCTCCCTGCTCAGTGGGAAGCCTGCTTCTCCCTCTCCCACTCCCCCTGCTTGTGTTCCCTCTCTCTCTCTCTCTCTCTAATAAATAAATAAAATCTTTAAAAAAAGAAAAGAAAAGAAAGAAAATGCAAAGAGACTAAGACAGCCAACAGAATTTTGAAAACAAAGTTGGAGAAATCACACCACCAAATTTTAGGACTCTATTATAAAGTTACAGTAATCAAGACAGCATGGTATTGGCAGAGACAGAAGAGAACAGAGGTCAGAAATAAGCCCACAGAAACATGGTCAACCGCTTTTTGAAAAAGGTGCACAGACACTTCACAGGGAAAAGGACAGTCTTTTTTTTTAAGATTTTTTATTTATTCATTTGAAACAGAGAGAGAGAGAGAGGTAGAGGGAAAGGGAGAAGCAGACTCCTTGCTGAGTGGGGAGCCCAACTTGACTTGGGGCTCCATCCCAGGACCCAGAGATCATGACCTGAGCCCAAGGCAGAAGCTTAACCATCTGAGCCACCCAGGGGCCCCAGAAAGGACCATCTTGTCAACAAATAGTTATGTGCCAAATAACTAACCCCAACATAATTCTTACACTTTATACAAAAATTAACTCAAAGTGGACCATAGATCTAAACGTAAAATGAAAAGTGGAGAAAATCTTTGTGACCTGGGATTAGGCAAAGATTTTTTTTGACATGATTCATGAAGCTTGATTCATAAAAAAAATAAAATAATAATAAACTAGACTTCATCAAAACTAGAAACTTTTGCTCTGGGAAAGGCACTTTTAAGACAATCTGAAAAGACAAGCTACAGACTGGAAGGCAAATTTTGCAAATCACGTATCTGACAAAGGACTTTATAATACATAAAAAACTCTCAGAACTAACAGTAAAAAAATCACCCAACTTTTATAAAACGAGCAAAAAACTTTAACACTTAGCCAAAAAGAGATAAAGATGGCAAATAAGCACATGAAAATACGTTCAACATCACTAGCTATTACAGAAATGCAGTTAGAACAATGAGATCCACTATACCCCTAAGATGGCTAAAATAAAAAGTACTGACATTCCAAGTGCTACAAGGATACAGTGTGACTGGAACTGTCATACAATGCTGGTGACAATGCAAAATGATATGGCTATTTCAGAAAACGGTTTGGCAGCTTCTTACCAAGTTAAACATCAAGCTACCATATGACCTCGCACTACTACTTCTGGGCATTTACTGTAGAGAAATGAGTGGATAAGCAAACTGTAGTACAGCAATAATATGGAATGAGGTACTGATATAGACAATATAGATGAGTCTCAAGGGCATTAATGCTGAGTAAAAGAAGATAGTTTCAAAAGGTTACATACTGTTTCCATTTACCTGGCACTGCCAAAAAGACAAAACTACAGTGTACTTCCTGTCCCCAAGGTTTTGCCTTTGTCATTAATTCATCTGGTTGTTATTTGCATGTTGGTATAAGGAAGCTATCTACTTATATTTCCTTTGTCTTATGGGGACAACTAGTTGCCCCAGTCTCATTTATTGTACAGTACATCTTTCCAGCACTGAATTTTTTTCTATTGAAATATATTTAACATAACATTATGTAAGTTTAAGGTGTACAACACACTGATTTGGTATTTATATACTGTAATATGATTGCCATTGTTATGATAATTAGTATCCCTATTGTGTCACATTATTTCTTTCTTATGGTTAGAATACCCACACTCATTTTAATGCCACACTTGTTTTTTCCAAAAAATGTATGGGTATGTTTTTGAGCTCTCTATTCTACCTCTGGGTCTTTTTATCTATCTCCGCATCAATACTATGCTGCCTCAACTGTCATAGTTATAAAATATACCCTTACCATCTGGCATGGCAAGTAACCCTTTTCTCTTTCAAAATTGTTTACTTATTCTTAGATTTCTCTTCAACCTAATTCAATCCAGATGGACCCCAGGGGCGCCTGGGTGGCTGTTGGTTAAGCGCTGGACTCTTATTTCCCTCCAGGGGAACCTGGGTGGTAATTCTTGATTTCTGGCTCAGGTCATGATCTCAGGGTTATGAGATGGAGTCCTTCATCAGGCTGGGGGTGAAGCCTGCTTAAGAGTCCTTCCTTCATCCTCTGCCCCTCTCCCTCTCTAAAAAATAATTAAAACAACAACAACAACAACAAAACCAGAGCACTCTAGTTCAAAGTGCTAGGTATTAATTTTAATTAATTAAAACTGTTGGTAGATTTCTGAACCCAAGGAATATTACCTTAAATTCTTTTGGTCAATAGGACAAGTGTTATTCCCATTTCATCAATAAGGAAATAAGACTCAGGGATCCCAAATATAAGCTGAATGACAGCACCAGGCAGCAAGGAAGGAGCCAAGCTAGTACCAGAAATAGAATTTCTGATCCTGAGTCTAGTGCTCTACTCAAGAAGCCAAGGTGGATCCTCAGGACCATTTACTTTTAGCTATGTAAAAACCATCTGTCTCCCTGGGTGAAAAAACAAAGCAAATTCCCTGAACCTGCTTCACCAATGGGATTTCCAAGATATTAGAAAAACTGTATATCAAGCCAGGAATCGAAAATAAATGGGGGTGTAAATGAAGAAAAGATAAAAACCCCCAAATTCCAAATTATTTTCCCTTATGATTAATAAAAACCTACCATCCATTTTAACTAGGCATCACAATTATAAAACCAATTAGTATTTACTGACAGGTTTTTTTGAAATTACAATTAACATCCACTTTAAAAAAAACCTACTCTTAGATTGCATAATGAAACACTATCAAAATGAACTATATTTAAAATTTGCTTTGTAACTATAAAAATATACCTATTCAGAAAAAAGAATTATAAACATCAGGTAATTGAAAGCATAATTTCTTAACACTTCAGAAAGATAGTGACAGAGTTTCTAAGAATCTGCATGTTCATTTCCGATAAGTGAAACAACAGAAAAGTTTAAAATATTTTATAACGTGCATTTACTTTGCCACCTTTTTTGAAAATCATTGTTTTCTCCCCCTTTTTTGGCTAGTAAGTGGAGTGGGAAGACTATTTTCCAAACTCTCTAACAACTGTTAAATATTTAAAAATAGACTCCCGTAAAAAAAGGGAGTATTTTCCATTTATCTGCTTGTTTTTATAGTGCTTGTCATAACTGGTCATGGTGCACTTACATTATTTTCTATAGGTAAGCTCAAATTATGGGTGAAATTTTTCTAAAGTAGGTTTTCCCCTGCCTGCATTAGCCACATTCTCGCCCACTTTGCCACCCAAAGATATCGGCAGACTCCTGGCAGAGGATTCAGAACATTCTGCTGCTCATAAAAGAGAAACTACCACCCACTCAAGACAGCAACCACCAGATGTTTAGTTTTACATTTTGGTCAAGAAAAATTTAAAGAAATTCAAGTCACTCTTCTTTCTCTTTTACCCACAAATCCACTATCCCATAATTGGACATACACAGAAATACTGTGCCTACTGATACACCATGAATCTGTCTTTAAATATTAACAACCTAGTTTAGTTAAAAAATTTTACTGGACTGTTCAGGCAGGTGCCGCAAATATTAATTAGTAGATAATATTAACAGATACATATGGAGGGGTGCCGGTGGCTCAGTCAGTTAAGCGTCTGCCTTTGGCTCAGGTTGTAATCTCGGGGTCCTGGGATGGAGTCCCACATCAGGCTCCCTGCTCAGTGGGGAGTCTGCTTCTCCTACTTACCCTCCCTCTCTCTCTCTCTCTCTCTCAAATAAATAAATAAAATCTTTTTTTAAAAAAAGATACATACGGAAAGAGAAAGATAAAAAGGCATAGTTATGGCTTTCTTAGAAACTTTAAAGAAATCAAGAATATATGTAAATTACATATGTAAATAAGCATCTTATACAGACAATATGTTACTGTATTTGAAAGCAGAGAAAATTTTCACGATCTTTGAAAATTATGGAAACAACGCATTTGGAGCTTTATGAAGAAGCTTTACAAAGAAGATAAAATTTTAAAGTTGGAAGGAACAGAATTTAAAAGGACACGGGAGAATTTTTTTTTTTTTACCTTAGAATTGTAGTTAAATATAAGTTGCATATACATATGGATTCAAACAAGTATGACAGGTCAAGGAACTAACCTAATCTAAACCAATTATTTATAACCTACGGGCCAAGGAGTCATTGGAAGAGTTACATGGATGTACACACACCAAGTATGATCTTTAGTCTAAAATATTTTTCTCACACATATAAATATTTCTCTATTTTTCATATAGACAGATGCTAGTATAATAAAATATAAAATCATTTAAAAGCACAGCAATTTTTTTCCATTATGCATAATCTCAATCAATGAATACTAGAAGTATAATTACTTGTATATTAGAGGTACAGAGTTTCTCATATTCAAAACAGGTCAGGGGCCCTTAGCTAACATCCAAGGTCCCTTCTCGCTCTAAAATTCTGTGATTTTAAGAGCACTAAGTACTCCTATTATGAATCTTTAGAACTATTACATTATAAATATCTATACATATTTACAAATATATATATAAATAATGCCTGCTATGCCCCCAAGCACTGGACTAGCTTTTGTTGCAAAGATGAACAAGCCAGGATTCCAGACTTAATCTCAAATTCACACAAGAGACAGATACATGAACAAATAATACAGCCTAATAAATAATGCAGAAGAATTATTTCAAGTGTTCTGGGAGCACGATGGTATTATTAATATCACCTGGGGGAGTCTGAGAAGACAAGGATCTATGAATTGGGTCTTGATAGGTGAGGAGTGGGGTAGAAAGAGTAAGCATTCTAAACAGATGGTACAGCACATACAAAGGCATAGAGTTGTGAAAGTGCATGACATGTTTGGGCAGCCAGTTCTGGTATGGTTGGATATTAAGGTATTTGGAGGAAAAGCAAGAGGAGACTAAAATATAAAATGGACTGCAACAGATAGTTAAAGGTCCTGAATGATATGCTTACCAATTAAGACTTAATTCCATTAGGCATAGGGTTCTGAAAAAGTTTAAGGAAAGGACTGATATAAACAGATTTTAGGATAATAACTCTATGGAAGAATGATGGTGGAGAAACTAGTGTGTGTGGGGGGGTGGGCAACTGCAATTATGCTGGTGAAAGAAGGAATAATATAGAGCAGAGAGAGTGGAAATGCAGAATCAAGGATGAAGGTTTCCAACTGGGACAGGAGGATGGATACTGGTAACATTATCAGAGATGGGATACAGAAGAAAAGCAGGAAGAAAAACAAGAAAAGAGTAGTATTCCTTGGAAGGCAGTTTCAAGAAAGAGGGAATAGTTATATCCACGTAATATGCTGCAAATCTGTAAACTGAAAACCGAAAGGGTCCCTCTTCCCTCCTCTCAATGGTAAATTCCCAGGTGGGTTTAGGCAGGAAGAAAAGAGAAACGGAAGATGCGTCCAGACAAGGTTAGGGCAAGGCTTCAAGAAACTTTCCGCACCCCAGACCCGGAAAGAGGAGCTCACAGCTGGTGCCCGGGAAAAGGAAGTACAGCTCCAAGGAGCAGGTAAGCAGCACAGGGAAACGGCTAGAGCTAGGCGGGCGGCCAGCAGTTCCAGAGATGCAAAGCACCACAGCGGCCCAGGGAAAGGAAACTTCCGACTCTCTACGCCGGCTCTTGTCCCTCGATTTATTTCCACTTACTCTGGTCTCAATCCCTCGCAGCCGTCAGTTGTGGCGTCAGGACTCAAAGCTTCTGCTAACAGGGGCCTATGCACCCAAGGGAAGAGACTCCTCTCGCCTGTTCAGCTTCTTCAGCGAGCAGACGCAGAACCCAGCAGAGACAGTAGAGGGGCGGCTGCAGGGGTCAGCAGAGCTCAACCCCATCACCGGCCCGAGGAAAACCTCCACTGACCATCTCCGACCAAAGCTCTCAGAGCGCTCAAGCCTCGCGAGATTTCCTGCCTCACGTAACCGTTGTGGGGCAGAGCCGAGAGATTTATTTGCGGCTTCTCGCAGACATGCGCGAGAGGTGGGGCGGTTCTCTTCTACGTCCCTCCCCATCAGTCTACTCAGGCTTCTGCTTGCCTTCTCGTAAAGTGTCGCGAGTTTTGCTAGGGGAAGTCGACCTGGGTGGAGAGACCGAGAAGGGGAGGCCGGGTGGGAGGGCCTTGCGCTTAAGGGGCCGCGGCTGGTTTAGCCGGTGCTGTGGTTGGTACTTCGCTGTTGGGGAGGCTCTGAGGTCGCCTGGATCAATCTTCCCAATGGGTTATTGGGAAAATTAACGGGTAGAAAATCTTGAGGGTCGGAGGCATTTTTCCTTGGCCCCGCCCTCTTCCCGTTCTGCGAGCTGGGCGTCTGGCCCACCGAGGGGGAAGGGCAGCTTGGCGGGGCCGAGGAAGAGGGCTTTGCGCACGCGCGTGTCCGAGTGTGTGTGTGTGTGTGTGTGTGTGTGTGTGTGTGTGTGTGTGTGTGTGTGAGAGTGTGAGTGAGTGTGAGTTCACGCGCGCGCGCGCGCGCTCCTGCATTTAGGAAGCCTGGGAAGGACCGGTGTGCTAGGAGATGAGCGGGGAAAACATAGTCCCCTGTCTTTGGTACCAGACACTCCTGACTGTGCGCTGACCCTCCCCACCCAGCCAGCAGCCTTTTCCAGAGAGGCTGTGGTCCATAGCCTCTGTTCGTTTTCACTGCAGGACCAGGCACGAAAGTAAGCGAACCTCGATCCTGAGGTCTTCCCTATCCACTCACCTTGTACTTTCCACCCCCCACCCTCCAGCAGAGTGTGTTTAGGTTTCTCAAAGAGTTTGCATGAAGGGGAAATGCGTTTGAAAGCAGAAGAAAATAGCTAGATCGTAAAAAGTCAGTTCGTGTTGATGAACACTTTTGCTCTGCTTACCATGTGCTTTTTGAATGTGGATTGTCTATTCAGTATAAGGTTTCATTAGCGAAACAAGGGAGTTTTTATAAGAAAAAGTTTAAAAGTTTCTCCTCCCCAGCGATGTGAATGGTAGCAACTAAGTTTTTCTGTTCTACATGATAAATTACTGTGGTATTACAAAAAGCTAAGGGGGAGAGTGTGAATTTGGGGTCCTTATTTTAATTTGAAGACCCGATATGCAGTTGTCTTAGGAGATGTTTATTATATTTGGGGCTTTCCTTTTGCTGTCACTCCTCTTTCCTGTTAATTCTGGCCCACCTCAACCTTTTTCAGAAGTCTTGAGACTTTGGAGGGAAGTCCAAACTGCTGACTTGGGTTAGTTTGGGGGTTTATATGTGATTGATGTCAATTAGCAAGAATCATCAGAAGTGTATTTTAAGAGTATTTGTCATTTATTATGTTTGGTGTTATGTAAGGAAATCAAGTACAATTATTTGTAAACATTATTTTCTGACAATTTTAAGTTCATTCAAAAAGCAAAAAATATATATGGACTGTAATTTTGCCTGTGACTGATAGAGTGACCGCTTAATATGGTGTAGCTTATCCCTTCAATTGATAGTTACTTTCTGGTCATGACCTAATTAAATTTTGTCCTTTGTTGGATAAATTTCTTTGAATACTGATTATTCATGTTCCCTACCAAATCTTTTTGAGGAAAAGACATTAATTAGGAACAATGTAAGGGTATTAAATGTCATGTATGAGACATTTGGCTAATATATTTTATCCCTTCCAGGTTAAAACAAAATGAAGATTTTTTCTGAATCTCATAAAACAGTATTTGTTGTAGATCACTGCCCTTACATGGCAGAATCATGCAGACAGCATGTCGAGTTTGATATGCTGGTGAAGAATAGGACCCAAGGAATCATCCCTTTGGCACCCATATCTAAATCATTGTGGACTTGTTCGGTAGAATCTTCCATGGAATATTGTAGAATAATGTATGATATATTTCCTTTCAAAAAGCTGGTGAGTGTGAAGTACAAGCAAAGTCATGATTTTGGGGGATGGACTTAACTGCCTGTTATATTTTTTACATAAGAATTTACTATAGATTTGACTTAAAACTGTTTACTACTTTAAAAATGTGGTATGTAGAACTCTGAGGAATAACATGCTATGTATATTTAATTGCGGCCAACAATAATAAAGCTAACAGTTATGGAGCATTTACATGTGCCAGTCATTTCCAAAGTGCTTCATATTTATTAACTTTTTTAATTCTCACAACAATCCTATAAGGTAGCTACTGTAATTACTGGGACAGTATTCAAAGTATATAATAACCAGAATAGAATTGAGAATAACCATTGAGAACTGTTGCCAGCCTAAGCAGAAGGGATGTTGGGTGTAAGCAATGTCAGACTGTGTTGGTATGTATCATCTGAATATCAGCTTTGTTTATTTTGCCATGTTGGAGATCTAGAAATTGAGGTAAAGAGAAGAAACTTGTCCTGAGTCACACAGCTAGTTAGAGGCAGAACCAGCATTTGAACCTAAGCAGGCTGGCTGCTTATAGTTTTAGTGAATGTACACTAAACTGCTGCAGGATTTGGCCTTATTAGAAAGAAAAACTCTTAAGAATGCTAAGTGGAAATTGTTTTTTTCCCCAAGAAGAGATATTGAGGATTGACAGATTCCAAATATGAAAATTATCTTCAGGTTTCATCATCTCAGCTGTTTTATTTTGGGAGTCATTTGGTTAGCCACAAGTGAATGATTTGCTTTGTCTCTTCTGGAGCAGCCTAGGCTGGGACCTAGCCAGTTCTTAGACTAGCACAGGCAGGGCAGTAACAGTAAGGCTGAACACGGAGAATCTAATACATTCAGCTATAATCCAAATTAAAATGGAGTTGTTTTTAGTCCCTCTGTAAATTGTGCATGATGTAGGGTAAAGGAACATGAAGGGGAGGATAAGTAGTAATTTAGGATGCAGGCTTTGGTTCAAATTCTGGCATCATTAGCTACCAGAGTGTGACCTTGATCATATTGCTTAATTTCTCTAAGCTTCAGTTTCCTCCCATGTAAGCATAACACCTCTTTCTATGATGTAAGATTTCAATGAGGTAATATAACTAAAGTGGCTAGTAGAGTATGTCCCTGTCGGAAAAGCCTTAGGAGAGAAGACTACTTAATCAAATTTATTAGGGATGCACAACTCAAATTTCGTGGATAGTAGGAAAAAAGATCATGGATTAGATCATATAGTCCAGGGGAAAGAAATAATCTCACCCTCCTTCAAAAGGGAGCGATCATCATTTTATATATTTTCTAATATATCCTTCCTAGCATTATCATCTTTCTCAATAGTATTTTTTGGTTTGCATTTTACTTTAGAATAAAGTCCAAATGCACTATTTTGACTTTCAGTGCCTTTTGTGATAGGCTACTACCTATTTCTCTGAGCTTATCTCCCACCCCTTTGCCTGCTCTGACCTTTTCACCTTTTTGAGGGTACACATTTAGAGGCCTTTGCATTTGCTGTTTGCTGTACCAGGAATTCTCTATCCCCAGCTCCATTTATGGCTGGTTTCTTTTGGTCATTTGGATTCCAATCAACTTCCAGTTCTATAGAGAGCCCTTCTCCGACCACCCAACCTAAAGCAGCTAACCAGTTTCGTTTTCATAGCATTTATCACTCACTGAAATTATCTTGTGCATTTATTTGTTTGTATTCTTTCTGTACTGCCCTCTATCTTACCACTATCCCCAAACCCCTTTCCCCACATTGTGAGTGATACAACTTTTATTCATAGCTGTATTCCCAAATCCCCAGTGCCAAGGATGGCACCTGGCATATACTAGGCATTCTGTAACTTTAAAGTGAACGAATGAATCAGCAAGCCAGTGCTAGAGACTGCATATTATTTTTAAAATATGGTGTGGTTGAGTGGAATTGGATGTGAATACTAATTATGTCTTTAAAATCTATCAGGTGAATTTCATTGTGAGTGACTCTGGAGCACATGTTTTAAATTCCTGGACTCAAGAAG
Source organism: Zalophus californianus (assembly GCF_009762305.2). Classification (NCBI taxonomy): domain Eukaryota; kingdom Metazoa; phylum Chordata; class Mammalia; order Carnivora; family Otariidae; genus Zalophus; species Zalophus californianus. The sequence goes on from NC_045603.1 coordinate 79,784,254, forward strand.
ACCAAAATTTGCAGGAGGTATGGTTAGGTTTTGAGCTGTGGCCATTTTTGAAAATTATCTGAATGTGGTAATACTTTCTTGAAAAATGATTTAAAAATTTTTTTATCAGTATAGTATTTGCACATAGTTTTAAAACAACTAATGCTAAAGGAAAAACAGCTATCTTCATTCCAGTGTTTTCTCACTTCATAGAAGCAAACTTTCAACTCTAGCTCATCTAGTATGTACTTCCATATTTCTAAATAACAGTTTTTGCTGCTATTGATAGAGTTCTCAATTTAAGCTTTATTTTTTGTTGTTATTGTTACACTTGATCTTAGCCAAAAGGCCGAGAAGTGATTATCGTTATTGTTAATGAAGATTTAACTTATATCTTTCCTGCCACCCATGCCCTTATGCCTGCCCTCTTCCTTTCCCTCATTTTCTGTGTTGTTACATCAGAATTTTCATTAATTTTAAAATTGCATATTTGCATGATGATATCTATATAAAGTGTTATTCACTGCTAAGCTAAGTAGTATATGTGGTTATTTCCTTTCTCTTTTTTTTTTAGGTTTTATTGAGATATTGACATACAGCAGTGTATAAGTTTAAGGTGTACAACATAATGATTTGACTTACATATTCTGTCCTTTTTTGTGTAACTTTGTTTTTTCCTGCAATTTATCATTTCCTTTTTTGCTTAATTTGGTTAATTTTATGTGTATTTGTTGCTGCATTTCCTCATGTCTCTACAAAACTTTCAATATTTTTATCATAAATGTATGAGAAATTTAGCATCTTGTTTTTTTTCTTGAAAAACTTCTTGGAGCACAGTCTTTTCCTCTAGTTTGTACTAGGCCTGGTACTTTTTAAACATTATTTGTCTAAGGATATTGAGATTTGTGATTATATTCTTTGTTGTTGCTGAGTTGGATGGAAGACTTCAGTTTACTGGGTTCTTTATTGATGAATACGAATATGAGAGACAGGCATTAGTGAGATATTTGAATACAGTTTTTTGAATGATTTCATGTTAAAATTTTTTTGTTAATGGATATCCTTCAATGGAAATAATCTCATCTAGATGTGTTGTAAATGGAACATTTTTAAAGAAAATGTGTTTATCACTGTATTTGGCCTTAAAATGTTGTGATTAGTGTTATAATATGTAAACATATCTAATCTTTTAGTCTTGAGGTAACTCACTCGAGCAGTAGGCTTTTATTGGTTTGGCTTTGCATTACTCCAGAGTATTCTTTATTCTTTATTTACTTTAAAAAATAATGTTAAGGATTCTGTATATTCTTTCTGCATTGTCTTTTTTGAAAGGGCATGTATTTTGCCTTAATGTCTTTTAAGAGGTACTATGAAGGAAGCTTGAAGCCTCTCTAGTTGTGTATGAATAAAAATCAGTACAAATTCATATAGGTTTTCCTTCCTTCCCCTCTGCAGTGCAGTAAAATTTGGCATTTGATAATGGTACGTATGCTAATGATAAGAGAATTGCTACTTCCCTCTGCTTTCTCAGTATGAAGGCATACTGTATCATGCTGATTGCTTTTAAATTGTGAACAGAAGGGGAAACTAGTTAGGAAGGCAACTATATAGCAGATCACTGTGTTTAAGATTATATAAAATCATTGACATTTTGTATAAGTTATGTATAATCTTGTTTGGGTTAACACATTTAATGTTTAGCTTTGGTTATCCATGTCACACCTTTCCCTAGTTACTGTGAACAATCATGAGTAACAAGTGAAGTAGACTGAAGATGAATTTTGGGGCTAGAAGAACTGTAAACATCCTTTGCTTCGACTCCTTCGATGAGGCCCACAGGAGCCAGAGGTTGTTTGACTTATATACCTGGGTCCAGGGCTCTTTCTGTTATAGCACATAACTCTATCCTATACATTTTAAATTTTATCACCAAAAATTGTTGGAGTTCAGAAGTTTGGGTCTGGTTTTTATAGGTTCAAATATAGTTTGAAAGTTTTGCACTAATGTGAGACAGGTTAGATTATTTTCACTTTCAGGTTAGGAGAGATTGACCAGGGTTACACAGTATTAAGAGGCATAGCCAGAATTTCATTCCTTCTCTGTCTGACTCCAAAAGTTAAGCTTGCTTTCTGCTACTTTCCACAGGACCACAACATCCCTAAAAAGCTACTTTTTATTGAGTTTCTCCTATGTACCAGGGACTTTGTATAGTCATCTACACAGTCTTTTTTTTCTTTCTTTTCTGATTACTTTTTATGAATAGGTTAATACCTATATAGTTTAGAAATTAAGTTTACATATATACATACACATGTACTTATGTACACTTATACATATGTGTATGTGTAGTAAAAGGTAAACCTTGAAAACTTTCTAGTTCATCCCCTGACCTAATTAGTGATGTGCTAGACCCCACTTATACCAACTTGGGAGAGATGAATATGTTCAACTCCTATCAACTTTGTGTTCAGTGAAGCTTGAAATCTGCCATGGTGGGAGTATTTTATTTAACCATAGATATTGGCAAACACAAATTAGGGATTCCCCCCACCCCTGACTTTGGAGAGCTGATTTACCAGCAAATCAGTGTTTATCCCCACCACTATTAGTTTTTTATGGCTCATTCCAGAGTGTCTTTATGCATATATAAAGCAAAGTGCTTCCAGTTTGTTCTCTTTCAAGATTGTTTTGCCTGTTCTCTGACCCTTGCAATTCCATATGAATTTTAGAATCACCATGTCAGTTTCTACAGAGAAACCAGTTGGGATTCTGACATGGATTAAGTTTAATCTATAGTTCAGTTTGAGTAATGTTACCATTTTCACAATATTAAGTCTTCCAACCCATGAACATGGGATGTTTTACATTCATTTAGATCTTTAATTTCTTTCAACAATGTTTTTTAGTTCTCAGTTGTAAAATTTGCATTTCTCTTGTTGATTTTATTCTTTTTGGTGCTATTATAAGTGGAATTGTTTTCATTTTCGGCTTGTTCATTGGAAGTGTGTAGCAGTACAATTTGTTTTTTTGTATTTTGTATCCTGCAAATTGCTGAACTTGCTTATCATTTCTAATAGCTTTTTAGTGGATTCCTTATGATTTTCTACATACAAGATCACATAGGGGCACCTGGGTAGCTCAGTTGGTTAAGCATCTGCCTTTAGCCCAGGTCATGATCCCAGGGTCCTGGGATCGAGCCCTGCATCAGGCTCCAGCCCTGCATCGGGCTCCCTGCTCTGCTGCAGGGAACCTGCTTCTGCAGCTACCCCTACTTGTGCTCACTCTCTCTCTCTCCCTCTCTCTTTCAAGTAAATAAAAATCTTTAAAAAACAAAAACAAAAACAAAACACGAAGAAACTTAAAAAAAAGATCATATCATCTGCAACATAGAGATAATTTTACTTCTTCCTTTCCAGTCTGGGTTCCCTTTATTTCTTTTTCTTAATTGCCCTGGCTAGGCATCTCCAGTATAACGTGGAATAGAAGTGATGAGAGAGGACATCCTTCTTTTGTTCCTGATTTTAGAGGGAACATGTCCAGCCTTCACTATTAAGCATGCTGTCATCTGTAGGTTTTTCATAGGTGCCATTTTCTGCTTGAGGAAGTTCCCTTCTATATCTAGTTAAGTGTTTTTATCATGAAAGGCCTTGGATTTCATGAAATGCTTTTTCTGTGCTTATGAAGATGATCATGTGATTTTTGAAAAATTCTATTGGTATTTACGTTAATTGATTTTCAGATGTTAAATCAACTTTGCGTTCCTGGGATATAAGTCCCACTTTGTCATGGTGTATAATTCTTTTTATATGTTGCTGGATTCCGTTTGCTAGTATTTCATTGAGGATTTTTGTGTCCATATTTGTGAGATATACTGGCTGTAGTTTTCTTGTGATGTCTTTGTCTGACTTGTGATACTCTTGTCAACATAATTATTTTCTCTTTTACTTTAGCTAATGGCAGCATTAGCTGCTGTTGGACCTCCTAATCCACGAGCAGATCCAGAATGCTGCAGCATTTTGCATGGTCTCGTTGCAGCAGTGGAAACCCTGTGTAAAATTACAGAATACCAACATGAGGCTCGTACTCTACTAATGGAAAATGCAGAACGTGTTGGTAATAGAGGACGAATAATTTGCATTACTAATGCAAAAAGGTGAGACATTAATCACAGTAATTCTTTCACTGAGGGAATTTTAATATCTTATTACAATTTTTATTTTAAAAAACAGGGACAGCATCTTCGCATTTAAGCATATCTCAAGTAGCCTTTCTAATACTGAAGCCATATTTATCCAGTTCTAAAATAAAGATTCATTTCAGTGAAAGCTGTTTAGATTGTCATTACATAGGTTAATTTGACTTTTTTCTCATTTAGTTTTTCAGCTGATTCTTTGGTATTGTGAATGAACATGATAAAGACAGTCCTTATTGAAGTAATTTTAAGTGCCTATAAAAAGATACTACAGCTGAATAGTGTGTTTAGTTTTTTTTACTGTTTATTCAAGTTTGTTCTTTTTTATGCCGTAGTGATAGTCATGTGCGAATGCTTGAGGACTGTGTCCAGGAAACAATTCATGAGCATAACAAGCTTGCTGCAAATTCAGATCAGTGAGTATAATCATAAGTGAAATAAATATTCCATTTTATAGTCATGTATTTCATGATAATTATTCCAATAATTGTAATAGTAATGGGTGGCATTCCTTTGAATTCGCCACTGGCTCTACAGATTAGCCAGAAACTGTATGTTTGATCAGAAGATTTTTCCATTTTCTCTTTCACTTTAAAATTTTACTTTTTTTTGACAGGAAAGGTGATCGGAAGGATAAAATAATACTATACATTTATAAAGCATATTTGTTTTGATGGCTTGCTCTCATACTTTGTGTTACAAATTTATAAAATGAACAGATTATTTGTAGCATTATTGAATATGTACCAAATCAAAACATAACAACTAATTGCAATTTATGAATTTTTTTAAAAGAATAAAGCTGGGGCGCCTGGGTGGCTCAGTTTGTTGAGTGTCCGATTCTTGACTTTGGCTCGGGTCATGATCTCAGGGTCGTGAGATTAAGCCCCGTGTTGGTCTTGGCTCTGAGCATGGAGCCTGCTTAGGGTTCAGGGTTCTCTTTCTCCCTCTGCCCTTTACCCCACCCCGCATCCACTCAAAAATAAATAAACAAAGTTATTAAAGACAAGCTTAGGACAGTTGCAATGTGGAGTTTATATTAGATTGAGCTCTTACTAATTTTCTTAAGTGGAGTACTAGTATTGTTAATGAGTAGGATTATTTTCAATTATTACCTGATTTTGTCCTTAAAAATCATTAGTAAAAGGGAAACCAATATACAATATATTCATTGTCTCTGTGGCAGATATCTGTTGAAAATTATTCCTGATTATGAGATTTTCCTTTATTTTATTTTTCAAACACACAAAAAAGTATCATTTTTGCATTTGGACTAAATTCATATATTCATTAAATGTTCATACTAGTACAGCAGTTATACAGTTTTTCTAAATATTTAACTTTTGTGTTAACAGTAATATCTGATTATAGAGATACACTGTTTTGGTATATTAAACTTTTAATAGTTTACCTACCTGGATTCTTTAAATACAATGTATTCCTACATTCTAAGTAGAAAGTTTCTCTTTAAGTCTCATGCAGATTCAGAAGTGTGAGCTGGTCTTGATCCATACTTACGCAGTTGGTGAAGACAGCCTTGTATCTGATCGTCCTAAAAAGGAGGTAAGTGCGGAAGTAATGGAAGGAAAGATCACTGTTATTTATTAATAATAAGCGCTAAGAAGGGTTAGCATAAAAATGATCACAATGCCAACATTTTCTGCCAAGAAGATGTTTAGAGTTTTCAAAGCAATCTCTCTGGCAAAACACCTAGGTTGATTCTTTATGTTATAATTGTAGATGTTAAAATGTTTTCTGTTTTGCTTGCCTGTTGAAGTTTAATTAAATGTGTTGCAAAACCATACATAGTCTGTATTGTTCCTAAAATTTCAATTACTGTAATGGATTTCAGTTGCTTTAATGACTTTTTATTGTATAAAAATCTTTTTTTCATCATTAGAAAGACAATACACTTTTTAACAAAAATAGACTCCAATAACTAATTTTACCTACCCAGAGGACAAAAGGCTAAAACTAATTTCTAATCTTGGTTTTACTTTTTAAATAAATTCAAACAATTTTAAAGGAAAAGATGAGTCTGTTGACTTTTAAATGGATTTACATAACATAATATTCTCCATTAGTGGTGTGTTTAGAAATATAGATGTATGTATTTATATAATTATATTAAATGTGTATGTTCTTATGTTCTGGTTTTTTCATTTAGCCTTAGTTCATATAAATGTGAAGTGTTTCCTTAGTCTGAGTGTTTTATAGTTAAGTGGTATTTTTAGGTCATTAGCTCTGTCATTGTGTTTTTAGGTGGTTTCTAGTGTAAGCCCTTTTTTTGGTTAACTTTTTTCTGCCTCTTTTGATAATGTGGCTGCATGTTGGCTTTATTTTGTGATAACTAAAAATTTATTTACACCAAATATTATACCCTGGACTGAGTGAAGGTTTGTGTTATCTTGTTGTAAGTAACTTTTAGCTGCCTAATCGCATTTATTGGTGACAAAATATGATGTTTGTGGCAATTTCCACATTCTTATTATAATAAGTAGTTTTATCCACAGGGGTTTTTCCTCTCCACAAAATTAATAATTTTTCTACAGTATTTCTGTGGGCCATTTCAGATCCATTTTACATATAGATAAATAGTAAAAATGATAAATTAAATATTTAAAGACTATTCCACTCTGAGTTTCAAGAGGACAAAGACTTTGCGTATTTATTGCTGTATCTTCTAATAGCTCACATAGTTTCTGGCACATAATATAGTAAGTTCTTAAAATGTATCTGTTGAGTGAATGAGTGTATGAAGATTTTTTGCTAAAATAACAATCATAGTTAATCTATGGGCCTTTTTTTATTTTTTCTAAATTCTAAAAAGTGAAAACATTTTATTTCAATCTATAAACATTTTGGCACTAGGTCACACTATATTAATGTTTTATGGGTTTTTTTTTTTTTTTATACTTTTTTGTAGTTATCTCCTGTTTTAACCAGTGAAGTTCATAGTGTTCGTGCAGGACGGCATCTTGCTACCAAATTAAATATTTTAGTACAGCAACATTTTGACTTGGCTTCAACTACTATTACAAATATTCCAATGAAGGTAGGTGGCTCTTTTTCTTGCTATTTTGAAAGCTCTGCTTTGGTTTTTAAATATTTGTTTGACATGTGTTATTTATTTTAATTGAACCTTAACTTTTTCTCCCCATATCATATTTTCTGTTTTGCTAGCCCACATTCAGTGTCTTTGACCAGGTCAGTACATAGTGAAAAGCAACAAGGAAGGATCACAGAACAAAATTCTGTATTTTTCTTTTTAGTAAGAGCACTGTATATCAGCTTTTTTGTTTTTACCTATGTTCTTGTTATTTTCATCAAAATATAATCTATATCTTAAATGATTACTTTTTCTGTGATTCTTTTCTTGACAATTATGTTAGTAGATTTTACTTTGCATCCTAGTGGATTTTTTATTTCCTGTATTTTTGTTCTTTCTCATCTAGTATGAAGGTGTTTGTAACAAATAGGTCTGACTGGGAAAACTAGCTCATAGTTTTAAAAAGTTTATTATATTCTAGCTGAAAAACCAAAGATGTAAGTCATATGATTTTACTAATGGATTTTCTTAGGAATCTGTTGGTATCTGTTCATTTCCATTATTTCATCATTAAGTTGCCTAGGACCAGCACAATGCCTGGCCCATAATAAGCTTCATGTGAATTTTTACTGAGTGGAGTTGAATTTAATTTTATTGGTTATGTTTGCAAATATATAGTCACCATATCTAAAAATTCAAATTGGCTTTAAATCCAGTTTCATTGTTTTGCCACCACATGATGAACATTAATTTAATGATAAATATGATCTGTTCATTATTAATTTCCTCCTGTGCCAGTGGCTGGCTCTTTAATAGAAATTGTAGCCTTATCTAATAGAATGGTTTGGATGAAGAAGCAATTATCAAGTAAATTAGCATAATATATTTTAATATATGTAATTTCATGAATTAGAAGAAAAATACTCTGAGGGTGACAGATACCTTGCTTTTTAAATTTGACCATATTTGTGTGCGACTGGTGTGACTCTTTCTTCAATCTTTGTCTTTTTCTTGTAAATAATATCGAAGTTCTTATTTAATAATCAGTGAAAACAAGTTACTAAACTTGTTTATTAGTCTGTATTTGCTATTTTATATAACTGGTGTTTGCTAATTTCCTATAGGTATTTAAAGATGCTATTTCCTCCTTTAAACAACTATTTCACTTTTAATTTGTATAAACTATTTCAATTACATAATATTTATGTATAAAATGTTTTGGCAAGACAATGCATTTGGAGTAAAAAATCTAAAGTTCTGGAAGAGTCATTTATGTTAATTCTGATGTAATGTAAGAAAAATCATTAAATACTTTATTATTTACATATAGCTAGTAGTTTTCAAATAGAGTTCATATTGCCTTGGAAAACTATTGCATCTTTAAATAGATTAATTACTGAGCAAACTGTCCCATTATAGCTAATTATTGTTGGGTATATTTTACCTTACTTTAAGCAAAAGCAAAATGAATAATTAATAACTTAATTATTTTGAAAATAAAACCAAGTTATTTTAAATTTTGCTTTAAGGAAGAACAACATGCTAATACATCTGCCAATTACGATGTGGAGCTGCTTCATCACAAAGATGCACATGTGGATTTCCTGAAAAGTGGTAAGTAAGAGATCTTGGAAACTAATATTTTGTAAGATCTAATATATGAAAGCATATTAACAACTTTGAGAATTTTGTCAGGAAACAAACCCGATGGACAGTAGTTCATTTCTTTCCCAACCTGTTCCACAGTATTATCTATTAATGACCACGGAACTAACGTTCTGTAGAATTTTCCTCTGGGAAAACTAGGCTACTGGAACAAATACTGAGAAAGATCACCATGATGGTCACGTCATTGTTTCTGTTTTTGCAAGCAAACTACTTTGGGAAAGCAAAAAAAAACAAGAACTGACTTGAAAAAGTGATAGACTCCCAGCTTGCCTGTATAAAACCAGTTGTTTTGAAATTTAAATTCGTTTTCTTTCTTCTAAAAATTGAGTCAGTAGGTCTCATCACCAAAATCATGATTTCTGTAACTGTATGAGCATGGTTTGGAGGAGAAGACTCTGGAGATAATAGATAAAAGTTTTAGCTAAATCTCTGCCACCAGCTAACAAGACCCATGTTTCTAGACTTGAGTTTGCACACTTCACTGAATTAAAGATGCTGATTAGATGAACTGTAATATTCCATCCATTCCTAAAATTCAGTGACATTGCCTTTAAGTGTTGACATTTGGTTAAATCCTTTAGAATGTTTTCTAAGTCGATGCTATCAGAGAATTAAATGGTTGACTTTGATCATGTTGTATGCATCTTTTCTGAAGTTAATACCTTCAACCAGTCATAACATTTGTTATATGTATAAGAAATTTTGAAATTAACCTAATACAAATTTCTAACACAAGAAAAACTATTAAGATAAATGGATATATTAATGTTTAACAAAGGAATGTAAAGAACTTGTTTTTGAAAATATAGTATGTAGAAATTATTAAAAATCTGTGAGGTATTATCAGCTTTTGAAATACTTATTTTTAAAACAAAAAATGTTAAGAGTGTTCTTTGTGACACAGAATAATTCTCTAAGATAGTTATTGATTGACCTGTTGTGTATGTGACACATGGACACCACGTGTAAAAATGCTAGAGTGGCAGTAGGAACAGGGTGCTGTGGGAACACAGGGATTGCATGTGATTATGCCTCCACGAGTTAGGCAAGCTTTCCAGAGATGACATTAGAGCTGGATTTTGATGACTAAGCTTACACTTTAGCCCACATACCTTACCTGAGCTCCAGATCTACAGATTCTACTGCCTAGTTTTATCTATTAGATGTCTCTCAGCCACCTAAAACTCAACATTCCCAAAACAACTTAAGGAGCTCTGCCCACTGAAGTGATCATTGTGGTCTTCTTTTTTTTTTTTCTCTTTCTTTCTTAAAATTTATTTATTTACTTAAGAGTGAGCGAGAGAGACAGCATGAGTGGGGGGGGAAGCCCTGAGGGAGAGGGAGAAGCAGAATCCCTGCTGAGTTCAATCCCAGGACCTGAGATCACGACCTGAACTGTAGGCAGATGCTTAACCTACTGAGCCACCCAGGTGCCCCTTGGTCTTGTAATGTTCCCTCTCTCAGTGAATGACCCTATTGTCTGCTCAGCTGTTGAAGGCAGAAACTTCAGTCATTGTTGAGACATCTGACATTCTTCATATCTAGTCTGTCACCACATTTTCTTGATTTTATCTACTAAGTATCTCTAAAATACATTCATACAACTGCATCTCTACTACCAGCCTATTATTTTCTCACCTAGAGTCCCATAGTAGCCCCCTAAATGGTCTGTCTACTCTTGACCTGCTAGCTAGAATAGCTTTCAGAATGCTAATCCTGACCCTGTTCCCCTCAGGTTACAGTCTTTTACTGCTTTTCTGTTATCCGTAGGATAAAGACCCAACTGTGTAAATGTCTTACCAGGCCCCGCATTGCCTGGTCCGTCCTCCTTTCCATTCTCTTCTCACAACGTACTTCTCTGTTTCAGCCATGCAGACCTGAAGCTCTTCATTCTCCTTCCTGTCACAGTATCTTGGTATCTGCTCTTTTTCTTTCTTGCTCAAATACTCTTCATTTCCTTCAATTTCCTTCATTTCTTTGTTAATTTCTACTTATCCTTTCAGACTGAAACTAGTTTTCCCTTCTCAAAGAAACCTTCCCCTGATGTCTTAGATTAGGTCAGATCTCTGTATAGATGCTCATGTACTGTATACATCTTCTTCAAAGCTTTGTCAACTTTATAGTTTGTGTTTGTTCATTATTATTTTATTAACATCTGTTCACTTTGTTTTACTGTAGACTCCATTAAGGCAAAACATGCTCACTGTTATATCCTTTTATATTTTTACTTTCTAGACTCCTCATTTTTTGTTTCTTCTCATAAATTCATTAGGATTCAGTAAGATCAGTTGTGTATTGTAGATTCCTGAAGGCGTCTTTCAGTATTTAACCATGTTATCTTATCATTTAATGGTGTCAGAGGGGAGCGGTTGTAGATTCTTAAAATTTTTGCTATTGACTTTCAGTGCAGTGACTGAAATTATTAAGATTAATTAATGAGAAATTTGGAGATAATTGAATATTTATTTTAATCAGAGCTAATATCCAAATTCCATTTGGTATTTTTCTAGGAGACTGTATAAAAACGATGTTCTCCCAGAGGTATTTTCTAGAGTTTTGGAAGTCTTGGGTTAACAATTTGAAGTATGTGACCTATTTAGTAATGTTTTTCTGGCTTATTCTTAAAGGTGATACCCACATAGGTGGCAGCAGTAGAGAAGGCTCATTTAAAGAAACGATAACATTGAAGTGGTGCACACCCAGGACAAATAACATTGGTAGGTATTTTAAAGAAATTGAACGAGAAAAAAATAAATCAAAGGTTCTTAAAGTGTATATTTATATATAGGGATCATTAGTTTGTTTCTTTTTGAATTTTTGTTTTTTCATTGTTTTAGGGGCTCAGTGAACATTTTTTTTTTCTCTTTTAATTGTGGAAACATTCCTTTATATTCTTTCAAATCAGTGTTTTCTTCCATTTCAGAATTACACTATTGTACTGGCGCTTACCGAATTTCACCTGTAGACGTAAATAGTAGACCTTCCTCCTGCCTTACTAATTTTCTTCTAAATGGTAATTTTCAACATTTAGTTGTTTTGTCTGAGAATATTACAAGTGAAATTATTAGTAAGAAATGTGAAAATCTGAACTCTAGAAAGCTCTTTAAGATAGTCTAAACATATTTTATCTCCCAAAACTCTTCTAAAGTTGTGTAATCGTAAGTACCCTTTTAGCAGTTTTACTGATGTTTTAAAAATAAGATGTTTTTATGCCTTTAGGATTGTTGTACCTAAGAAAAAGTGTTATTTAATATATTTAAGTATTTTTAATTTAAAAATTTCGTTGTTAGAGTCTAAGTTGATTTTTTTGGTAAAATAATACAGACTATTTTAACCTACTGAATTTTAAATTGCGAAGTATATATGGACTTCTTTTTTGCACAGTTTACCTTGATCATAGATAAATATATTTTCAATATTACACCATATGATTCTTAACACATAGGACTTCAAATCCATGGTTTCCTTGTGTGAAAATTAAAAAAAAATTATTAGAGTTCATTTACTAGATTTAAATTCTTAATTGCTTCTCCAGTGATTCTTGTGATCAGCTAGGTTTGAAACCACTGATGTGATGGGTCAAAATTAAGCAAAATTTGATAAATCAGACTGTATAAAGTCCAGATTAAATAACCTTCAGTCATGTGAAATAGAAAGTAGTTATGATAACCATGCTGGCATATAGGAGGTATTGTGGAAGTGAAAGGAGACTTTGGTTTCTCCCCCAATATTGTGTAGCTTTGATAATTGGAGAATTACCCAGCAGTTGTCTCACTTTTCTTCTTGATGTCCAGGAGAAAAATTTTATGTACTTGTAATGTATGAAGAATGTAACCAAACATTATGTATACCAGAGACCACTATACTTATTTTGGAAAACTGTAAGCTTGGAGTGACCAAGAGAAAGCTAAGGCTAGAATTCAGACTTTTAGGACCTGAAATGCAGATATACTGAATTAGCCAATGCTACTTAAAATATGAGGTTTAATGAAATGAAAAATCTAGACATAAATTTTAAGGGAAAAAATAAGAATTTAAATTGAACTTCATCACTGATAGAATAATCTTGCTTTTGACAGGTCGTTCTGTTTTATTGGAACAACCACGAAAGTCAGGTTCCAAAGTCATTAGTCATATGCTTAGTAGCCATGGAGGAGAGATTTTTTTGCATGTCCTTAGCAGTTCTCGATCCATTCTAGAAGATCCACCTTCAATTAGTGAAGGATGTGGAGGCAGAGTTACAGACTACCGGATCACAGTAAGATTCTAATATTTATAAATTTTATGTTTTGACTCTGTCACCATTCAGCAAGTAGTTATTGAATGCCTATTACATTGCTAAGATCTGTGACAAAATGGGGTTTGAAGAAGTTGATGATATATTCTTATTTTGATTAGGTGGCTTTTCTATAATACTTAGAAGAGCTACTTATCACTTTATAATCTTCCTTATGTATTCAGTGTATATCTAGAAGTATATGGATAGCAATGACACCTGGAATTGTAGGAAAGAATGGAAATTGGTTTGAACTAGTATTTCAGGTGGAAGTTTATTTTCTGGTAACTTAATGGCAAATAAAAACATTTCAATATTTGGTTCCTGCTATTTTGAAATAATACGAAATTTTTGTTATTTAAAGGCATATGCGAGGAAGTTGTGTCTATTTTGGGTAGAAATTCTGTTCTGATTTTAATTTTTCAGTCCCTCTCCTCTCTTTTACATTCAGTACTTCATGGTTGTTTACTTTGAGGTAGTTGTGAAAATTAAATGTGATTAATGTATAGGACTGTACTTTGTAAATCACAAAAATGTTACATACTGCAGGTAATTATTTTTGATTAGGTTTTTCTTTATTATTTTTTTGTCTTTTTTTAATAAGGAGAAAACTAATATTTGTTGTAGAAAATTTAGGGACTATAGATACTTTTTTAAAAATCAAAAACAAAGACTATAAATTACCTTTTATTCCATCATTCAAAGATAACCATTGTTAACATTTTGATGTTATGTCAAGGTAATTTTTAAGTAAGCATTGGTATTCTAATATGATTAATCCCTTCTTTTATCTGTGTATGATATAAAAGAGTTAAATTATAGAAGTGAAAAAAATGAGTGTTCCTTGGTTTTTAAAAAGTCAAAAGAACCATGAATGCATTTATGTTTGAGGCTTTCTTCACCTCCACCATAACAAAGGCTGATAGGCTTCATGTTCAAAAAGAAGGGAAAAAATTAGTAAGGGGACTGTTAGAGAAAATACTTTGTTGCGTATCACAGGACAGAAGACATCAGGGAAACAGACTATTACATGTAATCCATACTGAAACATTAGAAAATAGTTTCTAATTTTATTTTATTTGGTTATCATTAGGATTTTGGTGAATTTATGAGGGAAAACAGATTAACTCCTTTTCTAGACCCCAGATATAAAATCGATGGAAGTCTTGAGATCCCCTTGGAACGAGCAAAAGATCAGTTAGAAAAACACACCCGTTACTGGCCTATGATTATTTCACAAACCACCATTTTTAACATGCAAGCGGTAAGTATTAAATCGTTTTCAACCTTTCTTCTAGATTAGTTACATGTTCTTTACAGATACCATTCCTTGAGCAAAGAATCAAATACATGAGTTTGCTACAGATAAAGAATTACTCACAGAAAATTGAAATGATTATAGGTCACCATGGTGATGTTTAAAATCAATTGATGTTCTCCCTAGATGCTTTGATGTTTGATTTTCAAGACAGATTTTCTTTTTATTTCTTAAAAAAATTCTAACAGGTAGTTCCATTAGCCAGTGTTATTGTGAAAGAATCTTTGACAGAAGAAGATGTGTTAAACTGTCAAAAAACAATATACAACTTAGTTGATATGGAAAGGAAAAATGATCCTCTGCCTATTTCCACAGTTGGTACAAGAGGAAAAGGCCCTAAGAGGTAGTTTTTTTCTTACTTTCTCTATATATCGCATCACTTGATAATACTGTTTTTGAAGCTAACTTATTTCATATGTAAATTATGTGGTTGGAGATGTGTATATATATATATGTATATATATATATATATATACACACACACACACACATAGATATGATTGAGATGATATAAAATACAGAATAGCAGAATTGGATATTTTAACTTAGGATTACACCATGAACTGTCTCGGAAGAAAAAGTCCATGTTTAATGATTCCTTTTACTTTATTTTACCAGTAGCAAGTGACACTTCAGTAATTATTTAAAGAGTATTTCTAAGAACCTTATTTTATTATTATTTTTTATTGTTATGTTAATCACCATACATGTCATCATTAGTTCTTGATGTAGTGCTTCGTGATTCATTGTTTGTGCATAACACCCAGTGCTCCACGCAGAACGTGCCCTCTTTAATACCCATCACCAGGCTAACCCATCCCCCCACCCTCCTCCCCTCTAGAACCCTCAGTCTGTTTTTTAGAGTCCATCGTCTCTCATGGTTCGTCTCCCCCTCCGACTTACTCCCCTTCATTCTACCCGTCCTGCTATCTTCTTCTTTTTCTTTTATCTTAACATATGTTGCATTATTTGCTAAGAACCTTATTTTAAATCTTTACTTCAGAGATGAACAATACCGTATCATGTGGAATGAGTTAGAAACCCTTGTTAGAGCTCATATCAACAACTCGGAGAAACATCAGAGAGTTTTGGAATGTCTGATGGCATGTAGGAGCAAACCCCCAGAAGAAGAAGAACGAAAGAAACGAGGAAGAAAGAGGGAGGACAAAGAGGACAAATCGGAGAAGGCAGTGAAAGATTATGAACAGGAGAAATCTTGGCAAGATTCAGAGAGGTGACCTGTTGATAATAGAGTACCATGGTGTCTTTTGGCATATCACATGCTGCATATAGCACATTCATACATTCATTTAATATGTGTTTATTTCATTTTATAACTGTGACTCTATCATTTTTAAAATCTAAGATGTCTTGTTGGGGTTAAGAGTTGTGGGGACACCTCAGCGGCTCAGCTGGTTAAGCATCTGACTTGGTTTCAGCTCAGGTCATGATCTCAGGGTTGTGAGATGGAGCCCCAAGTTGGGCCCTCACTAGGCGGGGAGCCTGCTTAAGATTCTCTCCCTCTCCCTCTGCCCTTACCGTGTTACCCCTGCGTGCGTGTGCACGCACACATGTGTGCTCTCGCTCTCTCTCTCTCTCTCTCTCAAAAAAAAAAAGAGTTGTAATTTTTTTTTTACTGTTGGTGCAAAGGTAGTGTTTAATTTTTTCCTAATGAACTTCTGAAAGTCATAATATACCATGTTTGGTATCAGTCTTTGCTTTATCTGTTATGAATATCAAAGACATGGTTTTATTTCTTTGTTCAGTAAATACTGAATGCCTTGGATGTGTCAAGCATTTGGTGTAAGATTCTTGCCCTGGAAGAAGGGACAGTGTTGTGGTAGAGATAGGTATGTAAGTTACTGATGACAGCAAAATGTGGAAGATGGGAGTATTTTGAAGATAATTTAGAAATCATATCATTTCATCCAAAAATAAGTAGAACATTTTATTCTCTTTGACCATAGAAGTTCATTTCTTTCTTAGGGCTACTGAACTTCTGAAACAGAATTAGCTCTTTTTAAGAATAGGGGGGAAAAGGTATTCTCATTCAGACACCACTGATCTTCTTTATATATTTTGAGGTGTTTCTGTTCTCTGTTGAAACTCAAAATGAGCTTGGAGTTTAGTTCTTAATTTGTGGAATGTAAATACATTTCCACAGCATATAAACCAGGACACAAATGGTAGTAGATTTCTTAATCTTATTTGTAATTTGAAATAGTATTTTGTCCATATTTGTAAAAATTAAAATTGTGACATTTCTTCTGAAGATCACATTTCTGACAGTTTTAAATTTAACTTCTTAAATTTTCCTCCCATTTTTTCTTATTTTACAGCGAACTATATTACTGAATTACTATATTATGATGATGAAGGAAAAGAGAGACTTGTGTTTAATTCATTAAGTTCTCTTACCTGATTTTAGGTTGAGGTTTATCTTTTGATTAGTTTCTAGGTTTCCTCTGTGAGAGCAACTATCTTTTGTTAAAACCAATTTGTAAAGTCTAGTTTAATTATTGAACCAGTTAGATTTTTAAAAATTTAAACTTTAAATTTTACTATTTGTCCCTCTAAAAGATTAAAAGGAATCTTAGAACGTGGAAAAGAAGAGTTGGCTGAAGCTGAGATTATAAAAGATTCACCTGATTCCCCAGAACCTCCAAACAAAAAGCCCCTTGTTGAGCTGGATGAAACTCCACCAGTAGAAAAATCAAAAGGTAGGGTAAGAACTGTGGTGGTAACTGTGTTTGTAAAAAGATTTCCAATTTAGTTTGTTTTCTGCAGTGTCATTTAATATTGTTGCATATGTGAGGAAGAGCTACTAACTGTTCCTAGATGTTGTTTGGGAGGTTCTCTTTACAGCCTTGTAAAATACAGGCATAAATTTGTATTTGTTGGCATTAAAGGAAAAGTAGTGTCAATATGTTAAAAAAAAAAAAAGATAGAAGGGAAAAATGAAGGGGGGGAATCAGAGGGGGAGACGATCCATGAGAGACTGTGGACTCTGAGAAACAAACTGAGGGTTCTAGAGGGGAGGGGGTGGGGGGATGGGTTAGCCTGGTGATGGGTATTAAAGAGGGCATGTACTGCATAGAGCACTGGGTGTTATACACAAATAATGAATCATGGAACACTACATCAAAAACTAATGATGTAATGTATGGTGATTAACATAACATAATAAATATAAAAAAGGAAAGTAGTGTCATACCTTCATTAATGAAGCCTTTGGAAATAAGGACTATTATTATAAAGTCTGTAAATTATGTACATAATTATGTAATTATGTAAACTTGAATTCATTTATGTTCCTGACTTCATACTAGGTATGCTAGGTTTATTGAACACAACTCTTTTCCTTAAATTCCTACTTAACTTAGGGAAAGATCTAATATTACCAACATCTATAATGTGGTATGGATGAGTTTCAGTAAAGGTATTATAAGTAATACCTTTTCATTGTAAAAAAAAAAAAAAGCCACAATGTTTTAATTTCATTTTATCTCTTATTTATAGACTGAAATGCTTAATTTCTTCTTGAAGGAATTCTGGGTAGCAGAGATATGAATTGGGTTTGGGAGCTCCTGAAATTATAGGCTTTAGTTGTCTTGAGGATAAATTAGATTTAGTCCTTTTAGGATAAATGGCAAATGGTGTAACAAAGGACTGTCTGGTTTCTTGTCACTATGCCTCCCTAAGGCAATAAGACCTGGGGGCTGGCCATATTATGATTTTTGCAGCTCATCCTAGGGAGAAGCCTTGTTTGTTTTTTATATACTTCTCCTGTAGCGTATATGTAATGTGATACATGTAAATATTCTCCATTCACTGATTTCTTTGAAGTCAGAGATAAGGGTGATCTTACCATATTTGCCTTTCAGGCATTTGCCAGAGTGCCTGGAAAATAAATAAATATCTGATACATTATTCTATTTCTCACAGGCCAAAATAGGCCAGTTGATTAGGATGGGAAATTTGGGTTTAATCTAAACAATGTTTGGATGTTGCTTGGAAAATAGAACTCTAGAAATTATTTATTAGTGGTAGAGTCACAAGCAACCAAAACCCTATTAGTAAGAAAATAACTAAATAACTGTGTGTCCATAGGTTGGAATTTATATAGCCGAAGGATAATGATTACTGTTCCCTCTTGCTAATGTGTATCATTCAGATTTCAACTTAAGCAAGTCCTTTTTCAGGAAGGACTTACCTGACCTCCATTCATAATTAAGTTAGGTGCTTCCATTGCACCCCAGGATTACACTGGGGTAGCACTTAGAGTCCTGCATTGACATTGCTTATTGACATCTTGCCTCTACTACTAATCTGAAACATTTTAAAAGATTGGGCTTTTTATTTTTTAGGTAGGCTTCATGCCCAATGTGGGGCTTGAACTCACGGACTGGAGACTCAGAGTCTCATTCTCTACCAGCTGAGCCAGCTGGCTGCCCAAAATGCTGGGGCTTTTTAAAATTTACTGTTACAGGACACCTGGGTGGCTCAGTCCATTAAGCATCTGCCTTCAGCTCAGGTCATGATCCCAGCGTCCTGGGATCAAGTCCCTCATTGGCTCCTTGCTCAGCGGGTAGCCTGCTTCTCCCTCTGCCTGTCACTCCCAGTGCTTGTGCTCCCTCTGTCTCTCTCTCTCTGACAAATAAGTAAATAAAATCTTTAAAAAAATAACAAGAAAAAACAATAAAATACAATTTACTGTTATATCACTACCACTCAATTTCCTGGCCCATAGTAGAAGTTTAATTATTACTTGTTGAATGAGTGAATGAATGAATATATAAGGTAAAGGAAAAAAAGCAGGCTACAAAACCATATATACCAGGATCTCCATTTTATTTTTAAAAAGTCTGTATACACACACACACCTGCTTGTCACTTTATTTTTTTGTCACTTTAAATAGATCCCTGATGCTTCACACACTGGAAGCACTAAATAGAGTGGCCAGTATGAGAAGCAGCTTGGTTGCAAATCGCTGTTTTCAACCCTTGTAACTTTCCTTTCAAGACTGGTACTTGAAATTTGTTTTTTCTTCCATTCTGTTTTACAACCTAAGTCACATGTCTCTTCTGATCAACAACTTATATGGGCCTTTATTATATACTTCAGTTTCATCTGTTTTGGAAAATGACTTCCCAAGACTCCAAAGTAAATTCTGTGGCCTGACATAAACTCTGCATATAACGTTGGGCTATTCCAAACAGGCTGTCTAGATTTGGTGAAAATCTCTTCAGCTGTCTTTGTATGATGCAATATAACAGAAAAACCAAAATGTAATTTTCTTGGCACTGAAGAAAGACTAGAATATTTATAGTTGTTAGAGCCAGGGGTATTATGGTTGATTTTATTTCTTCCTTTATATGTTTTCTAAATTTTATCTAATGAACATGTATTAGTTTTATAATAATAAAAAGAAAAGACTTTTGTTAATTTAGTTTTGGAAAATGTATATGCAGTAATTTTAGCTCGTTTTGGTGTGCAGTTCTGTGAGTTAAACAGTTCCATCACCCAGAAGATTCTCTGGGACTGTCCCTTTATCATCATCTTATACTCTCCTTACCCCAGTCCCGCATAACCATTGATATGTTGCTCTTCCTGTAATTGTGCCTTTTTCAAAATGCCATATAAATGAAATCATAAAGTGTGCTGCTTTTGAGGTTGGCTTATTTGATATAGCATAATGCATTTGAGATTCATCTATGTTGTGTGTTCGTCAGTGGTTTTTTTTTTTTTTTTAACCCATTGTATATAACTAGCTTTATTAGTATCATTTTTCCAAACTGGGTGTATCATTGTGCATTCCCACCAGCAATTAATGAGAGTTCTGGTTGTTCTGCATCCTTGAGAGCACTTGTTGGATTTCTTTCTTTTCTCTTCTGATAGGTATGTAGTGGTATTTCGTTGTGGTTTTCATTTCTGTTTCCCTCATGACTGATGTTGGTGAGCCTCTTTTCATTTGCTTGATTTCCATCTGTATATATTTCTTTAATAAAGGGCTCATTCAGATATTGTGGTTATATTTAAATTGGGTTGTCTGAGAGTTTTTGTTGGATTTTGAGAATTCTTTTATTTTTTCTGGAAACACATGCTTTGTTGGATATGTGATTTGCAAATATTTTCTTCCAATCTGGTTTGTCTTTCTCCAAACAGTGAGTTTTGCAGAGCTGGGATTTCTAATTTTGATGAAGTCCAGTATATCAAAAATTTTTTATGGTTATGCTTTTGGTGTTATCTGTAAGAAATCTTTGCATTGCCCAAAGTCATAGAAGTTTATTCCTACATATTTTTTTAGAAGTTCTATACTTTTAGATTTTACATTTAGGCCATGATCCATTTTGAGTTTTTTTTTTTAATTTTTTCCATATGGTGTAAGATATGAGTCAGTGTTCTTTTTTTGTTTTGTTTTGTTTATGTAATGTCCCAATTGTTCCAGCAGCATTTGTAGAAAAGACTATTTTTTCTTCACTGAATTGCCTTTGTACCTTTATCAGATAACAATTGATTTTATATGTGGGAATCTATTTCTGGGTTTTCTTTTCTGTTCCTTTGGTCCATATGTCTGTCCTTTTGCCTATACAGTACTGTCATGATCACTATAAGCAGAGTCTTAAAATCAGGTAGTGAGTCTTCTAACTTTTTTCTACTTTTCAAAATTGTTTTGGCTATGCTAGTGCTTTGCCTTTTTTTCATGTTGTGCAGGGAAGAAATAACATGGCAAGCTTGAAACTGTTATCATTAAGGTAAAAGCCTGCTTACAAGTTTGGCCCTTGGTTGGCATCTGGGAACTTGGCTTTTAAAACATTCCCTAAAGGATGAAGTTATTTTGTCTTACATCTGAACTGAACACTTGCCTTCCACCTGAGAGTCTGGACTTTTGGTAATTATAGTTTGGCAGAGAATGCTTTTGTGTCCAGCTCTTAATAAAAACCCAGGATTCTGAGTCTTACACGGGCTTTCCTGGCAGAAATTTTGTACACACATGGCTGCATTTTTGCTGCCGGAGGGACTATGCACTTGGTGTGAACCCTCACTGTAGGGAGCAAGCATGGAAAGCCTCCGAGTGGATTCTTCTGTCCTTTGCTTAGTGTATCTTTTGCTCTTACACTGATCTGGCTGTGTACCCTTATTCTGTTGCGGCAGTGATTCTTAGCTCCGACTGTAACTTTATGTTTAACTACTTGAATCCTTCCAGCAAATCACCAAACTAGTAGCTGGTCTTAGGGAACCCCTAAACATTTAGAATAAGGGAAAGATGATATTGCTTTAATTATATAAAATGAATAATAGAACTAAAGGTGAAATTTTTAGATTTGAAAATTTTGAAGTAATGAATTGTTCTACCTTTTTCCTCTTCTTTCACATATAACACCAGGGCCAGTGTCCTTATTATCCCTGTGGAGTAATAGAATCAATACTGCCAATTCTAGAAAACATCAGGAGTTTGCTGGACGTTTGAACTCTGTTAATAACAGAGCTGAATTATATCAACATCTTAAAGAGGAAAATGGGTCTGTATGATTTATTGTAGAAATTGGTTTTCTTAATTGCTTTATTATTAAGTTAAAGTAATAAACTCTGCTTGTTTGTTGGGTTCAGCAGTTTTTTATTACTAATATAATGAGTTGATAACATGTTACTTATAAAGAGAAAAAATTAACTGCTTTGATTCTTGGTACTTATAAAAGACTTGATTATATTGATCGTAACCCTGAAAGTATTTACTCCTTAGAGGATTTCATTGGTCAGTAAACATCATAGAGGGAAAAATCGGGGAACACTTAATGTATAATACTGAATCTTATAAAAAACAGGGGAAAAATACTTTTCTTTAAGTAACACAGTATTAGGAATGTTGACTTTAATTGAATAAGTCTCAGGTATGATTATTTTAATATCCTTTTGGGAAGACCTCTTGAAAATGTATTGGTAAAGGAGTTTCTTTAAGGGAAAAGGAAATAAATTTTTGACTAAATGGTAGAGGTTTTTTTTTCCTTAGTTTTAAGCTTGAGTGGGTATCATGAAAAAAGTGACTTTTGAAATGAAACCTTGGGAAAGTGACTTTATTTCTCTGAGCTTCAGTTTTCTGTCTGTGAAACATGGAAGGTAGAGTAACCAGAGGGACCCTAACTATAGTCCTTTTCTAAAGGACTGATGTTCTTTTGTCCTATGAATATATAGAGTTTAATTTCGTATGAAAGTTGGAGAAAAAATATGGTAGTTACTGAATGTTTTGTTTTACCACTCATTTTTTCTTTCTGTTTTTCAGAATGGAGACAACAGAAAATGGCAAAGCCAGCCGGCAGTGAAGAATGACTTGAGGAACTAAAATTTACTATATTGCATACATATTTTGGGCAGAATTTGATATAAGTACTTTTACAGCAAGATTGTATAGTTATGTTGCCTGGACTGGTTTTTACATTTTTAAAATATTTCAACTAACTTTATCTTTTTTGTATTAATTGTAAAATTGGCACATATATCAAAAAATATACATTTGAAATTTGTCCTCCCAAATCACACAAATTTATTTTATGGTAAAAGGATGTTCCCTCTGGAAATGTTTTTTAAAAAATTCTTAGGCTTCTCTTTTGCCAAATAAAACTGTTAAAATTTCTGAAATGCAAAATACTGGAGTATTCTTTTAGAAGAAATAATTCATTTGATGACTAACAATTTTTAGAAATTAAAAAAAAACTACCAGGATTTAGGTGAGATTTGTAATATTTAATATAAAATCTTTTCTCTTAGTCTGCAACGTATACAGTGCTTTTCCAAATAAGAATGTTGTTTTTGTTATATTTTACTTTATTTTGTGTAGGTGTTGGCCATTTAAAAGCAGAATTTATATTTACCCATTTGAATAATGTTGTGTTTTTTTTCTGCTAAAAGTGTACTGTCCATTGACTTTTCATATTAAAGAGAGTCATAAAGATTACTTCATAGACTTAGAAGAAAGGAAGCTACTAGGTTGTTTGTTTTTAGCCCAGAATAGAATCTTGGTCTCCTTACCTGTCAGAAATGTCATGGTTATATGGTGTATGTTTGGTGAGACTTCTTGTGCTTCTGCATCTGGAAGCTCATAACATGCTACAAGAAACATGTTGTTTCAGTGTTAAATGCTAATTCTAGGCTTGTCATTTCTCCTTGAGTGTTTAGTAGAGAAAGACAAAAGCTTTGTCTAAACATAGAGATTCAGTATTTTCTATTAAAACTACTGGTGTTTAAACAAGGGTTCGGTGGGCTCCCTTGTCAAGCCAGTGAAATTTACATTGCTCTTATACCAACTCCTGTCTTGGTCCCAGCCCTTGCATATGTCCTCTCCCCTAAGCTAAAGCCATTTTTATCCTTACCACTGTGTGTAAGTATACACCTACGCACAAGAATGACCAGGCCTGGTTAGCGCCTTGAAGATTTAAGGAGCTATAATCCAGTCCTGAATTAATGCATTATATATAATTCTGTTTGGGTTCTGATCTTTTGTGTCTTATTCTTGTGTCTTATTCTTGATACCCAGTTTTCAGCTTGTGCCCACTTGGGGTCCCTGGTTTATTTCTTCATCCAAAATCTTTCCTTCACAATACATCTTCAAAGGTTGGGATCCTTTTGTACTCTTGACTTATGCTTCTCCCTTTCCAGTGTGCTAAGACCATGCTACTTGTTGACAGTCTTATCTACATCACAGTCTCCATTTTGAGGTACTGTTTATGAACTGTTGTTACTGTGCTCTACCAAGGGGTAGGGGAGCTATTTCTATGGCTGCATTTAGAACTGTGCCAGTAGCCTTCTGTATTATCCCATGTTGTTGGTTGTCAACATTATCTAACTCATTCAACCTGCTTAACTAGATGTCTTTTGAGCATCTCCCAACTGACCACCCCTACGGAGGGTCAGGCTGTAATTGGCCTTATGTGGAGACACTTTCCAGTCTTTTGGTGAAAGCGACCATTTTAGGACAAACATAGAAGAATGTTAGTTGTTGGTTCTTTTGAAACAGTAACCATATTAAGGACTTCCTAGTCAAGGGAAGTAGAATTTAAATTTTAAAAAGTTATCCATTCAAAACTGGAATCTAAGATTAGTCCAGACTTAATGATTGCAGGAATCAAAGTTACCCTAGAGAGAACAGGTGCATTTTAAATCAAAAGATTCTGACAATAGCATCATGGTAGCAAAAGACATCCCTCATTTTTGTCTCTTCCCACCCCCCAAAAACAAAAATTTGGCATTCACCCAAGACAAAAGTGCCTTTGAGGGAAGTGCGGGATCCAGCATCGTATGCCAAAGAACCTGGGAGGAGTGTCGCCTACCTGTGTGTCAGGTAATAGGTAGACAGATCTTGATCCCAGCAATGGACCATGAACTGGATCCAGTCTCTCTCAGCCATGGTCCAGGAACCCTAGAATATACTACCTGAGACAGTTACCCATGGAAAAAAAGCCTTTGTGGAATTCCAGATTTCCAGAGAAGTTTCAACACACCACCGGAGGGGAAAAAAAAAAAAAGTCTGGACACACTGAAGTGGGTGTGAGAAAGAGTTTGACTTTACCTGCATCACCCTTCCACCAAGGCAGCACAACCTAAGGCCGAGAGAGACCTCAGCCTATTATTTGTCCCACAGGTGAAAGGGAGAATGTGTGAGTATGCACCTGGATTCCCCAGCTGTGCAGGACACTGCCAACGGGTCTCCTTTTCTCTACCCATCCAGAGTACTGAATCGTGAGGTACATGACTGGGAGGCAGAAAAAGGCTGGGAGAGTGACAGAACTCTTGGAGGGCCTTGAAGAAATGTGGATCCTACTGACTGCATTCAAACTCTTCGAAGAAACACACAAGCTGTTGGGAATGTCTCATCCATGGCTCCCCCTCAACTGGCCCATGGGCAACCCCCAGCACTCCACATGCCTCAGTCACACCCCTACCATTCTGGCCACCTTGCTGTGCACACTCCTGATGGCAGTTGTGAGAAATCTGATAGCTAGCTAGTGAACACATGCAGAAAGCTGGCTCAAATCTGCAGGCCAGAGAGATCATGAACTTTAGTGCCACATTTGGGAAAACGAGAGAGGCTGACTGCCCTCTGCCCAGTGCATTGCAGGATCCAGAGAAGGCATACAAAGCTAAAAATGTTGCCACAAGGGGGAGCATAAAGTGTGGAACAGATGTATCCATAGATGGTCTGAGATAGCCTCAGAACCTAGGAGGGCTAAGAGTATCTATCACTGCAAAGGCAGTTAGTAAAGATTGGAAGAGTTGACTGCTACTTGAAGAGCAAAGTCAGCATGCAAAACTTCCAGGCACATGAAAAATCAAAGTTAACGACCTCACCAAGGGATCACAGTCTTTCTGTAACTGAACCCAAAGACATGGAGACCTATGATTTACCCAATAAAGAATTCAAAATAAGAAAACTCCCATGAACTGTAAGAAAACACAGACAATTCAACAATATCTGAAAAACAATACATGAATAAAATGAAAAGTAGAACAGAAAAATCAAAGAATGAAAAATTCTGGAGATGAAGAATACAATAGATGAAAAGGAAAACAGAATAGAGAGCAACAATAGAACATCAATCAGAAGAAAGAATCTCTGAGTTAGAAGACAGGGACTTTGAAATTATCCAGTCAGAGGAGAACAAAGAAAAAGAATGAAAGTGTGAAGAAAGCCTAGGTGTCCTATGGGATGCCATCTAGAGAACCAATTCGTGAATTATTGGAATTCCAGAAAGACAAGAGTAGGAGAAGGGGTAGAAAGGAGCAGAAAGCTTATTTAAAGAAATAATGGCTGAGAACTTCCCAAACCTGGCCGGAAATTTGGACATCCAAATTTATGAAGTAAGTCACCAAACAAAATTAAAGAGATCCTCTTCAAGATACATTATACTAAAACTCTAAAAAAAATCAAAACCAGGGAAACTTAAAAGCAGCAAGAGAAAAAAGGATTGTAACTTTCAAGTTAACCCCCATAAAGCTATTAGCAGATTTCTCAGCAGAAACCTTACAGGCCAGAAGAGTGAGATCTAGCAGGAGTGCTGAAAGAAAACAAAACAAACTCCCCCACTCCCCAAAAAACTGTCAAACAGGAATACTTTGTGGTTAAGCTGTCCTTCAGAAATGAAGGAGAGGTAAAGAATTTTCTCAGGCAAAAGCTGAGGGAATTCATCACCACTAGACTTGCCTTATGAGAAAGGCTGAAAGGAGTCCTTCAAGTTGAAATGAATGGACACTAATTAGTAACATGAAAATATATAACACACTGGGAAAGGTAAGAATATAGTCAAATTCAGAATACTCTAATACTATATACTATGATGGAGTGTTATCCATTGACTTAAAGGACGAATATTAAAAATAGCTATAATAATTTTTTAGTGAACACAAAAAGAAGTAAAGTATATCATCAAAAACGGTGGGGAGGGGGAAGTAAAAGCATAGAGATTTTGTATATGATTGAAGTTGTTATCAGTGTAAAATATGCTGATATACCTATAAGATATTTTTTTTTATTGTTAAGTCACCATACAGTACTTCATTAGTTTTTGATGTAGTGATCCATGATTCATTGTTTGCGTATAACACCCAGTGCTCATTGCAATACGTGCCCTCCTTAATATCCATCACTGGGCTAACCCATCCACCCACCCACCTCTACCTATAAGATATTTCATGTAAGCCTCATAATATCCACAAAGCAAAAATCTACAGTACATTCACAAAAGAGACAAGAAGGGAATCAAAACAAACCACAACAGAAAATCATCTCACAAAGGAAGGCAGCAAGAGAGGAAGAAAGGAACAAGAGAACTACAGAACACCCAGAAAACAATAAGATGACATTAGTAAGTCCTTACTTATCAATACTCTAAATGTAAATGGATTGAATTCTCCAATTAAAAGACACAGAGTGGCTAGATGGATTAAAAAACTAGACCTAAGGATGCCCGGGTGGCTCAGTCGGTTGGGCGTCTGCCTTTGCTCAGGTCATGATTCCAGGGTCCTGGGATGGAGCCTCGCATCAGGCTCACCGCTCGCTGGGCAGCCTGCTTCTCCATCTGCCTGCCGCTCCCCCCTGCTTGTGCTCTCTCTGGCAAATGAGTAAATAAAATCTTTAAAAACATAAATAAAAAATAAAGGATGATGGATGTCTAATTATTAAAAAAAAAAAAAACCTAACTATATGTTGCCTACCAGAGACTTACTTCAGTTTTAAGGATATACATAGGCTCAAAGTGAAGAGATGGAAAAAGATATTCCATGCAAATAGAAACCAAAAGAGAGCAGGGTAGCTATACTTAAATCAGACAAAATAGACTAAGCCAAAAACGGTACCAAGAGACAGAGAAGTTTATTGCATAATGATAAAGGGGTCAATTCGATAAGAAGATAGAACAATCATAAATATATATGCACCCCAAATCAGACCACCTAAATATATTGTGTATACTAATTGATCTGAAGGGAGAAATAGACAACAATAATAGTAGGGGATTTCAACTACTGGACAAACTCCAGATGGAAAGGAAATATTTGACTGGAACCATATTTTAAACCAAATGAACCAACAGACATATATAGAACATTCCATCCAAGAGCAGCACAAAATACATTCTTCTCAAGCACATATGGAACAGTCTCTGGATAGATCACACGGTAGGTCACAAAACAAATCTTAATAAATTTAAGAAGATTGAAATCATACAACATATATTCTGACCACAATGATATGAGACTGAAATCAATAACAAAAGGAATACTGGAAAATTCATAAATATGTGGAAATTAAACACACCCCTGAAAAGAAGTCAAGGAGAAATTTAAAAAATATGGTGAAACAAATGAAAATGGAAACATACCAAAACCTATACTATTCTGAAGAGAAGAGAGAAGTTTGTAGTGATAAACGTTTACATTAAGAAAAAATATCTCAAATAAGCAATCTAACTTTACACTTCATGGAACTAGAAAAAGAACAAACGTGCCCCAAAGTTAGCAGAAAGATCAGAGCAAAAATAGAGGTCAGAAAAACAAATAGATCAACAGAATCAAAAGCTGGTTTATTAAAAGCAAAAAAATTGACAAATCTTTAGCTAACCTAAGAAAATGAGAAGACAAATAAATAAAATTAAAAAATGAAAGAGGAGACATTACCACTGATACTACAGAAATACTAAGGATAATAAGAAACTACTATGAACAGTTATGTGCCAACAAATTGGATGGCCTAGAAGAGATGGGTAAATTCCTAGAACCGTATAACTTACCAAGACTGAGTCATGAAGAAATAGAAACTCAGACCAATAACGAGTAAGGAAATTGAATCAATAATAAAAAACCTCCCACAAAGAAAAGCCCAGCATCAGATGGTTTCATTGGTTAATTGTATCAAAGATTTAAAGAAGTAATGTCAATCCTTCTCAAACTCTTCCAAAAAATTGGAGAACACTCTCAAACTCATTCTATGAGGCACCATTATCTAAGAAACTACATCTGATGAATATAGATAGAAATTGTCAACAAAATATCAACACAATATTAGCAAACAAAATTCAACAGCACATTCAGAAAAAGATTATTTACACACCATTATCAAGTCAGATTTATCCCTGGGATGTAAAAATGGTTCAATATATGCAAATCAGTAAATGTGATACATGACATTAATAGAATGAAA
The DNA here is from genome assembly GCF_009762305.2 of Zalophus californianus. Taxonomy (NCBI): domain Eukaryota; kingdom Metazoa; phylum Chordata; class Mammalia; order Carnivora; family Otariidae; genus Zalophus; species Zalophus californianus. The sequence goes on from NC_045603.1 coordinate 79,813,426, forward strand.
GAGAAAAATCACCTCAATAGATGCAAAAAAGCATTTGACAAAAAAAAAAATCCTTTCATGATAAAAATGCTCAGCAAATTGTAGATAGATCTGATATGGGGTTAATATAGAAAAAATATAAAGACCTCATAAACTTAATAGCAAAAAAGGGACTGAACAGACATTTTTCCACAGAAGATATACATATGGCCAACAGTACATGGAAAGGTGTTCAACATCACTAATCACCAGGGAAATGCAAATCAAAACTTCAATAAGATACCACCTCACAACTGTTAGAATGGCTATCATCAAAAAGACAAAAAAGGGGCGCCTGGGTGGCTCAGTCGTTGAGCGCCTGCCTTCGGCTCAGGTCATGATCTCAGGGTCTTGGGATTGAGCCCCGCATTGGGCTCCCTGCTCAGTGGGCAGCCTGCTTCTCCCTTTCCCACTCCCCCCCGCTTGTGTTCCCTCTCTCCTGTGTCTCTCTCTGTCAAATAAATAAAATCTTAAAAAAAAAAGAAAAGGCAAAAGATAGTAAATATTGAGGAGGATGTGGAGAAAATGGAACCCTTGTAATCTGTTGGTGGGAATGTGAATTGGTGTAGCCACTGTAGAAAACAATATGGAGGTTCCAAAACAATAAAAAATAGAACTACCATATGATCCAGCAATCCCAATTCTGGGTATGTATCCAAAGGAAATAAAAACACGACTTGAAGAGATATCTGCACTCCCATGTTCACTGCAGCATTATTCACAATAGCAAAGATATGGAAACAAGCTAAGTGTCCATCAGTGGATGAATGGATAAAGTAGATATGTTATTTATATACAATGGAATATTCGTCATGAGAATGAAAGAAATCCCGCCATTTGACATAACATGGATGGACCTTGTGGGCATTATGCTAGGTGAAATAAGTAGGGCAGAGAATGGTAAATGCTGTATGATATGTCTTACATGTGAAATCTAAAAATATCCAAACTCGTAGAGAGTTTGGTTACCAAGGGCTGGGGGCTGGGGGAAATAGGGAAACGCCAGTCAAAGGAAACAATCATTATAAATTATAAGACTGGAATAAGTTCTAGGGACCTAATGCACATTGTTGTGATTATAATTAGTAATATTGTATTATATACTTGAAAGTTGCTAAGAGAGTAGATATTAAATGTTCTCACCACAAAAGCAAAATGATAATTATGTGATGTGATAGAGGTGATAGCTAATGTTATGGTGATAATCATTTTGCAATAGATACGTGCATTAAATCAAGTGTATGCCTTAAACTTACCCAATGTTATATGTCAATTATATTTCAATAAAGCTTGAAAAAAGATTCTACCGATTTAAATCTCCTTTAATTATGTAATCATAGTGTAAGACAAAATATTGACAATTCTCTGGGGCGCCTGGGTGGCTCTGTCTTTAAGCATCTGCCTTTGGCTCCGGTCATGATCCCAGGGTCCTGGGATTGAGCCCCTCGTCAGGCTCCCTGCTCTGCGGGAAGCCTCCTTCTCCCTCTCCCACTCCCCCTGCTTGTGTTCCTGCTCTCACTATCTCTCTCTCTCTCTGTCAAATAAATAAATAAAATCTTAAAAAAAATATTCACAATCCTATTATTATCATCACCTGATATGTTTGACAAAAAACTACAGCCGTAAATATTGTGAGACTTTACTCCACAAAGTTCCATTTTATTTTCATCTTGTTCAAAATCATGATATGGACATATACAAACATCGTTATAACTTAATGTACCATAGACTTTTTTTTCCTTTAAATTTTTTATTGTTAGGTTAATCACCATACATTACATCATTAGTTTTTGATGTAGTGTTCCATGATTCATTGTTTGTGCATAACACCCAGTGCTCCACGCAGAAAGTGCCCTCTTTAATACTCATGACCAGGCTAACCCATCCCCCCAACCCCCTCCCCTCTAGAACCCTCAATTTGTTTTTCAGAGTCCATAGTCTCTCATGGTTCGTCTCCCCCTCCGATTTACTCCCCTTCATTCTTCCCCTCCTGCTATCTTCTTCTTCTTTTTTTTTTCTTAACATATATTGCATTATTTTTTCAGAGGTACAGATCTGTGATTCAACAGTCTTGCACAATTCACAGCGCTCACCATAGCACATACCCTTCCCAATCTCTATCACCCAGCCACCCCATCCCTCCCAACCCCCACCAATCCAGGAACCCTCAGTTTGTTTCCTGAGATTAAGAATTCCTCATATCAGGGAGGTCATATGCTACATGTCTTTCTCTGATTGACTTATTTCACTCAGCATAACACCCTCCAGTTCCATCCACGTCGTTGCAAATGGCAAGACCTCATTCCTTTTGATGGCTGCATAATATTCCATTGTGTATATATACTATCCATTCATCTGTTGATGGATATCTTGTCTCTTTCCACGGTTTGGCTATTGTGGACATTGCTGCTATAAACATTGGGGAGCATGTACCCCTTCGGATCCCTACATTTGTAACTCTGTGGTAAGTACCCAGTAGTGCAATTGCTGGATTGTATGGTAGCTCTATTTTCAACTTCTTGAGGAACCTCCATACTGTTTTCCAGAGTGGTTGCACCAGCTTGCATTCCCACCAACAGTGTAGGAGGGTTGCCCTTTCTCCACATCCCTGCCAACATCTGTCGTTTCCTGACTTGTTAATTTTAGCCATTTTGACTGGTGTAAGGTGGTATCTCATTGAGATTTTGATTTGGATTTCCCTGATGCCAAGCGATGTTGAGCACTTTTTCATATGTCTGTTGGCCATTGGATGTCTTCTTTGGAGAAATGTCTGTTCATGTCTTCTGAACATTTCTTGATTGGATTATTTGTTCTTTGGGTGTTGAGTTTGGTAAGTTCTTTATAGATTTTGGATACTAGCCCTTTATCTGATATGTCATTTGCAAAATTTTCTCCCATTCTTTCGGTTGTCTTTTGGTTTTGTTGACTGTTTCTTTGCTGTGCAAAAGCTTTTTATCTTGATGAAATCCCAATAGTTCATTTTTGCTCTTCCTTCCCTTGCCTTTGGCGATGTTTCTAGGAAGAAGTTGCTGCGGCTGAGGTCGAAGAGGTTGCTGCCTGTGTTCTCCTTTAGGATTTTGATAGACTCCTGTCTCACATTTAGGTCTTTCAACCATTTGGAGTCTATTTTTGTGTGTGGTGTAAGAAAATGGTCTAGTTTCATTCTTCTGCATGTGGCTGTCCAATTTTCCCAACACCATTTCTTGAAGGGACTGTCTTTTTTCCATTGGACATTCTTTCCTGCTTTGTCAAAGATAAGTTGACCATAGAGTTGAGGGTCCATTTCTGGGCTCTCTATTTTGTTCCATCGATCTATGTGTCTGTGTTTGTGCCAGTACCATACTGTCTTGATGATGACAGCTTTGTAATAGAGCTGGAAGTCTGGAATTGTGATGCTGCCAGCTTTGCTTTTCTTTTTCAACATTCCTCTGGCTATTCGGGGTCTCTTCTGGTTCCATACAAATTTTAGGATTATTTGTTCCATTTCTTTGAAAAAAGTGGATGGTATTTTGATGGGGATTGCACTGAATGTGTAGATTGCTCTAGGTAGCATTGACATCTTCACAATGTTTGTTCTTCCAATCCATGATCGTGGAACGTTTTTCCATTTCTTTGTGTCTTCCTCAATTTCTTTCATGAGTATTTTATAGTTTTCTGAGTACAGATCCTTTGCCTCTTTGGTTAGATTTATTCCTAGCTATCTTATGGTTTTGGGTGCAATTGTAAATGGGATCGACTCCTTGATTTGTCTCTCATCTGTCTTGTTGTTGGTGTATAGGAATGCCACTGATTTCTGTGCATTGATTTTATATCCTGCCACTTTACTGAATTCCTGTATGAGTTCTAGCAGTTTTTGGGTGGAGTCTTTTGGGTTTTCCACATAAAGTATCATACCATCTGCAAAAATTGAGAGTTTGACTTCCTCTTTGCCGATTTGGATGCCTTTGATTTCTTTTTGTTGTCTGATCGCTGTGGCTAGGACTTCTAATGCTATGTTGAATAGCAGTGGTGATAGTGGACATCTCTGCCACGTTCCTGACCTTAGGTGGAAAGCACTCAACTTTTCCCCATTGAGAATGATATTCGCTGTAGGTTTTTCATAGATGGCTTTTATGATATTGAGGTATGTACCCTCTATCCCTATACTCTGAAGAGTTTTGATCAAGAAAGGATGCTGGGGCGCCTGGGTGGCTCAGTTGGTTAAGCGACTGCCTTCAGCTCAGGTCATGGTCCTGGAGTCCCGGGATCGAGTCCCACATCGGGCTCCCTGCTCAGCAGGGAGTCTGCTTCTCCCTCTGACCCTCTTCCCTCTCGTGCTTCCTATCTCTCATTCTCTCTCTCTCAAATAAATAAATAAAATCTTTAAAAAAAAAGAAAGGATGCTGTACTTTGTCAAATGCTTTTTCTGCATCTATTGAGAGGCTCATATGATTCTTGTTCTTTCTTTTGTTAATATATTGTATCATGCTGATGGATTTGCAGATGTTGAACCAAACTTGCAGCCCAGGGATAAATCCCACTTGGTCGTGGTGAATAATCCTTTTAATGTACTGTTGGATCCTATTGGCTAGTATTTTGGTGAGAATTTTTGCATCCATGTTCATCAAGGATATTGGTCTGTAATTCTCCTTTTTGATGGGGTCGTTGTCTGGTTTTGGGATCAAGGTAATGGTGGCCTCATAAAATGAGCTTGGAAGTTTTCCTTCCATTTCTATTTTTTGGAATAGTTTTAGGAGAATAAGTATTAGTTCTTCTTGAAATGTTTGGTAGAATTCCCCTGGGAAGCCATCTGGCCCTGGGCTTTTGTTTGTTGGGAGATTTTTGATGACTCCTTCCAGTTTCCTTGGTGGTTATAGGTCTGTTTAGGTTTTCTATTTCTTCCTGGTTCAATTTTGGTAGTTGATACATCTCTAGGAATGCATCCATTTCTTCCAGGTTATCTAATTTGCTGGCATAGAGTTGCTCATAATATGTTCTTTTAATTGTTTGTATTTCTTTGGTATTGGTTGTGATCTCTCCTCTTTCATTCATGATTTTGTTGATTTGGGTCCTTTCTCTTTTCTTTTTGATAAGTCTGGCCAGGGGTTTATCAATCTTGTTAATTCTTTCAAAGAACCAGCTCCTAGTTTCGTTGATCTGTTCTACTGTTCTTTTGGTTTCTATTTCATTGATTTCTGCTCTGATCTTTATTATTTCTCTTCTCCTGCTGGGTTTAGGCTTTATTTGCTGTTTTTTCTCTCGCTCCTTTAGGTGTAGGGTTAGGTTGTGTGTTTGAGACCTTTCTTGTTTCTTGAGAAAGTCTTGTAGTGCTATATACTTTCCTCTTAGGACTGCCTTTGCAGTATCCCAAAGATTTTGAACAGTTGTGTTTTCATTTTCATTGGTTTCCATGATTTTTTAAAATTCTTCTTTAATTTCCTGGTTGACTCATTCATTCTTTAGTAGGATGCTCTTTAGCCTCCAAGTATTTGAGTTCTTTCCGACTTTCCTCTTGTGATTGAGTTCTAGTTTCAAAGCATTGTGGTCTGAAAATATGCAGGGAATGATCCCAATCTTTTGATACTGGTTGAGACCTGATTTGTGACCTAGGATGTGATCTATTCTGGAGAATGTTCCATGGGCACTGGAGAAGAATGTATATTCCATTGCTTTGGGATGGAATGTTCTGAACATGTCTGTGAAGTCCATTTGGTCCAGTGTGTCACTTAAAGTGTTTATTTCCTTGTTGATCTTTTGCTTAGATGATCTGTCCATTTCAGTCAGGGGGGTGTTAAAGTCCCCCAGTATTATTGTATTGTTGTCAATGTGTTTCTTCGCTTTTGTTATTAATTGCCTTATATAATTGGCTGCTCCCATGTTAGGGGCATAGATATTTACAACTGTTAGATCTTTTTGTTGGATAGACTCTTGAAGTAGGATATAGTGTCCTTCCTCATCTCTTATTACACTCTTTGGTTTAAAATCTAATTTGTCTGATATAAGGATTGCCACCCTAGCTTTCTTTTGGTGTCCATTAGCATGGTAAATGGTTTTCCACCCCCTCACTTTCAATGTGGGGGTGTCTTTGGGTCTAAAATGAGCCTCTTGCAGACAGCATATCGATGGGTCTTGTTTTTTTATCCAATCTGATAGCCTGTGTCTTTTGATTGGGGCATTTAGCCCATTTACATTCAGGGTAACTACTGAAAGATAAGAATTTAGTGCCATTGTATTGCCTGTAACATGAATGTTACTGTATATTGTCTGTGTTCCTTTCTGGTCTATGCTGCTTTTAGGCTATCTCTTTGCTTGGAGGACCCCTTTCAATTTTCTTGTAGGGCTGGTTTTGTGTTTGCAAATTCCTTTAGTTTTTGTTTGTCCTGGAAGCTTTTTATCTCTCCTTCAATTTTCAATGACAGCCTAGCTGGATATAGTATTCTTGGCTGCATATTTTTCTCGTTTAGTGCTCTGAAGATATCATGCCAGTCCTTTCTGGCCTGCCAGGTCTCTGTGGATAGGTCTGTTGCCAATCTAATGTTTCTACCATTATAGGTTACATATCTCTTCTCCCAAGCTGCTTTCAGGATTTTCTCTTTGTCCTGAGACTCGTAAGTTTTATTATTAGATGTTGGGGTGTTGACCTATTTTTATTGATTTTGAGAGGGGTTCTCTGTGTCTCCTGGATTTTGATGCCTGTTTCCTTCCCCACATTAGGGAAGTTCTCTGCTATAATTTGCTCCAATATACCTTCTGCCCCTCTTTCTCTTTCTTCTTCTTCTGGGATCCCAATTATTCCAATGTTGTTTCGTCTTATTGTATCGGTTATCTCTCGAATTCTGTCCTCATGATCCAGTAGTTGTTTATCTCTCTTTTTCTCAGCTTCTTTACTTTCCATCATTTGGTCTTCTATATTGCTAATTCTCTCTTCTGCCTCATTTATCCTAGCAGTTAGTGCCCCCATTTTTTATTGCACCTCTTTAATAGCCTTTTTGATTTCGACTTGGTTAGATTTTTGTTCTTTTATTTCTCTAGGAAGGGTTTCTCCAATAACTTCCATGCTTTTTTCAAGCCCAGCTAGTATCTTTAAAATCATGATTCTGAACTCTAGGTCCAACATTGTACTAACGTCCATATTGAGTAGGTCCTGGCAGACGGTACTACCTCTTGTTCTTTTTGTTGAGGTGATTTTTTTCTTCTTGTCATTTTGTCCAGAGGAGAATAGATGAATGAGAGAACAAAATGCTAAGAGGTTAACAACGTCCCCAGAAAATATACTCTAAACAAATCAGAAAAGACCTGAAACCAGGGGAAAAGAAAGGGAAAGAAAGAAAAAATAGAAAAAGATAAAGATAAAAACAAACAAAAACAAACAAAACAAAACAAAAAAAACAGAATATGATCAAATATGATCAGGCTAGTGCATAGATCAGTGCCACACAGTAGATTTTGGGTGTATTTTGGTCTGTTAGAAGAAAGTGCCTCCTAAAATTTTAAAGAAAGACTTATATATGTACAAAATAAGGGTTGATACGATGAAGGGATGGAATATGACTGTAAAGATGAAAATTATAAAAGATTTTATAAAAGGATAAGATAAGAAGTTGTTTGAGAAAAGAAAGAATAAGATTTATTAAAAAAAAAAAGGAGAGAATGTGATCAGGCAGGATACTAGAACAAAGCCATACACTAGAGATTTAGGGTATATTTTGATCTGTTAGAAGAAACTGTATCCCAAAATTTTAAAGAGAGAACAACTTATATATATATATATATATAATATATATATATATATATATATGCCAAAAATAAGCGTAACTACTATGAAGGGATAGAATATGACTCTTAAAATGAAAAATAAAAAAAATTTTTTTAAAAAAAGGGATTGACAAGATGTTGGTTGAAAAGGGGAAAAAGAAAAATTAAAAAAAAAAACAGTTAAAAAAATTAACTTTGAAAGACTAATGAATCATGGTAAAAAAGCCATGAATTCTATGTGCAGTATTCCCCTAGCACTGGAGGCTCCCGTTCTTGTTGATCGGTAAACTTGGTCTTGGCTGGCTGTTCGTGTTGATCTTCTGGGGGAGGGGCCTGTTGCCATGGTTCCCAAATGTCTTTGTCAGAGGCGGAATTGCCCCGCCCTTGTCGGTCCAGGCTAAGCAATCTGCTTGGGTTGCTCTCGGGTGTTTTTGTTCCCTGCAAGCTCTCGGTGCAGCTTTGGAGGATGAGAGTGAAAATGGTGGCCTCCCAATCTCCGCCCGGAGGAGCCGAGAACTCGGGGCCCCGCTCCTCAGTGCGCCCCCAGAGAAAAGCAGTCAGTCACTCCCGTCTCCCCCTGTCTCCGGCCGCACTCCATGCTCATCCGGCCTGTGACCATATCTATCTCTGGCACCCGACCCCGTGTGGAGTCTCCAAACCCAGAAGATTCCTGCAGTGTGCTTTCGCGCCACTGCGGCTCTGCCGCTTGTTGGGTCCCTGCTGGAGGAGCAGTGGCCCGACTGTGCTGCAGATCACAGTTTATGGCAACCCCAAGCTGAGAGCCTGCAGCTTGGCTCCGTCTCTGCAGCCGGCTTCCCCGATCCGATACCTGGGAGCTCTGCTGCACTCAGGCACCCCCGGTCTTCCTGTGACCCCAAGGGTCCTGAGACCACACTGTACCGCGAGGGTCCCACCCCCACACTTGGCCACTGGAGCGACGTCCCTCAGTGGAGCCAACTTCTAAAAGTTCCGATTTTGTGCTCCATGGCCCTATCACTTGCCAGAAGTGGCCGAGGGAGGCCCCCTCCCCTGCTGTCTATCCTCCCAACTATCACCTAGGATTCACTTCTCCACACGTCCTACTTTCCAGTAAGTGGTCACTTTTCTGTTCAGAGAGTTGTTGCTATTCTTTTCTTCGATCTCCTGTTGAGTTCGTAGGTGTTCAGAATGGTTTGATCCCTATCCAGCTGAATTCCTGAAACCAGACGAAATCTAGGTCTCCTACTCCTCCGCCCTAGCATAGACTTTTTTAATATGTGGATTGATTGACATTGATGCTTCATGTAAGTATTAGGAATCAGCCTGCACAATATACAGGTTAGTTTTGGAGGGAGGCCACCAAGTGTTTGAATTCTTGAATACTGCTCTTGTATTCCTGACTCTATGGTACACGTAGGTACCCTTAGCTGAGGACAAAACAGTCTATGGTATTTTGTTCAAGATTATTTTATGAAGCATTTATTTGCTTTGTTATTACTGGCCCATTTCAATTAAAGTCACAAGTACAATTGCACCTATATAGAGGACAAAAGTGTCCAGATGCTAATTTTGTTATGGACATGCTGCTAATGTGAGCAAATCTAGAAATTTCCATATTATTGTAAAGATTTGGCAACTTTGGGATCGAAATTTATACTTATCAAGTTTGATTTCATTGAGATCTCTATTTCCATAATTAAAATGAACACATTTGATTGAACCATATGAAATTGCCATCTTTATGTGCAAGACATAATTGAATATTGGCAATTTCATATGGTTCAATATAAAGACATATTTATTCATTCTGAATATTCAATAGAAACTATAAATGTATGGATTTGTGTATATCAAGAAACAAGTTCTTCCTAGTGAAAGGTGAGAACTTAATTTAGTGTCTGCTGAGAAGTGTTCCATTTGTAACATTTTAAATTAATTCCATGGTTGCTCTAAATCAATTGAAAATGAAAACTCTAAGGGAGAAAAAGTGATACTGAGTTAAAATGCCCCTGTAATTTCTTTCTTAGTAAGAAATGTGGGTAATAACAAATCTATTTAGATTAGAATATTAAAAGTAGAGAGAAAATACTGTTCTATTTAAAAACTGATGCCACAGGGGCGCCTCGGTGGCTCAGTCGTTAAGTGTCTGCCTTCAGCTCGGGTCATGATCCCAGGGTCCTGGGGTCGAGCCCCGCATCGAACTCTCTGCTTGGAGGGAAGCCTGCTTCTCTCTCTCTCACTCCCCCGCTTGTGTTCCCTCTCTCACTATGTCTCTGTCAAATAAATAATAAAATCTTTAAAAAAATAAAATAAAATAAAAACTGATGCCACATTACTTTTAGGTACTTAACACCTTCAAGGACAGTCATTGGGGATTATGTTTAACGGGGGTAAAAAGGGGCACCTGGGTGGCTCAGTCAGTTAAGTGCCAGACTTGTTGTTTCAGCTCAGGTCATGATCTCATAGGTCCTAGGATCGATCCCTTGTGGATGGAGTCCATATGGAGCCCTGCCTCATGCCCCGCGTTGAGCCCCGAGTGGAGCCCCAAGTTGGGCACTCAGCAGGGAGTCTGTTTGAGATTTTTTTCTCTCTCTCTCTTTGCCCTGCACCACCCTGGCACATGCTCTGTTTCTCAAATAAATAAATAAATCTTTTAAAAAATAAAATGAAGGGTTAGAAAAGAAGGAAAAATAAAGAAGTGTCATAGGACCTGTAGAGATGTTCAGAAGACTAAATTCTAAGGCCAACCAAAGGATATGCCAACCAAGATACTGATAATTTCTTCTGAAAAACTATTTCCATGGAATGGTGAAAGTAGAAACTACCTTACAGCTATTAAAATGTCACTTGAATGAAGTTAGAAGTAGAAGATGTAAGCATGGTCAGCGGTTCCAGAAGCACAGTAACAAAAGTATCCTTGACTGTTATGGTAGCTTGATACAAGAACAGAATTGAGGGAAGGTTTGTTATTTTTTGGTAGTCTTAAAATCAGCATGATGAGTTTGTTAGCAATTTAAAGGTAAAAATACAGTGGAGAAGTAAAGATTCAATAATTCTTTGCTCATGTATAGTAGAACTTTAACTTATAGAATGTATTATTTAATGTTAAATTATTTGTGTCTTGGGACTGAAGCTCATAATGAGTAGCTTGGATTGGCAGTTTATGGCATTTTTCACATTTGGAGATGCTGTTGCCAATGGGGCAATTTCTTTCCATAACCAATGAGTATTACATGATTTGTTTATGGTAGTGGTCTGGATGCGAGAAATTTATAATTGACCATCCAAGCTTCCAAGGGGAAATGAGTGATTACAATTAATTGGTAGTGTGTTAATACATTTAACACAGAGGATAAATTATTTATTGCCCATTTTCTGACAATTTGATTCATCAGTTGTTTATTTTACCTAATTTCTAGACCAATTAGCCCTGTTTCTTATGCAGTTGTTGATGCACATGGATTTCCGATATCATTACTTACTTTTCTTTGGGTTAATGAGATCTGTTTCATAATGGAACAGTAGCTGATACTTTGGAGGTTGGGAGAATGGTGATTCTTGTTTCTGTGTCAGGGATTACATTTTCTCTGTAAGGTTGATGTTAAGAAGACAGTGGTACCTCTCTCTGTAACTGAGGTGAAGGCAGAGCTTCACACTCCAGGATAGGTGGCTTTCAGGACCTGAATACATCATTTTTTAGTCGGTATTACTTACTAAATTTCTCCCTTGAAACACCAGGGACAGAAGATAAGAAAAGTCTTATATTTCTTACAGAAATGATAAGCTACACTTGCTGTTGTTACCATAATCAGTATACATATACTTACCAACAGAGCCAGAAAAAGATTTCTAATCCAGGGACTATTTTCCATGCTAGATGAGGCAAGAATGCTGTTTTCAATTAACAACCCATTGTCTGGCTCCAGAATAAGGCAGATCCCACTCTACGTGATGTTCTCAATTGTGCCAATTTTGTATTCTGATAACATAGCATACGCAAAGTTTGGATGGACATTTCCATCAGGCCTCCTTAGATTAAACATCACTTCCTGGACTTTTCTGTTAGGACACAGTTTCAGAGAACTGCCATTGACTAAACATAAAGCACTGTGATACCAGGAGATAGCAGTAGACCCTGTCTCAGGGTAGTTAATACAATTTGTTCAGGGTTAGTAGAATTTAAATAGTCAGTGAGCTTAGCAAAAAAAAAAAAAAAAAAAAAAATCACCTCTCTTTTCTTAACAAATGAGTAGAAACTGGGTTTTGTGTGTGCAGAGTGTTTAACTGTGGCAAGGAGTACTTCTGGACAGCCTCAGTGCAATGGTCAAAAGCATCTGAATGACCAGGCTCCCAGAATCTATGGCACAAAGAATAAATTCCTGAGGGGAATACTGAAAGTCCAGTTCTCAGGGATATCCATATAGTATTTGATGAGTTGCCTTAAACTGTAGCCAGCTCTCTGGGGCTGAAGGATATTCATTTACTGATCTTATTTCAAGGGTGAAGCGAGCTGAGTTGCCTGATCATAAAATGTGTCATGAGGGATTGGGAAATGAAGTCTGTAGCCAGTGGTTTCTGTTATCAATGGAATTAGATTAACAACTGTTGGAAATGTGGTGGTTTGACCTAGAAGGAGCAAACAAGAAATAAATTTCAACCAATATCAACAAATACCACTCTTCATTTAAGTGTTGAAGGATGTCTTAATGGTTGACTTGTTCCCCCCGTATTCACTTTTTGACCTGCTTTGCTTAGGAAAGTGGGAAGACATCTACTGATACTCAGTAGATATATGTTTGCCTTAGAAGGCCATCCTGTTTGTGTACCACATAAGTAGCCCCAGAGAGGAGTGAAAGGAACTGACTTCTTTCACTGTTTTTGCCTTTGATTTGGGACACTCCCACCATCTACTCAAGAGTCCTTTTCATCCATCTCAAACCCTGTCTGCCCTTCCTCTTTCATGTTCTTTCTCCCTGTTTCCTTCCCTCCTCTTCCCTTCTTAATCTTCCCGCATAATCGTTTGGTAGACTTTGCATTTTGACTTGATGCTGCTTTGACATATTCATGGAATTTGTTAGTTTCGAAATTTCCTAATCCTTTCAACATTAAATTGTAGAATGAAGAAAATCTTCAAATTAGCTCATCAAGTAACCTTGGTTCCTGGGTTGGAGGTTATGGGCTCAAATTCCTAAACTGATTGTGTGTGTGTGTGTGTGTGTGCGTGTGAGTGTGTGTGTGTATGTATGTGGTTAAGAGCTCAACAGGGAAATGTTTTTTAAGTTCAGGATATTAAAGTCATGTAATTGAACAAAGATGTAGAAATGAATGAGTGCTCCAATTTCAATTAGAACATATAATTTCAAAGAAGCTGGAAAGCAACTCAAACTCAGCATAGATATGGTGTAGTGTTGTCTGAGAAAGGAAGATGAGGTGACTGACTATCACAAAAGTGGGGTATGCTGTGACATAACACATAACAAGGGTGGGGGGCTTTAGATACTGTGGGTAGCACTAAGTTGGCAAAATGAGGAGTGTCATAATGTCAAAAAAAAGAACAATGAATCTAGAAGACAGAATAGGGCAGTCACTTGAACAAAAAGACTTTTTATTTTTATTTTTTATTTTATTATTTTTTGAGAGAGAGAAAGCGTGTGCATGCACATGCATGTCCACGCAAGCTGGTAGGGGGGAGGCGTAGAGGGAGAGGGAGAGAATCTTAAGCAGACTCCACGCCCAGCATGGAGCCCCATTCGGGGCTTGATCTCAGGACCCTGAGATCATGAAGTGAGCTGAAATCAAGAGTTGGATGCTTAATCGGCTGAGCCACCTAGGTGCCCCAAAAAAGACTTTCTAAAAGTGAGACCTGAGCACTGTTGCATATTTCATGAGACTGATTAACAGTATATGTTCTGACTCCTAGGGAGATGAGCTTCAAACAGGCTCAGGTTCCCTCAGCCTTACCAATCTTTCATGATAGAAATGCTTACTTGTGTGTGACATGTGCTCAGGTTTCTGAGATTCAGAATGGAGAGCACATGCCAGAATCTTTCTTGCTTGAAGCAATTCATATTTATTGAAAAACAAACTGGCTAAAAAAAAAAAGAAAAAGAAAAACAAACTGGCTGCACCTTGTCTAAATAATGTTTCTGGAAACTTTGTAGTGAATCTAGATAGAATGGTGAGCATCTATTTAATTTAGATGTTAAATTCAAACATAGGAAATCCCCCAGAATTAAAAATCATCTGTGACATTTTCCAAGAAAGTTACCATACAAGTATGTTTCCATATGAAACGAGTTCTAAGAAAATCACTCTGATATGGGTTATCTAGTTCAGATATGAGAAGATGAGCAGGGATAACAGCTGTATTTCATAAACATTCACCATACACCAGGCATTCTGCTAAGTGAATATTTCATTTTATCTTCACAACAAATATATTGGGCTGTTATCCTCAATGTATACATGATGAAAGTGAAATATAAAATTAAGTAACTATCCAAGGTCACACATATAGTATATTACAGAGCTAGTTTTCAAACTCTTGTCTGACTGTAGATACTGAATTCTTAATCACAATACTGCAGGTGTTTACAGTTTATCATGAGATGGAAGCTAAATGAAGAAAAGATGGTCTTAACTTTACCAATAGAAACTGAGTTTGTTAGGGGCACCTGTGTGGCTCAGTCGTTAGGTGTCTGCTTTCGGCTCAGGTCATGATCCCAGGGTCCTGGGATTGAGCCCCGCATCGGGCTCCCTGCTCAGCGGGAAGCCTGCTTCTCCCTCTCCACTCCTCCTGCTCGTGTTCCCTCTCTCCCTGTATCTCTCCCTATCAAATAAAAATCTTAAAAAAAAAAAAAAGAAACTGAGTTTGTTAGCAAGCATAAGGGTGCAAAAGATGATTAATGTCTTTGAGGTAATTTAGAAATAATAGTAACTAGACGCATGTTCTAAATGATAGCTTGAAGTTCCTTGCAGAGTTGTGAACTTTTGATATATCTGAATATTGTATTTAATGTGGATAGGGCATAAGATGGTACTGTGTTCTCTTGTTGACTTTTCTTGTGTACTATATCTTAAATTCTTTCCTCCTGAAAATCACTATGTTCCTTGTAGAAATATTGGAAAATACAGAAAACGTACAGAAGAGGAAATTTAAAAGGTCATAATTTTACCACAGTGAACATTTAGGTATTTTAATCTTAATATTTTAACCAACATTTGCTGGTTACTCCTTGTTACTATAAAGATTCACTGAAAAATAGAGCAAATAGAGAAGTAAGCAAGGGGAGGAGCAAGATGGCAGAGGAGTAGGAGACCTGGATTTCGTCTGGTCTCAGGAATTCAGCTGGATAGGGATCAAACCATTCTGAACATCTACGAACTCAACGGGAGATCAAAAAAAAGAATAGCAACAACTCTCTGAACAGAAAAGCAACCACTTTCTGGAAGGTAGGACGTGCGGAGAAGTGAATCCGAGGCGATATTTGGGAGGATAGACGGCGGGGGAGGGGGCCTCTGTCAGTCGCTTCTGGCAAGTGATAGAGCTGTGGAGCACAAAATCGGAACTTTTAGAAGTTGGCTCTGCTGAGGGACATCGCTCCAGTGGCTACGCTGGGGGTGGAAACCTCGCGGGACTGTGTGGTCTCAGGACCCTCGGGGTCACAGAAAGACTGGGGGTGCCTGAGTGCAGCAGAGCTCCCAGGTATCGGAGCGGGGAAGCCGGCTGCAGAGACGGAGCCAAGGCGCGGGCTCTCAGTTCGGGGTTACCATAAACCGTGATCCGCAACACAGTCGGGCCACTGCTCCTCCAGCAGGGACCCAACAAGCGGCAGAGCTGGGGAGACTCCCCTTCCTCCCCGGGGAGGAGCGGCGCGGGAGCACACCGCAGGGATCTGCTGGGTTTGGAGACTCCACATGGGGTTGGGTGCCAGAGATAGAAATGCTCGGTCACAGGCTGGGTGAGCACGGAGTGCGGCCGGAGACTGGGGAGACAGGAGTGATTGATTGCTCTTCTCTGGGGGCGCACTGAGGAGTGGGGCCCTGAGTTCATGGCTCCTCTGGGCGGAGATTGGGAGGCCGCCATTTTCATTCTCGTCCTCCAAAGCTGTACCGAAAGCTTGCAGGGAACAAAAGCTCCCGAGAGCAAACCCAAGCAGATTACTTAGCCCGGCCCCCAGCAAGGGCGGGGCAATTCCACCTCTGGCAAAGACATTTGGGAACCACGGCAACAGGCCCCTCCCCCAGAAGATCAGCACGAACAGCCAGCCAAGACCAAGTTTACAGATCAATGAGAACGGCAGAACTCCCGAGCTAGGGGAATACTGCATATAGAATTCATGGCTTTTTTCCCATGATTCTTTAGTCTTTCAAAGTTAGTTTTTTTATAAAGATTTTATTTATTTATTTGACAGAGAGAGACACAGTGAGAGAGGGAACACAAGCAGGGGGAGTGGGAGAGGGAGAAGTAGGCTCCTCATGGAGCAGGGAGCCCGATGTGGGGCTCGATCCCAGGAACCTGGGACCCTGGGACCATGACCTGAGCTGAAAGCAGACACTTAAAGACTGAACCACCCAGGAGCCCCTCAAAGTTAATTTTTTAAATATTCTTTTTTTTCTTTTTAAAAAAATTTTTCTTCTTTCCTTTTTCAACCAACTTCTTATAAATTCCTTTTTTAAAATCTTTTTGAATTTTCATTTTTACAGTCATATTCTATCCCTTCATTGTATTTAACCTTTTTTTTTAAGATTTTATTTGTTTATTTGACAAAGAGCGAGTGAGAGAGAGCACAAGCAGGGGGAACAGCAGAGGCAGAGGGAGAAGCAGGCTCCCTATTGAGCAGAGAGCCGAATTCAGGACTCCATCCCAGGATCCTGGGATCATGACCTGAGCCAAAGACAGATGCTTAACCAACTGAGCAACACAGGTGCCCCATGTATTTAACCTTATTTTTTGTGTATATATATGTTTTTCTTTCTTTAAAATTTTGGGATGCAGTTTCTTCTAACAGACCAAATTACACCCAAAATCTAGTGTATGGCTCTGTTCTATTCACCAGCCCGATCATATTCTTTTTTTTTTTTTTTTTCCTTTTCCCCCTGGTTTCGGGTCTCTTCTGATTTGTTTAGTGTTTATTTCTCTGGGGCCATTGTTACCCTTTTAGCATTTTGTTCTCTCCTTCACCTATTCTTCTCTGGACAAAATGACAAAATGAACTAACCTCAAAAAAAAAGAACAAGAGGCAGTACTGACTGCCAGGGACCTAATCAATATGGACATTAGTAAGATGTTGGAACTAGAGTTCAGAATAACGATTATAAAGATACTAGCAGGGCTTGAAAAAAGCATAGAAGACACTAGGGAATCCCTTTCTGGAGAAATAAAATCTAACCAAGTCAAAATCAAAAAAGGCTATTAATGAAGTGCAATAAAAAAATGGAGACTCTAACTGCTAGGATAAATTAGGCAGAAGAGAGAATTAGTGATACAGAAGACCAAATGATGGAGAATAAAGAAGCTGAGAAAAAGAAAGATAAACAACTACTAGATCATGAGGGGAAAATTCTAGAGATAAGTGATACCATAAAGCGAAACAATATTAGAATAATTGGGATCCCAGAAGAAGAAAGAGAGAGAGAGGCAGAAGGTATATTGGAGTAAATTATAGCAGACAACTTCCCTAATTTGGGGAAGGAAACAGGCATCAAAATCCAGGAGGCACAGAGCACCCCTCTCAAAATCAATAAAAATAGGTCAACATACTGATCTCTAATAGTAAAACTTACAAGTCTCAGAGACAAAGAGAAAATCCTGAAAGCAGCTTGGGACAAGAGGTCTGTAACCTACAATGGTAGAAACATTAGATTGGAAACAGACCCATCCACAGAGACCTGGCAGGCCAGAAAGGACTGGTATGATATATTCAGGGTACTAAACAAGAAAAATATGCAGCCAAGAATACTATATCCAGCTAGGCTGTCACTGAAAATAGAAGGAGTGATAAAAAGCTTCCAGGACAAACAGAAACCAAAAGAATTTGTGATCACCAAACCAGCCCTACAAGAAATATTGAAAGGGATCCTCTAAGCAAAGAGAGAGCCCAAAATTAACATTGAACAGAAAGGAACAGAGACAGTATACAGTAACAGTCACCTTACAGGCAATACAATGGCACTAAATTCATATATTTCAATAGTTACCCTGAATGTAAATGGGCTAAATGCCCCAATCAAAAGACAAAGGATGCCAGATTGGATAAAAAAGCAAGACCCATCGATATGCTGTCTGCAAGAGACTCATTTAGACACAAAGAACCTCCAGATTGAAAGTGAGGGGGTGGGAAAAAAGAAAAGCTTTTGCATAGCAAAGGAAACCGTCAACAAAACCAAAAGATAACCGACAGAATGGGAGAAGATATTTGCAAATGACATCAGATAAAGTATCTAGCAGACAAAACTGCTAGAACTCATACAGGAATTCAGTAAAATGGCAGGATATAAAACAATGCACAGAAATCAGTGGCATTTCTATGTATGAACAATGAGCCAGAAGAAAGAGAAATTAAGGAGTCAATCCCATTTACAATTGTACCCAAAACCGTAAGATACCTAGGAATAAATCTAACCAAAGAAGCAAAGAATCTGTACTCAGAAGACTATAGAATACTCATGAAAGAAATTGAGGAAGACAAAAAGAAATGGAAAAACGTTTCATGCTCATGGATTAGAAGAACAAATACTGTGAAAATGTCTATGCTACCTAGAGCAATCTACACATTTAATGCAATCCCTATCAAAATACCATCCACTTTTTTCAAAGAAATGGAAAAAATAATCCTAAAATTTGTATGGAACCAGAAAAGACCCCAAATAGCCAGAGGAATGTTGAAAAAGAAAACCAAAGCTGGTGGCATTACAATTCTGGACTTCAAGCTTTATTACAAAGCTGTAGTCATCAAGGCAGTATGGTACTGGCACAAACACAGACATATAGACCAATGGAACAGAATAGAGAGCCCAGAAATGGACCCTCAACTCTGTGGTCAACTAATCTTCAACAAAGCAGGAAAGAATATCCAATGGCAAAAAGACAGTCTCTTCAACAAATGGTGAAAATTGGACAGCCACATGCAAAAGAATGAAACTGGAACATTTCCTTACACCATCACAAAAATAGACTCAAAATGGATGAAAGACCTAAATGTGAGACAAGAATCCATCAAAATCCTTGAGGAGAACACAGGCAGCAACCTCTTCGATCTCAGCCACAGCAACTTCTTCCTAGACATGTCACCAAAGGCAAGGGAAGCAAGGGCAAAAATGAACTACTGGAACTTTCATCAAGATAAAAAGCTTTTGCACAGCAAAGGAAATAGTCAACAAAACCAAAAGACAACCAACAGAATGGGAGAGATATTTGCAAATGACATCAGGTAAAGGGCTAGTATCCAAAATCTATAAAAAACTTGTCAAACTCAACACCCAAGGAACAAATAATCCAATCAAGAAATGGGCAGAAGACATGAACAGACATTTCTGCAAGGAAGACATCCAAATGGCCAACAGACACATGAAAAAGTGTTCAACATCACTTGGCATCAGGGAAATACAAATCAAAACCACAATGAGATACCACCTCACACCAGTCAGAATGGCTAAAATTAAGAAGTCAGGAAACGACAGATGTTGGCAAGAATGCAGAGAACGAGGAACCCTCCCACAGTGTTGGTAGGAATGTAAGCTGGGGTAGCCACTCTGGAAAACAGTATGGAGGTTCCTCAAAAAGTTGAAAATAGACCTACCCTATCACCCAGCAATTGCACTACTGGGTATTTACCCCAAATATACAAATGTAGTAATCCGAAGTGGCACCTGCACCCCAATGTTTATAGCAACAATGTCCACAATAGCCAAACTATGGAAAGAGCCCAGATGTCCATCAACAGATGAATGGATAAAGAAGATGTGGTATAATACACACACACACACACACACACACACACACACACACACACACACACACAATGGAATATTATGCAGCCATCAAAAAAATGAAATTTTGCCATTCACAATGACGTAGATGGAACTAGAGGGTAGGTATTATGTTAAGCAAAATAAGTCAATCAGAGAAAGACAATTAACATATGATCTCACTGATGTGTGGAATTTGAGAAACAAGACAGAGGATCGTAGGGGAAGGGAGGGAAAAATGAAATAAGACAAAACCAGAGAGGGAGACAAACCATAAGAAACTTTTAATCTCAGGAAACAAACTGAGGGTTGCTGGAGTGGTGGGGGGTGGGAGGGATGGGGTGGCTGGGTGATGGACATTGGGGAGGGTATGTGCTATGGTGAGCACTGTGAATTGTGTAAGACTGATGAATCACAGACCTTTACCCCTGACACAAATAATACATTATATGTTAATAAATTAATTAATTAATTAAATTAAAATAAAAGAAAAGCAACTACCACAGTCTTTCGTTGTCTACTGTTAACATCATAAATAGTCCCATATCTTGTTGTCAATATGTTTTTGTAGTTTCGTGGGTGACTTATCACCATTTCAGGAGAATTGAGTTAAACACTTGCCTGGCAAAAGTTTGCTAGTTCTTATGAATTTGCTCAAAGCTAAATGTTCTATGACTCAGTACCAGTCAGTAAGAAAATGCATTATAATCTTTGAGCCCATAGTTTCTGGTAGCCTAGAGGAATTTGCGAATTTTGGAAACTCAGGAAGGAATCAGATAAATCACGTAGCTGAGTAAATGATGAGGTCTCCTTAGAGTAAGATTGAGTTTTCATAATCATATCACATGTTGAGTCAGATGTCCTGTCCCATACAAACTTTCTATTTATGCTCATGCCAAGAGGTAATATTGTTTCTGTAGGAATAAGGAATGAATGAATCTTGTTGAGAAACTGTAGGAGTCTCAGACATATGCTTATGCTCATGAAGATGCTTTTGCTTTAGCTGACTTGACAGGTGCAACTGGCTGAACTCAAGGGGAAAATGGGAGGCTGTCAATGTTTCCCTTGTTGATTCTGAAAGTGTCAAGAAACTGTAAGATGACCGTATGAATCTTTCCAGGTAGACTGGAACAGAGCCACTCCAGTGGCTGAGAAATATCACTGAAGATAGTCCTTCTGAAGGTATGGCTATATTCTGTATCACTTCCTCAGAGATAAGAGGACCCAAGAAAATGAGAGTGCTTGGATAAGGCAAGGAGGGCTTGTGAATGCCAAGCTTGACTAATTGATTCTGAGACAAGGTCAGATAAAACAGGAGGCTTTTGTAGTTTTGTTCTGGGGATTAGGGTATGTTCCCGTATTTCCCATTCTGTAGAGTCTAGTTTTTCTAGTAACATTGATACTGTAGAAGTTCTACTCTGAAGGAAATCAACATTTGTGAATGAAGTAGCTGTTAATACCCATAAGGAATGCTCTCAGAGAAAGCAAAAGAGGGGCGCCTGGGTGGCTCAGTCAGTTAAAGCGCCAGACTTCGGCTCAGGTCATGATCCCGGGTCCTGGGATCAAGTCCCAAGTAGGGCTCCCTGCTCAGCGGGGAGTCTGCTTCTCCCACTGCCCCTACTTGTGCTCTCCTTCTCTCTCAAATAAATAAATAAATAAATATCTTTAAAAAAAAAGGAAAGAAAGCAAAAGAGTATTCTAGGTTTGTTGTCAAGGGCACTTCCTTAAATAAATTTTGTGATACCACTGTGTGTAGTGGGCTTTTAATCTTCACACATCATAGAGTATTTGGCATAAGGTCGGGATCAGGGTTAGGAGCGAACTGTCTTGAGGTAGCAAATAAGCTAGGAATTGATGATTCCTCATCTTTAGGGATCCAGTGAGTCACTAAGGTGGGTAATGAAAGAAAGGCTTGCTTAGTTTTGTTGATATTTCATTTGACTCCTTTGTTGTGATTGAGATAGCTCCTAAATGTTTGGGTCTTCTTTGATATTTTTGAAGTAATCGCCAACCTTCAATCTTATATCCTAAAATTTATGGAAGATACTTAGAGGAAGCTTGATATTGAAAAACTTGCATTAGCTCGGGCAGTAATGTAGAAACCTCATACTCCATAGGCCGGTAGAATTGTAGACAGTGACCTTGTAGACCTTGTAAAGGAACGCATGTCTAGGATCTTCAGCCAAGACTGGAAGATTCCACAGGTGCCTTTTTATCTTGCTTTTGAGTGGCCTCATAGTCACTAAAGAAGTATCCAAGTGGAAATAGTCTGCCAATGTGTATACCAAAAAGAGATGCTTTTGAACACCAAGACCTTCAGCAGCTGCTTTAACAGTAATTTCAGTTTAAATGGTGGAGAACTTCTTTGAGCCTCCTTGGGCCCTAACACTGAAGATTTAAAAGAATAGCACAGCATGGATTATTGCTCTATTAGCAATCCTTTAGTTTTATGTAGTCCTTCAGAGTATACATAGTATTCTCACATACATCATCTCATTGCTATCTCCAGTAACGAGGAGGGAGGGAATGGCCAATATTATAATCCCTAGTTTATAGTTGAAGAAACTGATTCACAATGGCTAAGTAAAATGCCCAAAGACACAAAAGTAAGTTCCTGATCCTAATTCAGGTATTCTGACTTCAAACTGGAAGGTAGGGGTGTCAGTGGAAAAGTTGTGGGTTTTGGAGTTAGAAAGTTTATAAATTCAGTTTGTCACTTGGACTAGTTATATGATCTTGAGTTATTTAACTGATCTGAACCTCACTTTCTTAAAATAAAATAGGTGAAATAACATTTACCTTGCAGAGATATTTTGAATATTAATTGATAGAAGGCACTGTGGCAGTTACTTGCCACACAGATAAGTCCTTCACTCTACTGTGCCTTTCCTGTTTCTTTCCTTTTCCACTTCGCTGGGAGCTTTCTTATCTTTCTCCTCCCTGTGTTCTTCTCTTCACCCTACCTTGTGTCTTTTTTCCCCCCTTACATCCTTCCTTTTATCCTATATCCTTCTCTTCCTTCCATCCTTCCCTTCATTTTGCATTGTTATGTTATACTTCTTTATCTCACACCCTTTGCATCTAGACCAACGGTGGATCGCATCTTAGTAGAAGTACTGGTTAGTGGTCCCTACAGTTACTAAATGTGCTCTTTGAAGGAAAAGGGCCCATGGTTGGGCTTCAGTTCAGGGTTGAGTCATGATGCCAATGTCTAGAAGACCTTGGCTATGCTGAATGAAAACTCAAGTGATAACTCTCACAGATCCCAAGAGACTTTGAGGGTGGAATAGCCCCGGTGTACTGTTGAAATGAGCAGTCATGCTAAATCAAAAGATTAAGTATAAAAAACTATAAAAATTATTCTAGATCTTTTAAGAACAGTAACATAGGATTTATTTTTAGGGTGGAATGAATGGCTTATGTTTGTGATGCATTCTTAAGACTTCCATTTCTTTCCTTCATCTCCAAGACTTTCAAATGTTGTAACTCCCTGTGGAACCCACAAGGCTTTTCGAGATCCAGGCACTGCTAGCCTCTTCAGCCTCGTTTCCTGCCACTCTCCAACTTGCCCAGCAATACCAAATTTCATGTGGCTTCCCAAATACACAAGTTTGTTGTAACCATTGGTTTTTGTAATTATTAAACAAGTCTATACCTGTAAATCATACCAGTGCTTTTTGTAACCATTAAACAGGTTGTTCTTTCCACCTATAGTGCCTTTCCTCATTTTCTAGCTAGCTTCTTCAACTTTGAAAATCCATCATGGACATTACTACATCCAAAATGTTCTTGCCCACATCCTCCCCCAAACTGTGTTAAGTTACTAATCTTTTTAAAAAGATTTATTTATTCATTTGAGAGAGAGAGTGTGTGTGTGCGCCACACACATGCACAAGTGGGGGGGGAGGGGCAGAGAGAGAGAATCTTAGAGCAGACTCCCTGCTGCGGAGCCTGAGGTGGGAGCCCGAGACAGGGCCCAGGGCCATCACCCATGAGATCACGACTAAAGTCAAAACCAAGAATCAGACACCCAACCAACTGAGCCACCCAAGCCACCAAGATACTAATTTTACCTCTATATCTAACATATGGTTCTGTTACTGCATTCGTTGTACTATATTGTGATTTTTTAGTTATTATTTTTTACATTTCTGCATACCCTTCTGGACTATTAGACTGAGTTCCTTAGTGGCAGTATATTTATATTATCTCCTACTCCTAGCTCAGGGATCGAGCAAATAGTAGGCACTCAACAAATTCTTATCTAATGAATGAATGAATAAATGAATAAATGAACAAAACAATGAGAAAAAGATGCAATGATATATGTAAAAACACTTTATAAATTGTGAATTGCTATGTAGGAGTTAATTATTGTTGACCTGAACTATAATTTTCATAGTTCTGCATAAAAATCCTTTTAGATATGAAAAGTAACTTTGCAAAGATAAACTTCAACATTTTAGATTAAGAGGACCAGAGAACGACAAGGTTATTTCCATATTGGAAAATTATTTGAAGAAAATAAAAAATATTCGAAATGTAGAACTGCCTTTTAATCTATTTTTCATAGATACTACATGAGCACAATATAAAATTCACAAGGTACTTTTTTTACCCCCACCCCCTGGCTGCCTAATCTCCAGTTTCTCTCCTTCATCATAATATTCAGACATATATGATGCTTGTAAGACATGCATGTATACAGCATGCTGCCTTTTGAAAGAGAAAAAGAGAAAGGACTATTTTAAATTAATGCATGGTCCCTAAGTGTATAATAAAATGGTATGAAAAATAAAAATTTAGTTCTCAAGATTTCACTTATTTTGGGAGGTTGTTTTCAAGTCAGTGAATTTCTGCAATAAGCTTTGCTTTAAGATCCCAGTGAAATGTCTTTACTTCTCCTGTTTTGTGATGGTCTTCTGTTCCTCACTCTTTCCCCAATATAAGATTTTACTTCTTCAAATCCTGCCGTGGCTCTTTCAACTAAACCCATAAGCTGAGCACCACATAGAGCTTCCCTGGTACTTTTTAATGAGGACACTTACCCACTTGGAGAAGCAACCAAGCTTTCTCCCCTTACTTCGTTCCTGGCCATCACATGAAGGGTAAAGATGATGGAGGCTGTTTGTGTTTGTTGAAAACAGAAATCTCCAGATACTAGCACCATGATTTGGTAATCTCTTCCCTTATCTTCTGGGGGCAGTGTTTGCAAGGTCTCCCCCAACCCCCTGCCCTGGGGAGAAATTATTTTATTTTAAGATATTTTTATACATTTAACAAAAGGATACATACTGAATTACATTAGCGGAATTACATTAATAATAGATAACTTATACCTGGAAAGCTAGTTAGAATGAAAAACTTTTTGTTTCATTAGTCTTCACAAACAGTATTTATTAAGGTAGTTTATGTGATTTCTGTGAAAATGCATTGTAGAAGATCTTCGTTAAAACAAGTATATAACAATCTAAAATATCATTAAGATTTCATTAGCATACAATCCCAAACTGACAAGGTCTTGATAGGAGAATTGTATTCCAGCTATCTTGGCAGTTTGATGTTATGAACAAGTGTAATGTTCAATTACAGATGAAACGAAGTATGAAGTTGCCTATAGAAAGGGGTTTTAAAATTGCTTGCTTTGTCTCTGTGACAGAGCATCGATATCAAGAATTAAAGATCTCTGCTGAGGTCTTTGTCAAGTTTAATCGTAAACCCAGTTCTTTTTTAAAAACCCTAATAACAAACATTCTTTTTTTTTTTTTTAAAGATCCTACCCATTCACTTGACAGAGAGAGACACAGCGAGAGCAGGAACACAAGCAGGGGGAGTGGGAGAGGGAGAAGCTGGCCTCCCGCAGAGCAGGGAGCCCGATGCGGGACTCGACCTCAGGACCCTGGGGTTCATGACCTGAGCCGAAGGCAGACGCCCAATGACTGAGCCACCCAGGAGCCCCTCTTTTTTTTTTTTTAAAGATTTTATTTATTTATTTGAGAGAGAATGAGCAGTGGGGAGGGGCAGAGGGAGAGAGAAAGAGAGAGAGAGAGAAAGAGAGAGAGAGAGAGAGAAGCAGACTCCCAGCTGAGCGGGAAACCCAACCAAGGCCGATCCCAGGATCTGGAGATTATGACCTGAGCCGAAGGCAGGCACTTAACTGACTGAGCGACCCAGGCACCCCTCAATCTCAGGCTTATAAAGTCCTTATGAAAAACACAAACTTTGAGTAGAAATCACAATATAATTATTAAACTCCTTAAAATACTTGGCCAAGTATTTCACCAAAAAAAGGTTTACCAAAACCTAGCAACAATTTAATATGACTGACAATATGGAGACCTTGCAAGGACTGCCCCCAGAAGATGAGGGAAGAGATTACCAAATCATGGTGCTAGTATCTGGAGATTTCTGTTTTCAACAAACACAAACAGCCTCCATCATCTTTACCCTTCATGTGGTGGCCAGGAATGAAGTAAGGGGAGAAAGCTTTGTTGCTTCTCCAAGTGGGTAAGTGTCCTCATTAAAAAGTACCGGGGCAGCTCTATGTGGTGCTCAGCTTATGGGTTTAGTTGAAAGAGCCATGGCAGGATTTGAAGAAGTAAAATCTTATATTGGGGAAAGAGTGAGGAAGAGAAGACCATCACAATTAAGGCTTGTGTCTAAAAATGCTATATTCTATTAAATTAGAATATTGAATTATTTTTCTTCTCAGACTGGTTTCCTCATAGTCGATTGTTATTTATCAGCCTTTAAAAATACTTTAATTTTCTTAGTTAGTGCTCTGAGACACCTACATATAAACTATTACAAGGGTCAAGTTGGAAAATTTTAGCCCTATTTACTTTTAGTATCTATAAGGACACAATGCTGAACAGATAGGTAAGAGCTACTTGGACGCTTACCTAAAACCGACTTAATTTTCCTTGGAAGGCATATGGAGAAATTGGATGATAGAATAATTTTCCAATAATAGCAACTGCACCTGGAATGCCACAGAGAACTCGGATCTCCTCACATGAGGGGTGAGCAGTCAGTCAGCATATTCATGGACACAGATGTCAGAACCAGCACAAGATGTGGTATCACTGAAACTCTTCTGATCCAACTGAGGAACAAGTGGGAACCGGCCTTGCCCTCCATGTATTCCTTACTAGTATCCATTGCTTCAGTATAGTTAACTCCATTTAGGTAACTGGATATCATTGTACTGAACCTCAAACTGTTTGAAAACAAAAGAAGCAACGTTTGAGCTCAACCAATCAGTACTTCTTGGGAAGGGGGAAATAGATTTTATCTACAGAGCAATATTTAAGGTTTAGAATCCTTTCCTTTTTATATATCACATCAATTAATGGCGAATTAAAATAAAAATTCTGGGGGCACCTGGGTGGCTCAGTTGGGTGTCTGATTCCTGATTTCAGCTCAGGTCAGGAGACTGAGCCCCACGTCAGGCTCCACGCTGGGTGGGGAGTCTGCTTGAGATTCTCTCTCTCCCTCTCCCTCTGCCCTGCCTCCCCATGCTTGCTCTCATGTGCGCTCTCTCTCTCTGAAGTAAATAGATAAATCTTAAAAAAAAATAAAAATTCTACCATGTCAAAACACGACTGCTCTGTGGTGACTGTCAAAGGAGTAAGAGAGGGAGACTGTTGATGCATTCTGATGTAGCATCTGCTTTGTACTGATTCCTATAGTGATCTCCATCCAGCTATACCTAGAGATTAAGACGGAACTCTTAAAAGAATGAATTAATGTAATAATACAGTGAAAAAAATACAAAACAACAACAAAAAGCCTTCCTTATTGCCATTTTCATCTGTCCATGTGTTAGATACCTGTCCCGCTTTTAGTCATAACCCACCCTTTGGGAAAAATTTCCCTCTCCTACCTTTTGATGATCTGATGTAGCTGCCAATTACAGTGACTCATCTCTCTGGCCAAAGGGGTGAGCAAATGACTCAGGCCTGTCAGTCGTGATACTCAGTGCCTCTTGCCACTGGGAAAGGCCAGATTTGAGTAGGAGACCCAGGCTTGGTTTACCAGAGTCTTTTCCTGTTTTTTGGGATTTTTATATGAAAATGCTGGGACATAAAATCTCTCACTCTCCTCCAGGGTTGCTATGTCAACCTTCAGCTACCTACCCTTCTCCTCCCCAATCCCATTCCCTCCCAGTCCTCTCTCAGCACCCCAGTCCAGCTCAGAACAGGTAAGTCATATTCAAGCACTCTTGAAAATGTTGAATAATCCATGGTGACGTTATCAATTTATTTCTTTTCAGCTCCTGTATCTACTCTGTGAGACTGGATTGATTTTTTTTTGAGAGAGAGAGAATGCATGCATGCAAGCAGGGAGGGGGGAGGGGCACAGGGAGAGAGAGAGAGAGAGAGAGAGAATCTTAAGCAGGCTCCACCCCCAGCATGGAGCCAACTTGGGACTTGATCTCACCACCCTGAAATCATGACCTGAACCAAAAATGAAGAATCAGAGGATTAACCAGCTGTGCCACCCAGGCGCCCCAATGGATTGCTCTTTCTAGCATTTCTTCATTATGGTGAGCACTACGCCCGCAGATGGTATGGGAGAGACATTTCAGGAAGAAGGAGGTTTGTGGTGTCAGTGTGCTGTGTTTTGCCTTGTTAACTTCCACCGAAAGGCACATCAATGTTTTGTGGAGGGGGATATCCAGAGACACTGCACCACCTACATGCCATCCCCTGGTGACCTCGCAGCCAGGCCCAGGCCCAGTGGTGACCACTTTACCACAACTCTTCTTACACAGACGCTGGATTGTTCCAGACCTTCTGTCAGCAGTGGCTCCTGGACTCTCTCTGTGCACCATCCAACCAGCCTTGGCTCATCTGTGCCCTGGAGTGTGTTGCCTGCAGCCTGGTGACTATGGACCAGCTTCGGCTCAGGTAACCCAGCAAACTTTCCTGCCACCCCATGGGTCGCAACCATACTTTCCTTAATGAGGTCTAAACTCCACCCTTGGGGAGTGGGCTGTCCTCCAAGTTTTCTCTTCCTTGGGAACTCTCCAACAGCCTAGATACACTCTAGAGTTCCCTTTATATCTTTTAAAGTTACTCTCCTATTCTAGTCTAATAATTCTTTATAAAAAACCTCTCTTGTTCAAATTGTGTGTGTTTTGTTTCCTGATTGAACCCAGACTGATTAACCCATTCTTCTTTTTTTTTTTTAATTTTTTTGGTTAAATACAGTTGATTTTTTTTTTTTAAGTAAGCTCTGTACCTAGTGTGGGGCTTGAACTCATGACCCCGAGATTGAGAGTGACATGCTCTACCGACTGAGCCAGCCAGCACCCCTAACCTGTTATTCTTTTTTTTCTTTAAGATCTATTTTATTTATTTTGGGGGCACCTGGGTGGCTCAGATGGTTAAGAGTCTGCCTTTGGCTCAGGTCATGATCCCAGGGGCCTGGGATCGAGTCCCACATCGGGTTCCCTGCTCAGTGGGGACACTGCTTCTCCCTCTCCCTCTGCCATTTCCTCCACTTATGCTCTCTGGCTCTCTCTCTCTTTCTGTCAAATAAACAAATAAAATATTTTTTAAAAAGATTTATTTATTTTAGAGAGGGAGAGAAAGAGAGAGCAGATGAGTGGGGGGAGGGGCAAAGGGAGAGGGAGAGAAATCTCAAGCAGACTACCCAGTGAGTGCAGAGCCTGATGTGGGGCTCAATCCCACCACCCTGAGATCATAGCCTGAGCCGAAACCAAGAGTTGGATGCTCAACCGACTGTGCCACCCAGGTGCGCCCCACTAACCTGTTATCTTAATATTAATTTTAGTTTCTGTGATTGGCTTGGATCTTTTCTTACCTCTTTGTTGTTTTTTTTTCTCACTTTTATATATTTTTATTTTTTCTTGATGATTAATATTTTTTTAATTAACATATAATGTATTAATTTGTTTCAGGGATACAGGTCCGTGACTCATCAGTCTTACACAATTCACAGCGCTCACCATAGCACATACCCTCCCCAGTGTCCATGATTGGACATCACTCAGCCACCCTATCCCTCCTACCCCCCTTACCTCTGTGTTGTTAATGTTTTTATTTTTTTACCTCTGAAGTTCTATGTAAAATGGGAGAAGCCATGCCTGTCTTATGTGTTATCATGCATAAGAGAGAGTTTGTAAATTATAAAGTGGTATTTTATGGTGTTGTACTTATTTTCTAATAATGCTTCTTTATCTTTCTGGATTTTCTTTCTCCTCACTCTCTGTATGAATGTTTCCAGGAGGCTGATTCTTGACTTTTGCCTTCTCCCTATTCCCTAGCTTCCCATAGCTTCATGCCGATCTCTTGTTGGAACTCTGGGCTCACATCTCCATTACTATCATCAGTTATTCCTCACTGTCTAGATGCTGGAAGATAATGTCCTAAATGTTTAATTTGTCAGTCAAGGCCCCATTAATTCAACATACATGAGGTCCTATAATGTGCAAGGCACTGCTCTAGATGCTGGGCATACAGAAGTAAGTAAGATAGGCAAAACCCTTACCTTTATGGAGTTTATATTCCACAATTTAACCATAATCTATCCTTTCAGACCTATCTCCCTTCATCAACTTGTGCTCCAGGGGAAAGTGAACATCTCTTTGTTATTCTCCTGCCCCTTTACCAAGTATCATATCTGAAATGATCTTCACCTTCTCTGTCTATCCAAACCCAAGCTTTCTTTAAGATCCAGTTTAAACCCATCCATGAATCCTCAGTAGACTACTCCCAAAGCAGTTTTTATAGTGGTAGTTCACAACTTTTCTCCAGAACAACTTATCTGAGAGATAAAATATGCCCTTTTGTAACAGTGGCTCAAAATGCATCTATTCTCAATGGGTAAAGAAAGGGTTTTTACCAGAATCTCAGCACATCGGTGTGGGGACATGTATAATTTGAAGAGTCTCCCCAGCCATAGTAAACTATGGCTCTTTCCCTGTTGAGAACCGCTGGTCTATACCTTACGCTTCTTGATGAAATGTGTGCTGCTTTTAAAACATTTTCATTATTCAAATTCTCATGTGTCATCTCTTTAAATAAATGGGAATGCATTAGAAAGAAGTCAGTGGAGGGGGGCACCTGGATGGCTCAGTCGGTTGACTCTTGGTTTTGGCTCAGGTCATGATCTCAGGGTTGTGAGATCAAGCCCCAAGTCAGGCTCCATGCTTGGTGCAGAGTTTGCTTGAGATTCTCTCTCTCTTCCTCTGACCCTTCCCCTTCTTGCGTGCTCCCTCTCTTTCTCAATAAATACAGAAAAAAGAAAAAAGAAGTCAGTGGGTCTACTACTTCTTGACCGTCTTCTCTCCCCACAATTCATGGTTGTGTATACAGTTGGCCTCCAACTTATGATGGTCTGACTTACAATGATTTGACTTTATGATGGTGTGAAAACAATATGCATTTAGTAGAAACCATACTTTGAATTTGGATCTTTTTCCAGTCTAGGGATTTATGGTGTGATCCTCTCTTATGATGCCAGACAGCGGCCGTCACAGCACCCAGTGAGCCGTAAGATCAGGAGGGTAAACAACTGGTTCTCTTACACAAACACTCTGTACCTGTACGACCATTTCAGTACAGTATTCAATACATTACATGAGATATTCAGCACTTTATTATAAAATGGGCTTTGTATTAGGTGATTTTGCCCAACTGTAGGCTAATGTAAGGGCTCTGTGTACATTTAAGGTGGGCTGGGCTAAGCTATGATGTGAGGTAGGCTAAGTGTATTAAGTGCATTTTTGAGGGCGCCTGGGTGGCTCAGTTGGTTAAGCAACTGCCTTCAGCTCAGGTCATGATCCTGGAGTCCCGGGATCGAGTCCCACATCAGGCTCCCTGCTCTGCGGGGAGTCTGCTTCTCCCTCTGACCCTCTTCCCTCTCGTGCTCTCTATCTCTCATTCTCTCTCTCTCAAATAAATAATAAAATAAAATCTTTAAAAAAAAAAGTGCATTTTTGACTTACGATATTTTCAATTTACAGTGGGTTTATCAGGACATAGCTCCCTTAGAAGTCGAGGAAGATCTGTATTACAGAATGTTAAGAAATATTGAAATCATTATTGATTTTATTTGTAAATTGCAAATATATATATTTATACATTACTCACCTTTTTTTTTTTAAGATTTTATTTATTTATTTGAGAGAGAGAGAGAACGAGAGATAGAAAGCAGGAGAGGGAAGAGGGTCAGAGGGAGAAGCAGACTCCCTGCTGAGCAGGAAGCCCGATGTGGGACTCGATCCCAGGACTCCAGGATCATGACCTGAGCCGAAGGCAGTCGCTTAACCAACTGAGCCACCCAGGCGCCCCATACATTACTCACCTTAACAACTATTGCCAATGCCTTCCATTTTTTTTCCCCAAAGGATTTTGAAGCCCATTCTTTGGTCTCATGCACTAAATTTCAGATGGAAAAATCAAGGTTACAGCTAAATATGAGAGTTAAAGCTATAAAACTTCTAGAAGAAAACTTAGGGAAAAACTTTATGACCTTGGATTAGGCAAAGAATTCTTGAATATGATATAAAAAGCACATAATTATTAGAATGATTAAAAAATTTAAGTTAACAATACCAAGTGCTGGCAATGATGCAGAACACCTGAACTCGCCTACATTGCTAATGAAGTTGCAAAATGGCACAGGCAATTTGAAAAATATACCTACAGTTTCTTACAAAGCTAATCACATACCTATAGAATTTATCAAATATATAGTTTATTATTATTTTTAGTGGCAACATAATAATACAGAATCCCAAATATGAAGCTACCTTTATTAAAGATTAACATTTTGCTTTTCAGTAAGGCAATCTTTCCTTACAGTATCTATTAATGTAATTTTTTCTTGTTTTTAAAGTTTTATTTATTAATTGATTTTTTTGACAGAGAAAGCGAGAGAGGGCACACAAGCAGGGGGAGTGGGAGAGGGAGAAGCAGGCCTCCCACGGAGCAAGGAGCCCGATGCAGGACTCGATCCCAGGACCCCGGGATCACGACCCGAACGGAAGGCAGACACATAACGACTGAGCCACCCAGGCGCCCTTAATGTATTTTTTTCTGCATTAAATCATCACCTAGCTGTCTCTTTCAGGTAGACATCCCCACCTCATTTTCTCCTATAAAGAAACACTTCCTTGTTTTTTAGCTATTTATCTTATACCCTCTTTAATTTCTCCAACATTCACAGGAGGAGAGTAAACGTAGCCACTAACGAAGGGTTTCATCTTGTCTAAATATAAAAAGACCATTTCAATAAAATGATTACTAGGGAAAAAATGTAATAAAGTACTAGCAACATGTTTGAAGCTGCCTTTGGAAAATTAGCCACCCCCGCCCTTTCCCCATGTCTGCTGGTTCTGAGATTCTATCTTTGAACGCCCCTCATTCTGATGAGTCCTGAAAACAGAAAGCTCCCTCCAGTCCACAGTTTGTACTCTTCTTATTAGTCATTTTAAGTTTTAATTTATAGCGTGTCAGTCAGAGAAAGACAAATACCATATGATTTCACTCATATGTGGAATTTAAGAAGCAAAGTAGATGAGCAAAGGGAAAAGAGAGAGAGGGAGAGAGGCAAACCAAGAAACAGACTCTGAACTATAGAGAACAAACTGCTGGTGACCAGAGAGGAGGTGGGTGGGGGATGGAGGAAATGGGGGATGGGGTTGAAGGAGCAAATTTGTGATGAGCACTGGGGGATGTATGCAAGAGTCGAATCACTGTATTACACAACTGAAACTAATATAACACTGTATGTTAACTAACTGGAATTAACATTTTTAAAAAATGAGGTTTTAACCACAGAATGATAAAGGGAAAGTGGTAGAATAAATAGGAAGTTCTTTGAATTGGCGGGAGTTAGACCTGGATTCTTGTTCCGTATGCAATTAATGAGCTGGGACATCTTGGGAAAATCATTTTTCTCTGGGTCTCAGACTTGCAGTTGTTAAGTGAGGGAGGGTCAGACTCACAGCTTCCTCTGGTCCCTTTTGGCACTTGCATTTTCTGATTTTGTAGTTATAGGTGTCATGAACATTACTAGACTGAATTTTCTCCCCTGTGGCAATCTTAAGGGCATTAACAGAAGTAACTTCTCTTGCTTATTTGGCTCTCAAGAGGGAAGCACTTCAGGGACTCGAGAGGGTTGAAGAGACGGAACACTTCAAATTCCCTTTCATAATATACACTCTTAAAGAAATCCTAAACCAGATTATTGGATATCTTGAGAATATGTGATTGAGTCACTTACAAAGCTACTATCTATTTCAATATGTAGGAACTTTGGGTTTTTTTTCCTCTATTCCTTGCAACAAGTCGTAGCAATTAGAGTTTAAGTAAGGCAGGCTTTGCCAGAGTTTAAGAGTCTGTATTCTTTTGGTGAACAAGATGATTGAAGAAGTAAGTAATAGAGGAATGATTCCATAGTTTCAAAATCTCGACTTTAAGGGACTCTTCCAAAAGAAAACGTTTTATAAGCACGATCTTAAAAACCATGCCAATACAAATTCTATGGCTAGAAAATTCATGAAGTTTTGAACTTATGTATGTTAGAGTTTGCTTCGTTTTCTTCCCTGAGCACTCCACAGGCAATGTTGGCTCATAACTGCTTATTTATGGTGACAGCGGGGTCATTCCTTTTTTGCCTAATTCCAAAACAAGAAAATTCAGAGACAAGACAGTGAATGATTTGTTTCATTGATTATCAGTTTGGTTTCCATTGATTTTCAATCTTTCTGTATTCTTATGTTTTAGGAGTACTAGCTTTAAGCAGCTGGATTTTTATTTTTATTTTTTTAAGGTAGGCTCCATGCCCAATGTGGGGTTTGAACTCATGACCCTGAGATTAAGAGTTGCATGTTCTACCAACTGAATCAGCCAGGCACCCCTGAACACCTGGATTTTTAAAAATCCAGTCTGACATTTGCCTTTTTTTCATGGGAAAATTTAACACATTTTCTTTTGTTATGATTATTGAAATATTAGGATTATAGAAATAAATCTTATTACGTCTTTTCTCTTTGTGCTACCTTTTCTGTCTCCCCTCCTCACTATTGCTGCCTTTTGAATCATCAAGTTTTCCTTTCCTCCCCCTATCTGATTTTTTATATGTACTAACTTAAAAGTAATATATTCTTTTTTTAAATTTTTGCTATTCTCATGTGAATAGTTGTCAGAGTTTACAGAGTTATAGAGTTCAATATTTTTACTTAAAAAAATGCTAAGCCCTTAGAATGTTTTAATTCCAACCACCCGTCACCATTTATAAGCTACTATAATAGTGTTTGAGGCCACTCATTCCCATCGCTTTTTATTATGTTACAACAAATGTAATCAATTATTACAAACAATCACTGTTGCTTTCTTTTGCCCACATATTCCTGACATCCTTGAGCACCATTTCTTTGCCATTAAGTCCTTCCTTGGAAATTCCTTCCTTGAGCTCTTTTGGTAGTAAGGCCTTTCAGTTTTTATTTGTCTGGAAATTATTTCCATTCCCCCGTAGTTCTTGAAGGGTACAGACTAATAGATTGACAGCTGTTTTATCACGGCTGATTGAAGATATTATTCCACTATCTTCTGGCTTCCGTCACTGCAGTTGAAAAATCAGGTGTTGGCCTAATTGTTATTTCATTGTGAGTGATTATTATTCCATTGTGGGTAATGTGCCTTTTCTCTGCATGCTTTTGGAGTCTTTTTATCTTTCAGTGTTTGCAGCTGTAACTAGGTATAGATTTTATTTTTTTCTCTCTCTCATTTTGCCTTTGTAGTTTGGTTCAGTTTGGTTTTCCTAGATCTGTATCTTTTCACAATTCTGGGAAATTCCCAGCTATTATCCTGACAAATACTTTTCTTACCCATTCTATTACCTCATCCTGGAATGATAATTAGACCTCTTTACATCCTATGTGTTTCAAATTTCTACTTCAAATTTTTCATCTCTGGGATATATTCTGAATTTCTTTTTATCTTTCTTCCAGTTCTCAAATGGTCTCTTCAGGTGTAGCTAACCTGTGATTACTCCATTGTCCATTGATATTTTTATCAATTCAGTTTTTGACTTCTAGAAATTCTATTTGCTTCCTTTAAAAATCTTTTCATTCATCTCTAGTGTCTCATGTTCTTTTTTTTTTTTAAAGATTTTATTTATTTATTTGACAGAGAGAGACACAGCGAGAGAGGGAACACAAGCGGGGGGAGTGGGAGAAGGAGAAGCAGGCTCCCCATGGAGCTGGAAGCCCGATGCAGGGCTCGATCCCAGGACCCTGGGACCACGACCTGAGCCGAAGGCAGACGCCTAATGACTGAGCCACCCAGGCGCCCCAAGTGTCTCGTGTTCTTTATTCATATTTTGAATTTTCACTTTTATTCCTTTAAACATATTAGATATAATTATTTCATATTCTGTGTCTAATAGCCCCAACATCAGAAGGCTTTTGGGGTTGTTTTCTCCCTGTTGTTTTCCTGCCATCTCTTATTCGTGGTGCCTTGATTCCTTGTGTTTTGTGGGATTCAACACAGTTATTCCTTTTTCTTGGATCTTTATCTATGCAAAATTTTGAGGCCTGGATTTTATTTTCTTTTGCCAGACATCTAAGGGACAATATCACTACTTTGAATAAAAGTTTTAGCTTAAGTTTTGTTTTTTTGTTTTTGTTTTTTTGTCATTTTGGATCACAGTGGCCAAAAGAGTTCAGCCTGGAAATCCCGGTGAGAGTCAGGCCAATACTTCCTGTCAGAGAGTGCTTTTACTTGGTTTGAAGGTCTAAATATTTCTTACTTTCCTGCTATCTCAGGAGTTTAAAAAGATATTTTTATCCTTTATTTGTCTTATTGGGAGAGTCATTTAGAGCATCTAATCTGCCATATGCAATAGTCTGGATATGGTATAGTCTTATAAAATTCCAAGTTGATGCAATTAGTTTTTGTCAGCAGCATTGCTTTTTTAGCACAAGGATCCCAGTGACTAAAATGCCCCACAATTTGGAAAAAGCTTAGCGAGAATGAATAAATGAGAATTTATTACAAAGTAAATGAGACTGTAGTTCTAACTCTGTGACATCTATGGCACATAGAACATGATACTCACCAGCTTTGAGGATTCACTATACTTAAGATCTGTACCGCTGACTTTGAAATGTGAAATGTGAGTTTTAAAAGAGACTTGGATGAAATTTCTCATAATAACTTGATGTTAATGAACAAGTTATATTGATTTAAGTGCAGGATCTACTCTGGGAATGGTTCATAGCTGATACTGGATAGGAAGGAAGGTGTAAATTCCCACTGATGGATGTAGCCAAGTGTGCTGTGCAGACACCCAGAGAAAACATCCCTCTTTACCTTCTTTTATTTTTTCTTTCAACTTGATTAGTTGCCCTGTGGTCAGAAACAGGACAATGTTTTCTGAGAACATATCTAGAAAATAGTTCACTTAGGAAATTCATGTGAATAAACTACCCTTAACGCCAATAGCAAGATGGTAAACATCATGCACTAGAGAAAGACAGATGACTATATCCCTGTTTCTCCCTCCAGGGAACACAATGAAACCTGCTGTAGTAAGAGTTCCACCGAACCAATGAAAAGAAGGAAGTCCTATACTCAGCGGCTGATTTTGTAGCCAATGTAGATCAAGGTTTCTTCTGGCATAAAAATGTTTCATGTCTTTGATTCATTGAAGGCTGCTAATAGAAACTCCCATCATCTCTGGGAAAGCAGTAGCTGAGTGTGGCTCCTCGCTAGAGAGTAGCTCACAGCCAAGATGGCACCACTGCTCCCCGCCCCCTCCCCCAGGTCCTGATCAGGCAATCTCAAATGCTGGTCAAAGAGAGACAGTCAAGCAGTTCAGAATGTGTGTGCATAAATCTCACAAACAGCAAAATGGGTGAAGGGGAGTGGGAGAGACAGGCTTCCAGGTGTGGAATGAAAAAGTCATAGGAGTAAGAGGCACAGCATAAGGAATATAGCCAATGATATAGTAATAACAATGTATCAGGACAGAGGGTAGCTACACTTGTGGTGAGCACAGCATAACCATAAACTTGTCCAATCACTATGTTGTACACCTGAAACTAATGTAACAGTGCGTGTCAACTGTACTCAAAAAAAAAATCTCAGATAGCAGCTTGTTCAATTATTGAGTTCCCACTGTGGTCTGGCATTGCTCTAAGTGCTAGGAATACAATAGTGAGCAAAATCATCCCATCTGTTCCATCTGTAGGGACAGTTCACAGTCCCCTGGTGGGGGACAGACAAAAAGAGACAATTCCATTATTGGAGTTTAATGAGGGCCTGGAGAGGAGTGGTAGAAACTGCTACATAAACCATCTCTATGTTCATTTACTGGTTCCACACTGAGCTTTTCAGTCAAAATTGTAATACCCGTCACAACAGAGCATATAAAATGGTATGCTAGAAATCATCTCCCTAACATAAAAAAAGATATGGAGGGTAGGGGAGGGCAGGATGGGAAAGGGAGCAAAGAATGATGAAAATACTATGATCATTTGACCCTTTTTGACCTTTCAAAGAAGTTTTAAATATGTTATATCAAGAAAGCCTGCTTAATCGGTGAAACATTGGTACATTTGTCTGACATGTAACTCTTAGACAAGAGTGGGAAAAGGAAGTGAAGAAAATTTTTAGTTTGGAACTAAGGAATCAAATTTTGGTATATTTCCATGTTAAAAAAAACAGTCTTATTTTAAAAATAAATTCCTTACATAAAGATTATTTTTAGGGCGCTTGGGTGGCTCAGTGGGTTGAGTGTCTGACTCTTGGTTTCGGCTCTGGTCATGATCTCAGGATCCTGAAATAGAGCCCCAGGCCGGGCCAGGCTCTTTGCTCAGTGGGGAGTCTGCTTGAGATTCTCTCTGCCTGTCCCTCTGCCCTTCCCCCTCTGGCCCTCCCCCTGCTCGCAGGCAGGCGCATGCACTCTCTCAAATAAGTAAATAAATAAATCTTTTAAAAAAAGAATATTTTTTAGGACAGTGAAAAAAACTCTGTATGACATAATGATGAACACATGTCATTATACATTTGTCCAAACACATAGAAGGTACAACATCAAGAGTGAACCCTAATCTAAACTAGGGACTTTGGGTGATGGTGACATGTCAGTGTTGGTTCACCAATGTAACAAATGCATCATTCTGGTGGGGGATGTTGTAACGGGGGACCCTATGCGTGTGTGGGGGCAGGGAGTATATGGGAAATCTGTACCTTCCTCCCAGTTTTGCTGTGAACCTAAAACTGCTTTGAAAATAAAGTTCTGGGGCGCCTGGGTGGCTCAGTTGTTAAACATCTGCCTTCGGCTCAGGTCATGATCCCAGGGTCCTGGGATGGAACCCCACATTGGGCTCTCTGCTCCACAGGAAGCCTGCTTCTCCCTCCCCCTGCTTGTGTTCCCTCTCTCACTATGTCTCTCTCTGTCAAATAAATAAAATCTTTAAAAAAAAAAGAAAATAAAGTTCTGATTTAAAAAAAAAAGAGTATTTTCCATCTTGGTTGAACAGGAATGGCTGTAGCACTCAAAGTGTTGGGAGTTGTCTTAGGAATAATAGTTAAATAAAGCTTAGCACTTTCAATGGGGGCATTGAGACCATTTATCTCCTTCAGAAGCCAAACCCCAGTGCTGGCTTCCTGCACCAGCGCTCCCTTTATACGCACCTTGTAATTTGGTTCTTGCTGCTTGTCAACACCTGCACTTCTCTGTGTTCTATCCGCTTGAGCTCTGGGCACAAAAGCAGAGCTTGATAGTTAAGTATTTTGGCGACTGTCCCTGGTGACTGTGGTAGGAAATAACCTTTGACCTCTCCTCTATTGTTAGTAGTGAAAGCCTGGCTTGGGGCTTGCAAGCTTGCTTTTGCTCTTTCCTGGAAAAGCAAGGCTGCCATATTTTCTCTTGGGCCCTGGCCATCTGGCCCACTCACCATGCATTGTTTTCTTGGA
Source organism: Zalophus californianus (assembly GCF_009762305.2). NCBI lineage: Eukaryota > Metazoa > Chordata > Mammalia > Carnivora > Otariidae > Zalophus > Zalophus californianus. The sequence goes on from NC_045603.1 coordinate 79,853,088, forward strand.
TCAGGAGATCAGGGCAACCACCAATTCTCCCTGAGGGGGAGCAGGTGAAGGAGGGGTGTGGGAGTGAGAAAGCCTCATTAAGAAGTATTATGGGCACGATGCTTGCCAGGATAGCCTGGCATGATGAGAAATCTTTATATTTTCATATCTTCAACCACATTCTTCTGCTCTGTGTGCCTTTCTCATGGCTAATTCTGTCTGAAATTTTTACTTATTTTCTCTTACTGAGAAAAAAAGTCTGTATTTAACTTAAAATCATTACATTGAGAGACTTTCAAACACCTGGCCCTTTGCTTCCCATTGTCAGGTCACAAAGATAAGTTGCGTTAACAAGTGGGACACGAAAGAGGGTTTTCATGCGTCCTAGGAAAATTAGATGTTAGGATACAGACTGTAGATGGGATGCTGTGTGGGAACCCTGGGTGCTGGTGATAGTTGGTGTTGGTGGAAGTGAGTCAGACATCAAGAGAAAGGAGGGATATGGCATGAAAGAAGATACTTGGCCTACCTCATACATTTTGTTTAGGGCAAAATTAACACCTATCATGCAGCATGCATTGGCCCAAAGGTAATTTTCCTAATTACCAGCAGGGGGACCTTGCTTATAGTAGTCAGGTGACTGCATTTTGAACGCTCCTCACGGAGTAGGAAAACCAAATGGCTTTTCAGCATTAATTTGGAGACCTTGGTTTTGCATGTAGCTTTTGAATAAGATGCAACTTTATGCAGATCTTTATCGGTGCGTTAGATAGCTTGATTAGACTGAGGTTTTTATTGCCTTTTTTTTTTTTAAGTAAACCATATCTATGCCCAAAGTGGGGCTTGAACCCGTGATCCCGAGATCAAGAGTTGCATGTTCTACTCACTGAGCCAGCCAGGCACCCCAAGGTTTTTTTATTGTTGTTGATTCCATGACACGTTCAATTTTCACTAAGTGAAAAAGATATATTCATTCACAATTCCTTTTTTTTCTTTTTTTTTCCTGTTTGGTTTCTTTTTTTTTTTTTTAAGATTTTATTTATTTATTTGACAGAGAGAGACACAGCGAGAGCAGGAACACCAGCAGGGGGAGCGGGAGAGGGAGAAGCAGGCTTCCCGCCCAGCAGGGAGCCCGATGCGGGGCTCGATCCCAGGACCCTGGGATCACGACCTGAGCCTCAGGCAGACGCTTAACGACTGAGCCACCCAGGCGCCCTCCTGTTTGGTTTCTAGTTGGTTAGTTCCAGTTTTTAAACTTAACCCTCAGGCACATTTTGTCCAGCCACGGGAAATCCCAGTTAAGTATCCAGGCTTGCATAGGAATCAAACCTGACCTTTTCCTGCATCTCATATCCTATATCCAAGTCCGGTTGGTTCTTACTTTCCAAATATAGTATATTCTTAAATCAAGTATGTCTCAACATTACCATCTTAGTCCAAAACACCATTACCTATTTCCTAGACCACTGAACTAGGCTTGTAACAGATTTCTTTACCTCCATTACCCCTTTGCCTCCCACCCATGCAGCTGTTGGGTTGAGCTATTGAATCTCCAGAGGTTCAAATGACCATTTTTTTTTCAAGGAAATCGTCTTGGTGGTCACCTCCCCTCCCCCAATTTGTTTTTGCCTTATCTGGATGGTCATCCTTGGGTTATCCCCGGACAGGTGATGTATGGGAAACTAGAGGTTGCACAAGTAAGTACAAATCCCTGCCATGGAGTGTAGCGCACTGAAAAGAATATTCTAGTTCACGTTGGACAGGAGGATTTTTGCAAAGAATTCAACCAATAAGTGACTCTCACCTTAAAAACTTCTGCTTCAAAATAAACAAGTTCCAGGACAAAAGCTTAGTGTGATTAGAGACTCCAAAGGGTTTGAGCAGAAGGTCACATAACTTATGAAGAATAAGGTCCAGGATGTTTCAAGGAAAAATAAACTTGACACTATACAAATAGGATGACCTCAGTAAACATGATAGCATTAAACATGGGCCAAGTCGAAAGGAACATTTGTCTTAAAGGAATTTCTTTTCCCCCCCAGATTTCTATTTGCAAGCTTCGAGTACCATTGCCTTTTCCATCTGATCTGAGGTATGACTCTTATCTATCACATCTGTAACACAACTGTAGCAAAATGCCAGTCCACAAACTTCACTGTACAAGAAATCTACGTTTATCTTTTTATAACCTAATTTCTGTTTTGAGCCCTCATTCCTCCAATGCAGCAAAAATTGATCTCTGCTAAATTGGGCTAAATTGGTGATTTCCTCCCACACTTCCCAGAGTTGCCTCTAATTTCGGAAGCATGTTCCAAGTGGCAAGAGGTGGGGCATGGGGGATGTAGGGTTTGAGTCTGGTCTCTGGCCGTCATCAGCCCCTGCTGGAATCCACTGTGACAGCCAACCCGGAAACATGATACCTCCTGCCACTGTGGCTCCCACAGGGACTACCCCCTCATATCTATCTGTTGGCCACACCCCAGAGTCATTTCTCTTTGAGGCCGTTCTTGCTCTTTCCCTTTGATCTGAGAATCCACAAACCCATCTGGAGCTTCAGTAATCCCCTCTTCCTATCTGACTCTTAAAAGGGGAGAAGAAGAAGGGACAGCCCCTGCTCAGAGGCTACGTTAGCATCTATGTTCTGACTTCTAACACTTATCCTTCCCCCACACCTGGGGAATCTTTGTGTAGTCTTGGGTGGGAACTCATTCTCTAAATTACCAAGTAAACTTCTACATCTTATGTATGCCTTCCTTATTTCCCATTCCCCTTGGGGCCTGAACTTTGAAGACTTAAATGCCAAAAGAAGTTCATTTTTTCCCTCTGCTTTCTGTTAACCTAGTCTACCTGGGGTAGACTAGCTATCTGCTGTTTGGAGGAGGGTAAGAATGAAGAAGTAGTAGAAAATTTTAGTGGAAAACATTGACTAATACTTCGTAAGTGTATCCTACCTCATAGCTTTCTACTGATCAATTCCCTAAAGAGAGGTAGCTGGAATGGCTTCTGAAAGAAAGACTAAATATTTTGATGCATGATAAATGATGCATACAAGATCTAATAAAATACATAGGAGCTCTTTAGAAAAAATATTATTGTAACAAATGGAAATTATTTAGGATATAATCAGCTTATATGGTTTTCATCTCTGCTATGATCTGACCGTGGAACCCTACCTAGGCTAATCACTTCGCCTTCTAAGCCTGGCTTTTCTCATTTGTAAAGTGGGAATAAAAACTCCATTTAACAAGTTTTTAATAAGATTTAAATGACCTCAGGGGTGCCTGGGTGGCTGAGTCAGTTGGGCATCCGACTCTTGAGACTCTTGGTTTTGGCTTGGGTCATGATCTCAGGGTCATGGGATCAAGGTTTGGGGGGTGGAGGGGTGGCCCTTGGTTCTGCACTCACCAGGGAATATGCTAGAGTTTCTCTCTCCCTTTCCTCCCCACCACCACCTGCCCCTGCTTGTGTGTGTGTGTGTGTGTGTGTGTGCGTGCGCGCACGCACTCTCTCTCAAATAAATCTCTAAAAAATTTTTTTAAATTACGTTAAATAATCAAGATGATGCATGACAGTCACTTAATAAATACTTGTTTGTTCATTCATTCATCCATGCGTTCATGCTTTCTTTTATCGGATATGCATGCCTCACTCCTGTAATAGGAAGACTACAGCCACTGATAATAAACCTTTTGCAAAATGTACAAACACCTGTTAGGTAACAGGTGTGACTCTGCTCTAGCCATTTATCTAGTTAGTAATAGATATAAGCCCTAAGTGAGATCAGTGCGGGTAAGCCTCTCATACTCTCATGGATTCATACTCTGATGGATCTAATGAACAATACTCAAGGGTCTTCTACTGCTGTACTCGTTTCTAGTAGATGAACTTTGAGCAGAAATAGTACTTATGATGACAGAGAGCCTTTGATTGTGCACAATGTGGGCAATAGAATCCCCCTCACCTCTTCTCTAATTGGATATTATCAGTAATATTTTCCCAGCTTTACATAAAGAGTTGGATGGGATAAAATCTTTGGTGCAGAGCAGAATTCATAGCTATTCTTTTTGTTTTAATTGAAGTATAATTTTCATACAATAAAATGAACAAATCTTAAGTATTCAATTCAATGAGTTTGGCAATTCTATACACCCATTCACCTACCACCCAAGACAAGAATTTAACATTTTCATCACCCCCCAAAACCACCTTCATCCTCTTTCTAGTCAATCCCCAATATGGCATAATTGTTTTATTGTAAGATCTCCCTAATGTTCTTAGGGATGTCTTCTACTTTACTTACCATTTGAACTCTCACAACTTTCTTCTGTTGGAAGTAAACCAATGAGAGGTTTGCATGCATCATCTCAATATTCATAACTATTCTAGGAGGTAGGAACTATCACTTCTTCCATTTTATAGATGAGAAAATTGAAGCTTAATGAGGTAAGTTGCCCAAAGGTCAAACAGCTCTTAAACTCTTAAGGTCTCAACAGCTCTTAATCCCAGAGCTGGGATTTGAACTCAGACTGGTCTGATTCTAGAATCTGATTTTTAAATCACTATTCTAAGGAGCAGATACATCAGGAGGTTTAGCTAACAAGTGCAATTTTCCTGGGTCTGGATTTTGTGCATCTGTTATTGTGACAAAAGGAGAAAAAGTAAACTGGTTGATTTAATACCATCTTACAGTATAATTTCCATTTCTTTTATGATACCTTATAAGCTCGGTTACTCTTTCATGAACTTGTGCCTGCAAGATTTTTACCAGTTGTCCGTTAAGAACCATGATGGGGATCACCCAGACGATGACAGTTAGAAGGGCCAACATTTTTGAGCACTGAATATGTGTCAGGTGCTATGTAAAACACTGCATCGAGATTTCCTGATTTAGTTCTCCTAACGACTTTCAGGGTAGGATCTGTTACTAACAGTTTTACAGACTAAAAATTTGCAGCTTAGCGAGCCTGAGTGACTTTGCCCCGTGCTGTACAATTAGAACGTGGCAGAGCTCATTTTGAATCTTGTCAGGCTGTCCTGAATGCCTGTATGTCATCCCCTGCTGTAAACAGCTTCTTAATCCTCTAGGTAGTTCTGTTAATAAAGAATGGTCTCAGTTCCTGCCTGAACTAGATTTCACCGGTATAAATATGAGCACGAACTCTGCCAGCTGGCAGGCTTTTAGATAAGATCCTGTTAGTCCCAAACACTTAACTCCACCTGGTCTTCAGAAACTTGGAAAACAGTTGGCCCTTGGCCAAATTGTGCAGTACATGAAGTTTGTCTTAGACATCTGATTCTCCTCCGTTCTCTGCCCCCCTACCCTCGAAGTATCCTCTCAAACAAAGACTCTTCTTTCAATTGCTGGAGCCCAGGTCTTGCCAGAATTACTGAATTTACGTGTTCAAACCCTCTGATGCTCCTCGGGCTCCTCCCCTGCCCCTGCCTGTTGATTTTCCCATCTGTACCTGAGCGAGTTTCATTCTAGCTTTCTCACCCAAGCCCTGCTAATGTCCTCTTGGAGGGAAGTTGGTGAAGGACCTCCAGATGCCTGAGGCTTTCTAGAGCAAGGACTCCCACCTGTTTTGGCAACCTGAGTGGTGTGTCTCCCAGGACTGACAAGAAAGGAAGACAAGGTGGCCTTAGTGGTAACAACAACGGATATATAGCCTTGAATCTGCTCCCTGTGCTGTTCTAAGTCCTTTATATGTAGTAATTTATTTAATCCTTAGAACAGTCCTATAAGCTGTGTTAGTCAAGGCTCCAGCAAGAAAGAGGAGGCCCTCACAGATGGAATTCTGAAGAGAAGTTAAAGAAGAAACTATTTGCAGATGTGTAGGCAGATTTAAAGGAATCAGTCAGGGATATTGAGGCACCCAGCAAACTAGCTGCAGTTGGAAGCTGTTCCCACTCACAGGCTGAAAGGGCAAGCAAGGAAATGGTGTAACCAGAGCCTGAAGAGCTATTCTAGGAAAAGCTGCTCAAGAAACCATCTGCAGTCATGGAGGGATGTGGCCAGAGCCCCAGGGTGTGGAGGTGGGGGTGGCAGATGAAGAGAACAGCTCAGGGGCTGGTGAGGTATTGGAGGAACAAATACTCTAATACCCCCTCCCACCTTCCAATTTCCCTTTGACTTGAAACAACTAGAAGCCTGATATCAAGGGAGTCTCAGTGATATAGACTTGAAGTGTCAGTCGTCATGGGGCTCAGTATGGGGCAAAAGGGCAGTGAATAACTAGTCCATGAAGAAACTGAGGCACAGAGAGTTTAAGTAACGTGTCCAAAGTCACACAATTATAAGTGGCAGAACCAGGATCCGAACTGAGGTTGTCACGTCCGGTCTAGGGTTAAGGAGTTCTCCCACACTAGTGTCTTACAATTTCTCCAAATGCCTTCTCCAGAGAGATTTTGGAAGGTTCCTGCAGGAGGTATTTTGGAGGAGGCACCCTAATCATATTATTCCCACTGAATTGGGAAAGATTCTAGGATCAGGCATTTGGGGCTCACCAATGGATGACACTGTTGGGATGAATCTGGGCCAAGCATGGAAACTCATATGGGTCTTAAAACTGTTTCCACTAGTGACAGAGAGGAGCACCTGTTACAAATAAAAGGTTCCATTCATCTGTTCAAGATATCCCTGAACACAGTAGCCTCTTGGCAGAAATTACTTTGCGACAGATACAGGTAATACCGGTAGGCTTTGGCCAATTCAGTGGGTTCATGATAACTAGCGTAGTCAAGTTTATGATGAGATCGGGCGCGTTCAGGGTGGTATGGCCGTAGACGCGTAGTCAAGTTTATGAAACGGAAAGATCACGAAATACTAAGTTTGTCAGAAAAACACTGATAAGATGGGGAGAGTCATTTTGCTTCAACTTAGGAGAAACTGAGACTTGTGGTTTCTGTGTGAGAGAAGCCAGTACTCAATTTGAACTTCTGCAAAAAAAAAAAGAAAAAGAAAAAGCCACCCACCTGGGTTGAACCTAATCAAGGCAGACCAACTGATAGAAAATATAATCTTTGTGTGGAGACATTTCCTGTGAAATGAGAAGAGGAGGTACAGAAAAACACTCTTTTGTGAAAAAGATAGAAAATTCAAGAGAAATGAAGCGATTAGCCTACGTCTTTTTATATTAAAGAAGGAAAGCTCTAATGAGAGCCTTTTAGAGTTTGTTATTTTATTTCTAATTAAGTTTTTTGTTTTCTCCTTTGTAAAATTAGGCAGGGAGCTGGCAGTTTTTATATAAACCAGGGCTTCTATCAAGAAAAGGCGTGAGGCTGGGAAAAAGAGAAGAGGCCCAAGATGATGCACAGGAGAGTAAGAAAAATATCAACATTTCTTATGTAATTTAGTAACAAAAAATGTATAGCATGTACTAGGACTCTAAGGCTTGGCATTATTGCTGTAATTTGAGAAAGGAAAGCAGTCTTACTGACCTAGCAATCCTATGAAAGAACCCTGTGAAAGTAAATGAAATGTATTCAGCTTATGATCAACTGAATGTTCTACCCCTAGAGAATGCTCTTTTCTACTAGACATTTTTTCTCTCCCATTATTTGTTCAAAAAGTGTTCTTTTAAAACTCTATCCTATTAAACCACTTGAAATGTGGATGTTTTCTTTAGGGAAGCAATCTTTATTATTTGTCGTGAAGGTGGTATTTAATCAGCTTAACTGTTCTTCTTTCCACAAGTTAGTCATTTCTAGGAGTTGGTTATTAACAGTGTTTATTATACAGAAGGATTTCACATTGCAACTGGTTTCTTTCAAACCATAAATAATGGAGGCGTACTCTATATAAATAGTCATGCATACCTGAGAAATGCACTCCCCGTCTTCCTTTCCTCTGGACTCCGGATTTTTTAGGATGCTATGGGATTGACCCTGTGGGGGTAGGGACGGTAAAAGGTGGTCAGAGGGGGCTCCATTTGAGCAATGATCTCAGGAAAGGAGAGTCAAAAAGGTAAAGAGCCTAATCTACATGCATCCAATCCTCCCAAGGGCTGGGTGCTTATACTTGCATTCAAAAGTAAAAATTAAAGGGGGGCCTGGGTGGCTCAATTGGTTGAGCATCCAAATCTTGATTTTGGCTCAGGTCATGGGCTTAGGGTCATGGTCTCGGGGTTGTGAGATCCTGGCCCGCATAGAGCTCCGCACTCTGCAGGGAGTCTGCTTGAGATTCTTTGCCTCTTCCTGTCCCTCTGCCCCTCCTCCTGCTCATGCACATTTGCACTCTCTTTCTGTCTCTAAAATAAAAATAAATCTTAGGAAAAAAGTAAAAATTGGGGTGTCTGGGTGGCTCAGTCGTTAAGCGTCTGCCTGAGGCTCAGGTCATGATCCCAGGGTCCTGGGATCGAGCCCCGCATCGGGCTCCCTGCTCGGCGGGCAGCCTGCTTCTCCCTCTCCCGCTCCCCCTGCTTGTGTTCCCTCTCTCGCTGTGTCTCTCTCTGTCAAATAAATAAATTAAAAAAAAAAAAAAGAAATAAAGTAAAAATTAAGGAAGTGCTAGCAGCCAAAATGAAGTTCAATCCCTTTGTGATTTCTGGCCATAGCAAGAACTGTAAAAGGCATTTCAATGCACTTTCCCACATTTGCAGGAAGACTATGTCTTCCCCTCTTTCCAGAGAGCTGAGACAGAACTAGAACATTTGATCCATGCCCATCCGAAAGGATGATGAACTACAGGTTGTGCAAGGGCACCACGAAGGTCAGCAAATCGGCAAAGTCGTCCAGGTTTACAGGAAGAAATACGTCATCTACATCGAACAAGTACAGTGAGAAAAGGCAAGTAGCACAGCTGTCCATGTGGGCATTCATCCTAGCAAGGTGATTAGCACTAGACTGTACCTGGACAAAGACTGCAAAAGGTCCTGAACATAAAGCCAAATCTCACCAAGTATTAGGAAAGGAAAAGGGCAAATTAAAGGAAGAAACAATTGAGAAAATGCAGGAATAAAGTAATCTTATATGTGACTTTAAATAAAAACTGTTAAAATGAAAAAAAAGTAAAAAGTAAGAATGAAATAGGAATGCCATCATCTAATTTTTAAAATAAAAGATAAATTGAGTAATGTCCTTAAGAATCCTAGAAATGGTTTACCTTTAAAATACTATTTAAACCAAGGACACTTGTTTGTAATTAATACATACCAGAGGGGGGCCGGGGTGGCTCAGTCAATTAGGTGTCCGGCTCTCGATCTCAGCTCTGGTCTTGGTCTCAGGGTCATGAATTCAAGCCCTGTGTTGGGCTCTACCCTGGGTGTGGAGCCTCCTTAAAAAAAAATAGGAAGTGGCTGTGTTATGGTCTGTAACCAATTAGAAATAAAGTATGATCAACGTTGTTTTTCAATCAGATTTATAGATGTAGTGATTTATTAATGGGATAGAGAAGAAAGAGAAAGGGGATCAAGAATATGCTTTGTCTCTACTCTTTCACACTTTGGGAGGTAGGGAAAACCATGTTTGCTGAACTGTGAGGATACATCATCATCTACCTGTTAACTCTCCTTTAGTTAAGGTGGAAAGGCAAAGTTATCCTTAATGGGGGAGGCGGTGGATAACTGCTAACCCACAGGCTGTGATTTTACAATAGCATTCCCCTCTAGGACTTGTGTGCTTGCTGGTAACAACATGGCTTCGATAACACACATCCACTCTTTTCATTCGCCCAGTGACTTTGGCTAGAATCTGGGGCCCATCATCGGGAGCCACGTGTCCCCTGGCACCAACACATCCTCAACAGATAGCTGCCTTCCCACTGTGTAGTCCACACTCCTTCCTATGCTTTCCTTGCTCTGCTGGCCCGAGCCCTTCCTGCCCTAGATAGCCGGTGTCCATGTGGAAAAGATGATACCCAGCATGGATGAATGTTGCCAAAGGTAGGCAATTTAAAAATATAGGCAGTTTTGATTAGATACAGACACAAATATTAGACAATCAATATTTGATTTCTCAATTCAGGATTAATTTCTCATTTATCTCTGCATTTCATGATTTCAATGAATGTAACTTTAGCCAAGTTAGTATGATGAGCAACTGACAGATTTAACAGAGAATAAAATGGTATAAGCAGTTGCAGGACTGTCTTGATATTGGATCCTATCCATCTAATGAAAATATTGTGATTATATTTGAAAGGCATTGTATTTCGCTTTATCTAGTCATCTCCTTATTGCTCTCTACTTTCCCTTTCATCTCCAAAAACCCTTGAAAACTATGGTGGCTTTCATTGACTCTCTTATTTGCCAGAAGCTATGTACCGACTTTGTACATGTACAGACTCATTTAGTCCTCATGACAACGCTATGAGATGATAACTCTCTTCCTCCCAGTTTATAGGTGACAAAATGAGTCAGAGAGGTTCACTTTCCCAAGGGCACACAACTAGTAAGAAGAGAACAGGGATTAGATCTCAGAGGGTCAGGTCCTAGGGCCCGGGCTCTCAACCATCACCTGAAGTGTCTCTGCACATTGTTCACCGGTTTGTACTACAAGAGTGGTTTGACTTGTTCTCATCTTTGCTCTCATGCATGCTGATTTATAAATAGGATTGTTTGGCCTAAGGCTTCATACCTGTGTCCCCTTCCCTTCCCTGTTCTATGTCCTGATTCCTGTCTATATCCCTTATGTTCTCCCTGTGGTCACACCATCTGATTCCACAGTATTCTGAGCCCTATAAGAGGGGAAGCCCAGCCAGTTGGTGAGTGCACTGCTGACCATCCCCACTGGCCAGATATTTGAATCAGGAACTTTCATATCAACCAGAGATACAGGGAAAAAGGAAAGACTGAGTCCTGGATCCAAGCGTTGTCCATAGATCTTGGAAAAGGGGCTAGCCCTCTAAGATACAAGGCCGCTTTGAATTGTCTATGATATGTGGCTTTCAAAATTCTTGAGCACAACCTATCATAAAGGATATATTTCTATTGCAACTCACAACACATATATTTACATACAGAGAACTGAAACAAAAGGTCACAAAACGCTTTACTATGTGGGATGTGCTTTGAAAGTTTCTATTCTATTAGTTTTTTGAAAAGATGCTGGTCCAGATCCAGTAAACTTATTTCATAACCCTCTAGTAGGTCATCACTGGCAGACTGAAACATACCACAATAAAGAAGTATTTTTAACTTAACATATAATGATTTTTCACTAATAATAGATTTAGGCTAAAAATGATAATTCCTTGATTATCCACAAAAAGTTTTGCAAATTATTTGTGTTCTGCTCTGTTTCAGATCCTTGTTGGAGATCAAAATGCCAGTAAGGGCAACATCATGGGAGAGATATGTAAGATAAGACATATGGGCAACGAGAAAGTATTTGTACACCAAAAAAGACTGTGGCCTTTCCTGAATGTTAGCTAAGTTTGCCTTGGCAAAGTTACCATCCTCTAAAATATTAAGATTTGGTCAGTTACATATTGGGGACAGTTGAAAAAATTTGAATGGAATCTAGGTCTTAGAGAATTATTGTTAATTATATTACGGTGTGGTAATGGTATTACGAGCATCCTCTCTAAATGTTTATAGTGAAGTATTTATGGGTGGTACGTCACGATGTCTATCATTTATCTTTTTTTTAATTATGTTATGTTAATCACCATACATTACATCATTAGTTTTTGATGTAGTGCTCCATGATTCATTGTTTGTGCATAACACCCAGTGCTCCATGCAGAACGTGCCCTCCTTAATACCTATCACCAGGCTAATCCAACCCCCCCTCCCCTCTAGAACCCTCAGTTTGTTTTTCAGAGTCCATAGTCTCTCATGGTTCCTCTCCCCCTCCGATTTCCCCCCCTTCATTCTTCACCTCCTGCTATCTTCTTCTTTTTTTTTTTTAACATATATTATTTGTTTCAGAGGTACAGGTCTGTGATTCATCTTATACAATTCATAGTGCTCACCATAGCACATACCCTCCCCAATGTCTATCACCCAGCCACCCCATCCCTCCCACCCCCCACCACTCCAGCAACCCTCAGTTTCTTTCCTGAGATTAAGAATTCCTCATATCAGTGAGGTCATATGATACATGTCTTTCTCTGATTGACTTATTTCACTCAGCATAACACCCTCCAGTTCCATCCACATCGTTTCAAATGGCAAGATTTCATTCCTTTTGATGGCTGCATAATATTCCATTGTATATATATACCACATCTTCTTTATCCATTCATCTGTCGGTGGACATCTTGGCTCTTTCCACAGTTTGGCTATTGTGGACATTGCTGCTATAAACATTGTGGTGCGGGTACCCTTTGGATCACTACATTTGTATCTTTGGGGTAAATTAAATAACCCAGTAGTGCAATTGCTGGATTGTATGGTAGCTCTATTCTCAACTTTTTGAGGAACTGCCATACTGTTTTCCAGAGTGGCTGCCCCAGCTTGCATTCCCACCAACAGTGTAGGAGGGTTCCCCTTTCTCCGCATCCCTGCCAACATCTGTCGTTTCCTGATTTGTTAATTTTAGCCATTCTGACGGGTGTGAGGTGATATCTCATTGAGGTTTTGATTTGGTTTTCCCTGATGCCGACGATGTTGAGCACTTTTTTTCATGTGTCTGTTGGCCATTTGGATGTCTTCTTTCAGAAATATCTGTTCATGTCTTCTGCCCATTTCTTGATTGGATCATTTGTTCTTTGGGTGTTGAGTTTAAGAAGTTCTTTATAGATTTTGGATACTAGTCCTTTATTTGATGTCATTTGCAAATATTTTCTCCCATTCTTTCGGTTGTCTTTTGGTTTTGTTGACTGTTTTCTTTTGCTGTGCAAAAGCTTTTTATCTTGATGAAGTCTCAATAGTTCATTTTTGCCCTGGCTTCCCTTGCCTTTGGCGATGTTTCTAGGAAGAAGTTGCTGCGGCTGAGGTTGAAGAGGTTGCTGCCTGTGTTCTCCTTTAGGATTTTGATGGACTCCTGTCTCACATTTAGGTCTTTCAACTATTTGGAGTCTATTTTTGTGTGTGGTGTAAGGACATGGTCTAGTTTCATTCTTCTGCATGTGGCTGTCCAATTTTCCCAACACCATTTGTTAAAGAGACTGTCTTTTTTCCATTGGACATTCTTTCCTGCTTTGTCAAAGATGAGTTGACCATAGAGCTGAGGGTCCATATCTGGGCTCTCTATTCTGTTCCATTGATCTATGTGTCTGTTTTTGTGCCAGTACCATACTGTCTTGATGATGACAGCTTTGTAATAGAGCTGGAAGTCTGGAATTGTGATGCCGCCGGCTTTGGTTTTCTTTTTCAACATTCCTCTGGCTATTTGGGGTCTTTTCTGGTTCCATACAAATTTTAGGATTACTTGTTCCATTTCTTTGAAAAAAATGGATGGTATTTTGATAGGGATTGCTTTGAATATGTAGATTGCTCTAGGTAGCATTGACATCTTCACAATATGTGTTCTTCCAATCCATGAGCATGGAACGTTTTTCCATTTCTTTGTGTCTTCCTCAATTTCTTTCATGAGTATTTTATAGTTTTCTGAGTACAGATCCTTTGCCTCTTTGGTTAGATTCATTCCTAGGTATCTTATGGTTTTGGGTGCAATTGTAAATGGGATCGACTCCTTAATTTGTCTTTCTTCCGTCTTGTTGTTGGTGTATAGGAATGCCACAGACTTCTGTGCATTGATTTTATATCCTGCCACTTTACTGAATTCCTGTATGAGTTCTAGTAGTTTTTGGGTGGAGTGTTTTGGGTTTTCCACATAAAATATCATATCATCTGCAAAGAGTGGGAGTTTGACTTCTTCTTTGCTGATTTGGATGCCTTTGATTTCTTTTTGTTTTCTGATTGCTATGGCTAGGACTTCTAATACTATGTTGAATAGCATTGGTGATAGCGACATCCCTGCCGCATTCCTGACCTTAGGGGGAAAGCCCTCAGTTTTTCCCCATTGAGAATAATATTTGCTGTGGGTTTTTCATAGATGGCTTTTATGATAATGAGGTATGTACCCTCTATCCCTATACTCTGAAGAGTTTTGATCAAGAAAGGATGTTGTACTTTGTCAAATGCTTTTCTGCATCTATTGAGAGGATCATATGGTTCTTGTTCTTTCTTTTATCAATGTATTGTATCACATTGACTGATTTGCAGATGTTGAACCAACCTTGCAGCCCAGGGATAAATCCCACTCGGTCGTGGTGAACAATCCTTTTAGTGTACTGTTGGATCCTATTGGCTAGTATTTTGGTGAGAATTTTTGCATCCATGTTCATCAAGGATATTGGTCTGTAATTCTCCTTTTTGATGGGGTCTTTGTCTGGTTTTGGGATCAAAGTAATGGTGGCCTCATAAAATGAGTTTGGAAGTTTTCCTTCCATTTCTATTTTTTGGAACAGTTTCCGAAGAACAGGTATTAATTCTTCTTGAAATGTTTGGTAGAATTCCCTGGGAAGCCATCTGGCCCTGGGCTTTTGTTTCTTGGGAGATTTTTGATGACTGCTTCAATTTCCTTAGTGGATATAGGTCTGTTCAGGTTTTCTATTTCTTCCTCATTCAGTTTTGGTAGTTGATACATCTCTAGGAATGAATCCATTTCTTCCAGATTATCTAATTTGCTGGCATATAGTTGCTCATAATGGTTTTTTTTTAAAGATTTATTTATTTGACAGAGAGAGACACACAGAGAGAGGGGACACAAGCAGGGGTAGTGGGAGAGGGAGAAGCAGGCTTCTCCCTGACCCTGGGATCATGACCTGAACCGAAGGCAGACGCTTAACCGACTGAGCCACCCAGGCGCCCAACTCATAATATGTTCTTATAATTGTTTGTATTTCTTTGGTGTTGGTTGTGATCTCTCCTCTTTCATTCATGATTTTGTTGATTTGGGTCATTTCTCTTTTCTTTTTGATAAGTCTGGCCAGGGGTTTATCAATCTTGTTAATTCTTTCAAAGAACCAGCTCCTAGTTTCGTTGATCTGTTCTACTGGTCTTTTGGGTTCTATTTCATTGATTTCTGCTCTGATCTTTATTATTTCTCTTCTCCTGCTGGGTTTAGGCTCTATTTGCTGTTCTTTCTCCAGCTCCTTCAGGCGTAAGATTAGGTTGTGTATTTGAGACCTTTCTTGTTTCTTGAGAAAGGCTTGTAGTGCTATATACTTTCCTCTTAGGACTGCCTTCTCTGTATCCCAAAGATTTTGAACAGTTGTGTTTTCATTTTCAATTGTTTCCATGAACTTTTTAAATTCTTCTTTAATTTCCTAGTTGACCCAGTCATTCTTTAGTAGGATGCTCTTTAGCCTCCATGTATTTGAGTTCTTTCTGACTTTCCTCTTGTGATTGAGTTCTAGTTTCAAAGCACTGTGGTCTAAAAATATTCAGGGAATGTGTCCAATCTTTTGGTACCAGTTGAGACCTGATTTGTGACCTAGGATGTGATCTATTCTGGAGAATATTCCATGGGCACTAGAGAAAAATGTGTATTCTGTTGCTTTGGGATTAAATGTTCTGAATATATCTGTGAAGTCCATTTGGTCCAGTGTGTCATTTAAAGTCTTTATTTCCTTGTTGATCTTTTGCTTAGATGATCTGTCCATTTCATTGAGGGGGGTGTTAAAGTCCCCCACTATTATTGAATTGTTGTCGATGTGTTTCTTTGCTTTTGTTATTAATTGGCTTATATAATTGGCTGCTCCCATGTTAGGGGCATAGATATTTGCAATTGTTAGATCTTCTTATTGGATAGACCCTTGAAGTAGGATATAGTGTCCTTCCTCATCTCTTATTACAGTCTTTGGTTTAAAATCTAATTTGTCTGGTATAAGGATTGCCACCCCAGCTTTTTTTTGGTGTCCATTATCATGGTAAATGGTTTACCACCCTCTGACTTTCAATCTGGAGGTGTCTTTGGATCTAAAATGAATCTCTTGCAGACAGCATATTGATGGGTCTTGTTTTTTTTATCCAATCTAATAGCCTATGTCTTTTGATTGGGGCATTTAGCCCATTTACAATCAGGGTAACTATTGAAAGAGTTGACTTTAGTGCCATTGCATTGCCTGTAAGGTGACTGTTACTGTATATTGTCTGTGTTCCTTTCTGGTCTATGCTGCTTTTAGGCTTTCTCTTTGCTTAGAGGACCCCTTTCAATATTTCTTGTAGGGCTGGTTTTGTGTTTGCAAATTCCTTTAGTTTTTGTTTGTCCTGGAAGCTTTTTATCTCTCCTTCTATTTTCAATGACAGCCTAGCTGGATATAGTATTTTTAACTGCATATTTTTCTCATTTAGTGCTCTGAAGATATCATGTCAGTCCTTTCTGGCCTGCCAGGTCTCTGTGGATAGGTCTGTTGCCAATCCAATGTTTCTACCATTGTAGGTTATAGATCTCTTCTCCCAAGCTGCTCTCAGGATTTTCTCTTTGTCTTTGAGACTTGTAAGTTTTACTACTAGAGGTCAGGGTGTTGACCTATTTTTATTGATTTTGAGAGGGGTTCTCTGTGTTTCCTGGATTTTGATGCCTGTCTTCTTCCCCACATTAGGGAAGTTCTCTGCTATAATTTGCTCCAATATACCTTCTGCCCCTCTCTCTCTTTCTTCTTCTTCTGCGATCCCAATTATTCCAATGTTGTTTCGTCTTATGATATCACTTATCTCTCGAATTCTGCCCTCGTGATTCAGTAGTTGTTTATCTCTCTTTTTCTCAGCTTCTTTATTTTCCATCATTTGGTCTTCTATATCACTAATTCTCTCTTCTGCCTCATTTATCCTAGCAGTTAGAGCCTCCGTTTTTGATTACACCTCATTAATAGCCTTTTTGATTTCGACTTGGTTAGATTTTAGTTCTTTTATTTCTCCAGAAAGGGTTTCTCTAATAACTTCGATGCTTTTTTCAAGCCCAGCTAGTATCTTTAAAATTATCATTCTGAACTCTAGGTCTGACATCGTACTAATGTCCGTATTGATTAGGTCCCTGGCAGTGGTACTCCCTCTTGTTCTTTTTGTTGAGGCGATTTTTTCCATCTTGTCATTTTGTCCAGAGGAGAACAGATGAATGAGAGAACAAAATGCTAAAAGGGGAACAACGTCCCCAGAAAATATACACTAAACAAATTAGAAAAGACCTGAAACCAGGGGAAAAGAAAGGGAAAGAAAGAAAAAAGAAAAAAAGGAAAAAGATAAAGATAAAAACAAACAAAAACAAAACAAAAAAACAGAATATGATCAAATATGATCAGGCTGGTGCATAGATCAGTGCCACACACTAGATTTTTGGTGTATTTTGGTCTGTTAGAAGAAAGTGCCTCCTCAATTTTAAAGAAAGAAAAACTTATATATATACAAAAATAAGGGTTAATACGATGAAGGGATGGAATATGACTGTAAAGACGAAAATTATAAAAGATTTTATAAAAGGAATTGATAAGATAAGAAGTTGGTTGTAAAAAGAAAGAAGAGGATTAAAAAAAGGGAGAGAATGTGATGGGGCAGGAGGCTAGAACAAAGCCATACACTAGAGATTTAGGGTATATTTTGATCTGTTAGAAACTGTATCCCAAAATTTTAAAGAGAGAACAACTTATATATATATACCAAAAAGAAGGGTAACTACTATGAAGGGATAAAATATGACTCGAAAAATGAAAATTAAAAAAGATTTTTTAAAAAGAGATTGATAAGATGTTGGTTGAAAAGGAGAAAAAAATTAAAAAAAAAAGACAGTCAAAAAACAGTTAACTTTGAAAGACTAAAGAATCATGGGAAAAAAGCCATGAATTCTACGTGCAGTATTCCCCTAGAGCTGGAGTTCTGCCGTTCTCATTAATCGGTAAACTTGGTCTTGGCTGGTGGTTCGTGCTGATCTTCTGGGGGAGGGGCCTGTTGCCGTGGTTCCCAAATGTCTTTGCCGGAGGCGGAATTGCCCCGCCCTTGTCGGTCCGGGCTAAGTAATCTGCTTGGGTTTGCTCTCGGGAGCTTTTGTTCCCTGCAAGCTTTCCGTACAGCTTTGGAGGACGAGAGTGAAAATGGTGGCCTTCCAATCTCTGCCTGGAGGAGCCGAGAACTCGGGGTCCCACTCCTCAGTGAGCCCCCAGAGAAAAGCAGTCAATCATTCCCATCTCCCTGGTCTCCGGCCGCATTCCGTGCTCACCCGGCCTGTGACCGAGCGTTTCTATCTCTGGCACACCACCCGGTGTGGAGTCTCCAAACCCAGCAGATCCCTGCGGTGCGTGCCGCTCCTCCCCGGGGAGGAAGGGGAGTCTCCTCAGATCTGCCATTTGTTGGGTCCCTGCTGGAGGAGTAGTGGCCCGACTGTGCTGTGGGTCACGGTTTATGGCAACCCCGAGCTGAGAGCCCGCGCCTCAGCTCCGTCTCTGCAGCCGGCTTCCCTGCTCTGATACCTGGGATTTCTGCTGCACTCAGTCACCCCCGGTCTTTCTGTGACCCCGAGGGTCCTGAGACCACACTGTCCCACGAGGGTTCCACCCCCCGCTTAGCCACTGGAGCGACGTCCCTCAGCAGAGCCGACTTCTAAAAGTTCCGATTTTGTGCTCCACGGCTCTATCACTTGCCAGAAGCGGCTGACGGAGGCCCCCTCCCCTGCCATCTATCTTCCCGAATATCGCCTCGGATTCACTTCTCCACACGTCCTACCTTCCAGAAAGTGGTCACTTTCTGTTCAGAGTCGCTGCTATTCTTTTCTTCGATCTCCTGTTGGGTTTGTAGGTGTTCAGAATGGTTTGATCCCTATTCAGCTGAATTCCTGAGACCAGACAAAATCCGGGTCTCCTACTCCTCTGCCATCTTGCTTCTCCTCCTCATTTATCTTAAAATGAACTTGAACACCAAACAAAGACTGGGTATAGGCATAGAGAAGCAGCACCATACCTCAGCCCCTTTCTAATATTCCGGACACTAGTATTGTGATACTTCCCCTGTCCCCTCTGGGATTAAAACTCCAGTTGCTGAGAGAATGAGTAAGAAAGAGGAGATGGGGAGAAACCGTCACTGACCTACTGAGAGTTAGATGTTAAAGAAATCACGCTCATGGTTCTGGTTCTGGGATGGATTTAGCAAGCACACTACCTGTGTTTCCCACTGTGTGCAGCTATAACACCTGAAAAGCTGCATGGAACAGCTACCTGAGGATTCTGAAAAATAAGTCAGAACTGGCAGATTGGGGAAGACCAGAATTTGGAGGAACATGAAAATGGCAGTGAATTTACCTATTTTTAAAAAAACTTTGTGTTGGGCGCCTGAGTGGCTCAGTTGGTTAAGCGACTGCCTTCGGCTCAGGTCATGATCCTGGAGTCCCAGGATTGAGTCCCGCATCGGGCTGCCTGCTCAGCAGGGAGTCTGCTTCTCCCTCTGACCCTCTTCCCTCTCATGCTCTCTCTATCTCATTCTCTCTCTCAAATAAACAAATAAAATCTTTAAAAAACAAACAAACAAAAAAACTTTGTGTTGCCCCACATGATTCAATACTATCTGAAACTGGGATGTGGACATCGTTGTGGACAGAGAGAGAGCTCCTGAAGTCTGTCTGTTCAGGCAGACAGAGGATAGACAAAGTGTTTCTAGATGTAAAACTGAAGGCACCATCCCCTAAAAGAAAAACTTGGCCAATTATACTTTATCAAATGTGAAACTTTTACTCTGTGAAAGACATTATAAAGGGAATGAAGAGACAAAGTATAGACAAGGGAAAGTTTTGTAAATCACATATTCAACAAATACTAGTGTCCGGAATATTAGAAAGGACTTTGAGAATTAACAATAAGGAAATAAACAGTCCCCTTTCCCCCAAATGGCCAAGAGATTGAACAGACACTTCATCTGAAGAGGTATATGGGTATAATTTTTTGAAAGATAAATAATATGCAGATATTTTGTATCTTTTTTATTATTAAAAAAGAATTTATTAAATATTTACACTCATCAAACTGAAGCCTATGAATGCATCATTGGTCCCGGGCAAAATTCTTGATTACATTAGTAAACAAGTGACTTATGAGCACCTAGAAAAGAAAGCTATGGTGACTAGAAACCAGCACAGATTCACAAAGAGCAAGTTCATTGGACTTTTCCTTTGATAGAGTTACTATCAGAAAAGTATAAACTAGTTCAAGGCCTTTGTGAAAGCCTCATGAATTCTTTCAGATACATTTGAAAAATATAGGTTGGGGGAAATACAATAAAGTCATTGATAAACGGTGATTTCCAGAATCTGGAGGGAGGTACATCTTTCTTGTTTTTTTTCCCTTGACTTCCCCTAATAAATATTTTGCTTGGTGATTTGATTCATGATAGAGAAAGAAATGCTTGTAAAAATATCTGTAGATTCCATGAAGGTAGGAGTATTATGCATAGTTGGATATCACAATCAGGTTTTAATAAATTCTTGATAGTTGAAGGGATGGGATGAAGCAAGCAAAATAAAATCGATGTCAACGATTGTTAAGGTTTTTGTTTTTACATCCATAAAATCAATCACATAAATGTAATATGGAGTTTTGCTGTAGTATTTATGAACAAGACCTATATTAACTTAAGCGAAATCTGAGTGCATTCGTTTCCTATTTCTGCTATAGAAAAACTGTCATAAGTTGAGTGGCTTAAAAGACTAGGAATTCCTTCTCTCACAGTGATGGAGGTCAGCAGTCTAAAATGATTCAGTAGGGCTACGTTTCATCTGGGGGCTCTCGGGGAGATGTTTCCTTTGCCTATTCCAGCTCCTAGAGGCTGCCCACACGTCTTATTCCATGGCTCTGCCTCACTCTGACCCCTGTTTCTGTTGTCATAGCTCCCTCCTGGACTCCAGCCCTCCTGTCTCCTTCTTGTAAGAACCCTTGAGATTACATTGAACCACCCAGATCATCCAGAATAATTTCCCATTTTCAAGATCCTTCACTTCATGGCATCTGCAAAGTTCTTTTTGCCATATAAGGTAACATACTCACAGGCTTCAGGGATGAGGACATGGATATCTTTAAAGGGCCATTATTCAGTGAGCCACAATGAGTCAACAGTGTGACGTTATCACTAAGAGCTACTGGATCCTTGGATGCATTAATATTTTGAATGAAATATCATTCTGATAACATGTAATAACTATATTAATCATATAGCAAGCAATAAATAGAATACTTCAAAGTAAAGCTTATAGGGTTTACTCCACTCTTCCTTATCAGACACCTTACTTGGATAATTGTGTCCAGCTCTGAACACCACGCTTGAGAATATAATCAAACAGGGGCACAATCAAAGAAATATTCTGAAAGAACATAAGAAAGAGGAAATAGAATTAAGAATAAGAATTGTCTACTAGAGAAAAGAAGTCAGGAGAGAGTATGATCGCTATCTTCCCTCTTTGAAGGGACGACAGCATATGGAATAAGCATTAGAGTCGTGAAAATCTATAAAAAGGCAAACTCGGAAAGGAGCTACACATCACGGAAATGAGTTCAGTTCAAGGAAGGAAGAGCTGTCCAATCTGCAGTGGGTGCCCCACAGAGCTATGAAGTTCTCTTTCACTGGACACTGTGCATTAACTCCTTATGATTTAAAAAATTTTTTTAATTTAAATTCAATTAGCATGTAGTGTCTTATTAGTTTCAGAGGCAGCGTTCAGTGATTCATCAGTTGCATATAACACCCAGTGCTCATCACTTCACATGCTCTCCTTAATGCCCGTCACCTGGTTACCCCATCCCACTACCCCTTCCCCTCCAGCAGCCCTCAGTTTGTTTCCCAGAGTTAAGAGTCTCTTATGGTTTGCCTTCCTTATGATTTATATAAAAGTGATGCGAACAGATGGAGAGTCCTGAGCCAGATAAATTTCAATGCCCCTCCCACATGTCAAGTTCTTGTGATTCCAATGACTAAATGTCTGTCCCTTCTTGAGGAAAGGAAAGAGAAATAGCCAGAGCAGGAGAGCCAGTGAGCAGATAAGGCTTTGTAAGGGTCTGAATGGGCTGTTTTCATGACTGACAGATTTATGATGGAATAATTTCCTCTGTTTGTCCTGTAATGAGTGTTTGTACCTTGGGTTTGCAGCAAACTCCTTGCCCTGTGAACGTTTCCAGCTGGATTTCAAAGAAAGGAAATGGTTTGCTTAAGTGACAACAGAATTCCTGTTGATTAATTTTTTTTCCTTATTGTTTTCAGCACAGCCAATAGGTAGCTATTTGTTTCAAAGTAATAAACCTAAAATCTTATAATTTTAAGATAAATGTTTATATTTAGTTTATTTACATAGGATATGATTTCCTCAATGCCTCAATTCCCATAGATCCTTTTATTGTGAACACAGAAATATAAAATAGGAACCCAGCAGCATCCTAGCGCTCTCCCATAGCAAGCAGAACTTCTTGTCAATCTAGGCTTTTTCCATTCTACAAATAAGACTTTTCTTAATAAATACCTCTGTCACCCTCTCCCTCTCTTTAATTGTTTCATACATTTCCTTCTCTCTTTTAGCCTTCTTCCTTTCTCCCACTTCTCCCTCTCCTTCACCCTAATTTGTGAAGAAAAAAAGGAATCAGATGGTACGCCCTCATTTTCCCGTGAGCAATCCCATGACATGCCTATTTCTGTGCCCATCACCTTCTTCTTTCCTTCTGTTTCAATGAAAGAAGTGTTCCTCCCTCTCTTCCTCCTTCTTCTTTTTGAAAAGGACTTTTTGTAAAGCTCAAAGGAGAGCTAAGTTCTATGTTTATGAAGAATTAGGGGATGTCCTGGTAGAAAGGAACAGGCCACAAATGAGCAATAAATGTGAGCTAGGCTTATTTTTTGCCCCCATAAAAAGAGAAAAATAAAATTATTTCAGAATTCCTACTGTGCTATCTAAAATTTGGTTGTGTTCAGCTTGAGACTATCAGTCCACAAGCATTTACCGCCCTTTACCTCATATACAGGAAAGAATTTTATTTTATTTTTTTAAGATTTTATTTATTTACTTGACAGAGAGAGAGAGAGAGGGAAAGCAAAAGCAGGGGAAAGGGAGAGGGAGAAGCAGGCTCCCCGCTGAGTAGGGAGCCAAATGCAGGGCTCGATCCCAGGACCCTGGGATCATGACCTGAGCCGAAGGCAGACGTTCTACTGACTTAGCCACCCAGGCATCCAGGAAAGAGTTTTATGTTTAGAGGCAGATGTATTGGAACTCAGGTATAGTGATCACAGCTTTGGATCCTGCCTTCATCACAGGCATGAACTTATTATCCATTTGCTGAGTCTTCTCAGGGTTCTTTTCATTTTTTTTTATCAGATATTCACATATTTGTATTGGAGACTTTTCTCCTGAGATGAAGTTTTGCATTTGCTGCTGGCTGGATAAGCAATTAGTGAGCATTACATGAAAAATAGAACTTTGTCAGGAAATTGATTGTTAGAAAATAATTGGCCCTAGAAAGTTAATATCATTTCACTATACTTCTAACATCTTCCCACAGGATAATTTGGTTTATTTCTCTGAGAGTTTGTCATGACCTTGAACATGAGGAGATAATGTCTTTTACCATAATCTTTCTTTTCCTCCCCACCTCTATCCAATCCGTCATCAAGTCGTTTGACTCAACCTTTGAGATAATTTTAAACGAGTCTGCTTATTTTCAGCTCTGTCACCACCACTAGAGTTCACGCCAATATTACTTTTTACCTGGACTACTACCTTAACTTTCTCACTAGTGTCCCTCTATCATTTCTTATTCCCCTTGAACCCCTTTTTTCCCATAGCAGCCCGAGCAATTTTGTGTCAAATGCTGCTGACCAGTCAGACTGCAAGTTCTCTATTAGACAATCAAGTTTGGATGTCTAGGCAGGTGGGTGTAGACTTTGGAATTCAAGTTGAAGTGGAAAACTTGTGAGTAAAGGTAGACTGATAAGAGAAGGGGTCCAAAGTCTGGGCCCTGGAGTCCCCCTTTGTTTAGATGTTGGGGATATGAGAAGGAACCAATAAAGTCTGAGAAGCAGTCAGTGAAGTACAAGGTGAACCAGGAGTGTATGGTGTCCTGGAAGGCAAGTGATAAAAATATACCAAACAGAAGGGAGTGGAGGACCACGTACAATGCAGCTGACAGGGCAAGGGAGAGGAAGACGGAGGACCACTGATTTAGCGTCATGGAGGTCACTGGGGACCTTGACAAGGGTGGATTCGGTGGATTCCTGGGGCCAAGGCAAAGGGTAAAAAGGATAATGGAAGGAGGAAAATTTGAGGCAGCAAATAGGCACAACTCTGTTCAGAAGATTTTCTGGAAGGGAGTGAGTTCCTAACGAGGACAGAAGGCACAGGAAATGACAGAGGCGTTGGCAGGTTCTTTCGCAAGCTCTGTTTAACTTGCTTCTGTTCTCTCAGTGAAATAAGAGGCAAGGCTCTCAGCAGGATGAAAATAAGGATTGGGCAGGAGCTGTTGGCATTTGAAGAAGGAACAGAAAGTTTGAAGGAGTCATCTAGAAGACTGGAGGAATGAACAATTAAGAGAACATGTTATGACTGCCACATTCCCTTGAGGTCCTGTAGTCAAGTATTTAGAATGAGATGGGTCAGTGTGGTTTTATATCTTTCTCTAGTACTGTAAGTCAGCAGCACAGGTAGAGAGCAAGCTGAGCATTGGCTCTGGCCAGGGTTGGAGTTTACCAGGTGAATGATACAAAGAGAGAGGACTAAGAGAGTTGAGAAGAGTGCATGGAAGAATTATAATGATCAATTTTTTTTTTAAGATTTTATTTATTTGACAGAGAGAGAGAGAGACAGTGAGAGAGGGAACACAAGCAGGGGGAGTGGGAGAGGGAGAAGCAGGCTTCCCGCCGAGCAGGGAGCCTGATGCGGGGCTCGATCCCAGGACCCCGGGATCATGACCTGAGCCGAAGGCAGACGCTTAATGACTGAGCCACCCAGGCGCCCCTATAATGATCAATTCTAATCCAGCTGAGTAAGACAGGAAAACAGGACATGGGAGAGGCAGGTTGCCATGGAATCATGGTGGATCAGTGTGATTATGGGGATTTAAAGCTGTACGAGTGAGGGTAGTTAGAAAGATAGGAAGTAGTTGGCAGTAAGTGAGTGAGCTGATTGAGAATGACATTGTGGATTGTAATTATTGGTTTAACGATAGGATCGATGACATGCTCATAGAGTGAGCAGCTGAAACTGAGAGGAAGACTTGCAGTGAATTATATTGGAGGCCAGGATGTGAGAAAGACCATTTACATAGATATTGAAAGTATTATGAGTTATGTCTGGAGAAGTGTTGGCAAGAGTAATAGTGAGCCCAGAGGTAAATCTGCAAGGAATGATTCAGGGGTCTGGTGATGACTGTGACAAGGATGAGTAATGCATATTTATAGTCTGATGATATAGAATATTCCAACCTGGGAGCCATAGAACAATAAAACTAAAACCTTAATGCTAGAATGTAATAAATCTCATAAAAGAGGTACATAGTGCTGCGACAATTGTTCTCAAATTTTAGCATGTATTCTGATACTTCTTAAGTGATTTGTTAAAGTATGGATTGCTGACTCCCCTCCCCAAGTTCCTCCTCAGTAGCTCTGGGATAGAGCCCAACAATTTGCATTTCTTTTCTTTCCTTTTTTTTTTTTTTTTTAGAGAGAGAGATAGAGAGACTGTTTATGTGCATGCGAGCAAGGTTGGGGTGCTGGGCAGCGAAGGGCAAAGGGAAAGGGAGAAAATCTTAAGCAGGTTCCTCTGGAGGCCTCTCCTACCAGAGGCCGCCTCTGGGCTCAGTCTCACGACCCTAAAATCATGATCTGAGCCAAAATCAAGAGTCGGACACTTAACTGACTGCACCACCCAGGTGCCCCAACAATTTACATTTCTAACAAGTTCTGAGGTGGCACTGATTCTGATGGTCTAGGGCACCACATTTCAAGAACTGATCTGCTATGAAAATTCAGAAGAGAGATGGATTGCTTCTGGCTGAAGAGATCAAGGAAGGTTCATGGAGAGTATGCTTTATTTCGCTGCAAATGCTTAGAAACAGCAGTTTGACATGATCAAATACCATATATTGATTAATAAGAGAAGTCATACTTTTTCGGGTCCCATATTTACTTACTCCGCAAGTCAGAGATGCAGAGGAAATGTAGTTCCTTTATTTCTCTAAAACTTCATTGTATCAAATCAACATATTGTACACCTTAAACTTACACAATGTCATGTGTCAATTATATCTCAAAAAAGCTAAAAAGAAAAACAAAACTTAATTGTCTAAAGTGGATCTGATCTTCATCAAGACTCCACCTGCTGGATGACCAGGAAAAAGCTGACTTCTGTCTATTTCTGTTTAAAATTTGATCCTTGGCATAAATTTAAACAAACTCTTCAGGTAAATGTCTAATGTTTGGTCTCTTAGATTTTGCCTGGCTGGATGTGGTTTTGTGACCTTGTGGCTTTGGTGACACGGGGTGGGGATGGTTTCCTTGTTCTGTATTCTGGCTTCTCTATTCTCTGTGGTAATGTCTCTTGTCTGCCAAGGAGCTGCTCGCTCAGCTGGCATGCTAGGCTGAGGTCTGCCCCGCTGGAACTCATGGTCTGGTCACTTAGCTTGACTGGAGCTCACTGGTTCTCCTTGACCGACTTGGCATTATCTTGCTCACTGTGGTTCCCTCCAACTTTCTGCCCTGTTCTCTATTTGGCCACTAGCCTACTGGATCATGGATCATCTCACCCTGCACCAGAATGCAAAGTGATTTGTACAGTGGCCCTGTAGCAACACTACTGGGTCTCAGTTCACATGCCTTTCCATTCTTACCTTTAGAATCAGCATGTTTGGGTCCCATCTACACCACACGGAGTAGAAACAAACTTTGGGGACTTGGTCTCAAACTTCCCTCTCTGTCCATTTACACAGGGTCACTATTTTTTCTCCGATGAGACATCCTGCCTCTCCCACGAGTGTCGCGATTGCTTGAGAGGCAGCCTCCTTTTGGAACCCTAACTGGAAGCAGGGCAAGACCCCTTGTGTGTCCTCAGTGCTGCCCTCAAACTAGCCAATGGGCCTTCTTCCTTCCTCCTGTTTCTAAAGTGAGATTCAGGGTGTCTTGCCTCCCTCGCCTCCTTTCTTATTCAGTCTTTAACTGTTTTTTGCGCATTCTGAGATCCACTTTCCACCTCCCACCCTCATTATCCCTGTTACAATCTCCCCTTCCTTTCCCTTCTGTTCCTTTTGCTTTTCTTTCCCCCCACCAATGCTTATTATTTCTATGAGAATTACATTCCAGTGGTTTCTATTCTATTACATTTTTTAAAAATGCTGCCATCACTGATATCATGACCTAGAAATTGGTCACAGTTTGCAATTTTCTTTCTCTTTATATAAGTTTTAAGTTTATGGAATTTAAAAAAATCCCACTTTGTCTTGTTTAGAATTGATAAAACACATCATTAAGCGTCAAGATACACCACCAAAATAATATTTAATTATAAGAAATTTAATTATAAGCCACTTTATTGACCTAATATATATATTATATATACTGAATATACTTACTATATATATTTATATATATATACAATACATACACATATATACATAAGCTCTATGCCCAGTGTGGGGCTTGAACTCACGACCCCAAGATCAAGAATCACATGCTCCACTGATTGAGCCAGCCAGGCATCCCTAATATATTTTTAATGTGAAAATATTTGATATCCCTTAATTGTCATACAAACCATGAAATCTGCCTTTTTATCTTTGAGCATCTCTATAATTAATAATTATCTTAACAATATGTTTTTAGAATTTTTTTAATGTATGCTTTGGAGGGCATGTGCATTATTCATATTATTCATGGATGAGAGCACATGGTTTGATTTTTTTTAAAGATTTTATTTATTTATTTGAGAGAGAGAGGGAATGAGAGATAGAGAGCATGAGAGGGAAGAGGGTCAGAGGGAGAAGCAGGCTTTCTGCCGAGCAGAGAGCCCGATGCAGGGCTCGATCCCAGGACCCTGAGATCCTGACCTGAGCCAAAGGAAGTCACTCAAACAACTGAGCCACCCAGGTGCCACGTTTGATTTTTGATTGTTTTCCTCAGAGCAACAATTTTCTAAGCCGTCATGCCCTTGCCAAATGATTTCTTAATAACATACAATACATCCCTATCAGAGGTGAGTGGCCGTCCAAGAAGTTCAGAAGCTTAATTTTTTAAAAAGATTTTATTTATTTATTTATTTGAGAGAGACAGAGTGCTTGGGGTGAGGGGCAGAGGGGGAGGAAGAGGGTCAAGGAGACTCTGAGCTGAGTGTGGAGCTGGAAGTGGGGCTTGAGCTCAAGACCCTGAGATCATGATTGAGCGGAAATCAAGAGTCGGACACTTAGGACATTTAACCAACTGAGGCACCCAGGCGTCCCAGGAGCTTAATTTTTATTGTGAATTTGAAAGATAATACAATTTAACTTAAACTTTAATATTTTGTTCAAAAAATAAGAAGGAAAATAGCAATTTGAGCAGGAGGTGAGATTTTTGTCTGCCTCTCAGTAGGTGTAGCTCAGTGAGAAGGGAATTGTTCATTTGTTCCTCCCTCTGTTTGAGTGACCTCATACCTTGGAGACTGTGAGTATATGACAGTTCTTGATGAGATTCTAATGCTTAAAGGATAATTTTTTTTTACTTTATTCAAATTCAAACCTTAATTCTGATTTTAGAATTGCATCTTCAAGCCTGATAAACTGAACTGTAAAAATCATAAAGTATTTAACATCAATATTTTCTTTTGCCTTAATACCTATCCAATTTTACATATTTTACATGACTTACAAAAATAGGCTGGCACTTTTTTTTTTAACGATTTATTTATTTATTTGATAGAGAGAGAGTGTGCATGGCAGAGCATGCACACCGACGGGTGGGGCAGAGGGAGAGAGAGAGAAAGTCACAAGCAGACTTCTGCACTGAACACCGAGCCCAATTCCCAGCCAAAACCAAGAGTTGGTCGTTTAACCCACTGTGCCACCCAGGTGCCTCTAGGCTGGCACTTTCTTTTTTTTTAAGATTTTATTTATTTATTTGACAGAGAGATAGCACAGATAGGCAGAGTGGCAGGCAGAGGGAGAAGCAGGCTCTCCGCTGAGCAGGGAGCCCGATGTGGGGCTCGATCCCAGGACCCTGGGATCATGACCTGAGCCGAAGGCAGACGCTTAACTGATGGAGCCACTCAGGCGCCCCTAGGCTGGCACTTTCTGATGCATGTTTAGGTCAAACTCCTTGAGGGCAGAAACAGTTTCTTGCCACTCTTGAATAACTACCATTTAGCATAGTTCTTTTGGCACATAGTAGTTGCTCAATAAATATTTGTGGAATAAATAAAATGCCAATATGTCCCATTGACTTTGAACAAACAGTTACATTTAAAGCATTCAAAATGTTCATGTCTACTTGCTTTATAAGAACATTTTCAGGTGGATGACAACACAATTAGTTTTGTTTCCAAATCTTGTGTCTTATTGGGTCCAAGTTGATGTAGTCATGGATGAAGAGAGCACAGAAAGACTCCGTTTGGCGGGGGGAATGATAGCGGCTGATACTTCCATCAATTCTGTGGGAAGAAATGGGTAAATATTCAGAACTGGAGCAACATGAAAGCATCTAATGCAACATAAACCTTAACAGGGCTCTTGAGAAAGAACAAAAGCTCTATCAGAAAGAAATATGACCGGTGCTGTGGATGATGTCACTTGGATTGGTGGGCTGTGTTGCAGCAGGGGTGAGAGTAGACAAAATGAGATCTCCTCTCTCCCCATATCCCTGTCTTTGGTCTAAGAATAGGGCTGACAACAAGAAAATCTGTGAAGGAAAAAAAAGAAGGTTATGTAAATATTAAGTTGGAAGAAAATACTAATGACTGAAAAACAGATGATAAAACTGAGAATGTAAAGTTAATGTAGATTTGTAATATAGCTGCTGAAAAACCAACGTGGTACAATTTTTCATGGGCGTGTGTATGCCGGTGAATTCGGGGAGATGGCATATAATAAATCTTAGGGTTAGACATATGGGAAGGAGATTTCAAATGCCGTGGGAATGGAAGAGTTGTAACCCGTGAGTAAAATAGCATGTTTATCAGAAGTAAAGAGAACAGATGCTGCTAACAAGTTTTCTTAAACGTTCTACCACTGCTCCCTGGCCACCCTCTGGTCCTACCCACTGCCACTGATACATTCTCTCAGAAATTCTACAGTGCAAAGACAGACACTTAAACAGTCTACGAGGAAGTGAGTATGTATTTAAAACCTGGTGTTTTGATATCTTAGTTTGCACACAAACATGGGTAGGAAGTGACGTCTGAGGCAGGTGTCCATCCTTTCAGGGAAATGAAAGTCTGTGTGAAGCAGCTGTGAGGGGTGAGTATTTGAAGGAAAACAGTGTTCTCTAGGGTAAACCTACTTCTGTAGGAAAAATACTAGAGTAGATTAGTACAATCATCTTACAGCATTCTTAGGAGTGATACAATCTGATTGAGCTGAGTTTAGGCCCATCTATTTGAATATCTGTACAAAGCTCCTGTTGAAAAGGGTTTAACATTTTATCTCTCTATCAATATTTCTGTGTCATTTATGACAAGGTTTATTCAATATCATGCCTGCTCCAGTTTGATAAGCAGAGATTGCAGCAGTGATCATGGCTTAGCCCAAGCCCCAGAGCTAAGGCAGAAATGGTAACAGGTTTAGTTGCAACACTTTCCTGGAACATGGTACCCAGAAATAAGCAGACTCCAAATACTGATAAGGTTGTTATGGAGAATTGCATTCTGATCTTAAATCCATTTCTGCCAAGAAGGGTGGATTCGAATTCTACAAGCTTTTTGGATTTTCACTTGGCAACTTATTCTACTGAGATGTTCTGAAAGATGCCAGGAGACTCACCTAGCCGAAACTGAATTACTAAAATGCCATGAAGCTGTATGTGCTCTGCTTATGATTTTACTCAAAGAATGTGATAAACATTTTCTTGAAAATATGCATTAGTAGGAAAAGACTAATTAAAACTCCACAATCAAAAGGTTCCAAGCATATCTTCTGCACAGCTGAATCTGATGATTCCCTTTTTCTATTGCCCTGACTTCACTCTGCTGTGTCAACTTAGACTTTCTTTGAAAAATCTTTCCCAGAATTTCTTCTCTCAAATTTTTCAACTTAAAAGCAAATGTCATTTATTGCTGTTTTTAAATTTTTTTCATTTAAAAAATAACATATACCCTCTAAAACATTAGGAAAGTAAAAAAAATAATACCCATAGTTTTATCATGCAAGTCTTTTTTTCATATATTTTTCCTACATTTTAGTGACCATACTCAATAGAGAACATTTATCCTGCTTTTGAAGTCATGATATAAATCATTTTATATATTATTACATATTCTTAACGAGAATGATTGTCTACATATCATGTCAGCTGCTACAGTTTACATCACTAATTTGCTATTCAATATTTATTTCATCTCCAATGTTTATTATTATTAATACTATGATAAACACAATTGTGAATAAAGTATTTTTCAAATATAAGATTATATCCTTAGGATATATTCAGTAGTTCCATTTTGCTATTCAAAATGGTTGTAGAAGATATGAGATTGGTTGTTTCAGCATTGGCCTTGGTTATTACAACTAAAAAATATTTTTGCTAATCTGATATGTGAGAAATGGTATCTCACTACTGTATGATCTCAATTTCTTGGCTATAATCAACCTTTTGCCTATAACATTTGTTGGAAAGTTTTCCCATTTTGTTGTCTACTTTTAATTTTATTAGAGTTTGGACACAATTCAAAGTTGTATGAATTAAACTTTCTTGATATTTTGCTTTATATTTTCATATTAATGCATATGTATTTCTAAGCTAAGAAATCCCTTATTCATAGAGTGCTAAATTTAAATTCAATTTGGGGGAGGGCGCCTGGGTGGCTCAGTTGGTTAAGCGACTGCCTTCAGCTCAGGTCATGATCCTGGAGTCCTGGGATCAAGTCCCACGTCGGGCTGCCTGCTCAGCGGGGAGTCTGCTTCTCCCTCTGACCCTCTTCCCTCTCGTGCTCTCTGTCTCTCATTCTCTCTCTCTCAAATAAATAAATAAAATCTAAAAAAAATTCAATTTAGGGGAATAGTTTAGAAATATTGAGTGATAATATATTCACCTGAATTTGTTTTATCTAAAGATAATCATGTGATATCCTAAAACTGTACCAAATTGGTATTCTCCATATAAGTAAATAATCACCTCAGCATCATTTTTTTTGAGTAATCTTATGCTTTCTCATTGCTTTTTGATGCTTCCTTTATCATCTACTGAGCTCTTACAAATAATCGGGCCTGAAGACTGTGGCTAGGCACCTACCTGCACAAGTAGCTGGCACCACACACCACCCCAGCTTACCCCCTTCCCCTTCCTCATCCTCACAGGTGTTTGCTCTGAGGCTGGGTAAGTGCAAGTCACATTTCCAGGAGCATTCCTCAGGAGGCCCCGTTTCTGACCTCTCTGAAGTTTACTCCTTTAGTGATTTCTAAATGGGCCGATCATTTAAATAACACTCACCTGGCTCCTCTCAATCATTCAGATTACTTAGTTGGCCCACATACCACCAAATGACTTGAAAAGACAGAAAAGCCCACGGAAAGAGCCCATTCCAGAGCATTCATCCTGAGCAGCTCAGGAATGGAAGTATTATAACCAGGATTCGAGAGTATTTCCTGCATTAATGACTTCAGCACCGTGTGTGGGCGTGAGGGGAGATGCAAGAGAAGTACAGGACAGAGTTCTTGCCTTGAATGAGGGTAATCTGGAATTGCATGCCGAGCTAATGCACAGGAGCAAGCCCACGGAAGCACACTTCATACTGTGTATACGAAGGAGAGGAACCACAGCAAACTCGGGGAAGGGGCTGGGGCTGGGAATAGAGAATTTCTGGAAGTTCTTCCGGAGAATCCTCCCTGGTTTTATCTTCATCTGAATTATGGTGCTATTTTCTCTTTTCTCTCCATGTATCTTACTAACTGGGGGACCTTGGGTAGATTCCCTAACTTCTCTAAGTCTCAGTTTCTGCAGCTATAAAATGGGGTTAAGAATAGCAATTATCTCATGGAGGTTATTACATAATGTATGAAGAGTGCTCAGCACAGAGACTCAAACAGGAACGTTGTTAATATATGTTAGTTTCCTTCTTCGCAGTCCATGTCTTTCCCCTCCACGAAGACTTGCTCTCAAATCGTTTATTCCCATTGGCATTTACTGTTGTCCGGTTTGGCCTTCCTTGTCTGTGTCCCCTCATCAAGACAGTTTAAAATTCTGAAGTAAACATTCAAGAGCCATCCAGAAATCCTGGGGGATCTTGGGTCCTGGACTACACTTTGAGAAATCTCTCTTAATTTGGATTTTAGGAGCTTAACAGCCCAAGTTGCCCTTCTTATGATCTCCAGAAGTCTGCAAGAGGTGAGGGATAGTCGAAGTTCTGCATTACATCTTCCTGGTTATTACCCAGGGGACCACAAGCATAACAGTGGTGTTAGGTGGCTGTTTTCTCTGTGGGTTTTATCTGTTCCCTTCTGTGAAGAGATAAAAGCTGTCAGCTTGTGGCAGAGGTCCCATTTGACATTCTTGGGTGGTTTTGTAGCACCGGGCTGGAAACTTAGTCACTTTTGTTTCTTTTGTCTCAAAATTTGTGTTCCCTATTGTGTCTGAAATTTTCCTCTTAAAAATTAGATTTCTTTCTATTAAAGACTTTTTAATAAAAATTCAAATATCCCTGAAAGAGATCAAAATTTCAATAATTATCAAGTGTTTACTACTGTTTGCTGAAGGGACTGATGAGTAAATGAAAGAGCGATTGACTCAGAGTCTTTGGGGCAGGCTGGTGCTGGCTCAGTCACTAGTGTGTCTTCTTGAACAGGTCACCATGTCTCTGATGCCTCGTTTTCTTATGACCCTCAATACTGCTTTTCTCTCAGATAATGATAATCATAAAAATTATTAGCATTTATTGAGCACTTACTTTGTGGCAGGTACCATGCCAAGCCCTTTAAGTGTATTTTCTAATTTAAACCTCACACAGACCATAGAAGGTAGGTACCATGATTGCCCTCATTTTACAGTTAAGGAAAATGAAACCTCAGTGGTTAATTTTTTTTTTTGGTAAAGACTGGGGAAATTAGTACTTAAATCAGTTCTATGTGATGCTTACATTCTTAAAAAATTCTGCTATATAGTTATGAGACCCTCTGAAATGACTGATAAATGGTATCCTGACATATAGATGGAAATATAATGTATTTGGGGAATAATCATTGTAAATTGAAGTAGGCAAGATACAAAATATTCATATATTTTTCTTTAAAATTTCCATTCTCTTTTGTTATCAGAGGTGGGGCCATGAGCAGTTCAATGGCAGATAGTGTAAATATCTCTAAGTGCTATGACCCTATCAAATAAGTTGAAAGAATCTTTTAATAGGATGTTAATTTGGGAATTTCAGCAGAGGCTTCAAAATACAATGAGACCAAGATGCAAATGTTAAAAGAAAATGTTTGAAAACCAGGCTATAAGGCTTAAAACTCTGCTCCCAGATCAAAGATATAAAACAGTTGAGCTGTTGGAGATAAGAGAGGATTCTGCGATGATGAGGGCTTTGTAGTGAGTTGCTGCTGTGTTCTGAGTCCTGCTGCGCCCCAGTGCATGGGAGAGGACCCTGGTGTGGAGGGGTAGAGGTAGTGATTGACTCTCATATCTAGTCTAGAGAGGAACTTCAAAGCCTCCACTTGGGGAGCCTGGTGTTTGTCTTCTGTAGGGAAATAAAGTAGACTGATGTCAGACTCCAGTTTTGGAAATTGAGAGGTTAAGGGTCAGGAGATGGGCTGGACAGCATTCTTGGCAGGAAACTCAGACTTGTTGCTCCTTTGAGACTGGCCTGCGTTTCCAGAGCTTTCTCAGTCTAACAGATTGTTTCTTGTGAACCACGCCTTAAAAAGAGAGCAGGTTTGAGATTATTCCTAAACTCTTGTCTAACAGACAATGCTTTGACAGTGATCAAAATTAATATCATCAACAAGAGGGCAGATGGTACCTGGGGAAGAACACATCATCACTTATATAGTGTTGTGGCTGGAAATGCTTCACTTCTAATTCTGAAGAAATGCAAGACAAATCCAAATTGAGGAACACTCTATAAACAAATGGCCTGTGTTCTTAAAAAATATCAATGTCATTAAAGACAAAAGATGGCTGAGGAATTGGTATAGATCAAAAGACTAAAGAGATTTGACAACTACATGTTACATGTGATCCTGAATGGGATTCTGTGCCAGAGGAGCAAACTGCTTTAGATTTTTATTTTATTTTATTTATTTGAGAGAGAGAGCGAGTGAGTGAGAGAAAGCATGAACAGGGCGGGGGTGGGTGGGTGGGTGGGGGAGTGGCAGAGGGAGAAGCAGACTCTCTGCTGAGCAGAATGCCAGACGTGGGACTCAATCCCAGAACCCTGGGATCATGACCCAAGCCGAAGGCAGAAGCTTAATGGACTGAGCCACCCAGGCACCCCAGAACAAACTGCTTTAAAGAACACTATTTGGACAGTGGGTACACTGGAATATGGGCAGTAGATTAGATTCAAGTTTTAGATCAATGTTACATTTTCTGAACTTGATCACTGTACTGTGGATA
This sequence comes from Zalophus californianus, assembly GCF_009762305.2. NCBI lineage: Eukaryota > Metazoa > Chordata > Mammalia > Carnivora > Otariidae > Zalophus > Zalophus californianus. The sequence continues at coordinate 79,888,682 of NC_045603.1, forward strand.
TACTGTAGTCCCCCCTGGTTTCATTTTTCCACGACGGTTTCAATTACTCTCAGTCAACTGTAGTTTAGAAGCAGGTGATCCTCCTGATGAATCATCCAAAGGTCAGTAGCCTAACACTACATCACAATGTCTGTCATTCATCTCACTTATCTGATCACATAGGCATTTTGTCATCTCCCATCATCACGAGAAGAAAAAAGAGTGAAAGTACAGGGTGCTAAGATATTTTGAGAGAAAGACACCCACATTCACATACATTTATTACAGTATATTGTTATAATTGTTCTTTTTATTAGTTTTGTTGCTAATCTTTTACTTTGCCTAACTTATCAATTAAACTTTTTATCATAGGTATGCATGTATGTATAGGAAAAACAGCCTATATAGGGTTTGGTACTATACACGGTTTTAGTCATCCACTGGAGGTCTTGGAATGTATCTGCTGAGGATAAGCAGGAACTACTATATAAGAGAATCTCTTTATTCTTAAAAATGCATGAAGTATTAGGAGGTTAATGGGCATGATGTATTCAACCTATACTTAAATAATTCTGGAAAATAAATTGTGTGTGCGTGTATGTAGAGAAAGACAATATAAACAGACATGGCAAATTATAAAAATGCTAAATATGGGGCAAAATTTTGTACTCTCTTTGTAATGGTTCTGTATTTGAGATTATTTTAAAATAAAAATGAAAAAGTCATTTTCTCAGCAAGACCTCCCACTAGCCAATGTTTGTTTTAATCTTGCCTCATACAACCTGTGCCCATGCATAGCTCCCCATTCAGAAATGCTAGTACGCCCCAACCCAGACCTGCTAAATCCGGATCTCTGGGGATGGAGCCCAGGGGTCTGTGTTTTAACTCTCCATATGGTTCTTATACACAAGAGAAGTTTGAGAAGCACTGGTTTCGACTAGTCAGGAGCCATGCCTGGAATTGGGGTATGGTGTTAATGCAGGCTGTTAGACATGGGGGAAAGGTGATTGCTCTCAGGGAGGTGACCACAGGATCTAGCTCACAAGAATGTGAGGATAGATATGAGATCCTTTTTCTATATTCCCCCCGGCCCCCGACACCACCCACTATTCTTCTTCCAGCTTAGAGACCTCAAGTACACGGAATTTTTTAGTCCAAAATTTCACATCAGGAAGTATCAACGACTAATGTATGAGAGAACAAATGCACAGATTCTCCATAGAGAATATAGATCGATTATAGTGAATTGGCAGAGTTGTCCATTTTCAGCTGAGGTAGTGATAGTAGAGCTTTTTCCTTGTCTCCATGGAAGATATTTTGGAGCGGAACATGTGAAGAGTGGTAGTGCTCATGAGAAAAGGAGCCCTGGCCTTGACTCTCCTAATTGGAGGCAGCTTGGTACTTGGTATGTCAGACTTGATCTGTCTGAGAAGGGAAAGGAATTAGAGAGAGACAGAATGATTGATGGAATGAGGGGGCCAGTGGAGTATTTTATATGCCCACTCTGGTGCAGTAAGAATGCCTGAAACCAGGGCTGGCTACATAATTTTCAGGGCCCAGTGCAAAAGAAAACGTGGGCCCTCTTGTTCAAAAATAAGAATTTCAAGTTGGTGCCAGCAAAATATTAAACCAAGCATGGGGCCCTTCTAAGCCCTGGACCACGTGCTACAGCACAGTTTGCACACCCCATAAAACAGACGCTGCCTGAATCTTCCACAGTCAAAAGGAGACCACACTTGCTAGAACTCCTCCCAAGAGGGTGGTCTGCCTATGGGGTATACTGTCAATGATGTAGCTACAGCATTCGCGAGAAGTCAGGCCAGCGGTAGCTCTCCCACTTCAAAGAACTGTGGGCTGCAGAAATCCTTCAAGAGCTGCTAAAAACATCACCCATGAGCCCAACAGAGAGCTAACATTTGACACCTACCTGAATGAACAGTCAGCGTTGGCCAAACAGCAAGAGTCAAGAGGACGGAAATCACATATCCAGTTCAGAATGGTATGTTTGCCCATTTCATCCTGATCCTACTTCCCTATCTCAACCTAGAAGGAGCTCAAATGTGAAGATGTATGGGTAGGAGTAAAAGATTGGCTCCACACTCCTTCCTCATGGCTGCCTCATTAAGGAAGTCTGGAAGAGATGAGATCAAGCTTTAAACTGACCTGGAATGGGGTATGTGTGTATGTTTAATAACTGAAAATAACTAACTCCAAGGGCTATTCTTGAAGTATCATTAAAGAGCAGAACATAGAGATTTGATGTTGCAAGGCAATGATTTAAAAACTCGTATTTTATTTGTACCTCATGAGGTAGACTGCTAAATAAGCCAGTTACATATTAAAAATTATATTTAGTACAAGGAAGGGAATGAGGAAAGCTATTCATGACTCAGTTGATGGATCACAGATTACAAATCCTTTCACTTCTAATCTTGATGTGAGGATATCCAAGTGAACAGTGAATATAAATCACCCTGAAAATATCTCTGATGTAAGAACTTTTTTACTGGACACTTATTTTTCTAATATAATCAATCTTTTGGGAGTAAACATTTCAAATATTATACTATGCTATATTTATTACCTATCTTGGAGATGTTTTAGGGCAATGATGACTGGGCTTCTGCTGAAGTGATTCATAGTCTCAGCACAGGAGACTCTTTGAATGCCATTTGGTTGATTTGATGTTTGTGACATCTACTGTTGTTCCTAGCAGAGGTAATAAAAATACTTAAGCATTAAAAAATTCCACATCAGGGGTGCCTGGTGGCTCAGTTGGTTAAGCATCCAACTCTTGACTTCGGTTAAGGTCATGATCTGAGGGTAGTGAGATTGAGCCCCGGGTGGGGCTCCTTGCTCAGTGTGGAGTCTGCTTAAGATTCTCTCTCTCCTTCTTCCTCTGTCCCTCTCACCCTCCCCCCCTGCCTGAAGTGTGTGCTCTCCCTCTCTCTCAAAAAAAATTTCCACATCAGTTATTTATTGTTACATTAATCTATTAACTCTTTATTGAAGTCCTAAATGAGGACTGCTAGGCCGCATAAGGGATAAAACATGAATTAGGCACTGATCTCATTCTCAGGAGGTAAGGCTCAAGATGTATGGAAATAACAAGAAGGCAAGGTGGAACATATTGAGTGGTACCTGAAAAGAGATGTGCCCTTAGACTGGGCAACTGGGCTCCTGCCCAGGGCTCTGAGTTGTAGAGGGCCCTATTCTGGACCAATGAGACATGCCCACCAGCAGCCCGAGTTTCCTTGCACTTCTAGAATTATTCTGGGTATCTGAGACCCCAGAATCCCACACATAGATGGCTCCTTACCCATCTTCCAAAGTGTGGACTGCACATCTGGTATGTGCAGGGGTGGCCCAAGAAGCGGGCAAGGAATGACTGCATGCAGGGATGTAGATAGGACGAACTTGGAAATGTAGGCTGATTCTCCCTGTACTACCTATAACAGTTAGTTTCATTTGCAACTTTTAATATTCAGACTCTGTTACGAGGGTCTCCAATTTCTCTTGCCCTGGAGACCCACAAATGTTAGGGGCAGAGTGGCCTGGCTATGGGAATTCATGTAAACCGAGAAGTTGGCCTTGGCAGTATCTGAGAAGCCTCACTGGGGAGGTGGAGCTTGAACAGGCAGAGGTAGGAGTAGGGAAAGAGGAGAGGAAATTCTGCAGAGGGGGACATCACACTCAAAGACATGGAATTAAAAGTGCCAGTCTGTATGTGGGAAGTCTAGCTTTCTGTGAGGATATCAGGAGTGGAAGAGTAGAAACCAAGATTAGAGAAGGAGGAGGAGATCGGATCATGGACCGCCCGGAATGCTAGGGCATGGTCAAGTGTCTTATATTCTCAGCACAGGAGGTCCATTTACATCCATTTACACAACATCTAATATTCACTTCAGCAGGTTAGGGTCTTTGAACTTCCTGCTGTTCCCTGGCTTGTGCTCCCTTTCTTTCTGTCAAATAAATAAAATCTTAAAAAAAAAAAAAAAGGGTGATTGCTAAAGGTGCCTGGCTGGCTCAGTTAGTAGAGTGTGCAACTCTTGATCTCCAGTGGTGAGTTTGAGCCCCCACATTGGGGGTAGAGTTTACTTTTTTTTTTTTTTATTTGACACAGAGAGAGAGCACAAGCAGGGGGAGTGGCAGGCAGAGGGAGAGGCAGAAGCAGAAGCAGGCTGATGTGGGGCTGGATCCCAGGACCCTGAGATCATGACCTGAGCCAAAGGCAGATGCTTAACCGACTGAGCCACTCACGTGCCCTGGTAGAGTTTACTTAAAAAAAAAAAAAAGCAAAAGGTAATTTCTTTTGGAAGCTGGGACACTTTTGACCTTGCATAGTTAGATGATTAGTGAGGAATTAATATGTTTTACCCTACCTTCAGAATTCTTTTCAGTTGTACTCTTAACACCTTTTTCTGGTCTCAGCAGCTAGATATGAAGTATGGGATTGCCCAAAGTAGGTGTCAGTTGGAATCAAGAGCACAGAGGTCAAGTTAAAGAAAAAAAATTGCCAAACACAAGTATAAGTTTGAAGAATACTTTTTGAGTGAGTCTCTTTTAACCTTACTTTTTGTTCCTCTCCATCCCCCAACCCTGAGACTGTTTTTTTTTCCACTGATTTTTTTTAAAAGATTTATTTGAGAGAGAGAGAGATGGTGAGAGTGTGAGAGAGCATGAGCAGGGGAGAAGGGAAAAGGGAGATGGAGAGAGCAGACTCCCCGCTGAGCAGGGAGCCCAAGGTAGGGCTCGAGGTGGGGCTCAATCCTAGGACCCTGGGATCATGACCTGAGCCAAAGGCACACACTTAACTGACTGAGCCACCCAAGCATCCCAATAGGTTTTAATATAGTCAGAGTTGTACAACCATCAACCACAATTTTAGAACATTTTCATCTCCCCAAAAAGAAAGGCTGTGCGATTTACTTACCTACTCCAAGCCCTTTTTATCTCCATGGATTTGCTTATTCTGGACATTTCATATAAATTGAATCATATACGATCTTTATGTCTGATTTCTTTCAATTAGCAGCATCTTTTTTTTAAATTTTATTTTATTATGTTAATCACCATACATTACATCATTAGTTTTTGATGTAGCGTTCCATGATTCATTGTTTGCATATAACACCCAGTGCTCCATTTAGTACGTGCCCTCTTTAATACCCATCACTGGGCTAACCCATTCCCCCCACCCCCTCCCCTCTAAAACCCTCAGTTTGTTTCTCAGAGTCCACAGTCTTTCATAGTTCATCTCCCCCTCTGATTTCCCCCCTTCATTTTTCCCTTCCTACTATCTTTTTTTTTTTTTAACATATAATGTATTGTTTCAGAGGTACAGTCTGTGATTCATCAGTCTTACACAATTCACGGCGCTCACCATAGCACATACCCTCCCCAATGTCCATCACCCAGCCACCCCATCCCTCCCACCCCCCCACCACTCCAGCAACCCTCAGTTTGTTTCCTGAGTTTAAGAGTCTCTTATGGTTTGTTCCTCTCTCTGGTTTCATCTTGTTTCATTTTTTTCCCTCCCTTCCCCTATGCTCCTCTGTCTTGTTTCTCAAATTCCTCCTATCAGTGAGATCATATACTTGTCTTTCTCTGATTGACTTATTTCGCTTGGCATAATACCCTCTACTTCCATCTATGTCGTTGCAAATGGCAAGATTTCGTTTTTTGTTTTTGGTTTTGTTTTTTGATGGCTGCATAATATTCCATTGTATATATTTACCACATCTTCTTTATCCATTCATCTGTTGATGGACATCTCGGCTCTTTCCATAGTTTGGCTATTGTGGACATTGCTGCTATAAACATTGGGGTGCAGGTGCCCCTTCGGATCACTACATTTGTATCTTTGGGGTAAATACCCAGTAGTGCAATTGCTGGGTAATAGGGTAGTTCTATTTTCAACTTTTGAGGATCCTCCATACTGTTTTCCAGAGCGGCTGCACCAGCTTGCATTCCCACCAACAGTGTAGGAGGGTTCCCCTTTCTCCGCATCCTCGCCAACATCTGTCGTTTCCTGACTTGTTAATTTTAGCCATTCTGACTGGGGTGAGGTGGTATCTCATTGTGGTTTTGATTTTTATTTCCCTGATGCCGAGTGATGTTGAACACTTTTCATGTGTCTGTTGGCCATTTGGATGTCTTCTTTGCAGAAATGTCTGTTCATGTCTTCTGCCATTTCTTGATTGGATTATTTGTTCTTTGGGTGTTGAGTTTAAGAAGTTCTTTATAAATTTTGGATACTAGCCCTTTATCGGATATGTCATTTGCAAATATATTCTCCCAGTCTAGCAGAATCTTTTTAAGTTTCATCCATGTTGTAGCATGAATCAGTACTTCATTCCTTTTCATGGTCAGATAGTGTTCCACTATGTTTATCTATTCATCAGTTGATGGACATTTGGGAAATTTCCACTTTGGGCTTTTATGAATAAAGCTACTGTGAACATTTGTGTGTGTATATATATAGTTTCATTTCTCTTGGATATATACCTAGAGATGGAATTGCTGGGTCAAATGGTAACTCTGTTCAACTTTTTGAGGAAGTCCTAAACTGTTTTCCAAAGTGCTGTGCCATTTAACATTTCCTCTAGCAGTGTTTGAGAGTTCCAATATCCAAGGAAAGACATTTATGACTTTGAGCAATAATTGTTGAGCATCCATTACATGTATGGCACAGGACTACGCAGTATGGGCAACAATAGAATGTAATACACAGATCCCCTGGATAAACAGAAACCTCTATTTCCAGGGTCATCATTTTGTTCCATCTGAAGCTTTTAAATAGTTCATGTTCAATGTCTTCGAGGCTCCAAACAGTAATACCATTTGTGGAGACAGAGGAGGGTTTCTATCATGTAACAGCCATTTCTAAGTTGCTAAGTACCCTTTTCCAAAGGAGAACACATGAGTAAAGAGATCTGTCAGCTGCATTGGAGGAAGATGACTGGGTCCAGTTTATCTCAATACTTACAGGCTTTGCGGGGGCACTTCCTGGATTCTGGGTCTGACAATCTATTCTCTTCTTTCCTGTAGGCTTTCTAAAACTACACATTTGAATATTAAGCTTATTTTTCTTTCATATTCCATTGTGTGATTTTAAGTCTCAACCCAAACCATCTCAGAACTAACTGTAAGATGTGTAAGACATCTCTGAACTATAAGTTTTGGTCAGTTGCACAATTTGACATACATCCCTCTACATGCCCCAGCCCCGTTCCTCTGCCTTTCTGTAAACTTTGCTCTGTGGAGATTACTCAAGGTCTCAATTCTTTAATTAGTTTGCTATTGTCATAACCCACATTCAAAAGTTTGCCTTCTCCAGGTCTTCCAGAAAGGTAGGGCTTCTAAAATGATAAGATGAGGGGTACAAAAGCAACAGAGGTGTGGGGAAACGTGTCCTGCCCCCACTTTCATTTGTGACTCCTAGAGTTTTAACAGTCAGCAGCTTTAAATGTAAACACACGAAGATTGTCAGTGAGATGACAGTAGGCTCAACCTTGGCTTGGAGTTAAGGAAGCACGGGAGGCGTGTCCTTGGAGACTGGAGAAGGTTCACAGCCACCGGTTGGCTACAAGAATTGCTGGATCCGCCAAGTGATGTTTACCTCCATGGAGGTTCCCGTCCACCTGGACATCTGCTGACAGGTCAAGTTTCACTAACGCCATATATTTGAGACAAAACCCAAAACTACATACTCCAAGTAAATACAGATCCACCTTCACCCACCCACCCACCCACCCACCCTTCCTTCCTTCCTTCCTTCCTTCCTTCCTTCCTTCCTTCCTTCTTCCTCCCTCCCTCCCTCCCTTCCTCCCTCCCCCTCTTTATTTTCTTTCTTTATTATGTATTTATTTATTCTTTATTTCTATTTCCCCCCTTACTTCAACACCTTCCTTTCCCTCGTCAGCAAATTACCCACCCCCACCCCACCCATGGACTCCGGCTCCACCTTTTCATCTCCTGGCGTTTAGCTGGCTCACTCCACCGCTCGCGTCCTCCGCGTCTTCCGCGCCCGCCTCAAGGCCAATTGTCACCCTCCCTGCCCCCTTAAGAGCTCGGGGAAAATGTCTCGGCCCCGCCATCCTTCGCTTTCCCCGGCGGACTTGTCGCACGCCAGGTCTGGACGCTCCAGGGCGGCTGTGAGGTGCCCTCTCCCCGGCTCGCGGCCCCCGCCGGCCCGCCGGCGGCCGCAGTACACCACAGCGCGCGGCCTCCCGGGTGGCCCGGCCTCCGCACAGTCGCCCCGCCCGGGTCCAGCTCCGCCCCCGGCCGCCGCTCGCTGATTGGCCTCCCACCCCCTCCCCCGGGCTCCTCTCCACCCCTCAGCCCAATGGGCATCGCCACCTGGTCCAAAAATTCCCCCGAGGGCACCGAGGGGCTCTGCAACCACCAGCAGCCTCCGGGCGCCGGGGACGGCCGCGGTGGGGCGCAGAGCGGGGAGGGGACACGGAGGGGGGAGCGGAGGAGGCGGGAGGAGGAGCAAAGGTGTTGGAGAGAAAACTTCTGAAAGGAACAGGAAACCTGCCGGGGAAGCGGCGGCTGCGGCTCTCGGGGCGCCGGGGCTGCGCACGTCGCGGGGTGTCCGCAGCAGCGGCTTCGCTCCTGGTCAGCTCCCCCGGCGCGGGGGCAGGACTGAGCCACGACACTCGGTCACTCAGGCCGTGCCCTTCGCCGCCGCTGTCGGCGCTGCTGCCGTGCGCTCCGTTCCGCCTCTGCCGCGGCGGCTCCCCGGAGAAGGGAAGAGGAGGGACGTCTACTTTGGAGCATGAAGCAGCATGTCTGATAAAATGTCCAGCTTCCTCTACATAGGGGACATCGTGTCCCTGTACGCAGAGGGCTCGGTCAACGGCTTCATCAGCACCCTGGGGTAAGCCGGGGGGCGCGGGCTGGGCAGCGTCCGCGCTCCGTCTCCTGAACCGTCCCTGTCCCTGCTCGCGCCGCAGTGTCCCCCAGCTCCCTCGCGAGGGTGGCCGGGCCGCGCGGCTGGGTCTGTGCCCGCGGACAGCGCCGCGCGCTCGGCTCGCTCGCAGGAAGCTGCCCCGAGCGGCAAGACTTTCTCAGCAACTTCGTAATCTCAAGCTCAGAGACACATCAGAAAAGGAGGAAGTGATTCAAAAGCCCCGAGACAGGCCCTGCGAAGGAGTCTTCGCTAGCTTCTCCATGGGTTGTTTTCGTTAAAATGTTTGTTTTCCCTTAAAGGTAAAGCAAAACTGCACCTCTCGCCCGGTGTGCTAGCGACCACTCTCAAGCCCCTGTCCCTCGGAGCCGGGTTTCTAAGAGCTGGGGGATGAAAGTCTGTGGCCTTGGACGTAAAACTCAAGCGATGTGGTGGTGAGCCAAAGTGTGGCTTTGCCCCTGCGGGAGTTGCTCACCATCCCCTCTCGGCTGAAGTAATTTCCTTTCGGCTTTGCCGATCGGGGACTTGCCCCCCGCTGTCAGGGGCAGCCTAGGTGCGAGTGCAGCGCTGTGACCCCCAGAGGTCTCTGAGGGCTTTCTGGGTTCCAGGACTCAGACGTGCTTTTCTCCTTCCCGGGCCCTTGGCCCACTGAAATCCTGAATCTCTCCTGGAACTCGGCCAAGTGCACGGCTCTTGAGATTCGAGTTGATTTATGAATGGGGGAAATATGTATGTAAACATAACATGTGCTAGTTAGTTAAATAGCACTTCCTTGATTACTAGCATTTTCTCTCTGTCCTGATTGTGAATACCAGTTAGCAGTTGAAATGCACTTGTGAATACCAGTTAGCAGTTGAAATGCACAAGGCAGTGTATTTTGATGCGCAGGCAGTTTTTGGGTTACCTTATGGTCTCAGTACTTCAGACTGCCCCGTCTTCAAGATTTCAGGCTGTGGAACTGGTGTTTCCACTCCTGGCTGGTCACTGTTTTCTGCTTGTAGGTTTTAGGGCACATGGCTGAACATGGCAGTGTCCTTGGACCGTGACTGCGAGCCGTATTATAACGGAGTGGTGCCTACTCGGCAGAGGACGAGGAAGTCATCAGTACTTAAACAGTTTGTGTTAATTGTGCATCTCCCCTAATAGGAGAAAGAAGGGAGGGAGATATAATTTAATCCCTTTAAGGTCACTGTTAATTGTGAAACTGAAGTGTGAAAGAAAAATATATCAATGGCAAGTACCTGTATTGGGTTTGTAAATCATAAGCTACAGATTGTTCCTGACAGAATTCACAGTATAAGGTCAGTTTTTGCTCCCCCAACATTTTGCAGATGAACTCTGCTGCACTTCACCTTTTCCCACCATAGACTCTCTGGGTGGTAGTTAAGCAGGAAATGCTCCAGGGCCAAATGTTTAGGGTCAAATCCTGGCAAATCCGCCTGTGAATCTTATGACCCTGGGCAAGTTACAGAATTGCTCTGTATCTCAGTTTCCTCATGTCTAGAAATGGGAACAATACTGGTTTCTATCTCATAGGGCTGTGTTGAGGAAGAAGGGAGTTAATATATGTAAAGTGCCTAGCCCAGTACCTGGCACATAATAAGCACTTATGTGTTAGCTATTGTAATTATCACTACATTGGTGACTGTGGGCAATAGTTGTACTTGTAGACAAAATAATAAAAAGGACTAGGAATAGAGTATAAAACCTGGATAAATAAAGGGCCATGTTTTTGTAGTGTCTTGTTCAGCATTGATACGTGTTTCTGTACCTATACTCACATAAGGCCAGAGATGGTAAATCAGTAAGCTACAACGTTGGTGGTTGTGGAGTCTCTCCTGTTCCTTTTAGAGATCAAGGGACTGAGGGGAAGAAAAATGAAGTGACTTGCCTAAGAAACAGAGGACATTCATGCCCCAAGCTGGAACTGTAACCCTGTCTCCAGATTCCCAGCAAAATGTGGGTTTCTTCGGTTATACATTATAATCTTTAAGCCTTGAGAAAAGTAAGCTCCACCTTTAACGTGGCATATGTTTCTAAAAATATTTATTTGTATTCAATATTTCTTGCTGGTGATTTGAAAGTTGAGTTTCCTTAGAATGTGTGTAGTATTATTTTTCTGTTAACAAACTGAGTGTGGTTGAGGTTAATAGGACAAGACCTCTGTGTAGCTTGATTCTGCGGTATGGAAGGATCTTTAGAAATGCTGCCCTTGGTGAAGCTCGGTGCTTTGATTGGATATTCTTTTCTCTAACTTGTGGAGCTAAAGATTCATCTTAAAGTTTCTGATTTCTGTTTTAGCTTTTTATCTACCTGACACGTTTGATAGCATGATGGTTTTTTAAAATTCAGCCTAAGGGAGTAGTTAATGAGAACTTAGTTTACACAGCATTTCAAGGTAGTTCTTGGTAAAGATATTTGTCTGCAAATTAACATTTGCTTTTAACAGCACATAAAGGAGTTTTGGAGGATATGCATTATTATCATTTAGCTTTGGGGAAGTTTTGCAATCAGGTAATGAATTTTTCCGCTAAAAAAAAATCAGTTTCACTCTATGAGAGTTTAGCAAGCTCCTCTTAGAGGTACTTCCTACTGGAAATGTGGGAGGATTTTCTCGGGCTCTGTGACCCAGCTTCTAAGTTTGATTTTTCAGTCTGTGAGAAATTAGAATGCCCCAGTTGCAAAGATTTGCATTTCCTCTTTTTTTCTCCAGTTATCCTTTAACCAATACTTACTTGATGTTTCTGAATCTCAAAGTGTTGCTGACTGACGTATTGTTCTCCCAGCTTGTGTAGGTGCCAGAGGGGCCTAATTTGTATTTTCTTACTTAACTGTTCATCTAAAGATCTATTTAGGAAACACATATTGATTTAAGGAAAACTTTAAATCCTATAGAATGATAATGGTGCATGTATTTTAAGTAAATTTTTTACTAATGGTAACTTTTAAGGTTGTTATTTTTTTATTTTTTACAAAAGAAGGGAGGCAGTAGGGGCACCTGGGTGGCTCAGATGGTTAAACGTCTGCCTTCGGCTCAGATCATGATCTCAGGGCCCTGGGATCGAGTCCCCTTGTCGGGCTCCCTGCCCAGTGGGAGGGAGCTCCTCCCTCTCTCTCTCTGCCTGCAGCTCCCCCTGCTTGTGCTCTCTCTCTGACAAATAAATAAAATCTTAAGAAAAAAAAAAAGAAGATGGGAGGGAGTTTTGGGATCTGCTGTACAATTTCAAATGTAGTGGTAATTGTTTCTTCTCCCCTTTAAAATTTTTGTTATCCTGAGATTTACTTCCTTGGTCATTGCCATATGTGACACTTCATATTTCTGGGTCCATCCACTTGACCAATGGTTAGATACCATACAGTGGAAATGAGCACAGCAGAACTTCCAGGACGGGTGGGATAGAGTCAGTGAAAAGGTACTGAACTCCTTCATTGTCTATCCTCCACATGGTTGAGAGGTTAGTAAATGACATGTGTGCATATGTGTATTTGTGTGTGTATGTATGTAAGTGATTGCTGCCTTTGGTTTGAGGTTTCTTCACAGGGTCTACCAAGAATCAACACCCACTAGTTAAGGTCTCAGGAAACCCTCAGGTGGCATCACGGATGCAGTTTCTACAAAGCATCATAATAATCTCTTAGCCAGAGTGACAGAAGATTGGACCCCTTATTTTTGTACTTTCTCGTTTGATTTTGGCCAATTCAGTGAACTTTTCATTTCCTTTGTTTCCGTGTTCAATGATGGACGTTAGGTAGGGTGGTGGTGTGTCACACAGTTTATAATTCTGACATCATTCCTCGGATGAATAAAACTGTAAATGTGTATCTTTTATTGTTCCCAATTATAGTCCCTTGAATTTCCTTTCCTGATCTTTCACTGTTTCATGTTTTGAATATTTAAGTGTGTGCCGATTTGATTTATTATTATCTTTTCTGTTTGTCATTGAATTATGCTACTCTTATTATAGCTTTAAAAATCTTTCTCTTCCTAGGACTGTCTCATCAGTGAAGAGTCAAGCAGATGAGACAAGGAATGGTTATAGTCAAGTGTTATTTAGAATAATTTGTACGTTATCTTTAGTCTTCCAAATAGAACCCTTCAAGTTAGCAGCCAGTATTTCCTGCTAAGAGCTAGCTATATAAACTTAGCTTTGTTTTGGCTAAGGCATATGTTATTGTGATAAAAATATCTAAAAATCCATTGAATATTTGCATGCGTGTTCAGTGGGAGGAAGAAGACAGTATAATCTTGAATACTTGGTTGTTTTGGAAAGTCTAAGGGTTAGTCGTGTCACGTTATGGAACTTGAAATCTGCTCAAGTACGAAGACAGTTTCTGAAGTGGTGAACATAAAGCCTATTTTAAGCTAACAGGTCGACTGTTTCTTAAACTTAGAAGTTATTCCATAACATTGCAGCTTTTAGACCCTCTCTTGTGGAGAGGACTCAGTCAGGTAAAAAACCATCCCTCCTCAAATGCCCCTGATGCTTCCTTCTGATTGACTAGAATTCACAGGCAACTCCTTGGCCTCATTCTAGGTTTAACAGAAGATTTTTTTTTTTTGCATAGGTAGCATATTTCATAATCGCATTTTCCCCTTGGAACTGTTCTTGTACAGATGGAATATAGACAGAATACGATAGACTCATAATTTAAAACTGAAATTCCAGGCACAGGGTTTCTCTTCATATATAAATCTAGAAGAAGAAGTAATAATGGACCTTTATGACAAATTTATAGCATAATAACAGAATGAATTTTACTCCTTTTTTTTTTTAAACACCAGATCTTGGTAACAGATCATCAGATTATAATGAGAAGTGAAAGTTTAATGATCATTCATTCATTCATTTATTTAATGGATAAAACTGTGCCTTTCAAATGTATTGATGCCTATTTTTTGTGGTTATCTTTCTTCTCCCATGCAGATTTAGATAGGAAAGTTTTCAATATATGCCTTCAGAAAACCATAATTCTAATTGAAAAATACAAAACACTATATATGGAAAATAGTGAAAGAAAATAGAATAGCATATTAACGGTGGTGGTACTGCATGGTGAATGGATAGGTGATTTTCATTTTCATTTTTGTATCTCCTGTATTCTCAGATTCTAGATATGTTTCTTTAATTAAATGTCTATTACTGGTATTGTCAGAAGAGTTAGCTAAAGTGAAAGTGATATTTTTAAGGATTCTTCAGTTTCTTATTACTGTTGGTCAACAGTATTTATCTTTTTTTTTTAAGATTTTATTTATTTATTTGCCAGAGAGAGAGAGACAGAGGAAGAGAGCATGAGAGAGCGAGCACAAGCAGGGAGAAGCAGACTGCGTGCTGAGCAGGGAGCCTGATGCAGGACTCGATCCCAGGACCCTGAGATCGTGACCTGAGCCGAAGGCAGACGCTTAATTGACAGAGTCACTCAGGTGTCCCAACAGTATTTATCTTAAAAAGCATAAATCAAGTATTGTCCTGGTCATGGTCAGTGAAGGTAACCTACAAACTAGGACAGTGCGTGTTGCTGAAATAGATGGTCATATGTCTACCCTAAACCAAATTTGTTCCTTGCTATTACTAGTATTGAAAGTGTATTATGGAAAAATGTTTGACCAGTAATGCTGAGCAATTATAAATGATTGATTTAACTTATGCACTAACTCGATAGTTTGTTTTATTTTAGAAGTCTGTTTATGCATGTAAGAAGTATGCACTTTAGCATGGCTGACTTGTCGATGTTTGGAATCTCAGTAGTCACTATACTTTTATTTCCTGAGTCACCCTCTACAGGCAATAGTTTGTGAAGGATTTCTTTTTGGGTATGTATGATTGAAATGTTTTTATTAAGTATCTTTTTTTTAAAGATTTTATTTATTTGTTTGACAGAGAGAGACACAGCGAGAGAGGGAACACAAGCAGGGGGAGTGGGAGAGGGAGAAGCAGGCTTCCCGCCGAGCAGGGAGCCCGATGCGGGGCTTGATCCCAGGACCCTGGGACCATAACCTGAGCCGAAGGCAGAAGCTTAACCAACTGAGCCACCCAGACATCCCAGAGATGCTAGATCTTACACTGTGTTTAATTATTATCTCAAAAACTAAAACTGTTGGGGCGCCTGGGTGGCTTAGTCAGTTAAGCCTCTGCTTTTGGCTCAGGTCATGATCCCTGGGGCCTGGGATTAAGCCCCACATCTGGCTTAGCAGGGAGTCTCTGCTTCTCTCTCTGCCTCCTCCCCCCCCCCCCCCCCCCCCCCCCCCCCCCCCCCGCTCATGCTTGCCTGCTTGCTCACTCTCTCTCTCTCTCTCAAATAAATAAATAAAATAAAAATCTTAAAAAAACCACAAAAAAACTAAAACTGTCTTTGAGAATTCATAGTATGAGATTCCTTTGAGAACTTGGCTAGGATCTATGGGAGTAAATGTATTGACACCTTCTTTGCTCTTAGTGCTATAAATGCCACAAGGTAAGGAACTGTCATTTTAATCTTTGTATGCTTAGCACCTCATACAATTCCTGTTTAATAAATATTTATGAAGTAACTAGTGGTTACTAGTTACCATTAGTAACTAGTGATGGAGGTAAGGCTGATATTGAATAACCACAACATGAGGCAATTCTTTTCAAATGTCATAAAGATGATTAAAAACAGTATCATAAAGAAGTCAGAAGAGGATTCATTGCTTCTGGCTGGTGTGATGTGGGGAGGGCTTCGAAGAGGAGGTGGTATTTAAGCTGAACTTTGAAAGATCATTAGGATGGATATTTGTCTCAAATCCATACCCACAATTTGATCATTATATTCTTGGTACTTTTTTCTTCTGTTGAAAAAGAAGCTTGGTGAAATTTTACTGTCCATTTGATAGCTCCAAAAAAGGATGGAAACAATTTGATATTTTTGAGTTATGAAAACATAGAAGAGATGATCTGAAAACATACTTTATGCTTATTTACCAAATATGAGAAGTTTAAATTTGGTTCAGACCCTCTAAGTTTTTGCCTCATACTGCCTGTGACTGTTCAACACACACACACACACACACACACACATTCTCACTTGGTATAGGATATCTTTCATAGATTCCCATGAACACAGGGAAAGAGTTAGGAAGTGAACAAAGCATAATCTGAATACATGCCTAAATTCTTAGAATTCAAATGTGTTATTGAGGTTCTATCTATTAGTAAGGTATTTGAGCTATTATTAAAATAGTCTCATAAAAAGTTTCTTTGTGTGGGGCGCCTGAGTGGCTCAGTCGATTAAATGTCTGCCTTCAGCTCAGGTCATGATCTGGGGTCCTGGGATCGAGCCCCATGTTGGGCTCCCTGCTCAGCGGGGAGCCTGCTTCTCCCTTTCCCTTTTCTCCTGCTCTCTTGTGCTCTCTCTCTCTCTGTCAAATAAATAAAATCTTAAAAAAAAATTTCTTTGTGAAAATTACAAAATGCTGGACTTTTATTATGTATGAGTTATGCAAAACACTTCCTCAATAGAGTCCTAGAGAAAACTGAAGTTTTTAATTAAGTAATTCCTAGATATCTAGCTCTCCAAGGCCTTGTGGTAATGACTAATTTTAAAACAGTCACTAAGAGTAGGCACTACTCCTCTCCACATCTTATCTCCTATTGAAAAGAGGATTCTTCAAATTATGCAAGGATCGTCAGAGCTAAATATAAGAGCATAAACAAACAGAACCCACAACAAACCAAAAAATAAAACTGGACCATAAAGTTGTTGATTGACTTTTCTGGTGGCAAATCAGAGTGTATTACAGGTGTCTCCTACTATCTGAAAGTTCATTTTATCCCATTTCACTTTTACAAAAGACCTACATTCATACCTGTCTTCACTAATTGAAAGAAATCCAAAGAGGATTTTTGCTTTTATGAAATGGTAATTGCTTCTTTGCTTTATGCCATTTTGGCTTTTGAAAGGTTTCATAGGAATGCTCTACTTTCTGATGGGGGGTGGGTGGGGAGGAAACCTGTTTTTTGTGAAAATCTCAGAGAATAAAATGATGTTCCAACTCGCATTTGGTTAAATTATTTACAAACCTTGTATTGAATTGTCTTGGGACTCTTGAAAAAACAATCTATCAGTACCCTTTGCTATCTTAATTCTTACTACCTGATCTCAAAAGCCCAAAAGATTTGGAAAGCAAAAGATACGTGTATATCATTTTCCCATATGGATAAAGCCTAAGAATCAGAAGTCTATAATATATTAGAAATAAGGTTCTTTTGTTTGTAAGGAACAGAAACCATCTCTGGCTAGCTTAAGCAAAGAAGGAAATGTTAATTATAAGGATACTGGAGGAGCTCCAAGAAATTGAATGATGAGCTCGACAACTGAGCAGTAAGAAAGGCAGAAACCCAAGGCTGCTCTGGGAATCTAAATAGCAAAACTTTCTCTGAGTCCTGCCTTTCACAAGACTTGGGTCCAGCAATTCCTATACTCTGCGTCTTTCTTCTTAAATTTCAGAATATCGAGTGATGGAATTTGGCTCCATTTGGATTATTCGCTTATGTGAATGAAGGAAGTCACAATGGCAGATTTGATTACCAGAGAAATCACTGAGCAGGGCTCTCTGATTTCTGCCGGCTTCTGGGCAGTCTGGTAAGGGAGAGGGAGAGAGCCAAGAGGAGTGTGAGCTTAGATCACCACTTAGTAGGTAAATTAATAGTAACTTCTTAGCGCTTTCCTAAATAGTAAATGTGGGAAAATATCTATAACATACAATTTACCATCTTAACCATTTTAAGTGTAAAATTCAGTGGCATTCATCACATTCACAATGTTATGCAACCATCACTAGTATCCATTTTCAGAACTTTTTCATCATCCCAGACGGAAACTCTGTACCCTTTAGACAATCACTCTGTCCACGTCCCCTCCTCCTCTCTCTAACTCCTAGTCTACTTTCTGTCTCTATGAATTTACCCATTCTAGGTGCCCCACATAAGTGGAATCATCCTTTTGTGTCTGGGCTTATTTACTAAGCATAATGTTTTCAAGAATCATCCATGTTGTAGCACGTACCAGTACTCCATTCCTTTTTATTGCCAAACAGTATCCTATTGTAAGGACTTAGCATGTTGTGTCTCTCTATTTATCAGTTGATGGATCTTTGAGGTTGATTCTACTTTTTAAGTATTATGAATGATGCTGCTATGAATAGTCTTGTACAGGTTTTTGTGTGTATACATATTTTTAATTCTTTTATTAGGTATATACCTAGCAGTGGAATTGGTGGGTCATTGGTAACATATTTAACATTTTGCCTCAGCCTTTCCTATTCTCCTTATCCTGCTTTACCTTCCCCCCCATACTATCTTATTACATACCAGATAATTTACTATTTAAATATCCATTGTTTATCGTCTTTCTATAAAGTCTTTGAAGGCAGGGATTTTTCTGTTTTGTCACTGAGTATCTCAAGTGCTTGGCTCTATATTCTCAAATCTCTAAGTAGCTGTTAACATCAGTCCTTCTCTGGAAAAAAGTCAATGTAATTGTTCTTATTAAATGTTTTGAGAATCCATATAGGTAATTCTTTTAAAACAGATGAAAATTGTCATTAGTTTTATGGTGCCATTAAATCTTACTATAATAGGTAGTTTAATAATCTCTTGGGTCATATCTCTGTACTTACCTGGCCCAATATGTGATAAAACCTACAGTCTGGAAAAGTAATGTATATAGCCTTATTTAATGGTTTCCATGTTATAGCCACATTAAAGAAAAGTTGATATTTCTGAAAGTTCAGTTTTGTTTTTAATGTGTACAAAGGGTGAATTTGTAAGCATTTTATGAGACAATTTCTTACTTTAAATCAGCTCTTTCTCTTTGTGGATATTATATAACACATGCAGAGAGACACTTTTTATTTTAACTGCTATTGGCAAAGAAGTTTAGTTGGAAATAATTTGCTAATATGAAACCAGAGAATAGTTGGGGAATTTATAGAACTTAAGAAAAATAAAAGAGAGCATATGACAACTTGTAATTTTTATTTTTGAAATTTAGGAATAAGTTCTGGAAAAGGATAAGCATTTAAATACACGTTGAAGAGGGCAAGTTGCAGTATTTTTTTTCTTCATTAATTTATATTCTGTCTATTGACTGAGTCTGTTAGAATGTGCTTTGCCTCAAGCTTATTCAAAAATATACATGTTTGGCCATTCTCTTTAAGAACTTAAAATTCTCCAGTGTTGTTATTTGCTCTTATTCTTGGAATCTTCACTGGTAGCAATGTACAAATAAGAACTTCTTTGAAGCGTATTTGTATTTGCATATAGGACAGAGAAATAAAGTGAAAAATATAGATATGTACAAATTACAAAATAATTTAAAAAGTAAAACAATGTCATTCTATTTCCTCTAGTTGTAATGCACCATGATCTTCTATGATAGGTGTTTAAAATATAATATCTTTAGAAAAATACTTTTGAGGTGAAAGATACAAAACATTATCGGGGTTTTGCTTCATTTCTCTAATGTCCAAATTAATTCAGTGAAAGCACATCATACCAATTAAAGACAGTGACTTAAAAAGTATATTACACAAATCACCAACATAGTTACATTAGGGATCCAAAATAAGTTAATGATTTAAGGACTAGTAACTTGTGTTTGGCTAAACTGTTCAAGGTCATTACTGATATCAGGGACATAACTACTTAAACATTTGCATTTCAAGTAGATTTTTGGCTTCAACCATGTTTTCAAAGAGGGTAATTTCAAACCTGGTGTGTTAAAATAGGCAGGAAATGTAAAGAAAGGAATTTTGTTGTACTAAAGACTCTATAGTTGTGGCTAGGAATGGTAAACTAAATATTGTGACATTTTAAGTCAAATTAAGCCTCATTGTCAATGAAAGAGTTATTTAAAACTTATTAAATTAATCCATCTCTCCCATCTCTAGGATTAATAACAAATGAGAAAAGGGCCTTTATTTACCTTTCTTCCCTATTTACCTGGCAGGACATGATTTAATAGTTGAGTTCCAATTCTAAACTCATGTGAAGAATGAGCTTCCTTCCCTGATCAGTACAAATGAAGTCATTGTTACCTGTTAGAGTGAAACCCAGTGCTTATTTCCAGTCTTAGCTGCTAAAGAATCTTTCAGAAAGTCTTTTAAAATATTATCAAATTGCAAGTATAAAAACACTGTTATTATTGAGGAAACTGGATAAAGAATTGTTTAGGTAAATAGTCATGTAGGAGTTTTGAGAGGCAGTAATTACTTTGGGAATAGTATATAAAGTTATACTGTGACAGTTTTCTAAAGAGTAGGTCAACATTCATTTTGCACATTTTTTTTTCTGAAATGGAAGTTGTAATTAATGTGATAAACTCTAAAGAATTGATGCCAACTGCATCGTTTAGTTTGAGCTCTGTTCAATTTAGCAAAATGCATTTTTATTTCAATTTCCATATCAGAGACTGCTAGTTACTCCCTCAAATTCATTTTTCCTTTCTTCCATACTAACAGAAGTATTTGAGTTTGTGGGTGACTAGAATAAAGACCACATTTCCCAGCCTTCCGTGCAGCCAGGGTGATCATGTACTATACTTTGAGGTCAGACCTTTAAAGGAAGCTTTTGCTGCCCTCTCCCCTCCCCTCCCCTCCCCCCATTCAGTTAATTGTATTATGGGCAGTAAGAAGCCATCTTGAATCATGCTGATGTGACCAATATATTGGGAATAATCGAGCATCAATAAATGAACCTGTTCTCTGGACATCCTCAAATCCTGGCTCGACTATATTCTAACAGAAGATGGAACTGGATAGGAAGACAAAGGCCAGATCATATATTCCCCACTAGGTAATGTGAAGACATTGAAGGATTTTGAAGGAGAGTGAAATGATCAGGTTTTGCTCTAGGAGGATCAGACAGTGGTAAAGAGAAAGAATAGAATGAGGTTGCAAATGGTAGGCATAGGAGGAATCAGGGTCTAAATGAAGCAGCCTGAACCAAGGAGCTATACTGGGGATGAAAAGTAACTTGTCTTGGAATCACTGAAGGGACAACAGTGTTTCACTTTAGACCCAAAAAGTTTTACAGATTAAAATATTCATTGTGACTTTTGAACGCTTTATTTTAAAAATGGAACACGTAGACTTGAGAGTTTGTCTTTCATTTGCTTATGTATGGATAAAAGGTCATTAAGCCCAGTGCAACTTCAGGCTTTTCTGGACTCACATTACAAGCCTCATCTTGTTCCATGCTTTCTTCCCTGGTTCTCTGCTTCGGGCACAATGCCTCCCCCCCACCCCCACCACCTTTTTTAGTTGCGTATACGTTCTGAGTTCCCTCTTACCACAGGGCCTTTTTACATGTTTTCTCATCTGTCTGGTAGGTTTCCCTGCTTAAACCTTTGCCTTTTACCTAATTTATACCTAACCTATTCATCATTCAGATTTCAGCTCACTGACCGTTCTGCAGTGAACTTTTCCTGATCTCCCAGACTGTGTGAGCTCCTTTTTTGTATGCTCATATAGCACCATATTTTTTCCCTTCAGAAAATTTATCACAGTTGTAGTTTTAATTTTACTTAAGCTCTGTAAGGGCAGAGCCCATCTGGTTTTGTTCACAATTATGTCCCTAATGCTGCACACAGTATCTGTCAGATAATAGGTACTCAAGAAATTGAGTTTGGTTCAGACAAACCTGATTTCAAATTACAACTCCAGTCTTCTTGGTATGACCTTAAGAAGTTACTTAATACTGAAACCTCTATTTCTTTATCTGTAAAGTGGGATTATTGCTTAGGTTATACTATTGCCATGAGATTAGTGGCAATTAACATTGTGAAACACTTAGTAAGCATCAAACCCTTAGCATCAGGCACCTAAATTAAATAGGTAGAAACCACTGTTATTACTATTGCTATTATTGTTATTACATCCAAAAAATCAGCATGAGTCTCTTTTTGGAAGCTTGGTTAAGTTCATAGTGCATTGATGTTGAAAGTTCTGTTGCATTATGTTTATAAAATTTTGCAGTAAACCAACTTAAGCTGGTATTTGTTTAATAGGCTGTTCAAAGGCACAGTGCCTTATCTATTTTTTTTTTTTTTTGGTTTTGGCTTTTTTTTTCTTCCTTACTTTGATAATGCAGGTTACTAAACTAAAGGCACTTATATTTACCTTTTTTTAATTATTTATTTATTTTTATTATGTTGTATTTATCTTTTATTAGCGGTTTGATGCCTGCTATCCTTTTGATGTAATGCAAACACCTGAAGTGTATCAACATTAGTAATAACCTTAGAATTGCTTGGCATATATATGCCCTATCTTCCTTGGCTAGAATTTTCAAGTCTTGTTACATTTTAAAGACAACCTGTTATTTTAGTTGCTAACATTTCTTCCCTGGTAGAACATAGTGGTAAAAGGAAACAATTCTATTTTATTTATTGAACCAAAAAACAAATGTTTGCTTTGGAGCCATTAGGGTAGAGATTTTGCACAATTTTCCACTGGACAGCTTCTCTAGTTTCCTAGTGGCCAAGAACTCCTAATGAACATCTGTGACTGGTAGAGGGATTAGCAAAAACATTGATCTAATTTGGGTAATTAATCAGTTTATAAATAAAAAAATTTGCCTAGGATAATCTTGTTAAATTTTGAATAGTGACTAATCAAATGATGATGTTTACTTATCCTGGGAATACTAATGATTTTTAGACAAAATCAGAGGGATCTGAAAGGCATGGCGAGTGTTCTTACTGCTGCCTCTTGGATATACCTAATGACAAAAATATGCAGGCTCTAGCTTTCTTTTAGTTATGCCATAAAAGGAGATTTTACTATTACTGGAATCTTAGTATATATATGCACACAAACTATTGAAGAATCCTTGTAAATAAAAGCATTAAAGGAAAACACTTAAAAACCCCCTCTTTATAAACTCTGTTGAAAGTTTCTCCATGATGCTTCCTTTCAGCTAACATAAATTCCTTTTGTTGCAGTTTATACCAGTTTGCTATTTCTAGTCCTACTGGAGTAATGGATAAGAGCTCCAAACATGTCACATTCCTTGCTATGGCAGAAATAGTGAATCTGAAGACCCTTTATTAATCAGGGTGCAAGAAATTGAGGACCCAACTGGAACAATTGTCAGCAAAGAGAACTTTGTAATCAAGGTAACCGAAGAGTAGGCATAGCACTGTTATAGACTCTATCCCTTGATTCTGTTTTATCATGAGCGTTAATTTCATCCTCAGGCAAGCTTCCGCCTATGGTGCCAGCATGGCTGCTAGCAGCTTCTGCCTTACAGTACCCTATCCTCTTACACCCAGAGCTGAAAAGAGTGCCTCATTTCCTCAGACCCCAGAAGTACAGCAGTCATCACTGTTGCTTGACTGGGATAATGGTCCCGTCTTCAGCCAAACACTGTGGCTAGGGGATGAGATGCTCTGCTTACAGAGATGACATCATCATGCCCTGAGTGGGAGAAGAAGAGCCCTCCTCCAGTATTCTGTCAGGGTTCTGCTGCCAGAGAAAGGCAGTGGATGCTGGAAAGGCAAAGACAACACATGCCCAACTGCAGCCAAATAGGATTACCCCTTAACTTCCAGGAAGCCATATTTCCTATGTCCTTACAATCAGATTTTCAATTTTTTTAATTTTTTTAATTTTTTAATTTTTTTTAAAGATTTTATTTATTTATTTGAGAGAGAGAGAATGAGAGACAGAGAGCATGAGAGGGAGGAGAGTCAGAGGGAGAAGCAGACTCCCCGCTGAGCAGGGACCCCGATGTGGGACTCGATCCCGGGACTCCAGGATCATGACCTGAGCCAAAGGCAGTCGCTCAACCAACTGAGCCACCGAGGCACCCCAAATGAGAAAACTTTAATTACCTTTCATGCTTCTAGAAGACTATTCTCTTTCCAGTTTACTACTTTTGGGCTTTTTATACTAGCACTGTTTTAGGCGCAGTTTACTGCCTGATGAAAAGGAGGATTATCTGAATACTTTTACATGCTGTAGTAAAGCCTCAAGTCTGGTCCAGTCTAACCTTCTTTGGCATCAGCTCTTGAAGGAAGGAACTCTGAGGAAGTCAAAGGGTGGGGGTCATGGTGTGGGGTCAGAGGGAAGGCAGCAGTTTATTGCACCTAAATAATACCTCAGTAATGTTGCTACAAAATAAAAAAAAGGGGGAGTTTATGAAACAGACTTTTTCAAAATAAGTACATTATTCATAAGCACATGAATAAACATGCTTTGAGACATGAATCTCTTCCATGAAAGTATATACATGAGAATCTCTATTTCTTACAGTACATTTTATTGTGACTGTATTTCCTTTTAATGTAGATAGCTTTTGTTCAGGCACAAGTAGTTTATCCACTTGATGGGGTAATTGTGGCACCTTATGTGCACACAGTGTACGTGAATTAATTATTATTGTGGAGATGTATAAAAAGCAGGGTGTAATATAGCAGGATTTAAAATACAGATTCTGAGATAATAAATCATTAGTTCAGATCTCAAAAATTAGAAAATTTTATTGCAAAAAATACTTTCGATTAAAAATTCCCCTGTAAAACAAATGTATTTTGTGCCAGAGCTAGATATGAATTATGATTCCTAATTAATATATAATATTGAAATGTGATCTTTGTGTAACCTTTTCAGAAATGGCACGGAAAATTTTTCTAACTCTTAAAAAGTCTGTCTTCAACTCATTTTTTCCCTCCTATTTTAATATTTAAAACTTGGGTCCACTTTGAACTACTGAAGAAATTGGTTAGTTATGATATAATTATCTAGAAATCATATTTAATTTCAAGGTTGAAATCAAATCATTAAGTAATTAGATGTTTGATAATGAGCTTTTAAAGGCAATGTGGATTTTGGAAAAGCTGTTGAAGTGCTCAGGTTTGAATTCTATTCTACCCTGAAGAGGTTCTGAGAACTTGGACAAAGTATTTAATATCAATTCAGTTCCCCATCTTTAAATTGGGAGTACTAATTATATGTGTGTCCTCTGTTCCTCAGTGGTTCTCTGGGGGTATGAAATGTTGTTATGCCTGTGTGAATGTTTGGAAAGCTATACAGGTACATGCCAGATGTTTTAAAAATTCATATATATTTTCTTTAAATGATAACGTCCTGAGGAGGTCACCTAAATCTATTTACGAGCATGAGTTGAGTCATATTACACATTTAAACATCAATGGTTTCTTTTTCCAGATTTGCTATAATTTTAAAAAGCCAGAAAATGTTTTCCCTATAAAACATTTCCCAATGTTTTCCCACTATTGTAGCAGTGATGTAAATAAAAAGAAAATGTTGAGTTAGATACATAACCCAGTATTTTCTTGATTTTATTTTGTGTTTATTGATGAAGGAACATAGAAATAATTTAGTTATATATAAATATAAAACATATATATAATTAAATATCTTGTTTTAGGCAGCAGTTTTATTATTTATTTTTTTAAAAGGTTCTATTTATTTGAGAGAGAGAGTGCAAGCAAGAGAGCAGAAGAGGGGGAAGAGCAGAGGGAGAGGGAGAAGCAGGCTCCCTGCTGAGCAGGGAGCCCAATGCGGGACTCGATCCCAGGACCCTGGGAGCATGACCTGAGCCCAAGGCAGATGCTTAACGACTGAGCCCCCCCGGGGGTGGGGCAGCGGTTTTAAAACTACACTCCAAGTATCATCTGACTACAATTCAACAGTTTGATCATGGTATTTGGAGTGTCATTAAGGTATACTCTTTTATTAATTTTTTTTTAACAAGACATGAGAGAGGAGATGAGATATGGATTTAGGGTTTATTGATTGTTAAAAAAGACATCTGGTCAAGCTGTTTCTTCTAACTCCAGCGTTCAGGGAAGTTTAAAGGGTGAAATACTCAGCACAATTATGTGTGTAAATCAAGATATCCATAAATTAAAGGAAATGTAACATTGAATGAGGGAAAATAAAACATTTCCTATCACATCCTTTCTTTTCCTGTTTTTAAATTCCAAGCCCTTTAAAGAAAACTTTGCTGCTTAGCAGTTCTTCAGGCCCTGTTTGGAATGCTAATGAGTCTGGCCTAGTAACAGCCCCAGCACTGCCAAGTTCTTGGAATTTAGATTTTTCTCCAGTCATGGAAGGGGCTTTTGATTGGTGTGTGAAAGGAAGTCTGAACATCCCTTGATGCTGTGCTTGGAAAAGGGGAGAATTACAGAGGGTGGACACGGGTAAAGTGGCGATCACGGCTTTCTTATATTTAGAGAGAATTCAGTGGTTTAGAATATTGAATAAAGCAGGGAACCAAAGGGATGTCATTTCACTCACTTAACATTGAAATACAGGACACCGTGGGGGGAAAAAACCCTAAGGATTTTTGGAGACCATTTAATGTAGGGACTATCCGTCCAATTGCTTTGCGAGAGGAAACTGAGAAAGGACCAGGGAGTTCTCTTGGTAATGCGCAGTCTCTGTTCAGAGTGCATCTTGTGCCTTCCGCAGACCTTCTTCTGACAGGACAAGAGCAAGGGCCAAGGGGGACCATGAAGGTTTTTTATTCTTTATGATTTAGGATAATTTCTCCTTATCCTGGCAGAAGACGCCACCATCCTGCATGGATGTGGTCTCTCATGACAAAGCTCTCAGTGTACGACCCAGAAACAACACACAGTTGAAGAATTGTTTCTCTCCTAATGGATGTATTTTTTCCATGTGATTTGTTATTGTGCACAGCATTATAACTTAATGTGCAGATCTAGAGGAACCTTAAAAAGAAAAAGCTGAAAGCTGTATTGGTTTGTGGGAGTGAGTATATTACAAAATCTACATGTGTTTCTTATCGCATGTCCCATAAGATAGGGTGACCATGGAGGTTTGTCTTTTCCTTCTTGATTAGGAGTTTGGCTGGAAACCATCAGTTTGGCAAGATAATTGGACCCTAAACACAGTTTCTTAAAAAGGTGGTTTAAGGGGCGCCTGGGTGGCGCAGTCGGTTAAGCTCCAGATTCTTGATTTCTGCTCAGGTCATGATCTCAGGGTCGTGAGATCAAGCCCCGCTTTGGCGTCCGTGCTCAGGGTGGAGTCTGCTTACGAGTCTCTCTTCCTTGCCCTCTGCCCCTACCCCTGTGCCCTCTAGCTCTCTCTCTCTCTCAAATAAGTAAATAAGTCTTAAAAAAAAAGGATGGTTTAAAAAATATTTTGAGTAAGTTTGAAGCTTGACATCATAGAAGAGAAAGAATGAGAAAATCAGATACAGGTAAATAAGAGCACGTGCTATGGAAAGACAGTAGCTGGTTTTATTCATGGGGCAAAATGGCTGCTGATGACATTGTTCTCTTACCTCCTCCAGGAGGCAAGAGAGTCATACCGCGTGGGAGGGGGTTGGGAAATCTTACCAAAATGTCAGGTGAGATCGTCTCTCCCTAGGGAGACACCTCTTATTGAAGAGTGAAGGTAGTGTGTACCTGTTAATGGGAATCGGTGCATTATTTGGGCAGGATAAAAAAAAAATCATTGTGGACATTTGATTACTTGGTCTTTAGTTTCACTCCCAGGAATGGCAGGAGGTTCGGAAAGAAGTTGTTTTGCCTTGAAAAGCAATCTGCTGTTGGTAGTCTCAGAGTAGGAAAAGCCAAGGTGAAAGCCACCAAATCAAATTCTTAGAGGAAGTTTTTGTGAGAAAATTGTTATAATGAATCAGCTGCTGTTAAAACATCTCCAGAAGACCATTTTTGAGTAAGGGAAAGCAGTGACCCTCTTTCCTGTTTTTTTTTTTTTTTTTTTTTTTACCAGATAGGACTCTGATCAATAGCAGTTTAGTAGAAAACCATTTTGCAGATGAAAAGGAGGTACCTTTCCTTTTGGTCCAGGAAAGACAAGTGTGAAACAGACAGCTTATAGATATATGCTTCAAAAGGAATTGGAAAGTAGGTACTGAGATACTCCCAAACATTCAAGTGATGGTCAGACTGCGATACCTTTCTTGAGCTTGTCTTTGTTAAATTATTTGCCTCTGATTTTAAATTCTGTAGATGAAGCTTATAGCTTCAAGAGAAGCTTCTCTAATGTTAATTTCCCCTATAACTTTTCAGAATTATTGACATTTTGCATTTTGCAACTTGATTGCTCTTTGGTTCTATTAAATTATAATAAAGAAACGTTCAAATTCAAATTAAGTTGCTAAGGAAAAAAATAAAGTTGTCTATTGATGATAGCGATGTTTGTAAGCTGGGCCCTTTAAAACTTCATGGTAGGGGGAAGTCCTCCCTTTTTTTTTTAAGATTTTATTTATTTGACAGTGAGAGACACAGCGAGAGAGGGAACACAAGCAGGGGGAGTGGGAGAGGGAGAAACAGGCTTCCCGCTGAGCAGGGAGCCCAATCTGGGACTTGATCCTAGGACCCTGAGATCATGACTTGAGCCAAAGGCAGACGCTTAACGGACTGAGCCACCCAGGCAACCCGGAAGTCCTCCTTTTGAAGAGTGATTTCTTTGCTTCCCATTACATTTTTAAAAAATCATTGAACTATATATTGGCCACAAATAGCAGCCTAAGAAGACTGTATGTGATCTACAGGAGAGGGTCTAAATCCTCTTCTCTATTCAGCCTTTAAAGCGCTAATATTTGAGATGCTTTCCAGCTTATTAGGGATTAAGGCAACCAGCTATTAGCTATTAGTTTTGTTTCTATAGAAAAAAAGAATTATTAAAGGAGTTAGCCTCATAATATATTTTAAAAGAGAGTGGTATTTCTGTGACATGCCTGTTCCATAAAGTATGTCTTCTCTGAACAAAACTGCTAAGGTTAAGGGATGAGAATTTTTATAACAACGTTGAGGTGTCTCAATTCTAAGGTATGCTTGTGCTCTAAGAGTTTTCCTTAATCATGTGGGGGTCATATGTCACTTTTGAGACTGAGGAAATTCATGTTGCAACTTCAAATGAGTATACAAAAACACAAGAGTTTACACGCATTTGATAGTGTTCAAGACTCCCTGAAGATCACCTGTTGGATCTGAGCTTGGGAATGCTTATGCTAATGTGCAATAATAGCTCTTCATTAAGCTGGAAGCTTTGGGTTTGGTTTATATTGCACTCTGTTGTTTCCTCAGTGCCTAGCACAGTGCCTGGCTCATAATCAATGAATATTTGTTGAATGAATCAGTGACAAAATGGACATATTTTATTTTGGACATATTTGGTATGTGGTGCATCTAATCTGGATTTTCTGATTGCTTATACTTTACCAGTTCTGTACTTTATAGGACCTTCATTTACTTCTTTTGCAAGGGATAGAAACCCAAGTAGTTTAAGCACAATAGGAGCTTTTTGGTTTGCATTACTGGGTAGTCCAAGAGGAAGTTCTGGTTTCAGGTTCCGTTGGGACCGAGGGTTCACTTGAGGGTACCAGGGGTTCAGTTGAGACTAGGATTTTGTCTCTCTTTTTCACTTCTTTCCTTCTTGTAGGACTTATTCTCTGGCAGACTTTTTCCACTCATGGTGGGGAAAAATGATTTTTGGCAGTTCTAGGCCTACACTTTCTCTCATAATGCTTGATTTTAGAAGGACATAGAACCCTCCCTTTCCTTTCATTGTTCATTATCTGCTTCTGTAGAGGCACTTTGGCCCTGCTTGGGCTATGTTGTCTCCTCTGGACCAAGCACTGTGTCTGGTGTGATGGGAGAGAGAGAGGGCCTGCCTAGGTCTCATACCCTCTCTTGGGTGGTGGAGGGATCCCATTGTTTCTTAACCATGCCATCTTAAGAGTTATTAGGTGGGAAAGGGAAGTTTCTAAAAGAGGCAGGATAAAACATAACAGATGTCCAAGGCACATTTTATATGTGATAGTTTAATTAAGGTTGATATTGTGGTCTTAGAATGTCAGTGGGTCCATTGAGTGTCCCTTACTGAGCAACTGGTTTTCTGGGTATTATCATCAAAGACATTTAGGTCCTCAGAGGAGGGACCTGTGTCTTTTTTGAGAATTAGGAGAATAAATACCAACATTTGTGCAAAGGGAGGAAAAAGTAGGAAAGCATTATAGGAATCTTGTGAAACATATCATAAAGCTGCTTTCTTCAGACTGCAGAGGCAGTAATTTGGATTTACCAAATGTGTTGTCAAGTCTGGCTTTAGCTTTTCACTTGCCCTGTGGTGTCTCCAGCAGGGCATTGGCTTGGGCTGAGCATACCATCTTTGGCAGGGCTCATAAATGCAACCAGTGCAGGTTGACTTTGGGTGGGGAAAGAAGTACTTTGAAATGTATGGGTATTATTGAAATAACTTTCTATGTACTTTATTACAGGAGAAAACACTCAGTATCGATGACCAAGATTCCAGATGACTGAAATTTCAATTATTCTTTAAGATCTATTTCGTTCAATATTGGTTTTCTAATAATTCATATATTTTTTCTTTAAAAAGAAGAGGAGTATTTTTTAAATAATTATCATGAAGGTTTGAGAATAACACTTAAGATTCAGATACATTAAAAACTTTAAGATATATTTAGATAAGTTAAGATGACTTAATATTTAAAGGCATAATGCTCTTAATTTTCTGTTTGGTCCATTGTGAACTCATGCTGAGCAGGAGACTATTAGTTCCTTGATAGAGTGCTAACTTTTGAAACTTAGATCTTTAATATGTTCAGATTCTCACCCTGAGCTGTTTTTTTGTTTTTTTAAAAGATTTTTTATTTATTTATTTGATAGAGAGAGACACAGTGAGAGAGGGAACACAAGCAGGGGGAGTGGGAGGGGGAGAAGCAGGCTTTCTGCTGAGCAGGACCCTGGGGTCATGACCTTAGCTGAAGGCAGACGCTTAACGACTGAGCCAACCAGGTGCCCCGCTGAGCTGTTTTTCATGTTCAGTAACTAAATGTGAACTTATTTGGACTATTTCCACACCTTTAATGTTATTATTTTTTTTCCTTGAAGTCTTAGTTAAGAGACCACAGTAGGTGGTCAGTTGTGTTTGTTTAATGAAATGATGAGTGTAGTGTATATCAGTGTGCCTAATAAGCAGCGGGTCTATGTCATTTTTCCTATTAAATATCATATTTGAATAACATTTCTCACCAAGAAGTTGAGTAAATTTAGATTTACTAAATTAAATAAGTCATTATTATGTGTTTTCTCTGCACCAGGCACTGCTTAGTTTTTTGGCTTTGAAGTACTTAACTTTACCTTATTTATGGTAAATACTA
The DNA here is from genome assembly GCF_009762305.2 of Zalophus californianus. NCBI lineage: Eukaryota > Metazoa > Chordata > Mammalia > Carnivora > Otariidae > Zalophus > Zalophus californianus. The sequence goes on from NC_045603.1 coordinate 79,919,738, forward strand.
TATTGCATGTGTAATTCCACCATAAGACCAATATGGTAGCCCTTAAAGAGAGAATAGCAATTTATATCTCTTTTGAATTTCCCTGCCGTTCTTTTCAGTTAGAGTATTGATAGTTTGTCTCGAACACATTTATGGATGTGTTTTCTCACTTGGATTTCTGTGCTAGCCTCTAAAGTAGTATCTTCCTCACTCCCACCAGTCTGCTCTCAGCTCGGCCACCAGAGCGATCTTTCTAGAAATAAGCCAGATCACGCTGACCTTTCTCTGCTTCTTCCATGGGCTCCTGTCTCACTTGGAGTAAAAGCCAGAGTCTTTACTATGACCTAGGAGGCCTATAGGATGTGGCCTTTGAATCCTTGACCTCTCTGACCTCCTTTCCAAGAGCTTACCTTCTTCCTCACTGCTGTCAGCCACAATGTCTTCCTTGCAGGTGGTCGAATACACCAAACATGCTCCCACTGGAGGGTCTGCATTTGTGTTCCCTCTGCCTGGAATGCAGATTATCTTCCTCATGTACTTTAAGTCTTTTAGCATGTTTTATGTTTCTTCTTTTTCTATCGCATTTATCCCTTAGCACACTATAAAACTTATGGATTTATTATTGTTTATTATTTGTCTACTCCCTGCTACCCCCAGCAAGAGGGAGTGTTGGTTTTGTTTGTTCTTAGAACAATGCCTTGCACATAGTAACTGCTCAGTAAATATTTGTGGAATGAATTTCCTGATGAAGAGACTTAAATAAATTTTTTCTGAAGTGATTGCCTTACTGGTCAACTTCTTTCAGCAATTAAGGGTAATAATAAGTAGTAATGTTGATGAATATTATGATCGTTAATAATTACTGAGTATGTACTTTGTGCTAGGCATTTATAATCAATAATGTTCATGATGATGATGGCTAACCTTTAGTGAATGTTAACTTTGTACCAGGCATTTTGCATTATCAGATTAGTTAATTTTCAAATCAACTCTATAAAGTTAATACTAGTATGATCTAAATTTTATAATTAGGCCTGAGAAATGACTTTCCAACATCATGTATTTAGTATGAAATTGGTACAATTGTGATATTAGAATCTTAAAAGGAAACATATATTGTTAAATTTATTACTATCCCATTTTTGTCCTGTTCTAGCAGAAGTCAGTATGTCTCCTTGGGAACTTTTATTTGTGGTTATGATTATCACTGTCTGAAGAATTAGTAATAGGATTAAGAGCATCCTTGCATTTAGAGATAAATTCATTACCTGGTATTAAATGCAACATCTAACTTAAGAGTACCACTATTTCTGTCTGCAGGGATTGGAATTTTTTTTTTTTTGTCTAACCTAGGAACAAGGGAAATAATTCAATGCATGCATGCATCGCTTTCTTCAGCTGTTAGACTTATCTGCTTCTTTTTTTTACCTTTGATTTTGCCCTCAGTTGGCTCTGCTTTCAGAGGTCATGTGCTTTGCTTCATTATTTTCAGGTAAGGATTCATTTACTCCATTCCACAGAGGTCTCTACTTTTTAATTAAAACACGCCAAAAGAGGATATATCTCTCATTTCAGCCACAGTTAGACCCTTGCCAATAACACAAATAAGTCTGGGATTATATTCTTCCTGCACAGAAAAGGCTTAAAAGGGGATCTTATGCCCATTGATTCCATCCTTACCAATTATAAGTGTGACTTTAAAATGACATCAGTGTGTTTTTTTTTTAACTCCTATTTATTCACATTTAGCCACTGTTAATTAAATGTTGGAAGCTATGTCTCTGGGAGGTTAATTTTTAAGAGTTTTGAGCTCTTCCCTTTCCTGGTAGTTCTTAGAAATGTCCCAGGTCCTTATTGACTCAAAACAAGAGTCATCTGCTTGTAGTTTTAACAAGGCAATTGTAATACCCTCCAACTTTCTGGAAAAAAAAAAATCCAGTTTCTCATGCTAGAATAACTGTGGGAGTTGGTCTATAGCTGCCAGAGGTTTTTCTGGCCAGGGAACTTCTCTTGCCAACTGTTTCTTCCTAGATATGTTTCTCTTTTATGTGTCATTAGCCAGAAAGTGGTAGATGGATCTCATATTCATCTCCTTTTGGACAAGGTAGCACACTTAAAGGAACAAGGAAGAAGCATGTCCTTATAGCTAGAAAACTTAATCACCAATAGCCTTGTGTTTTGAAGATTTCCAAAGAAGGAAATATTTTTGGCTAACTTATGTTCTGTTTTGCCTAGGAGCTCTTACTGATTGGCTTACTCTTTGAGGTCTCTTTTAGCCATCCACTTCTAGAATGTATAATTAAATGTTACTATATGATTTGCTGAGGGGATGAGCCAAGGATGAACAGTTAGTTTTATCATTATCACATATTTATTCATCTTTCCTGCCTATGATCTTTCTGCTATATCATCATCAACCTCATTTTGTCTTTTGCAATTTGGTTTCTTGACCTTCCTGATCCATTCAGTCATTGAATTATTTTTTGTGTACTGATTACATGCTAGTCACCGTGCTACATAGTGAGGATGTAAAGATTAAAAATATACTCCTGCAAGGGGCACCTGGCTGGCTGAGTTGGAAGAGCATGCAACTCTTGATCTCGGGGTTATGAGTTTGAGCCCCATGTTGGGTGTAGAGATTACTTGCATAAATAAGCAAATGAATGTAAAAAAATATACTCCTCTTGCAGTCCTCAAGGAACTCACTGTTTATTAGAGACATTGTAGCTTAGAAGTAGAATAGTAATAAATATCAGCTTATGAGGGTGCATATCAAATACGGTGAGACCATAGAAGGAGACCCTCTGCCTCTGAAGGATGGATGGGTATGGGCTTTTTAGCTAAACATGAGTGTGTTATGAGCCAAGAGAATAATATTTTTAAAAACCTGTAAATTTAAGCTATATTTTACAAATATAGTAGAAATATGAAAACCATGTGTAGTAATCTGAAAACAGTTGAGGGACCTGGTATATTCATATTCCATATATGCTCAAAAGAAAATACTTTCTCCAGTTTTTGAATTTTATATGTTTCCATGAGGAGTTAACATGTTTTATATATGCCCATTAGGTCAAGCTTGTTATTTATGGGTTTCAAGGCATGCATTCTTACCAAATTTTGTCTGTTTGCCCTATCACTAGTTGAGAAGTGTGTTGAAATCTCTTACTATGATAATGTCTTTGTTAATTGCTCCCTGTAGTTCTATAAGTTTGGTTTTATATAATATGAGGCTATCACATTTAGATTTAGAATTGTTATATCTTGTTAGCAAACTAAAACGCCTCCCATTATATAATAGCCCTATGTATACCGAATAATGCCTTTCTTCTTTTTTGAAGATTTTATTTATCTATTTGAGAGAGAGAGAGCGAGCATGAGTTTTGGGGGTGGGGAGGGACAGAGGGAAAGGGAGAAGTAGACTCCCCACTGAGCAGGGAGCCGAACATGGGCTCCATCCCAGGACCTGGAGATCAGGACCTGAGCTGAAGGCAGATGCTTAACTGACTGAGCCACCCAGGTGCCCCAATGCTTTTTTTCTTAATGTCTGTTTTTCTGATATTATCACTGCGACCATAGCTTTGTTTTGATTAGTATATCTCTGTTATGTCTTTTTCTTTCTTTTTCTTTTTTTAAAGATTTTGTTCATTTATTTGAGAGAGAGAGACACAGCGAGAGAGTGAACACAAGCAGGGGGAGTGCAAGAGGGAGAAGCAGACCCCCACTGAGCAGGAAGCCCGATGCGGGACTTGATCCCAGGACCCTGGGACCATGACCTGAGCTGAAGGCAGACGCTTAACGACTGAGTCACCCAGGAGCCCCTGTTATGTCTTTTTCTATACTTATGTTCTAGGATGATTCTTATAATTATGTTGGTTGGATTTTTTTATCCAGTCCAAAAATCTGCTTTTTTGGGGGCGGGGGGAATCTGTCTTTTAAATGGTAAGTTAAAAATTTAAATTTATTATGATTATTGTTGACTTATTTATATCCTCTTACTTTATGCCTTATATTAATCATAACTTTTCCCTGATTTTTCCTTTTTTCTTAAAATTTTTTTGTTCTGCTTATTTTTCTTTTTATTGTTTCTTAAATTTTTTTAAAGTTTTGCTTATTTTTCTTTTTATTCCTTTCTTCTCTTTCCATTCCTTCTGTATTTATATACTCTGTTTCTGTTGTTTCAGTAGTTAAAAAAAATTATACTCTACATACTTAAGAAAGTATAAAGGTGGGCGCCTGGGTGCCTCAGTCGTTAAGTGTCTGCCTTTGGCTTGGGTCATGATCCCAGGGTTCTGGGATCGAGCCCCGCATTGGACTCCCTGCTCCATGGGGAGCCTGCTTCTCCCTCTTACACTCCCCCTGCTTGTGTTCTCTCTCTCACTGTATCTCTGTCAAATAAATAAAATCTTAAAAAAAAGAAAGTATAAAGGTAATTGATATTTTAACTCATTTGTGTGTAATTCAGAACCATGGGACTATTTCATTCTGAGGGGCAGAGGGAGAAGGAGAGAGAGAATCCTTAAGCAGACTTCTTGCTGAGTGACAAGCCAGATTCAGGCCTCAATCCCAGGCCCCTGAGATCATGACCTGAGCTGAAATCAAGAGTCAGACGCTTAACTGACTGAGCCACCCAGGTGCCCCGTTTTGTCTTAAAACATTCATAATAGTTACCTTATATTTTTCAGTTGATAATACACTATCTATTGTTTTTGCTTATGCATGTTTGTTGCCTTGTCTTATTAGTGATTTAAAAAATTTTTGAGCTCATATTTCTTTGAATTTAATCTACAGCATCACAGTTATAAACTCTGGACAAAGTTTAAAAACTATGTGAAGGTGTGAATGACCAAAAGCAGTAGAAACCTGGGGTAGGGTAGGTTGTCTACACTTGGAGGAAAAGAGTGTCGCTAGGGTGAGTTTTCCATTTTATGGCTTTTTTTTCCTGAGAACACCTCCAAAATGGTGCCAAATTGGTCTTGGTGGCCAAAACTTAGAAAGGAATGTCAATCTGATAGGAGTAAACATCTGGACCTGAACTTTGCCTCGTGAGTCACTTTTACCAGTGCCAATGATTTTCTAGCTCTTGGCAGATGATTGAGAACTGATAGTAGTCAAGGTCAACTCAGCATCACTAAATAATTGATCTCAACTGGTGGAGATGCTCATTCATATCCTGAGGAAGGCATTTTGCAAATGCTTTTGACTTTTATGAAAACAGTAATAGGCAGACTAGGAGAAAATGCTGTACAAACTGACTTGGAACATTACTGGATTCCAAGAGGTCAAGGAGGCAGGGGAGAGAGGATCAAGGAAAGGAAGTTAGATGCAGAACTTCGGAAGATCCGAGAAGAAAAAGTGGGTTAGGGCTTGAAGCTTTCAAAATATATGGACAAATCCTCTCTGAAATCATAGTCAGGTACACGTTTCTCTTTGAAAGGCAACATGTAACTTAGTATCCCCCCATCTCCTCCCCCCTCTCTCCAGTTTCATCAGCATCTGTGCTCTGAAGATAATTGCTTCACAAAATGATGGCTTCTTGCAGTGATTTCTAAAAAGGTTAATATGTGCAAGACGTCATTGCCTTTGGAGTCCACATGATACCGTCCTTTTTAAAAGGTCTTTAAGTCACTCAGGCTAAGTGATAGCAATCATTGAAAAACTTAAACACAAGGCTTCATCCAGTTTTTTAGGGGTTTCCGTGCAGTAGTACTTCAACATTTAGTGTTGATGCTATAAGTTATATGTGATTTAAGTTGATTTTGTCTTTTTCATGGAAAAATAACTGTAGACATTTTAAAGACCTAAGAGCAAGCACAATTTCAACTTTGGAAGAAACCAGTTTTAGAAGTACTAGCAGCCACCAACCTGTGTATGACTGAAATACTTCAATATGGAATTAAGCATACTTTTAATATTTAAACTTAAAATATTTGTTAGTAAAAAATGTTACTGTAGTAAGAAATCTAAAAGGAGAAAATAAAAGAAGATACTGTTAAATTTTATTGGTTTAATTTTTAGAAACCACACATTTCTTTTTTTTTTTTTTAAGGAGAACATTAGCCTTTTTTTTTAGTTTTTTTTTTAAAGATTTTATTTATTTATTTGAGAGAGAGAGAGCATAAGCAGGGGGAGCGGCAGGCAGAGGGAGAAGCGGCAGGCAGAGGGAGAAGCAGGCTCCTCGATGAGCAAGGAGCCTGATGTGGGTCTTGATCCCAGAGCGCTGGGATCGTGACCTGAGCCAAAGGCAGACACTTAACCGACTGAGCCACCCAGGCGCCTGAAACCCCATGTTTCAAATGGCAAACAAAAGTGAAATTAATTCTTCTTGTCCTTATAGACAGGCAAAGTAGGAATATAGCTATGAGTGAATTTGGTATGTTGCATCTGTTTTGCATTTATAAAGTAGAACACTTTTTGGCAGCAAGTTTTGGCAATGGTTATTTCTCTCTTTGCATGATTTGAATTGCTTATGGCTTTGTGCAGGGATTATGTTTGTGAGACCTATCAGTTATAAGGTATGAAATTGGACATCTGAGGAATTTCCTGTTCAGTTACTCTGAATTATGAGACAAATTAATAGGCATACAAACAAGAATCTATAGGCTTGAGGTTTGTTCCTTACTTGGGCAACTTGAGTCCTATAAGTACAAAATGTCCATATTACTAAATGGCAAGATCTTAAGATCTTTTGACACCACGTTCTAAGACAATGATGAGTGAACAGAACAAAATCACATACTTGTACTTTGCTTGGAATGATAAAATAATACATCAACTTAAAAACATTGATACTAAACAGTTAAACATTCACACTACACTGAAAATATTATGTCAGTTTGCTATTGAGGAATGATACCACAAGCCAGCTCTAATAACAAAATAGAAGAAATGAAAAAAACAAACAAAACAAAACAGAAAAAGAAGGAACTTGTGAGATCACAACTGCCCCATTTAAGAAATAAGGTACAGAGAGGTTAAAGGACCAGCGTAGATACAGCTGTTTTTGTAGTGGCAGACCAAGGATTCAAACTTAGTTTGTTTTTTCTTCTGTTCTAGTGCTGCTTCTAAATGAAGGTGAAAGAGGGAGGTAAATAGGTGCCAGGGTTGTGGGGGCTGTGGGGTGGCAGGTGGTGGGGTTTTGTGGGGAGGATGGATAGTTTAGGTGAGCCGCCAGACGATTGCAGAATTTAAGAGAGAAATTTATATGGCCAGCAAAGTGAACCCAGATTTGGGGATAAAGTTATTTGTGGTCAAGTTCTGGAAGTACTTTTAGGGCAATTCCTTTTTTTTTTTTTTAAGGGATTTTATTTATTTATTTGTCAGAGAGCGAGCAAGAGCGGGAGAGTGAGGGAGCACAAGCTGGAGGAGTGGCAGGCAGAGGGAGAAGCAGACTCCCCGCTGAGCAGCGAGCCGGATGCGGGGCTGGATCCCAGGACCCTGAGATCATGACCTGAGCCGAAGGCAGACGCTTAAGGGACTGAGCCACCCAGGTGTCCTGAGGGCAATTTCATCATGCTTATGAACCTAGCCACAATCCTAACCCCCTTTTTTAGTACACGTTTTTGATAATATCCGTTGTGGATTCCCCACTTTCTCTTTCGTCCTAAATTCCTTTTGTTTAAATGTGCTTCAGAGTGGATTTCATTGGAAATGAACTATATCACTTAATGGTACAAGGATCAGATACACATGGTAGGCCAACATCAGGAAAATAATATACTTATTTTACAAAGTACTCAAACTAGAAATAGTTTCTTTTGTGGTTTCTGAAGGAAAAAGATAACGATTGTTAACTTTAAAAATAAAAGTTCTTTTTATCAGCAAAATTGGGTTTATTTGGGAATAACAGAGAATTGCAATTTGGGTCAAGCAGGCTGTGGCAAAACCATAGGCAAGTCCAACAAACAAAGGAGAGGACCATTATTTTATGGAGAAGGAGGAAGAAGTTGAGAGGGATGGTTTTGAAGGAAAGTCCATTGGAGAAAAGCATGAGTCCAGGGTGATGATAGTTTCTCAATGGCTGAGTTTCAAGGGTGGTTGATTTCTTATAGAAGATGCACTATATACATCTTTCCTTTTTGGGGCCTGTAACTGATGATTCTTCCTGTTGATGTTTTTTTCTTTGTTGGAGTCTGTAATTGACAGTTCTTCATGTAACTGACCTTGAGTGGTATGGCTTCCTCTTCCAATCTCCCCTTCCATCCTCCCTACTCCATTTTTGTAAGATTACCCTTTATTCACATGATTAACATATTTCACCTACTATGTGACATTTTTCTTTGCAGTTGGTGGAATAATAAGGGACTAGAGATCAAAGGATAATTTGCTTTCTTTTGGAAATCTTTTAAAAAATCTGATAGCCATGTATTTTTATACAATAATTTGTTTATACTCCATGCATATTTCTAAAATAGCTACTATTTAGTTTTGCCAATTTATGCCTTCTATATCAACGGAATTATATAGCATTTACTAGTTTGGGACTTGCTTCTTTTAAGCTCAACTTTATGTCTTTGAGATTTTTTTATTGGGTTGAAAGGGGCTATATGAGTTATAGTTATTTAAAATAGGCTATCTTGGCCTCTTTCAGGATTTGATATTTTTGATAATTTTCTGAAACACATCTGGATAGGAAATGTTGTCCACCCCTTCCTTATATCTACTTTCAGGCAACTGTTTATTGGTTCCAGTTATTTTTACTGTTTCTATGACTTACCAAAAATAACATTATTGACTTATTCAGTGATTCAAAAAGACACCCATTCACTCAATAATTATTTAGCACCTTCCATGTTTGAGGCCTAATGCTTAAAGTTGGGCATATTATGGTGAGCAAAACAGAAATGACCTCTCTTGGGACTTATAATTTATAGCATTAGAGACCAATGTATAAAAAAATTATGATGGAGTGTGATAAGTTTTATTGATAGAGGATAGCCTAGAGTACTATGGGAATGCAGAACAGGTACTCCTGATCCATTTAAGGAAGGTGAGAGATTTTTAAAAAGATTTATTTATTTATTTGAGAGAGAAAGAGAGAGAGCGAATACAGGAGGGTCAGAGGGAGAGAGAATCTCAAGATTCTCTCAAAATTCTCAGGAGAGAATCTTGGCAAGGAGCGTGGAGCCCCACGTGGGGCTCGATCTCATGACCCTGAGATCACGACCTGAACCAAAACCAAGAGTCCGATGCTTAACCAAATGTGCCATCTAGGCGCCCCTGGAGAGATTTTTAAAAAATACAGATTCTTGGTCTTGATCCCCAGAAATTTTGATTCTGTAGATCTGGACCAAAGAAACTTGTTGTTGTTGTTGTTAGTATTATGGTAATGATTATTATTTTAACTCCCCACATGGTCTAGCCAATTAGCCAAGTTTAGAAAATACTGTGTATGAGTGATTAACATGGGCAGTAATCACGGCAGGGTCTCTTAATGAGCTAGCTAGGGATGGGATAAATGGTTTTTAGATAATTTCTGCCCATAGGCCAAAGGTTGAACTTTGTATTAATCCCTATTCAATTGCAAATTCTTGTCCTTAGGTCATAAAAGTTAACTGCTCCAGTGATGGGTGAGAGAGCCTGCCTGTACTGATGGCAGAACACAGGGAAAGGACCTGGGGTTGTTTAGCTATAAACCCATTGAGAGTCAGAGGTGGGCCTGACTGCCACGGAAGCTCCCATGACCTTAGGACACATAACTGTAAGCATTGTATCAGAAAGAAGGAGGCAAGAGCCCCCTGTGGAGGACTCGTTGGAGGGCCTATCTGGACTCATGCAGATAGTCTAGGATCATATTTAAGGGGGATGTTGACGCTTGGGGGTGTATGAAAAGATGTTGAGCTCCCTGATAAATATCCATATGAGAAAGAATTGGAGAGAAATAGTCTTATTCATCCCAGAAAAAGAAAACTTAGTGTACATAGTTCCAGAGGAAAGAACTGGGACTAAAAAGAGAAAGTTATTTGGGAAGCAAGTCTCATTTTACTCACTGACTAATTTATTCATGTAACAGATATTTAATATTTACTATAAGTCATGCTCGAAGTTGCCAAAGATATAATAGTAAACAAGATGGATTCAGTTCCTGACTTCATGAAGCTGTAACTTACTGGAAGATCCAGACAATTAAGCAGGCAGTTTAATGAAAATGTGATAAGTGCAGTAATGGGAAACACAGGGTGCTATTTCCACTCCATATAAAACACCTCTCTGATATTCATGCTATCAGAGAGATGGTAAATGATGACTACTCTGACCTTGGAGGTATTCAAGAAGAGGCTGTGGGAGTAATGAAGACATTGTGCCAATAACTACTATTAAACTCCTGCTTAGCCTTTAGCATCAATGATGGTCTATGTCTTTGTAACAGACTCACACTCCTTGCTTTTTTCCCCCTTCCTATCCCGTCCTTCCTTTTCTTCCATTTTCATTTGCAATTATTTAAGTCTGTATGATGGAATGATTTTGTGATTTTCACAGATGTTTGTCTATAAAGAATAGGACCAATTCTTAGAACTGAAGTCATTCTTAGTTATTATGTTTTAATCTGGGCTATCATGTAATTGAGGAGAGGCATAAGTGTTTACATAAATGCACTGTGATCTGATTTATAGCTTCAGTTTTTCCCATTCCTCTTGATGATTAACCCATGCAGGTAGGGACTCTTAGTGGGCTTTATAGTGGGGGTCTGTATTTCAGGGGGATGGGTAGGCACAAAGAATGCGTAGAACATCAATGCTGCTTTTCATATAATTTTTATGTGTTCTAAAAAAGATTATGGTTGTTTTGATGGTTATATTTTGAATTCTTAACATGTCTTAAGTAATTAGAAGAGCTGACTTAATTTGTAGCACTTAAGAAAAATTAAGTATTATGTTGTGACATTCTCAGGACTCTCTGAGCCTTTCACATTCAGTGTTCTAGGCTGAAGCTGGACATTGTGGAGGTTTGGGTTTACTTTCTCTTGACCCAATTTGACTTCCTGTTTCTAAGAAAAACAGTTTTAAAGACTTTTAAAAGGAATATCTTACATGCTTGGCAACTCTTGTAAAACCACATGTTAGTAAACCAGTGTGAATGAAGTATATATGAAAAAAAAATCAAAGAAAGAACCATATTGCTCGACCAAGTTAGCATTTTGTTTTGTGGAAATTGGACACCATAGAAAAATTTGGTGATTTAGGAAGTGTCTGCTTTTGGTAACCAGATAAATCAGGAACCAAAAGTTTCATTTTGATTTAGTTAGTTATCCTAATTCAAGGGGACATTTGATCACAAATTGGGGTTTACTCAGTGCTGAGTTGATGCGTACTAGTGATTCTGGTTATATGGGTTTTTGTTTGATTGTGTGTTTTTTTTGTTTGTTTTTTGCAACTTAGGCACCTCCTTTCAAATGAATTCATAAATTTAGAAGAAATTCACATGCATTCTCACAATATCCTGGAAAAAATCCAGTTATTCCTACCACTTAGCCAAAGAAGAAAATGAATATTAGTGAATAAGGTTTGGTAGTTAGATAATTCTCTTTGAACAGGAGGTTCATGTCTCCTGGCTCTCAGGTCAGAGATTGAGCTTCTCTCTTGGTATTGTCCCAGAAATTGGCTTCTAATGAATATTTTAATAGGAATTAAATATGTTTTTGTAACTATAAGGGTGATTTATTCATTTGATTAATATTCACTGAGTACCTAGTATGTGTCAGGCATTCTTTTAGAAGCAGACTGTATGGTAAGAAATAAGGCAGGCAAGTTCTTTGATTTTTTTTTTAATATTTTATTTATTTGAGAGAGACAGAGACAGAGTGAGAGAGAAAGGATGAGGAGAGGGGAGAGAGAGAAGCAGGCTCCCCGCTGAGCAGGGAGCCAGACGTGGGGCTCGATCTCAGGACCCTGAGATCATGACCTGAGCTGAAGGCGGATGCTTAACCAACTGAGCCACCCAGGCGCCCCACATTCCTTGACTTTTATTTATCTATTAAACACTTATTTAAAGGCTTACTATGTGCCAGAAACTATACTAGGTTCTTTAGAGATATTAGGTTATTTAATTGTCCTAGCAATGCTATAAGGTAGGTATCTTTATTATACAGGTGTAAAGAAGGAGGCTCAAAGTCACCCAGCTAGGAAGCGGCTGACCCAGGGTTTGAATGCAGGATTTCTCATTACCACCCATTTTATGGTCCTTCTGTGAGCCTGATCTCCTGAGCTCACACATTCCTTGTTAAAAAACAAACAAACAAACAAACAAACAAACAAAAAACCCCGCCGAACACACACACAGGAAAAAAATAAAGGAAAATCAAAACTATGTAATCTGACCACTGTTATTATTTTGGTGTCTGTGTTCCATTCTTATATGTGTATGTTTAGAGGGTGTGTGGGTGTGTGTTTAAATATATATGATATCTTGTTGGTTTGTTACCACTTCTTTTCATAAACATATTATAAATATTTTGCAGGCCAGTACATTTTAAAAATAAACTTTTAAATAGCTTTACAGTGTTCTATCATTTGTCTATATCATGATTTACCTAACCGGTTTCCTTCCACTTAACCAAAATTTTCAATTTGATAAACCCTGCTTTAATTAGTATCTTTATAACAAAATCTTTTTACAAATTTATGATTGTTAAAAAGTTTCTTAGTGAAAAATGGTATTCATACTCTTTGTAAATATTTATACAGTAGCCACAGGAAGTCTGTGCTTTATGAACATGACGAGGTTATCAATGTCAACATGTTTTGTCTTCCAGGTTAGTGGATGACAGATGTGTTGTGCACCCGGAGGCAGGAGACCTCGCCAACCCTCCCAAAAAATTCAGAGGTAAGAAATAAATATATATATTTTTTATTATGTGACAAGGGCATGAGATTATTTTTGTTTCTTAAAATAAGTCATGTTAAAACTTTATTCAGTGTGACACTTTCACGTATAAATGTGTCCCCTGAAAAGTCTTTCAAAAATTTCTTCATTGTCTTTCTTCTTTTACACATTGAAGGATTTACAAGGAAAGAGTAATTTCAATTTTTGTTTTGCTGGACAATAGTCAGTCTCTTGAAGGGAAATCTTGATAATGAACTCTGAAAGGCTACTTTCCAAACCAATAAATACAGCCAAATATTTATTTATGTATTCCTGAGACAATTATACTATAAATGTTTGTGTTTCATTATCAGCTCTTTATCTTAAATCTCCAAGAGGGTAACAGTGATTTGTTCTCGTAGCTTTTAAAATGTCACTTTGGATGGCATGTAATAACGAATAATTGTCTTAGAACTCCTTTCTAAGTATAATTTTAGAGTTAGCTTGATAATATCAACTGAGACCTGGGCCATAATAGGAGACCGATTGTAACTGGACTGTTATGAAGGAAGGATTAATGGAATCTGCGAAGAAGCATAGACAAACTAAAATCAGCAATTAAAAGCTTGCTCAAATCAATTTCGTAGTTTGTGTGTACTTACAATAATAAAAATAATTTTAAAGCAGCATTCACTTTGAACACACTGTGGAAGCATTCCTTCTCATACTGGTGAAAAGCAGCTTTAATGTGGGATAAAATTCCAGAGAGAGAAAGTGGAAGGGATTCCCCAGAGTCCCAGACCCAAGTCAGGATGTGCTACTTCCTGCATTGGGGAAGGGAAGTGTTTCACATTCGGCAAATGTTTCCCTTGTTTCACTCCCTGTGACAGACACTTTTCCACCCAATTCTCATTATAAGAATATCATATATGTTTCATTTTCTCTATACTCAGAACCTTGCAGAGTGACAAGCCCAATAAATATTTTTTTGAGTTAGATTGGTCACTTTGAAGGAGAACTCCCATTTTTTCCTCCATGTGGAGAAATTAACATAAAACCGGCCGTGGGAGAGACACTGCCCGTTAGAAGCACCCACGAAACTAGTCAGTAGGGACTCTCTCCTTACTCTGGGCAAGTGAGGTGTTCCCTCAACAGCCTTCACTGAGGACAGACTCACCATAAAACTGCCAGCAAGGAGAGTCAGCAGTGCGACTGATGAGTAAATAGTGCTGTGGCACATTAAAGATAAAAAGACAAGTTTCCAAGGCAAACAGGGACAACAAATCTGTCTCTGTAACAGGAAAAAGCATGGGGTTCAGGTTTTGACCGTGCTGCTCACTGGCTGTGTCATTTTAAGTAGGTCGCCTAACCACTTTGAGCCTCAAAGGGCATTTGTCGTTGGCTGGTGAGAGCAAGGGTGGGTCATAACGAGAACAATGCCCCCCCCCCCCAGAGCTTTGTGAGGCTTGAAATCTTCCCAGAGAAGAAAAGTGAAGTGTTTTAAATCATTATAGAAAAGACAGTTAACTTATCATCGAAAGACATAATGTATTTCCTTTTAACATATTTGACTCTGCTCTTATGTTGTACTTTCTTCGAGGACAGGATTCTACTTTTTCCTTGTTTTCCAGGCATTTGCCCATCCTAGACATCCCAAAAGCTAGACATTAGATGCTTTTGGATGAGAGACCCAAACGTTCCCTGGGGTCACATGATAGAACTTGGTTCCCAGGATCGCTCCACACATCACTGCCACGCGATTGGGTATTCTTACTCCTCTGGCAGTCAAGGGAGATTAATCTTTCAAAGATAACCTTCAGGGTTTGTGGCCACCTTTTCTTTCTTTTCCTCTTTCCCGGTGAAGCGAATTGTTTTAAAGCATGAAGATTATTTTAGTGTAATTGAGGGAGACCTGTAGTAACTCTCTGTACCCAGGAGGTAATTATATACAGATGCTTGGTGTCATGTTATTCAGCGGGCACTGGTTCAAAGTATGAATCACTCAGGTGCTCCGTCCTGCCCTTGGAAGGCTGGCTTTTCCAGTAATCTAATACTCTCCATCATTGTCCTTGCTAGTTTGCTCTGATTTTCTACCTCTAGTTGAAGACTAAACCATTTTTCTTATGCCATTCATCATCAGAGAAAGAGAGTTCCTTTTTTTTCTTCTGGGGATTGAGGGTTCCTTTTATCTTAAAGCTCTGACTCTTCTCTGATGATTCTTGGAACCCTGTCATGACAGAGTCCCAGCGGATAATGCCTTGAGATGGGCTTGCCTTGGTCTTCAGACTGCTCAGCAGCCATAAGTGTGCCTTCTTGTCCCAGATGCCTTGTCTTTTCACATAGCTTGTCCTTTTACAGCTCTTGCATCTCACCATTCTCTGCCTGCACGTATTCCCCCTGTGCCCTCTGGCTTTAAAAATCATTGTTCTTTTTCATAGACAGGCCTCCCAGCATTGCCACCCCTGCATTTCCAGACTCCTCGGCCAAGTTTCCAGAGCACCCTCCCTCATTGTTACTTTTTAGATAAGGTGAAGAAACAATAGCATATTGTGGTTCCGCTGCACCTCAGTTCCTCTTGCCTCAGCCATACAAATGATAGTCTCAAATTAATTTGAAAAGATTTTTGTTTTTCATAGTCTATTATTTGTCCGAGTGAACCATACAATTTTAGAGCTTCTAGGCAACTAAAAGTTAATCTAGTGCAACTCCCCCAGTTTTTGGAATGAGGAACCAGAGCTCCAAAAGTGTTAAAGTGATTCTCTCCAATACACACAACTATGCAGTGAAACATTCTTTTGACTGTGTCACATTGCCTCATGTATGAAAAGAGGAAACTGAGTTGTTTTTTTTTTTTAAGATTTTATTTATTTGAGAAAGAGAGAGAGAGAGAGCACAAGCAGGGGGAGTGGCAGGGGGAGAGGGAGAAGCAGGCTCCCTGAGCCTGCTGAGCAGGGAGCCCGATGCAGGGCTCGATCCCAGGACCCCGGGATCATGACCTGAGCCAAAGGCAGACGCTTAACTGACTGAGCCACCCAGACTCCCTGAGGAAACTGAGTTTTAACAATAACTTCCCAAGGGCTATTTAAAACCTGATTGACAGTTATTTTTCAGTAGAAACCACATAGACTAATATTAACAGAAGCACAGTGGCTTTCTCTTGTCAGTGCATAATTCCTCTAATGGTCAAATACTGCCTATTTTCTTAAACTTTGGAATAAATTCAGATGTACAGAGGAGTTATAAAAGTAGTACAGAGGGTTCCTCTTCACCCAGTTGCCCCTTGTGTTAGCATCTTCCATAACCATGGTGCATTTGTCAAAACTAAGAAATTACCATTTGTACATTACTATTGACTAAGTTCCAGACTTCCTTTGGATTTCACCAGTTTTTTGACTACTCTCCCTTCCTCATTCCTGATCCCATCCAGGACCCCACGGGGCATTTAGTCATCCTGCTCCTTAGTCTAATCTGATCTCTGACATTTTCTCAGTCTTTCCATGTTTCATTACCTTGATATTCTTGAAGAATGCTGGCCAGGTATTTTGTAGAATGTCCCCTCATTTGGGGTCTGCCTGATGTTTTTCTCATGATTAGACTGGCGTTAAGTTTTTGAGAAGAATACTGCTGAGGGGGGCACCTGGGGCTCCATCCCAGGACCCTGGGATCATGACCTGAGCCAAAGGCAGATGCTTAACCAACTGAGCGACCCAGGGGCTTGCTTCTCCCTTTGCCTCTCCCCCTGTTTGTGCTCTCTCTTTCTGTCAAATAAATAAAATCTTAAGAAAAAAGGAATACTACAGAGGTTCACTGCCCTTCTCCTTGCAGACATATCAGGGACACCTAATATCAACATGTTTTATTATTGGTTCTATTTTTGACATATAATTTAATCCTTTTCCCTCAGACTAACTTATAGCAGTTGTTTTTGTTGACCTTACATTCTTTCGGTTTTCCTTTTTTCCCACTAGTTCCTTTAGACACTTCATTCCCCACCTCCCTTGCCCTCTACTCTCTAGAAAGCTCTTCTCTGATGTGGATTTTTCCTGAAGTCTGCTCTATTGATATACCTACATTCTCTTTTAGGAGGAGAAGCTGTATGAATCCAGGCAAGAGAGGTTTGTGTGTCCCTTTATTATCATCAGTGTGATAAAACATAGAGGTTATAGAGAACCCAGGAAGCCATCCCTCCAGAGGGACTGAGGGAAGAGAAGATAGCCCCTTCTTCTGGTTGCTTAGATACTCCTCAGGGTTGGCCCATTTGGTCTTGAAATTTCCAACTCTGAGATTCTGTGGTCATTTGACATGTGACTATTTCATAATCTACCATGCCTATCAAGTGGACACATCTGGCAAGCAAATAGTCATCCCCAAGCAGTAAGTCATAATGTTTCCAGAATTAGAATGAAAACAGAGACATCTTCTGCTCTGTGGTGCAATACTAATGTAGGTAGTGAAAATCAGGGTCTTGGGAGAAGACTGATGAGATTATTTCTTCAATTCAGTTCCTTCTCTTCATATAATTCAGGGAAGTTGCTCTGAAGGCTGGGACTCTCACCTTTGCCTCCAGTCATGGAGGTTACACACGCAGGCGCACAAGTGAGAAAGCTATCTTGCTACATAGTAGCTTTGAGTTTTTATGTAGTTGACCACCTCAGTCTTGTCTAACACAGTGATTCTCCAGTATGAGCCAATTATAAATACCTCCTCCACCAGTTTAACTGTTGCTGTGCTGAATTTCTAAAGATTTGGGGTTAGTTTAGTTTTTTGATGAGGGCTGAAACAAGTTCAGATTTGAAATAACTAATGTTTATTGAGCACTTAATACATGCTACCCTGTGCTTGGGGCTTCCTATGCATTATTATGTGGTAATCACAATAACCCTATAAAGTTGGGGGGTGCCTGGGTGGCTCAGTTGTTAAGCGTCTGCCTGTGGCTTAGGTCATGATCCCAGGGTCCTGGGATTGAGCCCTGCATTGGGCTCCCTGCTCAGCGGGAAGCCTGCTTCTCCCTCTTCCACTCCCCCTTCTTGTGTTCCCTCTCTCGCTCGGTCTCTGTCTGTTAAATAAATAAATAAAATCTTAAAAAAAAATAACCCTACGAAGTGGAAATTGTTGCTAGTCCCAATTTTGCAGTGACAGAGTTAAGTATAAAGAAGTTATGTAGCCATCTTCAGGTGACTGACTCCAGAGCTGTTTGTTTTTAATCACTCTACCATACTTTTATTGAATTATCCCCTCCTATAAGTTTTACTTAGTGGTTCTGTACACCCACAAAGATTAAATCTAATCCCTCTTCCACACAACAGCCCTTTGAAGTATTGTTTAGAATGATCACATTTCTGCAGATCTTTCCTTCTACAGGCTTACTTTTTTAAAAGTCTTTCACTTGTGGCCATTCACAAATTCTTCACAGTGATTTCTCTGGTTTTCATTATACTGTCTTGTTTGTTTTCTAGTTAAGGCTCCTGTTTGTCAATGTAATTCTTAGAGGTGTAGAAAGAAGAGAACATAGTACATTTGGGTGCAGTATGATGAGAATTTTCCTCTTTTTGGGATCCTATGCTTGCGGCCCAAGAGTCCTGGGCAGGACTCCCTAACTCACCTCCAGCTGTTAGTCAACCCAGACTCCTGATGCTTTTCATTTGCATCCCTGAATCCTCATGTTCCTCCTCCTGTGCTGTATAATTGGTACATTAGAACCAAGTAGGGAATCTGTTACATTTCATTTTATTAGCATTGACTGGCTTATTATTCTAGCCTGCCACTCACTCTGTCTCTCACTCTAGCTCTCTCTCTCTCAGATCTTAACTCTTATCCAAATTATTTATTCAAATTCCCAGGCTTACAACACCTTGAAATTTGTTAAGTTGGTGAAAGGTAGATGTGTGATCCTCTGAATCCATGTGTTATTCCAGTGTTACTGAATATCTCTGAGGAGAAATAGAGTGTGATTGTGTTAGAGTCTCTACAAATCAGACTTTGGAAGACATGGGAGGTGGTCTCCGGAAGCACGGATGAAGAAGTGGGGGAGAGTGAGACTAGGGAAAGAAAAGGCAACAAATTGTCCATTACTGTCCATCACTGTGGCAACTGGAACTCAGTGCTGCTGGGGCCCTCTGAGACTCCATGAGGACCATGCCTCAGAATCTCCTGCCCAAGGACAGAAAAGCTGGGGCCAACTTCCATCCTCTGTGGGTTACGTGTTGTCCCTAAAAGGGCATTATCACTCTCTTCCACAACATACTTTTGGGCTACTCCTGCTTGTAGCTGAGTCAGTTCTCCAAGAGTCAGGGAAAGCTTTCATGAAGAGAAGAGAGATGGCGGGGGGGGAGCGCCTGGGTGGCTCAGTTGGTTAAGCGTCTGCCTTCGGCTCAGGTCATGATCCCGGGGTCCTGGGATCGAGTCCCACATCGGGCTCCCTATTCAGAAGGAAGCCTGCTTCTCCCTCTCCCACTCCCCCTGCTTGTGTTCCCGCTCTTGCTGTCTCTCTCTCTGTCAAATAAATAAATAAAATCTTAAAAAAAAAAAAAAGAGAAGAGAGATGGGGGAATTGGAGGTTGGAGGCTGTTAGCATGCTGGAAACTGTCCACTGTAGTTGTCAGTGAACTTGGGCCTGAAGACATAGTCACATTACTTGTGCATGCTCAGAAGTTTCACCCGTTTCTTATTTGAAAGACCCGCAGTTAGGCTATATAAACTGTATGAGGGTAAAGACTGTGATAGCCTTGCCTTCTGGGGAATTACCAAGATCAAGAACAGTGCTTTGCATATTGTTGGTGCTGAATTAATTTTTGTTGAATGAATGAAATTCTAGAAAAAATTGTAATTCTTTTTTTATTATGTTAATCACCATACATTACATCATTCATTTTTGGTGTAGTGTTCCATGATTCAGTGTTTGCGTATAACACCCAGTGCTCCATGCAGTACGTGCCCTCTTTAATACCCATCACCAGGATAACCCATCCCCCACCCCCTCCCCTCTAGAACCCTCAGTTTGTTTTTCAGAGTCCATAGTCTCTCATGGTTCCTCTCCCCCTCCCGATTTCCCCCCCTTCATTCTTCCCCTCCTGCTATCTTCTTCTTCTTCTTCTTTTTTTAAAAAATATGATGTATTATTGTTTCAGAGGTACAGGTCTGTGATTCAACAGTCTTTCTTAAAGGCGATATAATTTCAGGTCTGTTGTCAGATACTTTTTTGGGGTCTTAACACCACCCAGCATATAACAAAGTTGCTGGTTGATTAGTTGTTTTATAATAAAGCAATGTGTAGACCTGTTATTTTGTTATAGTCTTAAAATCTAGTCCTCTAGATTTAAGTTCATTGGTGTCAAGGGTGCATTCTAACATATTAATCTGTAGGGTGAATAGTGGAAGATGAAAACGTCTACATGTATCAAGTGGAGTTTTTTTAGGTTATAGCATTTTGTAGTTTCCTACAAAGAAGTCTAGAAAATTCCAATGGATTTCCAAGCCAAAAATTACATTGTTTATACAAAAAAAATCTTTAAAATCTCCAGTTGAATGTTACTGCTGCACTGATCCTGTGTATTTGTGGTAGGTCATCATAGTAAGAACCTTCTATAGCTAAGTCCATGTTATTAAACTCTAAGAAGCAGTGGAAACTGGATAATAAGTTTACTCTTCTCAGTGAGGTTTCAGAGAAGGACCAAAGGATGAAATGAAAATAGATTGCTTTTCCTCTTTGTTTCTTCTGTTGGAGCTGGTCAGGATTGTAAAAGTGCTTGCACTGTAAGATGCATCAGTCTGTATTGGAGGAAGTTGCTGTGGTTCTGAATGGTCAAATAGGATGACTTTGGAAGTCTCACGAATTGCTATTTAGGGCAGCAATCGCACAATTAATTTTGTATCTAAAATGTATATGGCACATGGACTTTGATTTGTGGCTCTAAGCTGTGAAGTTTAGTTCTCTCCTTTAAGAGTAAGAAGTGACAGGCAGAAAATGAACACTTGTGATGTGCGTGTTTCATGGCGTTAGGACAGCAGTGACTCCCCCACTTTCTAATCATCTCTCCAGGGTCCAATTTTCCTGTGCTGCTAGCCCTTGTGTAAAAGTCTCCCTTCCAGTATTGAGTATGAAGTTGGTTATGTGTCTACATTCCTTGTAAATATCGAGTAAATACCCTTTGTGAGAATTTTAATAACCAAGACTACTCTTTCTGAGACAGAAAGTTCTAAATGTTGAATTTCTTAACTTTGAGTGCTTATGTTGGCCTTTATCCATGTTCTTTGTTTAATTCTGAATAGCCCCATTTTACAAATGTGGAAACTACACTTTAGAGAAGTAAAGTAACATGTTTAAGTTCACACAGCTAGGAACTAGGAGGTGAGGCAAGTTTGTTTCAAGCTGGTGTTCTTCAACATTATCAGGTCTTGGGATACTTTTATTTATTTATTTATTTAAAAAAAATTTTTTAAAGATTTTATTTATTAATCTGACAGAGACACAGCGAGAGCGGGAACACAAGCAGGGGGAGTGGGAGAGGGAGAAGCAGGCCTCCCACAGAGCAGAGAGCCTGATGTGGGGCTCGATCCCAGGACCCTGGGATCATGACCTGAGCCGAAGGCAGACGCTCAACAACTGAGCCACCCAGGCGCCCCTCTTGGGATACTTTTAGTAGAGATTTATTCAATATCCATTGTGTGCAATGCAGTATGTGAACTTGTTGGTATGGTTCAAACGAGTCAGAAATGAATGCTGCTCTCAAGGAATTTATAATCTAATGAGGGAGATAAGATGTGTATAGAAACAATTACAGCACAAGGTGGAAGCGATAAAGACTAAATAGAAAGGTGTGGTGAAGGTATTGTAGGAGGATGGAGATTTTAATTTCCTGTTTTGAGAGATGAAGAAAGCTTCTTAATAAAGATAGCATTTGACCTGTAGCTTAAAAAATTTGTACCCACAGGGAAGGGAGATCTAAGTTTTTCAGGATGAGGATGAACCTTTTCATAAAAGTAGTTCCTAGGGTAATAGTTAGTATGCAAAGCTGAACTGCATCTTTTTTTCAAACAATGACAGAACGCTTGGCATTCTTTCAAGTATAATGTGGAGATGAAAGCACTCAGTCATTTACCCCAATACATTTGGTCTTCTAGGAGGTAGACAAGTTAGCCAATGATACTGAAATGTGACCAAGCCTACTCTCCTGCTACCATTGCAGATGTCACATTTATTTAGTTTTCACTATAGGTCAGGTAATGCTTCATATTCTGTTAATCCATGTGATCCTTGCATAACCCTAAGAGGTATGTATTATTACTGACACAGTATATCTGCATGAATTAGATAGGTGCTACACCAGAAATAAAACAAGCACCACCACCATGGCTTATATAAGATAGAAGTTATTTCTCTCTCATTTCATAGTTCCTAGGTGAGTGGATCAGAACCATCTTGGCAACCCTACCATCCTCAACACATGGCTCCCAAATTTGTTCCATTTATCAGCATTTCCCAGTCAGTGGAAAGGGGGGGAGGGGGCACCTGGGGTGGCTCAGTTGGTTAAGCGTCTGCCTTCAGCTCAGGTTGGGATCTTAGCATCCTGGGATCGAGCCCCACATCGGGCTCCCTGCTCAGTGGGGAGTCTGCTTTTCCCTCTCCCTCTGCCTCTGCCTCTGTTGCTCTCCTTGCTCATTTTCTCTCTCACTCTGTCTCTCAAATAAATAAGATCTTAAAAAAAAAGAAAGGGGATAAAAGGAATTCAGGGCAAGTAGATTTTTCTTTCAGGAACATCTGGAACCTCATATATCACTCCCACTCACATTTCATTGTCACATGGCATATTGGGTCAAACGGTGGCCCCCAAAGGTAAGTCCATGTCCTAATACCTGGATCCTGTGAATGTTATCTTATTAGTGAGGAAAAAAGAGTCTTTGCAAATATAATTACGTTAAGAATCTTGAGATGAGATCATCTTGGATTACCCAGGTGGGCTCCATATCCAATGACAAGTGTCCATGTAAGAGACAGAAGAAGAGAAGACACAGAGGAGAAGGCCATGCAAAGACAGACACAGAGCATGCAGTTATGTTGCCACAGGCCAAGGAGGACCTGGGGCCACCGGAAGCTGGAAGAGACAAGAGAGGATTGTTTCCTAGATCCCTCAGAGGGAACATGGCTCTGTCGACACCTTGACTTTGGACTTATGACCTTCAGAGCGACAGGAGAATACATTTCTGTTGTTTTTTTAGCCATCAAGTTTGTAGCCATTTAGTATGGCAGCCACAGGAAACAAATATATTCGGCCACATTTTGCTTTAAGGAAGCTGAGGAATGTGGTGGTTAGTGGGCTGGCTATGTGCCTACCTAATAGGAGTTCTGTTACCGAAAGGAAGAAGAGAATGGATATTGGGGGTGAGGGGTAACATTCTCTGGCACATCCCATTTTATAGCTGAGGAAATTGAGATTGGAGAAGTTAAGTAACTTGCTCAAGGTTATACAATGAAAAGGAAGCAAAGCTTTGATTGAAATCCAGACCCTTAACCATTAACTGTACTGCTTTTAAGCCCAAGGGGCTTTGGAAGCACAGAGAAGAGGACTGTAATTTGTTTAGGAATTCAGAAGAATGGAGGTGAGCTGGAGCTGTGGAAGAAGGAGCGGTTGTTAACCAGATGGAATGGAGGGGGTGCAGGAGAAAGAAGCATTTCTGGCTGAGGTGCAGAGGAGTGCAGTGGCATGACCCATGTGTGTTTGTGACTTTTAAGAATGTTTAAAGCTTAGGAGAATGTGGAAGAGTGGCAGAGACGAGCTTGGAGGAGGGTCAGATGCCTCATGGCCTTGTATGCTGCACTGAGGCATTTGCTATTTATGTTAAGACAGTGGAGGACTATTAAAGAATTTTAAGCTGGTCTGAGACATGATCAGAATTGAAATTTTGAAAGACTGTTTTCTTGCATGGAGAGGTTGGAAATATAGGATGGGATATCAACTAGGAGACTATTAAAAATAGTCTAGAAAATTTGGTAATGGAATAAGCTAGCAGCTATGGATGGTGAGAAGGGGATGTATTTGACCATATTAGGGCTAGATGACTAATTGTATGTAGAAGTGGGGTGGGAGGTGGAGGTGAGGGGAGCGTGTGTCCCAGAATTCTCCCAGGTTTCAGATTTGGGCAATGTAGTAGATGGTAGTAGCATGTATTGAAATATGGAATACAAAAGAAACTACTTGATAGGGGAAGGTAATTATATCAGCTCTTTCTATCTTACTATCTGTCAAAACACCCCCAAACTGAGTGGCTCACTTAGCATCCATTTGTTTAATTCATGAATCTGTGGTTCGTTGGCTGATTCTTTTGTTCTGAGCTGGCCTGGCTGATTTCTGCTGAACTTGCTCATGTATCTTTGGGTATTTTGCAGCAGGATGGTCTAGGATGCTTTCACTCACATATCTGCCAGTGGATAGGTTGTTGATGGGGGTGGCTGGGCCATGTGTCTCTTATTGCCTGGCAGGCTAGCTCAGATTCTTCACATTAGGATAGTATGACACCAGCAAGAAAGGGAAAACACCAGTGCCCATCACTGTTCAAACCTCTGCTTGTGTCACATTAGTAAATGTTCAGATGCAAAGAATGGAGACATTGGCTGGACCTTTTGACAGGCGGAGCTGCAAAGTCACTAGAAACAGGACATGTATACAGGGACGGGAAGAATTTATGGACCTTTTTGCAGTTTACCACAGTAATGAACTTGGTTCTGGCATCCTTTCTGCCAGAGAGGTAGATTTAGAAGATTGCTGGATATATTGACCTGGAGACTCAGAAATCTAGATGGAAAAATAGAGATTTGAAATTGATTACAATGTGGATTGACTTTAAAGCTGAGAGTGAGAAGAAAAGAGTACCCTAATTGGAATCCCGGGGAATATCAACATTTAAGGTGCCAGAAGAAAACATCACAGTATCTCTTGACACAGGACCAGAGCATGGGGACCCAGCTAGATGGGATGGCAGGCACAGGGGGCCTTCCTAAAGGAAAGGATCAGAAATATTCACAAAGGAAACGAACCATGTTCACTGAGAAACAACTGGCAGATTTGGAATTCTTGTTCAGCAAGAACCCATACCCCGCTCCCAGCCGTCAGAAAGAAATGGCCTTGAAACTGGAGATACATCCTACCGTACTGCAGGTTTGGTTCAAGAACCACAGAACAAAAGTTAAGAAAGCCAAACAACAGCAATTAGCTGGGGTGGAAGTCAAGACCAGCTCTTCCAAGAGACACACGGATGCCACTCCAGGAACCCCCCATGGTACCTACCCTGCTTCCCTAGTTTATACAGCTCACCCCATACCTTCCTCCCAACTCAGCATATGCTCCAATTTTAAGGCTCTCCCAGACCATCTTTTGGCCACAAAATAGTCCATTTCGGCTCCTGCTGAGATCCTAACATCTACTCGCTATGTCCCATTATGGAATCCCAAATTCTTTCCACAAGCTTCACTGCTAATTCTTTGGGTTCTTCATCTCCACAAAGAACTTAGTGAGCAAAGCCAGACACAAAAGGTCACCTACTGTAACGATTCGCAATGATTCCAGACCAGAGATAGAGTAGAGATCTACGAAACATGGAGGCTTTTCAGAAACGGGCTTCATAAAAAGAAAAGAAGACCCACAAGTGCCTGTGGGGTGGAATTGAGTGGCAAGAGTCCCTCAACAAACTATTGCAATGGTGATGTTTCATGTTGTAATTCGGATGGCAGGAACCTGCATGTATAAATTCATCCAAAGACACAGAACTGTAATATTGTATAACATACACCACAAAAAAACAATCACGTGATAGGACGGAAGTCAGCTAATGCTACGGCAGTAACCATTTTGCAATATATAAATGTATCAAATCAATACATCATATACCTTACACTTGTGTCTCAGTAAAGCTGGAGACAATTTTTTTTAAAGATTTTTTATTTATTTATTCATGAGACACAGAGAGAGAGAGAGAGAGAGAGAGGCAGAGGGAGAGGCGGGCTCCCAAGGAGCTGGGAGCCCGATGCGGGACTCGATCACAGGACCCTGGGATCATGACCTGAGCCGAAGGCAGACACCCAACCATCTGAGCCACCCAGGCGCCCTGGAGACAATTTTTAAATTATATCTCAATAAATATATACAGTGAGACTACTAAAAAAAGAAAAAAAAAACATCACAGTATCAAGAGCCACCATGAAGTACGACTACAAAAATGGTTGAAATTTAAAAAAGGGGCGCCTGGGTGGCTTAATTGTTAAGCGTCTGCCTTTGGCTCAGGTCATGATCCCAGGGTCCTGGGATCGAGCCCCACATTGGGCTCCCTGCTCAGCGGGAAGCCTGCTTCTCCATCTCCCACTCCCTCTGCTTGTGTTCCTTCTGTCGATTTGTCTCTCTCTGTCAAATAAATAAATAAAATCTTTAAAAAAAATACTGAAAATACCAAGTGTTGGCAAGGATGCAGGTCAGCTAGGACTCTCATACATCGCTGGGGGTGTATAAGATTCTATAGCCGTTTTGGAAAAGAGTTTAGTACTTTCTTATAAAGTTAAATATGCACATACTATATGACCCCCAAATTTCACTCTTGGATATTAACTAAAAGCAGTGAAAAATTAAGTTCACACAAAGATTTGTACATGAATGTTTATAGCAAAAACTGGAAACAATCAAAATCTCAACTGGTCAATGGATAACCAATACATGCAGTGGTATATCCATATAATGGAACATTACTCAATAGTAACAAGAAATGAAGGCTTGATATACCCAACAACACAAATGAATCTCAAAAGTGTTTATCTAAGTGAAAGAAGCCAGTCTCAAAGGACTATGTAATGTATATTGCATTAATATGCCATTTTGGAAAAGGCTGAGGCAGGAGGGATGAATTTAGCCAACTCAAGATAGAATAGCCCTGAGGTGGTTCAAAGTTCTGTTGACTCAGAAGTACTCTCTTAACTTCACTGAAAAAAAAAAAAAAGAAGTCTCTCTACTCTACACTTGTGT
Source organism: Zalophus californianus (assembly GCF_009762305.2). NCBI lineage: Eukaryota > Metazoa > Chordata > Mammalia > Carnivora > Otariidae > Zalophus > Zalophus californianus. Next base: position 79,946,521 of record NC_045603.1, read on the forward strand.
GACTGTTTTTTTTTTTTGTTTTTGTTTTTGTTTTTTTTTGCCTCTATGGCTGGCTGTTTGGGAAGATGGAGAGACAACTTATTCATTCAGATGTCTTTGCCTATCCTTGGTGAGGTCTTCAGATATTTACATGATACAGTATTAATTTTGGGGAAAAGAATGATCCTTATGGTAACTATTTTATTTAATTAATTTATTTTTTAAATTTTTAAAAAAGATTTTATTTATTTATTTGACAGAGAGAGACACAGCAAGAGAGGGAACACAAGCAGGGGGAATGGGAGGGGGAGAAGCAGGCCTCCCACGGAGCAGGGAGCCCGACCCAGGGCTCCATCCCAGGACCCTGGGATCATGACCTGAGCTGAAGGCAGACGCTTAATGACTGAGCCACCCAGGCGCCCCTATGGTAACTATTTTAATCACTTTTATAGGATGTTTGCTCTTCTAAATGATCTGGAGGGTTAGAGGTTTTCTACCTATGTAATATTTATTATTAACTTTGTATTCCTTAGGAAAGTAATCCAATTATTTTATTCCAGTGGAATTTCCTATAGGAAGTGCATTCTTTTTATAATGTAGTTTCCAGGAACACATTATGGTAAGAAGCATGGACTGTTTCTAGAACTGAAACTATGGCTCACTCAAAAACTCTTCAGGGAAGTAACTAGAAGTGATTTTTTAAAAAAGATCTATTTATTCTTTGAGAGAGAAAAAAATGTGTGTTGTGGGGGGAGGGCAGAGGGAGAGAATCTCAAGAAGATCCACCGCCCACCACAGAGCCCTATACAGGGCTCCATCTCATGATCCTGAGATCATGACCTGAGCAGAAACTTAAGAGTTGGTCCCTCAGTGGACTGAGCCACCCAGGCGCCCTGAGAGTAGTGATTTTTAAGCCATTTCTCTTGTCCTCTCTTGTCTGGTCATATAGTAGGCATATTAAAAGGCATGTTAAAAAGTCAAATCACTTCAGTTTTCTCATGCTCTATAGCATAAAGTATCTACATGTGGGAGAATGTCATATATGTATTTGTTAAGTGGAAGTATATGTGAATTAAGATTGTACTTCTATGGTTTATGGTAGGTGGGCCATACTTGTTTCACTCTCTTATGAGTATTAAATAAATTAATACAAGTTATATTTTGTTTATGAAAGTCTCTGTGTAGCTCCATAAAGCTTACTAATCATTAACTTATTTAAGCTACCACTGAGATAAAAGATTGATTTGTACATTGTGTATTCAAGTTCAAGTAAACTGCCTCTCCTTCCCAGGTGTTGATTTAGTGAGTAAGCCATTTGAAGATCTTCTTTCATCAGGTGCCCTTGTTTACATTTTGTGGTTTTCAAGGTAAATACAGCAATTTCAGAATAAAGCAAACAGGTGCAGGCGGGTGGCATTGTTTGTTTTACAAATGCATGGAAGTAGTTTGGAAACTCTGTCTTTTAGAGAATAAAGTAGGTAAAAACCTAAGAAAGCAGCCCTCAAAAGTAGAGAGCCAGCCTCACTTGGCAATGCACCACTGATTCACCCTTGTTCTTCTTGAGCCTTGCTTGTCCTTTTTCAACTGGGGACCCCTACAAAGAGAGATAGATGTCCTGAAAATGAAAGTGGTGGCTCCCCAGGAACTCACTGAGTCTTGGTACTTCTCTAATGTTTTGCTACATGGCTGGCTGCTGTGTGTGTGTGTGCATGCGTGTGTGCAGGCATGTGTGCGTCAGTCTTCCACTGGATGGACTTAGAGGTGGTTAAACTTAAATTTCCGGAGGCTCTCAAGGGACATGTGGAACTGGAAGATAATAAGCTTTTTAAAAAAATTTTTATTGTTATGTTAATCACCATACATTACATCTAATAAGAGTGTCCTATCTTGAAATCATAGGTATAGGGAGGCTAAAATTGGCTTTTAAACTAGCATTTTCTAAATGCCAGAAGTTTCAGTTCCTGTTTAGAAATGGGGCTGCTGAATTCGTCACTCGGATTCTATTTAGAATACTGAATGAAGCAAAAGTACAGCTGTAGTTGTCGAAATCTTCACAGTTATGCGACTTTCCCTCTGACGGTATCTGCATAATTAAATACCTCGATGTGGGTAAATATTAGAAGGAACGGAGTTAAACTAAGTTAATTGTGGGGCGCCTGAGTGGCTCAGTCAGTTAAGCGTCTGCCTTCAGCTCAGGTCAAGATCCCAGCGTTCTGGGACCAAGCCCCCCATTGGGCCCCTTGCTCAGTGGGGAGCCTGCTTCTCCCTCTGCCTGCGGCTCCCCCTGGTTTGTGCTATCTCTCTGACAAGTAAATAAAAAATAAAATCTTAAAAAAAAAACAAAGTTAATTGTGTGGCTAGGTTGGGAGTTACATTCTCTAATGTTATCATATAAAAGAAAAAATCCAGTACCTGAAATGTCATGTTAAAAAAAAACTGTGTGACTGTCCAGGGGGCAAACATAAAAACAAAGCAAAAACCACCCGATTCAGTGTAACTAATATTTTGACTTAAGACATTAACGATGGAAATTCTTTAATTCCTATTTCTTTCTCACCTTATTTTCTTTCTTTATCTTTGGCCAACATTGCTAGTAAAATGAAAGGCTGGTATTGCCATTAATTGGCTTATGCATATGTAAACCAGGAGAACAAGATAGTTCCCTACTTTCATCCTAACACAAGGGACTGGTTGGTAGCACTGTTCTAGAGTCTTATTTGGATATATTACCTGTCCCTTCCTTGCCCTCCTTAGTAAAATTTATTCAACAACCTGGAATTCAAGGTTTCATCATTTAAATAGCCTAGAACTTATAAATAGCCTAGAAACACTGACTTAGTTGAATAAAACCTTTGGGATTTGGGAACTAATCACTTTTTACAGAGAAAGCAAAAGCAACCAGGAGCACTTAACATGTGCCCTGTGAGCCATGCCATCGTGGTGTATAGCAACCAGGCTAGCTGGAGGCAGTACCCTTGTGGTTGCCACAGGCCATAGGAGATGGTCAATGCACAGTGTGAATCAGGTAACAGAAGAGATAGAAGAACAAAGGCCTTCTTGTGGTTCTGTAGCTTGGTGTCCTCAAGGTCCTTTCAGGATGATCTGTAAGATCAAACTTTTTCATAATGAGACTAAGACATTATTTGCCTTTTTCATTCTCATTCTTTCTTGAGTGGATAGTGGAGCTTTCCAGAGGCTACATGAAGTGTGGTGGTGTCACCTCTCTGTTGGCTAATGAAATATGTGCTTGTGTTTTACTGCATTGTAAAGTTCTTAATTTGTCATACAATGAATATAGGTAGAAATGGCCCACAAAAGGAAATCTCTTTGGGGTTCTCAATAATTTTTAAGAATGTAAAGAGGTCTTGAGACCAACAAGTTTGAGAACTGTTTGCTAAAGGAATAGTCAGGTAGCAAGAATTAGGAATAAATTTCACGAAGCTATGGGAAAAGGCATGTGTTAAGAGCAGTGGATAGACAGGGAATAGGCAAGAACTGTGGTCAGGAAAAGTAATTAGAAATCAGGATGCCAGCAGGTATACCAAGGAGGCAGAACAAAATGAGGGGACAGGAGAAATATCTATTTTCTATGTGCTTTTCAAGGTTCAGCTTAGTATCTCTAGCACTGTGCCTACAGTAGGATAGGCCTGTGATGAATATTTGTGGAAGATTGAATTTTTAAGTATAAAGATTGTAGAACCAATTAAAAATTTGACAAACATATGAGATGCAGTGTTTAACACAGTAATACTTTTAATGGAGGGAATAAATATACAAAAGGGGGAAAAAGATTTATACATCATTATGTGTCCTAAGTGGGAATTTAATGTTTTCAAGGTAATATTTAATGACATTAGAAGATGTGAAGTGTAAAAAAAGCTTTATGTGAACTGTATATATTTATATATACAGTTTATATAAATGCATTTCCAGTTACCTAAAATATGATATGCCTATGTAAGTGTGTATTTTGGTAAATGTATCTAACTGCCTGTCTCTCTAAGGATATACACCAAAATGATAAACATGGTTAACCCTGGGGTATGAAAAGAGGTGGGATTTTTTTTTCTTTATACTCTTTAGATTTTCCCACTTTTTTTCCAGTGGTCATTTATCAGTTTATGTTCAGAATATTTTATATTCAGAAAAACCCATGGTTTTTTACACACAGACATACACACACATTTTTTTAGGCCAGTAGAAAAAAAAAAACTGGGGTTGTTTCATATCATAATATCTTTATATCCCAGGCTCAGAATTTTTTTTTGTACTTTTTCACTGACTATGTGAGGCTCTTGAATGTCTGGAGGCAGCACAGGCAGGTGAGAATTCCAGGGGGTGCATTGGCAGCCAAATATTGCTGATACCAGAGAGAAAGCACGAATTCAAGAAGTTGCTTTAAAACCAAATCCAACAATACATGAAAAAATCATTCACGATTAAGTGGGATTTATCCCCAGGATGCAAGTGTGGTTCAAGATTTATAAATCAATCAGTGATACATCACGTCAACAAGAGAAAGGATAAAAATCATATCATTTCAATAGATGCAGAAAAAGCATTTGACAAAGTATAACATCCATTCATGATAAAAACCCTTAACAAAGTAGGTTTAGAGGGAGCACACCTCAACATAATAAAGCCCATATATGAAAAACCCACACCTAGTATCATCCCTAATGGGGAAAAACTGAGAGCTTTTCCCCTAAGATGAACAAAACAAGGATGTCCACTCTCACCACTTTTATTCAACATAGTACTGGAAGTCCTAGCCACAGTAATCAGACAAGGAAAATAAATAAAAAGCATCCAAATTGATAAGGAAGAAGTAAACTTTCACTGATGACATGAAACTGTATATAGAAAACCCTGAAGATTCCACCAAAAAAATACTCAAACTGGTAAGATAATTCAGTAAATTTATAAGATACAAAATCAATATACAGAAATCTGTTGCATTTCTATACACTATAGTGAAGTAACAGAAAGTAAGAAAACAATCCCTTTTACAATTGTATCAAAAATAATAAAATACTTAGAAATAAACTTAACCAAAGGTGAAAAGTTTTCTGTACTCTGAAAACTATAAAAGATTGATGAAAGAAATTGAAGATGACACAAACAAATGGAAAGATATTCCATGCTCATGGATTGGAAGAACAAATATTGTCAAAGTGTCCATACTACCCAAAGCAGTCTACAGATTTAATGCAATCCCTATCAAAATACCAACAGCATTTTTCACAGAACTAGACAAATAATCTTAAAATTTGTGTGGAGCAACAAAAGATCTTGAATAGCCAAAGCAATCTTGAAAAAGCTAAATAAAACTGGAGGTATAACAATCTCAGATTTCAAGTTATACTATAAAGCTGTAATAATCAGAACAGTATGTTACTGGCACAAAAATAGACACATAGATCAATGGAACAGAATAGAGAGCTCGGAAATAGACCCATGATTATATGGTCAGTTAATCTTCAACAAAAGAGAGAACCATGTGCAACAGGAAAAAGTCTCTTCAACAAATGGTGTTGGAAAAACTGGACAGCAACATGCAAAAGAATGAAACTGGACCACTTTCTCACACCATACACAAAGATAAACTCAAAATGGATTAAAGACCTAAATGTGAGACCTGAAACCATAAAAATCCTAGAAAAGAGCACAGGTAGTAATTTTTCTGACATCAGCTGTAGCAACATTTTTCTAGATATGTCTCCTGAGGCAAGGGAAATAAAAGCAAAAATAAACTATTGGGACTACATCAAAATAAGCTTCTGCAAAGCAAAGGAAATGATCAATTAAACTAAAAGACAACCTACTGAATGGGAGAAGATATTTGCAAATGATATCCAATAAAGAGTTAGTGTCCAAAATATATAAAGAACTTATACAACTCAACACCCAAAAAACCCAAATAATCTAAGAAAAAAATGGGCAGAAGACATGAACAGACATTTCTCCAAAGAGAAATGGCCAACAGACACATGAAAAGATGCTCATCATTCATCAATGGGGAAATGGAAATCAAAACCACAATGAGCTATCACCTCATACCTATCAGAATGGCTAAAATCAAAATCAGAAGAAATAACAAGAGTTGGTGAAGATGTGAAGAAAAGGGACTCTTTTGCACTGTTGGTGGGAATGTAAATTGATGCAGCCATTGTGGAAAACAGTATGGAGGTTCCTCAAGAAATTAAAAACACAACTACACTATGATCCAGTAATCACACTACTGGGTATTTACCCCCCAAAATACAAAAACACTAATTCAGAGAGATACAAGGACCCCTATGTTTATTGCAGCATTATTTACAATAGCCAAGATATGGTAGCAACCCACGTGTTCACTGATGGATGAATGGATAAAGAAGATGTAGTATATACACATACAATGGAATGTTATTCAGCCATAAAAAAGAAGGAAATCTTGCCATTTACCACAACATGGATAGAGCCAGAGAGTATAAATGCTAAGTGAAATAAGTCAGACAGAGAAAGACAACTACTATATGATTTCACTCATATATGGAATTTGAGAAACAAAACAAGGGAGCAAAGGAAAGAGAGAGAGAGAGACAAATACAGAATCAGACTCTTAACTATAGAGAACAAACTGATGGTTATCAGAGGGAGGTGGGTGGGGGAATGGGGGAAATAGGGAATGGGGAGTAAAGAGTACACTTCTCATGATGAAAAAAATTAAATAAAATGATAAAAAAGGTGAAATGACCATACATAAAAACTAACTCAAAGAACATCATGAGTTTAAATATAAGAGTTAAAACTATTAAACTATTAGTGGCAAACATAGGAGTAAATCTTCGTGACCTTGGGTTATTTAGTGATTTTTTATACTGACATCAAAAGCACAAGCTATAAGAACAACAAAAAATAGATAAACTGGACTTAATCAAATTAAAAACTTTAAAAAACTTCTGTGTTTCAAAGGACAGCGTCAAGGAAGGGTAAAGACAACTCACAGTCTGGAAGAAAATACTTGCACATCATGTATCTGGTAAGGGACTTATATCTAGAATATATAAAAATCTCTTACAACTCAATAATAAAAAGATAAATAACCCAATTGAAAAATGGGCAAAGAATCTGAATAGATATATCTTCAAAACAAGATATAAAAATGGTCATTAAGCACATGAAAAGATGTTAAATATCATTAGTCATCAGGGAAATGCAAATAAAACCCACAACAAATATCAGGTCACACTTGCAAGGATGACTGAAATCAAAAAGGCAGATAATAACATGTGTTGGTGAGGATGTGGAGATCTTAGAACCCGTATACACTGCTGGTGGGAATTTAAAATAGTGCCTATTTTACATTTGGACTTTGGAAAAGAATCCAGGAGTTCCTCAGAAAGCTAAAATAGAGTTACTGTGTGACTTAGCAAATCCATCCGTAGGTATATACCCAAGAGAGATGAAAACATATCCACACAAAAACTTGTATACAGATGTTCATAGTAGCATTATTTATAATAGCCCAAAGTGGAAACAACCCAAGGGCCCATCAAATGATGAATGGGTAAACACAACAAGATAAATCCCTTCAGTGAAACATTTTAGCCATAAAAAGTCATTTATTTATCCATAAAAACTAATGAAATACTTATACATGCTAAAACGTGGATAAACTTTGAAAACATTATGCTAAATGAAACAAGCCAGTCACAAAAGACATTGTGGGATCCCATTTATATGAAATATCTAGTATAGGTAAATATGTAGAGATAGAAAGTAGATCAGTGATTGCCTAGGAATGGGGGAAAAGGACTTGGGGTTGATGGTGTTGAGTACAAGATTTCTTTTGGAGGTGATGAAATATTCTTAAATCAGTTTATGGGGATGTTAGCACAACTCTACGAATACACCAAAACCACTGAATTGTACACTTTGTTTTTTTAATTTTTAATTTTTTTTAGATTTTATTTTATTATGTTATATTAGTCACATATAATACATCATTAGTTTTTGATGTGGTGATCCATGCTTCATTGTTTTTGTATAACACCCAGTGCTCCATGCAGTATGTGCCCACCTTAATACCCATCACCGGGCTAACCCATCCCCCCACCCCTCTCCCCTCTAACACACTCAGTTTGTTTCTCAGAGTCCATAGTCTCTTATGGTTCATCTCTCCCTCTGATTTCCCCCCCTTCATTTTTCCCTTCCTTCTTCTAATGACCTCCATGCCATTCCTTATGTTCCACAAATAAGTGAAATTGTATGATAATTGACTTTCTCTGCTTGACTTATTTCACTTAGCATAATCTTCTCCAGTCCCATCCATGTTGATGTAAAAGTTGGGTATTCCTCCTTTCTGATGGCTGAGTAATATTCCATTGTATATATGGACCACATCTTCTTTTTCCATTCATCTGTTGAAGGGCATCTCGGCTCTTTCCACAGTTTAGCTATTGAGGACATTGCTGCTATGAACATTGGGGTGCATATGGCCCTTCTTTTCACTACATCTGCGTCTTTGGGGTAAATACCCAGTAGTGCAATTGCTAGGTCATAGGGTAGCTCTATTTTTAATTTTTTGAGGCACCTCCACACTGTTTTCCAAAGTGGCTGTAGCAACTTGCATTCCCACCAACAGTGTAGGAGGATTCCCTTTCTCCACAACCTCTCCAACATTTGTTGTTTCTTGCCTTGTCAATTTTTGCCATTCTAACTGGTGTAAGGTGGTATCTCAATGTGGTTTTGATTTGAATTTCCCTGATGGCTAATGATGATGAATATTTTTTCATGTGTCTGTTTACCATTTGTATGTCTTCAGAGAAGTGTCTGTTCATGTCTTCTGCCCATTTTTTGACTGGATTATTTGTTTTTTGGGTGTTGAGTTTGAGAAGTTCTTTATAGGTCTTGGATATCAGCCCTTTATCTGTAGTGTCATTTGCAAATACCTTCTCCCATTCCGTGGATTGCCTGTTTGTTTTGTTGACTGTTTCCTTTGCTGTGCAAAAGCTTTTTATCTTGATGAAGTCCCAAAAGTTCATTTTTGCTTTTGTTTCACTAGCCTTTGGAGATGTATCTTGAAAGAAGTTGCTGTGGCCAATGTCAAAGAGTTTACTGCCTATGTTCTCCTCTAGGATTTTGATGGATTCCTGTCTCACATTGAGGTGTTTCATCTATTTTGAGTTTATTTTTGTGTATGGTGTTAGAGAATGGTTGAGTTTCATTCTTCTGCATGTGCCTGTCCAATTTTCCCAGCACCATTTATTAAAGAGACTGTCTTTTTTCCATTGCATATTTTTTCCTGCTTTGTCAAAGATTATTTGACCATAGAGTTGAGGGTCCATATCTGGGCTCTCTATTCTGTTCCATTGATCTATATATCTGTTTTTGTGCCAGTACCATGCTGTCTTGGTGATCAGGGCTTTGTAATATAGCTTGAAATCGGGCAACATGATGCCCCCAGCTTTGCTTTTCTTTTCAACATTTCCTTCGTGATTCGGGGTCTTTTCTGATTCCATACAAATTTTAGGATTGTTTGTTCCAGCACTTTGAAAAATGTCATTGGAATTTTGATCAGGATGGCATTGAAGGTATAGATTGCTCTGGGTAGCATAGACATTTTAACAATGTTTATTCTTCCAATGCATGAGCATGGAATGTTTTTCCATCTTTTTGTATCTTCTTCAATTTCTTTCATGAGTGTTCTGTAGTTCCTAGAGTACAGATCCTTTACCTCTTTGGTTAGGTTTATTCCGAGGTATCTTATGGTTTTTGGTGCTATTGTAAATGGAATCGTTTCTCTAATTTCTCTTTCTACAGCTGCATTGTTAGTGTATAAGAAAGCAGCTGATTTCTGTGCATTGATTTCATATCCTGCCACATTACTGAATTGCTGTATGGGTTCTAGTAATTGGGGGTGGAGTCTTTTGGACTTTCCACATAAAGTATCATGTCATCTGGGAAGAGAGAGAGTTTGACTTCTTCTTTGCCAATTTGAATACTTTTATTTCTTTTTGTTGTCTGATTGCTGTTGCTAGGACTTCTAGTACTATATTGAACAATTGTGGTGAGAGTGGGCATCCTTGTTGTGTTCCTGATCTTAAGGGAGAGGCTTTCAGTTTTTCCCCCATTGAGGATGATATTTGCTGTGGGTTTTTCATAGGTGGATTTTATGAACTTGAGGAATGTTCTCTCTATCCCTATACTCTGAAGGGTTTTAAGCAGGAAAGGATGCTGTATTTTGTCAAATGCTTTTTCTGCATCAGTTGAGAGGATCTCTCCTCTTATTAATGTGTTCTATCACATTGATTGATTTGCGAATGTTGAACCACCCTTGCATCCGGGGGATAAATCCCACTTGGTCGTGGTGGATGATCCTTTTAATATATTATTGGATCCTATTAGCTAGGATTTTGTTGAGGATTTTGGAATCCATGTTCATCAGGGATATCGGTTTGAAATTCTTCTTTTTGTTGGGGTCTTTGGTTTGGGGATTAAGGTAACGCTGGCCTCATAGAATGAGTCTGGAAGCTTTCCTTCTGTTTCTATATTTTGAAACAGCTTCAGGAGAATAGGTATTATTTCTTCTTTGAATGTTAGATAGAATTCCTCAGGGAATCCATCAGGCCCTGGACTCTTTTTATGGGGGGAGGTTTTTGATCACTGCTTCAATTTCGTTAATGGTTATTGGCCTATTCAGGTTGTCAATTTCTTCCTGTTTCAGTCTTGGGAGTTTATAGGTTTTCAGGAAGGCATCCATTTCATTGCTCAATTTATTGGCATATGGTTGTTGATAATAATTTCTAATAATTATTTCTATTTCCTTCATATTAGTCATGATCTCTCCCCTTTCATTCATAATTTTATTAATTTGGGTCCTTTCTCTTTTCTTTTGGATAAGTCTGGTCAGTGGTTTATTGATCTTATTAATTCTTTCAAAGAACTAGCTTCTAGTTTCGTTGATCTGATCTGTGTTTCTGTTTTCTAATTCATTGATGTCTGCTCTAATCTTCATTATTTCTCTTCTAATGCATGGCTTAGGCATTGTTTGTTGCTTTTTCTCTAGTTCTTTAAGATGTAGAGTTAGATGGTGTATTCAGGATTTTTCTATTTTTTGTGTGAGGCTTGGATGGCTATGTATTTCCTCCTTAGGATGACCTTTGCAGTATCCCATAGGTTTTGGACCGATGTGTTTTCATTCTCATTGGTTTCCATGAATTGTTTAAGTTCTTCTTTGATTTCCTGGTTGATCCAAACATTCTTGATCAGAGTGGCCTTTAGCTTCCCAGTGTTTGAATTTCTTCCAAATTTTTTCTTGTGATTGAGTTCCAGTTTTAAAGCATTATGGTCTGAGAATATGCAGGGAATAATCTCAGTCTTTTGGTATCGGTTGAGACCTGATTTGTGACCCAGAATGTGGTCTATTCCAGAGAAAGTTCCGTGTGTGCTCAGGAAGAATGAGTATTCTCTTGTTTTACAGTGGAATTTTCTGTATATATCTTTGAGGTCCATCTGGTCCAGTGTGTCATTCAAAGCTCGTTTCTTTGTTGATTTTCTGCTTAGATGATCTGTCTATTGCTGAGAGTAGAGTATTGAGGTCTCCTACAATTAACGTATTGTTATCAATATGACTCTTTATTTTGGTTAACAGTTGGCTTATGTAGATGGCTGCTCCCATGTTGGGGGTGTAGATATTTACAATCGTTAGATCTTCTTGTTGGATAGACTCTTTAAGAATGATAAAGTGTCCTTCTGTGTCTCTAACTACAATCTTTAGTTTAAAATCTAATTTGTCTGACAGAAGAATTGCTACCCCAGCTTTCTTTTGAGGTCCACGTTGAGAGTGATTATTGAAAGATATGAATTTATTGTCATGTTGCCTGTGAAGACCTTGTTTTTATAGATTTTCCCTGAAAATTTCTGTTGTATATCACTCTTGGGGCCTTTCTCGTTTTATAGAATTCCCCTTAATATGGGGGGGTTCTTGCAGGGCTGGCTTTGTGGTCACATATTCTTTCAGTTTCTGCTGGTCTCAGAAGCTCTGCATCTCTCCATCCATTCTAAATGATAGCCTTGCTGGATAAAGTATTCTTGGATGCATTTTCTTCTCGTTTAGTACCCTGAATATGTCTTGCCAGCCGTTTCTGGCTTGTCAGGTCTCTGTGGATAGGTCTGATGTTATTCTGATGTTCCTCCCTCTGTACATAAGGAATCTTCCACCTAACTGCCCTTAAGATTTCCTTTGTTCTAAGATTTGCAAGTTTTACTATTACATGCTGGGGTGTTGGCCTGTTTTCCTTGATCTTGGGAGGGGTCCTCTCTGCCTGTAGGACATGAATGTTTGTTTCATTCCCTAGATTAGGGAAGTTCTCAGCTATGATTTGCTCAAATACATCTTCTAGTCCTCTCTCTTTCTCCACCCCCTCAGGGATCCCAATAATTGTGACATTGGAACCTTTCATGGTGACACTTATTTCTCTGATTCTATTTTCATGGATTCTGAGTTGTTTTTCCCTGGCCTCTTCTTTTCCCTTCTTACCTATTTTTTTTAAAGATTTTATTTATTTATTTGACAGAGAGAGTGAGAGAGCACAAGCAGGGGGAACAGTAGAGCGAGAGGGAGAAATAGGCTCCCCGCCAAGCAGGGAGCCCGATGCAGGGCTCGATCCCAGTACCTGGAGAACATGACCTGACCTGAAGGCAGACGCTTAATCATCTGAGCCACCCAGGAGCCCCTCCCTTCTTATCTATTAATTGGTCTTCTAAGTCACTAACTCGTTCTTCTGCCTAAATTTACCCTAGCTGTTAGATTGTCTAGATTAGATTGGATCTCATTGATAGCATTTTTAAGTTCTGCCAATTCAGCTTTCATTTCTGTCCTTAGAGACTCTGTGTTGCCATTAATCGATTTCTCCGTTCTAGGTATCGTCTTCACAATTGCTAGCCTGAATTCCATCTCTGACATCTTGGTTATATCTGAATCCATTTGTAAATCTGTGGCATAAGTCATTGTCTCTGAGTCTTTCCTATTTTGGGGGTTCCTCCTCCTAGTCATTCTGTTGAGGGGTGGTTGAGGGAATGTACGGAGTCCAAATTTTGACCACAACCCAAGCAAGATGCACCTGTTTTATAGGGACCTTAGGGTTGCTGGCCTCTTCTTTTCCCAGCCTTTCTTCTGGGGAAGGGCCTGGTGCGCTGTTACTCAGGCAGTCCTGCTGGGCAGAGTTGCCCTGCCCCTGTGATGGGGGATGGGCTCAGTGGAAACCGGTTTTTTGGGGCTTTTGTTCTCTGGTGGCTTTCCCTGGTGGCTTTCTGCATCTCTTCTGAGAGTCAGAGCAAAAGAGATTGTTTCCAACCCTTTCCAAAAGATCGCAGTCTGTTCTTCAGTGAGCTCTGCAGGCCACACTATCTGCGTTTCTGTCTGTGCTGCTATAAACTTCAGTGTCCTGGGTTGTGCGCCCCTCAGCAGTGCTCCCAGTCCTTGCCTCCATGTCGGGGCACATCTCTGCTCTTTGTGCTTCTAAAACTGAGCTCCACCACTCTGGGTTTCCGTCAGGGGGGCTGCCCTAAAGTCCTTTCCTTGTCACTACTGGTCTGCAAATCTGTGTCCCGTCCCCAGCGCGGCTGTCTCACCAGCAGTGTAGGATCCCCATGGCTCCCTCCCCTGCCGTTTATCCTCTGATATCTGCCCACGGAATCATGGCTCCCTGCTTCATACCTTGAAACCAAACGCCTGCAATATTCTGTTTGTCGAGATCTAGATCTATCTTCTTACATCTCAGGCTGATTTTGTGGGTGTTCAGAGTGGTCTGTTAGATATCCAGCTCAATTCTGGGGACCGGTTGGAATAGGGTCCCCTACTCCTTGCCATCTTTTCCCTCTCTCCTGAATTGTACACTTTAAAGGAATGAATTTAATGGTAATTAAATTATATATGAATAAAACTGTTATAAAAGCAGAAGGTATGGAGCTAACATGTGATAAAATGTTAAAACTCACAAATAATTACAAGTTGAAAGAATTTGGTGTACCATTATGTCTGTCCAGGCAGCCAAATATGTAAAAACTATAGGCTTTAAAAAAGGCTATGCTTTGTGGAACTAGGCACTCTCACACTGGAAGAGAATCTATAAATTGGCACAGACTTTCTGGAAAGCTGTTAGATGAACCAGACATAGTTTATAAGGCTTGGCTAAGGGAGGAAAATATAAAATAACCAGTAAGCAAAGAATTCTGATCTTAAATGTTAAATAATAAAGTTCCATCTCTACATGCTCGTGAGTACAAGTTCAATGATGAACTAGCCCATAAAATGTATTACTAACTCATAAAATGTATAATTAACATAGTTTGTTGAGTCAATATAGAATAGGGGAAATTTGAGGACAATTTTGATGTGTGTCCCATAGAAAATACTGGCTATTTTGTTGGGTTTTCACACAAAATTCTTGGTTATTGCTTAAGTTCCATTTACACAAAGAAGTGTTCTAAGTTCAGTCAGAGTTTCCTTACAGTCCGATCTGACAACAGATCTAGATAGAAAGACCTGATAATCTTAGTCAAAACCTCTGTTCCAGTTTGGTTTTAGAGTTGTCTAGAAGTGGTCAAATAATTCGCAGAAAAAATTTTAAAACTGTGTTCCTCATAATAGCTAACAAGGGAAAACAATAAAAATATTCAACAACTTAGGGATGGGTTAGTAAACCATGAAGTATCAATGCCATTAAAAAGAACCGTATACTTCTCTATACACGTTCATGGGTATAAATTTCCTCTACTAAAGGAAAAGCTTCACAACGGGAGAAAATATAACCGTCTTGTTCATTTTTCATCCCCAGCAAATACAGTGTTTGGCACATACTAGGTACTCAGTAACTCACTAATAAATAAGTCTGGAATATTTTATTTTTTGTTAACAGTTTTTCTATATATTTGAAGTATTTCATCATTAAAAATTAAAAAAAAAAACCCAACAATGTACCTACCTTTATTGTTACTATATAACATTTTGTTTTTAATAAGGATTCATTGTTTTATGTTTTTTTTCATTGTTTTTTGAAATATTTTCCTTTAAATTTGTTAGGCTATCTCAAGTAAAAAAAATAAAATTGTTAGTATAATGAAAAAAATAAGAGCAGCACATACTTTTTGTCATCATAGAATATTAGGAGCTACTATTTGGTGCAGATTCTAGTTGTTCAATCAGTGTCTCAATCCACAATTCACAATCCAGGGCCAATGATCAGTCTTTCTGCTTTCTGGTGGAAGGGCAGAATTAGGGTGTTAGGATATTTTTGGGGGGGAGGGGAGAAGGAGGGGTACAGGGAGAGAGAGAGAATCTTAAGCTAACTCCATGCCCAGCACTGAGCCCAATCTCACAATGCTGAGATCATGACCTGAGCTGAAATCAAGAGAGGGATGCTCAACCTACTGAGCCACCCAGGTGCCCCGGGTATTAGGATCATTTTACAGTTGAAACAAAAAGCCTGAGGAGTAAGAAAGCAAGAGTGCAAAGGTAACTACTCCTCTTGCTTGATAATTACCACTTGGAAGAGTAGAAAGGGACGAGGAAAGATAAGAGCTGCCAATATTAGACCGGCATCAGCTTCCTCCTGTTTGTCTCCTTCCTGTAGTTGTCCTTGTCACACTGTGGGCTCTGCCACCTATAAAAGGCTCACTTCAGCCCTTAGGGACATTATCCAAGGCTAATTCCATTCTTCTTAAGGCTTAACAGATTTATATTCTGCTTTTTTCATTTCATTATAAGTACTTTCCCATATAGCTATAAATTCATTATAATTATCATTTATCTTTGAAGTCACAATATCCTAACTTAAAAAAACTTCTATTGTGAAGTAAGGCATACAAAGATATAATGTATACTTTTGTGTGTATGTGTATAGATATGTGTGCCAATATATGGACATAAATTTTATAGATATAGTAACAGAACTAACTGGGCAGAGCCCAAAAGTAGCCCTGCTCTCTCTCTCTCTTTTTTTTTAATGGACACCATTTTTAGAGCAGTTTTAGGTTCATGGCAAAATTGAGTGCAAAATACAGAGAAGTCCCATTATACCCCTTGCTCCCTCACATGCATAGTAGCGTCCCCCACTGTCAGCATCCACTACCAAGAGTGGTACATTTGTTACAGTTCATTAACCTATATTGACATAACATTATCACCCAAAGTCCACACTTTACATTAAGGTTCACTCTTGCAGGTGTATGTTCTGTGGGGTTTGACAAATGTATAATGATGTGTATCTACAATTATACTATCACACAGTAGTTTCTGTTCCCTAAAAATCTTCTGTGCTCTATTTATTCATCCTTCCTTCCATTCTAAACCTGTCAACCCCTGATGCTTTTCTGCTCAGTTTTTTTAAGATGTAATTGACATACAACATTGCATTAGTTTAAGGTGTACAACATAATGATTGGATATGTGTATATATATATCAAAATGATCACCATAGTAAGTTTAGTTAACATTCATTACCTCCATAGTTACAATTTTTTTTCTTGTGATGAGAACTCTTTTGAAAAGATTTTTTTAAAAGATTTTATTTATTTGAGAGAGAGCACGCAAATGCAAGTTGGGGGAGGGGCAGAGGGAGAGGGACAGAGAGAATCTCAAGCGGGCTTCACGCTGAGCATGGAGCCTAGTGTGGGGCTCGATCCCACGACCCCGAGATCACGACCTGAGCTGAAACCAAGAGTCAGACACTCAACTGACTGAGCCGCCCAGGTGCCCCAAGATTTTATCCTTTTAAGTGGGGCCTGTACTTTTAACCCTGAGATCAAGAGTCGCATACTCCACCAACTGGGCCAGCCAGGTGACCCTCTTGTCATGAGAACTTTTAAGATTTACTTTCTTAGCAACTTTCAGGTATACAATACAGTATTGTTAACTGTAGTCATCATGCCGTACATGACATTTAGAGAACTTATTTATCTTATAACTGGAAGTTTGTGCCTTTTGACTGACTTCATGTACTCTCCCTAACCCCCTCCCACCACAGCCACCAGGAATCTGTTTTCTGTTTCTATGGGTTCAGTGTTCTTAAACTCCACACGTAAGTGAGATCGTGCAGTATTTGTTTTTCTTTGTCTGACTTATTTCACTTAGCATAACGTCCTCAAAGTTCATCCTTATTATCACAAATGGCAAGATTCCCTTCCTTTTTAATGGTTGAATAATACTCCATCATATATGCCATTAATGCTCCGTTTCAATAACATTCCATTGTATGTGATATATACCACATTTTAAAAATCTGTTCATCTGTTGATAGACAGGTTGTTTCCATTTCTTGGATATTATAAATAATGCAGTGAATGGGAGTGCAGATATCTCTTAAAGAGTGATTTTGTTTCTTACAGATATATATCCAGAAGTGAGATTACTGGATCACATATGGTAGTTCTATTTTATTTTTAAAGATTTATTTACTATTCTATATATAGAGAGGGAGAGCATGCGTGGGGTGGGGGGAGGGGCAGAGGGCGAGGGAGAGAGAATCTCAGGCAGATGCCCCACTGAGCACAGTGTCTGAGGGCAGGGCTCCTTCCCACGACCCTGAGAGCATGACCTGAGCTGAGAGTTGAATGCTTAACCAACTGAGTGACACAGGCACCCTGGTAGTTCTATTTTTAATTTTTTGAGGAACCTACAAACTGTTTTACCTAGTGGCTACAACAATTTACATTCCCACCAACGGTGCACAATGGTTCCTTTTCTCCACATCCTCACCAACACTTGTTATTGTTTGTGTTTTTTGTAGCCATTCTAACAGGTGTGAGGTGATACCTCATTGTGGTTTTGATTTGCATTTCCCTGATGACTAGTGATGTAGAGCACCTTTTCATGTGCCTGTTGGCCATTTATGTGTCTTCTTTGGGAAAATGTCTATTCAGATTCTCTGCTCATTTTTTTAATCAGATTGGTTTTTTCTTTTCTCTTTTTGCTATTGAGTTGCGTGAGTTCCTTATATATTTTGGATATTATTCTCTTGTTAGATACATGATTTGCAAATATTTTCTCCCATTCTAGCCTCTTGCCTTTTTCAGAGTGCCATGTAATTGAAGTCATACAGTATATAGCCTTTTCAGATTGATTTCTTTTACTTAGTATATGCAATTAAGGTTCCTCCAAGTCTTTTCATGGCTTGAGAGCTCATTTCTTTTTAGTGCTGAATAACAGTGCATTGTCTGGATGTGCCACAGTTTCTTTATCCATTCATCTACCGAAGGACTTATTGGTTGCTTCTAAATGTCAGCAGTTATAAATAGAGCTGCCATAGACATTTGTGTGCATATTTTGTGTGGACATAGATTTTCAATTCATTTGGGTAAATACCAAGGAACGTGATTTCAGGATCAGATGTTAAGGGTATATTTAGTTTTGTAAGAAACCACCAAATTTTAAAGTGGCTGTACCATTTTGCATTCCCACTAGCAATGAATGAGAGTTCCTGTTGCTCCACATTCTTGCCAGCATTTGATGGTGTTAGTGTTTTGGATTTGGGGCATTCTCATATGTAGTTGTATCTCATTGTTGTTTTAATTTGAATATTTCATATGAAGTTGAGCATCCTTTCATATGATTATAATACCATCTGTGAATCTTTTTTGGTGAGGTGTCTGCTTAGGTCTTTTGCCTAGTTTTTAATTGAGCCATTTGCTTTCTTATTGTTGAGTTTTATGAGTTTTTTGTGTATTTTGGATAATAGTCCCTTATCAGATATGGGTTTTTTGGGCAAGTATTTTCTCTCATTTTGTAGCTTTTCTTCCCATTCTCCTAGCAGTGTCTTTTGCAGAGCAGAAATTGTTAATTTTCATGAAGTTTCGCTTATCAATTCTATCTTTCATGGATTGTGCCTTTGGTATTGTATCTAAAAAGTTATCACTATTCCCAAGGTCATCGAGGTTTTCTCCTATGCTCTCATCTAGGAGTTTTATAGTTTTGCATTTTCATTTAGGTCTGTGATTCATTTCGAGTTAATTTTTGTGAAGGATGTAAGGTCTGTGTCTAGATTTTTTTTTTTCTTGCTTGTGGATGTCCCAGCACTATTTGTTGAAAAGACTGTCTTTCCTTCATGTACTGCCTTTGCTCTTTTGTCAAAGGTATAGTTGACTATATGCATGTAGGTCTGTTTCTGGGCTCTCTGTTTTGTCCCGTTAATATATTTTCTAATTTTCACAAATATCATACTATCTTGATTACTGTAGCATTATACTAAGTCTTGAAAGTTGGATAGCCCTTCTCTTTCCTCACTAAGGACAAATTGAGCTGAGGGCAGGAAGATGGATACCAAAATTTCACCTTTTATATAATAGAAGCTAGGTTTGAAGTTTTGGCTTTAAGTATTTTGGCCCAGTGGGTGTGCTAATTCTGAATTTAGAATCAAGCAGAACTCTCTACCAAGTCATAGGCAGCATTCAGGTACTCAGGAAGCCTCTTCACTTCCGCAAGCTCGGGTAAACACAAGGGTGGAAAAATGCCACAGTTTCACTATTCGACTTCCTGTCACCAGAAAGAAGCAATAATAGTGGGGAAGAAAGTCTTCACTAATGGTACTATAAGAAAAACACCAACATGAGTGCCTGCCAACCAGCTTAAGAACTAGAACCTGCAAATACCTTGGAAGCCCCCTCTGTGCCCCTTACTTTACTGTGTCTGTTCCCCCTTTCTTCTCCCACAAAAGTAACTGCTATCCTGACTTTTGTGTTAATCATTCTCTTTCTTTGTTTTTTTTTTATTTATGGCCTATGCATGTATTCCTAAATTACATGGACACAACTTATTGTTTTCTGAGCCCATGAACTTGGACAGAAAAAAATTCCATCTTATTTTCACCAGCCTTTTTTTTCATGAGTTTCATTATTTTTGCCAGTTTATTGCCTTTGATTATGGATGTAGGTAATAAAATATTATTGTGAGAAAAGGGCTTTACTAGATTGTCAAAGGCCCATGGCGCATTCTTGCTAGGGTATTTCCCGAGGAGTAGCATTGCTGGATCTTGGAAAACATGTTTTCACACAATTACTGGGAACTCGGCAGACACTCCATTCTCTCCTTTCTCACCAGGATTCCCCATCTGTCACCGAACACAGATAATATGAGTGCCTGTTTTCTCAGTTCTCCAAAGGATGGTACCTAATCAGCCCATTCTAGATACAGAGGAGAGGTTAATTTGTTATATACAATGAATTCCTTAAGGTATTAGGGCTTACTTCTGTTCTGGAACCACAGTTTTGGCATTCAGGTTTTGGTGGGGATCTTTTTTTTTTACTGCATTGGTGTAAGAGAGTCAGACCCTGGCTCTGCCACTTACTAGGAAATTTGGCTTTAAGGGGCTACTTCATCTCACTCCGTGTCAGTATACACACTGTAAAATGATGGTGATATAGACATTCAGGGGTTATTTGAAAATGAAATAAAATAGTTTGTGTAAAGTAACTAGCATGGTTGCTGGCAAAGGTAGGATTGGTGAGGGTTGTTTTTTTCTTAACCCGCATCCCCTATATTATAAGAAATCAGAGATACAGATGTTTAGATATAGTTAAAATTTCCTTCTTTTCTTTCTTTCTTCTTTGAAATGCTGACGGTTGTTTTTAATTTCCTACTTATTATTTCAATGTAATTGTAGTTGATTCTGGTGACCTCTATCTTGCTATGGGTTTCTTTAGTTCAGACTTCATTGGGATTAGTGGGAAGAGTTCACAGTAATCACTGGCAGCTCTAGAAAAGATGGTGTGGAAGTCACATACTGTGTTCCCGGGCTTGCCAAAAGCTGCTGTTCCAGTGTCTTGCGCACTCTCCTTTAGTCTTGCTTCGCCACCTGTGATTATGTGCTAGTCTTTGAAGGCATTGTTCTCACCTTTCATGAGGTAGTTTGTGTGTGCCAGCTCATAGTATTAGTAATTTTGTACTTAATTTGTCTAGATTTGCTTGGTGTTTGCAAAGCGAGGGTAATTTCCTTAGGTAAGATATAATTTACAACAGAATGACACCTCACAATTTAAATAGCAGCTGTTAAGGGAAGCCAGACGGTTACAAACTACTCCTTCTGCCCTTTTGAAAAAGAGGTATGCAGTGATGAAATGAATAATGTATTTTAGAACATACCCATGTTTCCTACTGTGGCTTGATGTACATGGATGAAGGGAAAAAAACCCTCCTCATTTGAATTTGTTTTCAAATGTAACACCAGTTAGATTTCTGTGAGGGAGTTTTGAAAGAATATCTGTCTTGTTACTAAGAGAAGGAAATTCTTTCAGCTAGTTCACGTAATGCATATGGCCCACTACCCACTTCTTGCGAGGAGTATTTCTTTTGAAAGGTGAGAATTTATATGTCTGCATCATTCATTGATTTGTAAAGTATTTATTGAACACTTCTTAAGTGTTAGGTATTTTGATAGATACTGGGGATCTTATTGTAAAATAATACAGATACTGTTTCTGCCTTTATGCCCTCATGGTGCAAATGGCCTATGATGTCCAGAGTTTAAACTTGGCCTCCTGACTTTGATCACAGAGAAGACTATATGCAGAGTTGGATGTGGCCCACAAAATATGAACAACCTGTTGTTTGAAAAACCAGAGGTTTTGTAAATATTTCCTTTGATAGTTCCCTTGGCATTTAAATAAGAACATTAAAAAAGAATGCTGGCTGATTTCCTCTTCTCATCCATGTGTCCAGGTCAAAAGATGGGTATGTGGCTTGCAGCTGGAGAAACAACCATAATGGAACCTGAAACTCAATAGGATAGTGCAACTACTGGGTCAGATATCTTGTTCTCTCTGGAGCTTCCTTCACAGTCTGGTCTGTGGATTTTTTAGGAGCCATCATGGTTAGAAAGACTGTGGGGGAAAGGCTAGTGTTAAGGTGGGGAAATCCTTTCTTCTTCATTTAGGGCAATTGATCTTGACAAATCAGTAAGTAAGGGCCAGTTGCAAAGCAAAAACAACACACAAAGGGGGGAAGTTAATGTGAACTAACGTTAATAATCATCTATTATGTACTGGGTAGTATTTGTTTATTTCTAAGTTTTCCTGTTCAATATATATATATATTTAAAGATTTTATTTATTTATTAGAGAGAGAGAGCACAAGCAGGGGGAACTGCAGGCAGAGGGAGAGGGAGAAGCAGGCTTCCTGCTGAGCAGGGAGCCCGATGCGGGGCTTGATCCCAGGACCCTGAGATCATGACCTGAGCTGACGGCAGACGCTTAACCAACTGAGCCACCCAGGTGCCCCTCAACTTATATTTTTGAATTGAGAAAAGAAGACATCAATGTATATTAAGTGGATATTTAAAATACAGATTTATATCCTGTGTTTAGTTAATGAAGAAAGAAGATTAGAAGTGGGAGATAGAGGGTGAGAAAGATAAGAGAGGATGAGGAAGAGATTGGCTCTCCGTGACCCAAGGAAAGAGATGGAAGAGAGAGCCATGTGGAAGGGAAAGGGGGCAGGAGAGGTGCTCAGCTGGACTGTTAATTTGGGCATTTTTATTCAGAATCAAATTTTAGTAATTACTATTGTCCTTTGGATTCTAATTAATTCATAAGTAATTATTCTCGACACTTCTAGAACTGTCTTTGAGTTTCTACAAATTCTTAAGTAGGAGAGTCCTGGCAGCTGCCTCCTACCCTCATTTTACCATCTTGCACTTTTGAAAGAGGTACTTTTTTTAAGGATTCTGCTTAAAGCATTATCACAACATAGAGTAATTCTGAAGAGTTGCATAAAGTCAGAGATGAATTTGGATCAATTAGAGAAAGAAGAACAGTTGAGTTAAAGAAACAGTTTCATGTATTCAAAAAGTTATTATGCCTATGTGAAAACTAGTCATTATCTCAACTCAGAATGCAACAGGAGAAACTTGCTTAACCATTCTGAGGAACTTAGCATAGGTAAGAAGCACTTTATTACAAAAAAGAGGGCTGTTGAAGTTAAGATGAGTTTTTAGATGTCTAAAGAGAAATCTTTTAAATTTTTTTTTAAAGGAGGGAAGTTCACCCATGATAGTTAATTATTAATCCTGCTTATGCATTTGAGCTTCCAGACTGTTAAAAGGCAAACTGAGGCACATTAAATTTTGAAGTTTATTTGGGCAAACATCAATTGGAATTGGGCAGTCGTACACCAGAGTGGTTAGGAGTGTTCCAATGATGGGAGCTAGGGGCGAGGTTTTTATAGAGAAGGTGCAAAAGCAAAGCGATTATGTGATTGTTTATAATTTACAGTGTTACACAATTTGGGAAAGCCTAGTTGGCTGTATGTGATTGGTTTCACTTTCTTGGATTCCAGGGCTTGGACTCTGGCTTAGGTTTTGGTTTGCTTATGTAGGCTACCAAGCCACGGGAGCCTACTCAGTCTCATGGCCTCCCTGCTTAAATATTTTAACAAGACTGTAGACACATAGCTCTGTAATTCTGTTGGATTATGCATGTAGTAAAAATAATTTTATGTCTGGGCTTGAAAGCATATTATTATTATTATTATTATTTTTGAAAGCATATTATTTTGTAGTGTTGGTTTAGGACCTTTAAAACTTCTAGTATAAGATGATGCTTTTGACATTTCAAGCTCAGTTAATTGAATTGATGGGAGTTTGTTGTTTGAGCCTGTAATAGAAAAGGGAGGGAGAACACAAATCAGTCCGGGTCACCACCACCTGGGCCTCGTGGCTGCACCCCTGGCTCTAGTAGTTTGAGATTAGTCCTGGTGATGCCACAATGACTGTGGGAACTGTCCCTTCAGAAGTGGCATCCATTGCTCTGAACTCTAGGGCAGTGGTCTTTCAACATTTTGATCATATGCCCCATCAGAACGAAAGTGAACGTAATAGATGTAAGTTGACTTACAAATGATATATGTTTATTACTATCATACTGAGTGGTATATATTATTGAACATACACAAAAGTAAATTTTAAAATAGAAGATAAAAAATGTAAATTTAATTTCTAGCATTTTCTTCCACACTCCACTACTTTGTTTGTGCACTCCTCTGGAATGTGCATACCATTTTTAGAACTTTTGCCCTGGTATTTTGCCATTATGATGACTCAGCTCTTTTTGTTACCTGGGCCATTTTAACTAGCTGCCTGATCTTGAGCAGATATCCTCACTTAACTAAAGTGGAGGGTGATCATAGCTATCTCATAGAATTGCTTTGGAGATTAAATGCAACAAGATATCTAAAGTTGTTAGCACAGTGTCTGAGATATTAACCACTTCTGATGTCATTGACAAGTTTTTCTCCAGTTCTGTCTCACCTCTTCTGTTCATTCATGATTACCTACTTCCTTTTCTTCTGCCTCAGGATTTTTGCTTGCTGCTTTCACTCTTGTGTGTTTCTGCTGGCTTTCTTCTCTCATGTGTAGAGAGAGTATCTCTTTGGGCTAGTTGGTTTAACCACATGTCCTATTTTTCTGAGACAGTCCTGGTTTTCACCTATTATCCCAGTGTAATTACAAGGTTCTTTTAACTTTAAAGGTGTCTTGGTTTGGAAAAAAAGGTAAAGCACATGGTCACCATATTAATCAGTCACCATCAAGTATAGTGGACCTCTATGGAGTGGATCTCTTGAATGAAGGCCACCTCCTTGGTACTGTACAGCCTAGTGATGGTTCTCTTCAGATGAGGTGTGAATCTCTAGTTTACCCTAGCTGTTTACCCAAAGAGAGAGGTCCCATAATTGACTGTCTAAGGAGATGACAATGGGAGTGGTGAGGATGGCACACCTCAGAGAGATGTCTAGTGTAAGAGGTAACTACAAATTACATACAACAATATATTATTTTATGGAACGGCAAGGCAGTTGGAGTCTATAGCCTTGATAACTGTCTGCCCAGATTGCACAATAAAAATCAAGGATTTATTGGGTATTGAACTTGGAAATCTAAACCTGAAGCTCAACATTATGGTGAATATTTTCCAAACCGAGAAAAAGTTCTTTTGGTTTGGAATGAAATGTACTATTATTATATAAGGCACACTAAAGTTCACAATAGGAGTTAGAAATAGGGCATCTTTTCTTCACCAGGCTGTCTGGAACGAGCTGGACAAGTTTCTTGTTTTCTAGTGGTTCATATTATCTCCTAATGTTATTCCTTGTCTGGCTCCATGTTTTACCCCTGTTGGACATTCAGCAAATATTAATTAGCAATTGTGAAGGTTATTCTAACAGTGTCAGCGGGGGGGGGGGGGGGCGGCGGAAAACATGATGAATAAATTATGTACATCTTCAGTTTCAAGTGACTCCAATAACTGTGTTCCTGAGGCATAGTATTTAAAATTATTAGTTATTTAGGGAGTCATAGATAGAGGACATATGTCATAATAAAGAAAATGAAATTTTTGGTGTTTATTCCTACTTTGATGACATTTATGGGAATTGATAATACTAGAAATGGATGGACAAATTAACTTTTGCATTCCCTAAGAACTGCAGGCTTTGTTTCCTAAAATGAACATGGTATTTGGTTGTGATTTTTAGAATCCTTACAATCCTGGCACAATACTTGAAAACAAGGGTCTTTATTTCCTTGCACAGAATCAAGAGCAGGTAGTGAATGTGGTGGAACGTAATCAGTATTTCATTGTTTCCCCAGGAGAAAAGAAAATAGGAATTGAAACTGTATGATTACCCCACTTAGGAAATCTGCTGACTAAAACATGGCTGCAATACAGATTTTTCCACTAATGCTTGACATTTTACATTATGAAATAAGCAGTAACTTTTCCTTCAGAAATTTTCATGAGTACTATGTCTGAATGATTGCTGCTTTGGATCACAGTCCATTTTTAATTCCCTGACCTGGACATTCATAAGTCAATGCCAGTGCATCCTGAGTTTAGTTTCTTCCTCTAGTCTCCTATCTTGAAACTGAGGAGTAGGTGTAACAACCTATAGAAACTTAATAGACTTAATAGGGAATCAAGCTAAGGATTAGCTTGGGGAAGGGCTGGAGTTGAGTGCTGTGTGACACCTTACAGTCAGATCCCAGCAATGACTCCTACTTGTTTTTGTCCCTCAACATGTATTTAAAGAGATGGATTTCCCCAGGTTCTGCCCCTTCCCTTTGCATTCCTTTACTTCCATTTTTAAATTTCATCTATTCCTATGGTTTAAATAGTTCTCTTTGTGTTAATGGATTCTAAAATTTGTATTTCGAACTACTTATGATTTTCCTAGTCTATCCAGTGACTCATCACTCATGGGTTTCCTGAGGGAAATGGTATTTTAGAATCTCAAATACTCTTTTGCAATTTAAAAAATAACTTACCCATGGGGCACCTGGCTGGCTCAGTTGGTAGAGCATGCAACTCTTGATCTCAGGGCTGTGAGTTTGAACCCCACGTTGGGTGTAGAGATCAATTAAAAAAAAATAAGGGGCACATGGGTGGCTCAGTCGTTTAAGTGTCCAACTCTTGATTTTGGCTCAGGGCATGATCTCAGGGTCTTGAGATTGAGCCCTGTGTCAGGCTCCATGCTCATTCTGCTTAAGGTTCTCTCTTTCTCCTTCTCCCTGCTTGCATGCTCTCTTGCTCTCTCTTTCTCTCTCTCTCAAAGAAACAAAAACAAAAACAAACCCAAATATCAAGGAATGACCATCATAATTGCCACTAAGATTAAAAGGAAGGTCTTATCTCCTATGGAAAATGGGACACCCCAGTGGATATGTTCTGCAGATGTTTTGGAAATCATGTTACTGAAGTTTTAGTGAGAAGATGGTTTGGAGATAATATATCTAAAATTCAGGTAGGAACAAATGTGAAAACAATGAAAAATAATGATTTCTTTGTAATATTATAGCATTAATTGAGTGTTTAAAAGTTAATTAGGGAAGGCTTCCCAGAGAAAGTGTTTCCTCAGGGCTTTGAAATTAGAAGGGACTTGAATTAGTGGAAAGCTGATAGACTGAATTATTCAGATGACAGACTAAGCCACATAAGTCTCTTATGAAGGCCAAAGAGGCTATGGGTTTGTGGTAGGGTACTTTCTTGCCTAGGATAGAGAATCTGTTGCAGGATAATGAGAAAGGTTAATGAAGTAATGGCAGGAGATAGATGACTTGGTGGAGGACACTCAAAATGAGGTAAATACATTTGATGCAGAATTCTTGAATGGGAAAATATGTTCAAAGCAGTGTTGGAAGAAATTCATCCAGTGGTCTTGAGACTGACTTGGAAGTAGAGATATGAATGATGTAGAGACACGCATGGACATAGTTATAATTGTCCTGCTGAGAGGTGGTGAGCTCCACATTTCAGTGCAATTTAGCAAATGGACAATGGTCACTATGAAAGTGGAACAGGAGATATATCAGATAAACCTTATGGAATTTGAGTAGACAAAACTTCATATTTGAATGAGTAGCATGAAGAAGAGAGGAGTTGAAGATGTTTTTAGGCATATGTTAGGTTTGAGCTGTATGAAGTTACCAAATTCAAACTTCTTAAATCTCCCAAAGTGATAGTTTTTTTTTTTTAAAGATTTTATTTATTTATTTGACAGAGAGAGACACAGTGAGAGAGGGAACAGGGGGAGTGGGAGAGGGAGAAGCAGGCTCTCCCTGGAGCCTGACGTGGGGCTTGATCCCAGGACCCTGGGATCATGACCTGAGCCGAAGGCAGACGCTTAACGACTGAGCCACCCAGGCACCCCCCAAAGTAGTAGTTTTATACAGGTCCTTGTATACACAACTAGTTAGAGGTGACTACTCTAAAAAATGGGTAATGTTGGGGCACCTGGGTGGCTCAGTCTGTTGAGTATCCGACTCTTGGTTTCAGCTCAGGTCATAGTCTTGGGGTTGAGGGATTGGCCCGTAGGGCTCCATGCTCAGCAAGGAGTCTGCTTGAGATTCTCCTCCTTTCCCTCTGCCCCTCCCCTATGCATGTGTGCGTGTGCACGTGTGCGTGCGTGCGCGCGCACACACACACACACACATTCTCCCTCTTTCTCAAATAAATAAACAAATCTTTACCCCAAAAAATGGGTAATGGCATCAATGAGGAACCAAGAATTGCAAGGGTAGCAATACTAACAATGTTGTGAGAACAAAAATTTTAAGTGATTGGGGATATTTTCAGAGCTCTGAGCTGGGAGCAGAGTAAATTGTAGAATTGAGAACTAACTAACTAAATGCAAATTTCATGAATAATTTTTTTTTGAATTTTAAACATGTACACTTATATGTACTAACTGAAAGTTCAGTGGAGGAACTTTGGAATATTAGTTACCTCTTTGGAGTTTGGTCCTGACCTGGGCAACTACTCAGTTTTGAATTATTTGGCTATTTAGTAAGAAAAAGTAATTTTGTGAATTTGAAAGGGAATCTGGAAGCATGTTTTTCTCACTTTTATGTTCATTCTTATGTAGCCACTAAGAGAATTAGATTCAACTAAGAAATGAAACAAAATTCTGTTTCTCTTTCTCATTTATGCACACACACTCACCTTGATAAGAGAATACTTGAGATCTTTGAAGGAAAAAGCAGGTACATACAACAATGCATTATTTGTTTATTGAGATATAATTGGCATACAGCATTATATTGGTTTCAGGTATAATGATTCGGTATTTGTATATATTGTGAAAGACCACCTCAATAAGTCTAGTTAACATGTGTCACTGTGTTTTTTCTTGTGATCAGAACTTTTAAGATTCCCTCTCTTAGCAACCTGCAAGTATACAATACAGTATTATTCACTATAGTCAACGTGCTATAGATTACATCTCAATGACTTATTTATTTTAAAATTGGATGTTTGTACCTTTTGACCCCTTCACCTGTTTTGCCCATCCCTAGTCCCCTGCCTCTGACAACCACCAATCTGTTCTCTGTATCTCTGAGTTTGTTTGTTTTTTTTTAGATTCTACATGTAAAAGATCATATGATATTTGTTTTTCTCTGTCTGACTTAGTTCCTTTAGCATAATGCCCTCTCAAGATTCATCCATGTTATCACAAAAGGCAAGATTTCATCCTTTTTTATGGCTCACTAAAATTCCACTAATACATAATATATATATGTGCCACATTTTCTTTAATCATTCATCTGTTGACAGACACTTAGGTTGTTTCTATATCTTTATTGTAAATGTTGCAACGAATGTGGGAGTGTGTATATCTTTTTGAGTTGCTGTTTTTGTTTTCTTTGGATAAATACCTGGAAGTGGAATTGCTGGATCATATGATAGCTCTATCTTTACTTTTTTGAGGAACGTCCATACTGTTTTCCATTTGTAGTTGCACCAATTTAGATTCCAACTAACAGTGCACAAGTATTCCTTTTTCTCCACATCCTTGCCAACTCTTTGTCTTTTTTCAGTAATAGACATTCTAACAGGTATGAGCTGATATCTCATTGAACAATGCACTGTTTTCAAATATCCAACTTGGCTGAATTGCCTTGATAATCCTCTACTTTTCTTCCATGCAGATCTTATTGGTGAGATCTAAATGGCCCATGTTTGCTTCAGTAATAAAGAAGATAACAGCATTGTTAGATGAAGTTTGTGATTTTCTCAGCAAACCAAGGTGTTGTGAGTCTCTGGAGGAAATCTCCCACAGACTCCTTTGAAAAACATGTGTCACTAGACCAGCCAGCTCTCCAAGGAGGCATGCCACATTAAATAGTAACAAGTAGCAGCGAAGGAAAGGTTACATCTTTAATAAGAATGGCAAATTGTCAGGTTGTTTTTTCTCATTTCTTATTCAGACTCACGTCCAGTGCTTCCTAAATACCACAGAAACACTCGCCCTGTCTTCTCTAAGCTCAGTGAATGTGGGGCATGGGGCTCAGTAGAATGGGCTCATTCTCCAGGTTCCCTCCATTTGCATGCATATTTTATTGGGTCTTCAAAGAAGCAGCTCATGAAGAGCCATGCAAGAATGTGTGAGAGAAAGAGTGTGTGTGTGTGTGTGTGTGTGTGTGTGTGTGTGTGTGTGAGAGAGAGAGAGAGAGAGAGCAAGAGATGAGAGAGTGAGAGCCAGTGATTATGTTTTGAGCTGTTTGTGCTCACTTAGGGTGAAAGGGGTAAGATGTTTCATATTTAATCCCACTGTTTCCTCATGGTTAGATACTGTTGGGTTATTCAAAAGAAATTTAATGCTCAGTCTCTGAATTTGAGGGAGTTGGGAAATAAGTTGGGGAGATAAGCATGTATGTATAAAATAAAGAACAACAATAAACCATTTGTAATCATTATTGGGTGGTATTATACGGGTCTGAGGAGGGTTTTTTTTTTGTGAGGTGATTTGGTCAGGAAGCTGCCTTGGAAGAATGAGGTTTATATTTTAGAATTGAATTTCAGTTAAGTTAGCATTTATTGAATATCTACTATGGCAGTCTCTGTTTTCAGTAATGGGACTAAAATTTGAATTCTGAGTGAAAAAACACTCAGGTGTGATTCTCTTTGTATAGTTTAGGTAGAGCCACTTAAATGCCTTTTTATAATTGTGTTCCACAAGACAACATTATGAGTGCCACATTATTGTCTTTTTTCTCTCTTTTTAAAGCAGACATTTCTTAATTTTTGCTTGGCTACATTGTGATTTTCCTATAGATTTCTAGATGTTCTCGAAGTGAGGATTTTGTTCAGGAATTTCTTCCTTCCCGAGCCTGGGGAAGGCGTTCAAGGGTGCCTCTTGAAACAGCAAGAGTCAGCTATCTCAGTAGCAATTGTTTTAACAAGGGGACAGTTCCATTTGGCAGTTGGGGTTATTGAAAAATAATCCTGTACCATTTCCCTGGATTGTTAACATATCCAGAATTTATGCCTCAAATCAACTTTTATGTCTGTGGTGCAGAGGGTTGCTTGCGTCTTCTGCCTGGATTCAGTCACACAGAGCGTGAACATCACAATGTGTAATCCTTAGAAGTGCAATCAAAACTGTGCATCAGTTGAACCAGCTCATATTTAGTGAAGTCACATCTGCTTTGTGTCTGTGTTTGTTCAAGGATGAAAGGAAAGAAGCACCAGGGCTCCTTTATGTTCTCATGTTTTCATCTAGCAGGCAAGGATCATGGGAGGTCTGTTGTTCATCATTCCTGGTTAAGATCAAAGCCCGCCTGTTCTGGCAGAGCCGTTGCTAATCTGCAGGCAGGATAGGCCTCGATGACCCTTGAGAACGTTTATAATGCTGCTACCTGGGAAATATCTCTCACTTTCACAAAACATTTTATCTGCAAAGTTGCACCTGTCATCATTTGCCTAATTTTAACAGAGAACTTCTGACAATCTAGAAATGAATAACATTTGGCCTGCAAAATTACTTTTCTCCATATTCACATTTTCCCTTTAAAAGTTCGTAGTTACCGCTTTCTTAATAAGGCCAAGTAGATGGTAAGACACTCAAGAAAGAGCACGTTTCCTCTTGCTTTATTGTTTTCTTTTACTTTTTAGGCATATCACGAATAAGATCCAGTAAATTGCTGGCTCCTATATCTGTGTCTTGTGTCAAAATAATTCATACTTATGACAAAAGATATAGATTGTACCCAAGGTTGTGGGATTTTATTCGACATCCAAGAACTGATGTAACTGACATCAGTTATTCATGTGTGTGTTCATTCATTTAGGACCCATCCTCTGAGCACCTATTAAGTGCCAGGCATCCATCAGGTGGTGCTGTGCTATGTAGAAAACTAAAGCAAGGGAACAGAGTATGGCTGGAAAGGGGTTGCAGGTTCTGCAGTGCCCAGGCAGGCCTCACTGATATTTGAGAAGAGGCCTAAGTAGGAGAGAGGGTCAACTCTGCAAAAATCTTGGGGAAAAGGCAAAGGTGGCATCCAGGTCAGAGGCCCCAAGGTAGGGGATGTCCTGTGTAAGTGCCAGTAATAGCACGCAGGTGGGGTGGCTGGGGTGAGCTAGCGAGTGGCCTGAGGTAGCAGATGAAGTCAGGAAGGTTGTTGGGGGTGGCGGGGGCAGAGGGCCATTGTTGCGTTTTGAGCAGAAGCTGACTGGTCCTGGCTTGTGTGTTAATAGGCTTACACCCCCCCCCCCCCCCGGCCATGTGGAGAGTTAACAGGCAGAGGGGCAGGGGTGGAAGCAGGGAGACTGGTTAGGAGGGTTTTGCCATAGCCAGGGGAGAAATTATGGCAATTTGGATCAGGTTGATGAGTCGGTGAGAAATCAGATCCTAGATATATTTGAAAGGTAGGTCTTACAGGGATTTGCTTGTTTTGGACTTGAGGTACAAGAAATGGGATGCGTACCAAGCTGGCCCTCAAGTTGATAATCAAGGTGACTGTTCACCATTGTGCCTGTGTGACTTATGTTGTTGCATGTGGGAGCAGTTCATCCTTTTCATTACTTTTTTAGGACTCTGTTCTATGAATATACCACAATTTGTCCATTCTCCGACTGATGGTCTTTTGAGTTGTTTCCAGTTTGCGGGGCTTTGATGAATAATACTGCTGTGAATATTCTTGACGTGTCTTTCGGTGGGCAAAAGCAGTCCATTCCCCTGGGTAGATACACAGAAGGGGTGTTGCTGTGTGGTTCTTTCTCTGACTTTCCACATCATCCGGGCACTCCCTTGGCTTCTTGTGGACCTGCCCTAGGAGTTCTTCCCTGCCTGGGCACACGTTTGGGACTGATGTTTCTTTTTTTTCTGTTCCCTCTAAAGCATCTTGTGACAGTCCTCCCTTTCTTTGTGCGTTTTTGCTTCTGTCGATTAGCAAAGTAGAGTTTAGCTCCTGCCTGCCTACAACTCCTGCCTGCCTACAACCGTTTGTACAGTTACAGCATGGTGGCCTAAAATGATTTGCAGTGGCACATTTCCTTACAGTTGTAGCTGCTACAGGGTTTTGAGGGGCCTAGATCCCTCCCTCTCAGAATGTGATAAAAGCTCTTGGCTCTCTGATAGAAAATGCACCTTTGGGGCTCCTGGATGGCTCAGTCTGTTAAGCGTCTTAACTCTTGAGCTCAGCTCAGGTCTTGATCTCAGGGTGGTGAGTTCAAGCCCTGTGTTGGGTTCCATGCTGGGTGTGGAGCCTACATTAAAAAAAAAAAAAAAAAAAAAGAGAGAGAGAGAGAAAATGCACCTGTGAACACACACACTTTTTTTTTTTTTTACACTTTTGGGGGATCTGTGGACCTCCAGGAATCCCACTGAACTCTGGGTTCATGGTTCCTGGATTAAGAATCTTCTTTATTTTGTAATGCCTTAAAAATGGGTCGGTATTCTTTCGTCTACCCTGATTCTTTAAGATCTTCCACTCAGAGCTGTCACTGAAACAGTTGTGGACATACAAAGGACCACATATGCCTAGATAGAAGACTAACTAATACAGAGACTCTGACATAGCTGGCCGGAGAGGTAAGAATTACTAGCACTTAGAAAACTCATTGTAATTCTTGTGGAATCCTCATTCTGTTCAGTTCTGTAACCATTTGAGAACTTTTCTAATTGTATCCTTTGCCACTCTTGTTAAACTGCATAACTAGAGATTGTACTCAGTTATTCATGTGTGTGTTCATTCATTTAGGACCCATCCTCTTAGCACCTATTAAGTGCCAGGCATCCATCAGGTGGTGCTGTGCTATGTAGAAAACTAAAGCAAGGTAACAGAGTGTGGCTGGAAAGGGGTTGCAGGTTCTGCAGTGCCCAGGCAGGCCTCACTGATATTTGAGAAGAGGCCTAAGTAGAGATTAAAAGAAAGAAATTGCAGTTCAACTGGACCCTCCCAGGCTGAGAAGGCCTCGCCTTGGCCTCAGGGACAGCTGGCCTGCGATGGGGATGTGCCCGCCTCCTGTTCCCTCCCTCACCAGGAACCTGCCCCTCCTCAGCCTGGGTGTGTTTCCTGTCTCCTATTTTC
Organism: Zalophus californianus; assembly: GCF_009762305.2. Taxonomy (NCBI): domain Eukaryota; kingdom Metazoa; phylum Chordata; class Mammalia; order Carnivora; family Otariidae; genus Zalophus; species Zalophus californianus. The sequence continues at coordinate 79,980,336 of NC_045603.1, forward strand.
ATAGTGGGTGAATAATTGGGTGCTGCTCTGTCACAGAGGTCATGGAAAAGAATGGGAAAGGACTCAGTGAAGCACACAATTAAACAGTCCGTAATTAATGAGATCCTTTTCTTGGAAAATGAATGTGTTTTTGGTTTAAAAATGTATTGGGTTGAAATATTTACAAGGGTTAAAAGGACAAAGTGAAGATCCTTTCTCCTTGTCTGACATGCCTATTTCTGCTCTGCAAGGAGAGCCGCTGTTCATAGTTTGTCTTCCCAGAATTTTTATCAAGCATATGAAAGCGTGGTATAGATTTGTTTGTTTTTCCTGGGCTGGGATCACGTTACACAGAATTGTGCTGCCTGTGTCTTCCACTTTGCGGGGTAGCACATATACGCTTTTGTGCATGTGCTGTGTTTGTGCTGGCTTACCTTCCTCTTATCTTGTCCTTCTTTTTAAATATGCCTATATTCTCCTTTACTTGTTTTTAGAGTAATGAGCTGGGACCCTCACCTTCAAAGAAGACTAAAAAGTATTTTTTTTTTATACCTATGAACTCTTGGATTTTAACCTATTTGATGTGTGTTAGTCCAATATTCAGTCATTAATCTGGATGCTTGGATAGGCTCATCTCTGTTCACTGTGAGCCTTTTGAAGCGTTGCTGATGTGACTCAGTGGTCTGAGCTGAATTCCTCACTTTCACATACAGCAAGGGTGTTCTAGCCTATTCCTTCCCGCAAATTAAAATTAAATTTTGGAATAAGGCTCAGTTTTATTTTGTGCTGTGTTTAGGAAAATCTGTCTCACAAGGTTTAACCAGATCTACCTGCTGCACTCCTGGGTGTGCCTTATCAGTCAGTCACCAAATATTTTTGAAAGCTGCCATGTGCAGGGAAGCCAGCTAAATCCTGTTATGTAGCAAACAAGTCACCCCAGTCTTCTTGCTCCCATAACAAACAAACTACAACCTAAACAACAAAAATGAGTCCTTATTATGTCTTTAAAGTTTATTTTTTATCTTAAGAATATTTTTGGGAAACCACTGATCCATAGAAAGGTAAGCAGTTAAAGGCCACATACAAATATAATAATTTTTTTTCAGTTTTATTGTATAGTAATTTACATACATACATAGTTCAGTGAGTTTTGTAAATGCATACAGTTGTGCAACCAACACTACAATCATTACAATCATACTTTCATGACCCCCAAAAGTGTCTTCTTCTCTTTGCAGTCATTCCTTATGCACCCCCCATTTCCAGGCAACCACTGATCTTTGCATGCATAGTTTTGCCATTTCTAGAATTTCCTATAAATGGCATCCCATAATATGTAGTTTTTTTGTGGCTAGCTTCTTACACTTAGTAAGATGTTTTTGAGACTCATCCACGTTGTTGCATATGTCAGTAGTTCAGTCTTTTTTTTTTTGCTGAGTAGTATTCCATTGTTCAGACATACTATCACATTAAGAGTTGGGTTCCCCTCCCCCCTTTGGGCTATTATGAATAATGCTGATATGAACATTGCATACAAGGCTTTGTGTGGACATATGTTTTAATTCTCCTGAGTAGATACTTTGGAATGGGGTTGCTGGATCATATATATATATATATATATATATATATTTTTAAAGATTTTATTTGTTTATTTAGAGATTGTGTGAGCTGGGGGAGGGACAGAGGGAGAGGGAGAGAGAGAGAATCTCAAGCAGACTCTGTGAGGGAGCTCGGAGCTGATGCAAGGTTCTATCTCACAACCCCAAGATCATGACCGGAGCTGAAACCAGGAGTCCAATGCTCAATCAACTGAGCCATCTAGCTGTCCCCAGGATTGCTGGATCATATATTAAGTTCATGTTTAACTTTTCAAGAAATTACCAGTATATTTTTCTAAGTCTTTGAACCATTTTGCATTCATACCATGATTGAGGATATGATTATGTGTATGTATCATGTATGAAGGTTCCAATTGCCCTGCATCCTTGCCAACACATGGTATTATCATTCTTTTTAATTGTAGCCTTTTTAGCTGGTATGTAAAAGTATGTAATCAGAGTTTTGATATGTATTTCCCTAATCAGCAAAGACGTTGAGCATCTCTTCATGTGCTTGTTGGTCTTCCATATATCTTTCCTTTGTGGTGTCTGTTCATATCTTATTGAGTTGTATGTGTTCTTTATTGAGTTGTGAGAGTACTTTCTATATTCCATATCCAAGGCCCCTTTAGATATATGTATATGTTTTGCTTTTGCAACTTAATTTTCAGTTCAGTTTTGATCAGAAAATATCTAATTCATCTACATTTTTATTTGAGGTACAAAACATATAATCTTATCCAAACAAAATCATAATACATTTTAAGCACAATTTTAGAATTGTGTAAGGAAGAGAAAGAAAGAAAAAGAGAAGTCAAGAGAAAGTTCAGAGAAGAGATAAAGGAAATATTGGGGAAAGAGCAAAATAAGAGAGAGTAAAAGGAAGAACATGATTAGGAAAAAAGAAAGAACTAGGATAAAATGAAAAAGAGAGATGGAATGAGAGAGACTCTAAGATGAAGAGAACAGCACACACATTTGAAGTTATGGGGGGAAAAGGAGAAATAGATATGAAAGGAGAAGACAAAAAAATGCAGGGAGAAGAAAATGCCACAACTGTTTCTTCTAGTTCCCTTGTCCTGTCTCCTGCATCTGCTACTCTGATACTTCTTCTCTGTTTCTGACTTCTCACATCTAGCCTGCTTTCTGGAAGTCTCACTTTTCCTCCCACTTCCCAATTCTTCAATATTTTACTATTTTGACTTCCAGACATGCAAAATAGCTGGGTTGTGTGTGTCCTTTCCATCTTCAGAGTATAAAAGCACAGACTGTGCGGGTGCCTGGGAGGCTCAGTCCATTAAGTGTCTGACTCTTGATTTCTGCTCACGTCATGATCTCAGGGTCCTGGGATCGAGCCCCACATTGGGCTCTGCACTAAGCCCAGAGTCTGCTTGAGTTTCCCTCTCCTTTCCTTCTGCCCTTCCCCCGCTCTCCCTCTCTCAAATAAGTAAATGAATAAAATCTTAAAAAGAAAAAAAAAAAAAGCATGGACTCCGAACTTAGGTGTTTGGGTTTGAATCGTACCTCTGCTACGTGCTAACTCTGTGACCCTGGGCAGAACCTAACATTCAAGCTCCAGTTTCACCATCTGCAAAGTGGGAATGGTCGTGCTACTTGTCTCACATTTTTCTATGAAGATTAAACAATGCATGTGAAGCTCTTACCATAGGGCTTGGTATGTATGTAGTGCTTAGTTATTGAATGGTAGCTGCTATTGGTGTGTTTATGTGTTGAGGGAGGAGGTGTTTCTTGGTTATCATTCCCTTTACCTTTGGTTCTTTGTTCATCTTCTTTTAATCTGGGAGTATCTTACCAAACTAAAATATTTATGTGACAGAACATCACAAGCATCATGCTTCCGGAACTCTAAGATATAAACACAACTGTGTTTGTTCATCTGGAATGTAAAGTTGAAGTAATAATAATGAATATTTATGTAGTGCTTTAACTTGGAGCATTTTAACGTAGTACTGACAGATATTTAGTAGACTTACAGAGTCCAGGGCTGGAATTTCCTGGTCTCTGTAATAGGGAGATGCCAAACCAAACCATGGGGTGACAAATACAGCTGAGGAAGGTGAGAGGTCTGAGCTTTTTATCAGTAAATACTGGACATGAACTCTATCCTTTCATGCCAGTCACCTCTGCCACAATTGGCATCGTTAAACAGAAGGTCGTATTTGGAAGGAGCTCCTTCCCAAGGCAAGATCCCCTCTGTAGCATTTCTCATCCACCTCTGCCTGAACATTATTGTAAAAGTTTACTTGCCTGTGATTAATTTGTATTTTTTGGATTTTTCCAATTGCTAGCAAGATTTTCTTTATACTTATAAATACACTGACACACTTAGAAATTTTGCTTTGATCCTGGATCAATATGGAAAAAAAAGTCTTCCTTCTATTACATGTAGGCTGTCAGTTATATAAAGTGAGATTATGCCTACTCTTCATTTTCTCTGTTAGACATTTCCCAGTTTCTACTTTTGTTCCTCAAATAATATAACTTCTATATTTTGCTTGCTTTCCTACTTGCCTAACTTTGGATCCAGGTAATCTGTTACACCTTTTAAGTGGCGTCCATAATTGCACCTAATATTCTATGTGTAATTGAGCCCAAAGATCTGGATGTATTCCTACTTCCTCTGGTTGTGATCCCATTCTTCTGTTAGTGAGCCCAAAATGGCTGCATCAGCTTTCAGCTCTCACATCACCAGTATTCATTTATTATATTTGGGGTGATCGTATACTTTATCATCTAAGCCAGGACACTGAGAGTGAAAGTACACAGTTAATAATTAGGTTCAGGCAACAGGCATAAACCAGAGTTGTCCTGGGTAGGGAATGTATGGCCGTTGTAATTATATTAATTTGAATTCAAGCCTAAGGTCTAGGCTTTTTTTTTTTTTTTTTTTTAAGATTTGTTACTAATAGCCCTTTGGCTCCCCTCTATCATGTAATTAAGCAGTTGAAGTTTTTTGAACATAAATACAGAACGTTATATTTAGGCTTGTTTCAAATTTAATTATGTTAATGTTTGCCCTGTAGAGATTATAAAATCTAGATTTTGATCTGTCAGATTAGCTATTGCTTCCCAATCTGCGTCATCTGAAAATCTGATAAACAACTTTCCTGTATTTCCTTCCCAGTCGTTGGTGGTAATCAATAGAAAGCTTGTCTCACTTGGGCATAAATCAACAATGATAATGATGATTAAGACTCTATGATCTTTTTTGTTCATATGGATACATCGCTGCCTGCAAAAGACCTAGTACAATGAACTGATTTTGTTTTAGGTTTTCCATATGAGAATAGTAGTTAATACAGTATCTAGACAATGAGCAGCATGCAATTCTTTAATCTAGATTCTAGATATTTCTACTATATAACTGTATTGGCATAAAATAGCCTTTTAGACTTAAAAAGATTTTTTTTCTTATGCCAGGAGTTATTATTGCCATGCTAAAATTGATTTAAAAAGGTGAGCCTACCTCTATAAAGTTAATTTATCTGTATTAACAGTTTAATTGTTCAGCTATTTGAAAATTGTTACTTTCCAAGTGGAGGGTATGAAGCTGTAACATTCTTTGCCCAAGTGTTTCTAGCTTGCTACTTTGCTATTTCTCTTAGGTCAGAGTTACAGGTACTTAGATACTCTTAAATATTTTTGGTCCTTGTAGAAGGTCAGTATTTCTTGGAGTATGAAACCAGGGAAAGATAGAATATCATATTGTGTGTTTTAATTTGAGAAATACAGAATGCCTTCGATTAAATTGTGGTGGGCTTTGGAGACAGATTGATGTGGATTAGGTCTAAAAACTCGTTTTGAGACTTAAGGATAAATCTCTAAAATGTGCCAAGTTTCTCTTTCTTCATTCATAATACTAATGCTTATCTTAAAAGGTTTTTAGAATTAAATGAGGGAATGTATGTGATAACCTTTGATATAAAGGAGACACCATAACAATATATTATCCACATAAATAAGAATACAAATAAACATATAAAACATACTATATAAAAAACTATTATATATGTGTGTGTCTATATATGTATGTATATATACACATACATGCACACACATTTATGAATGTATAAATTCACTTCTTTTTTTTTTCAGACTTGATATTTGTGTAACTGGGTTCAGAATCTTCCATTTAGGGGCACCTGGGTGGCTTAATTGGTTGAACGTCTGCCTTTGGCTCAGGTCGTGATCTTAGGGTCCCGAGATCGAGCCCCATGTTGGGCTCCCTGCTTAGTGGGGAGTCTGCTTCTCCTTCTCGCTCTGCCCTCTCCTCCCCCCGGCTCATGTTCTCTCTCTCAAATAAACAAAATCTTAAAAAAAATAAAAAAGAAAAGAAACTTGCATTTAGATTTCTGAATCAGTCTGTTTATGACACTCTTTTTTTTTTTTAAAGATTTTATTTATTTATTTGAGAGAGAGAATGAGAGAGAGAGAGAGCATGAGAGGGGAGAGGGTCAGAGGGAGAAGGAGACTCCCTGCCAAGCAGGGAGCCCGATGCGGGACTCGATCCCAGGACTCCAGGATCATGACCTGAGCCGAAGGCAGTCGCTTAACCAACTGAGCCAGCCAGGCGCCCCTGTTTATGACACGCTTGATTATCAATGGTAATATGATATTTTGAGAATGGGATAATTGATTGCAAAATTATACTTTATGATTTTCTGATAAAAATTCCACTTCTGTGTAGTATAATGGTCTGCCTAATGCTCAAATTTTAAACCTTGACTAGAAGGAAAATTAGCATTGATGCATTTCAATTTTATTTTTCTCCCCACTCCAAATGAAGCAAAATAGAAGTTTCATTTGTTTTTGAATATTTACCCACTAATATATGAATTAGTTAATGTTTTTGAGACTAAGATTTTTGTAACATTCCTATTTTTGTTTTAAAAGATTTGTTTAATTACATATACCTATATGGCATATTTCCCATGAAAAACTATTCATTAGTTTCTTTTGAGGTTAATTATGACCCTTGTAGAGATATATGTATATATATATATACACACATATATAATATATATATTATTTCATAGTATTTCTCTAGAAGTTGTATTATGTTGCAAGACTGTGTAGCATGGAAACCGAGGCACATCTCACTCTCTGACCAGTGTTTTTACTACTGCATATACTTACTAAATACATTAATAACTGCTTTAATAAATGCTCTAACAAGTCAATGTTTAATTGGCTAAAATCTCATCTATTGTGAGGAAGTATTCTTCATATTTTATAATAAAAATGGAATTTTGTGAGGAGATCCCTCTGTGGTAATCAAACCAAAGATGAGCTCGGGATGTCAGATGGTTGCTGACTTCAAATATTTAGGGCCATTGTGTAGAAGTCAGATTAGATTTGTTCTAATTCGTCTTGAGGTGTACATGTAAAATTTTAACAGCTTTTCAAGTGAGACAGATTTTGCCTCTGTATTGATACACTTGCTCCCAAATGGTGTCATCACACGGTGACAGAATATTGGGTTGGGTTCAGAGGATCGCAGTTCAAATTCCAGCTCGATTCCTTACCAACTGTGTGGTCTTAAGAAAAGTCTCCATTTCCTTCTCTGGGATAGGCGGAAAATAATCCTGATTAACTCTCAGGGTCTCAAATCATCTTGACTCTTAATGTGTAGTACTCTTGACAGTTTAAAAAGTGTTCCATGGGAGTAAATTGGAATGAGCAAACCAAGTATGGTCTTGCCATCCCTCCCGACCACCAAGAGGCCAGTCACTTGTGAAGGCATTCAAGCATCCTATGTGTGGTTGAACTTCTTCATATTTGTAATTTATTTTGATCTAGAGATTCTGTAATGAATGACCTAGGCAGCTTACTGTCAGATTTTATCTGAAGCCCCTTGGAGTTCTAACATTTTAGCCGGCTAGAAGTCTGTAAGTACAAAAGGCTATTTCTCTCTCTGGTAGTAAAATAGCTGACTTTTGCCTAGAGGAAATTATCTTGCATCTTCCTGGTTGCCCATCCAGGGGTTGTGATAAACTTTAATGTTTGCTAATCCCTGTAATAAATTTTATAGAGGACTCTTTCCCTCTTACACACCCTCTCTACCCTTGCCTTAGGCTATGACCGAGGGAGGTAGAGGTTTCCTTTGAGATTTCCATGGCTAAGCAAAACAAAACACACGCCTTTTTAAAAAATTTTATTTAATTTTTTTTAAAGATTTTATTTATTTATTTGTCAGAGAGAGAAGGATAGAGAGAGCACAAGCAGGGGGAGCTGCAGACAGAGGGAGAAGCAGGCTCCCCACTGAGCAAGGAGCCGGATACGGGACTCGATCCTTGTACCCTGGGATCATGACCTGAGTGGAAGGCAGACGCTTAACCGACTGAGCCACCCAGGCATCCCAAAATACACTCCTTTTAAAAAACACACTCTAAACGTAAAGAGTTTTATACAAACACTGTATTTCATGATGCTTTCTTAGAGAAACTGAAAGACAAAAGAGAGCTACAGTTACATTTTCAGTTAATGAAATGTGTACCTGTCTTCTGACCAACTCTGAATTCTAATTATGAGTATCCAATGGCCCCTTGTGTGCCTATCCCTTACCCTAGGGAGAGTTTTCTTACTACTTTCCATTTTATCATTGGGAAGGTCCCATAACATTCATTGAATGCTGCTGTGTCCTGTATATATCATAAAGAGAAAAAGGAAGGCTCCAGACGCCCTCCCTCCTCACCTTTCTCCACGTGGAAATAATAAAGCCCTTGGCAACCATGTTCCCTGTAATCAGTATGAGGTAATTTTACAAGCTACTATGAAAGAACCATTTGTTGAATGCCTGTTTTGTGACAGGCATTTGCTGATGATTTAATATGTCTTGTGTCATTTAAATCTTACAATATCTTTAGGAGGGAAGAGAAATGAAACAAAGTTTTCTTTCCACCATTACCAAAGGAAGTTGTTGGCCATTACATAACTTTGCATCTAGTAGCCTAAATGGAGTCCTATGGACAGTTTCTGGGGGACAGAAACTGCCTTAGATGCAAATATTTAGTACAGATACAAAGCAAAACATTTCAAAACTATTTAGATAGGTGTTGTTAAGTGGAGGTTTAGACTGGTTTCCTGCCAGATTTACATGGAATCATGTGGGAAAGGTAGTTCTTTGGTATCCACATTATTTGCTCCACACTGTTTGAATGGCTTTCATATTTTTTCCTCCACTAGTGTTTATAAACAGCCAAAAAATGCTACCAGTTCTTTCAGTTTAAAGTGAACACTTTTGGGAGGCTTACTTTCCTTCCAGAGTTGTTAAAAAAAAAAAAAAAAGTTGTAATTCTAAGGCATTGTTCTTATAATATTGCCTGACTGAATATGTTTTATAGGATTACTCACATTTCCTGAACTTCTGTAATTCTGCAAAATTATTGGACTTAGGTCTTCAGGTTAAGCTTTTTAAAAAAAATTAACTCAAGTTACTTCCTTTAATTTGTGCTTTTAGTGTTGGCTCTATGAGGCAAAACTTCCCTTTTTAAAAATTATTCTTTGAGTCTTGAAATACTGAAGAGAATGTTCTTACTTACTTAACAGATGACACTGAGCTGCTTTCTGACTGGACAACCTTTTTCTTTTTTTAATTAACTTTTTTAAAAAAAAGATTTTATTTATTTATTTGACAGGGAGAGAGAGACATAGAGAGAGAGCACAAGCAGGGAGAGAGGCAGAGGGAGAAGCAGGCTCCCTGCTCAGCAGGGAGCCTGATATGGGGCTCGATCCCAGGACCGCAGGATCATGACCTGAGCTGCAGGCAGACGCTTAACCAGCTGAACCACCCAGGCGCCCTGGAAAACCTTTTTCTTATATACCTTTGAATTTAGAGAATGAGCAGACCAAGAAATACTAGAGGGCACGGTGAGGAGGGCAGATAATAGAGGATAGCTCTGAAAGAGCGGATTCCTACTGGCAGAGGGGGGAGAATGTGGGACGTTTGTGGAAGGCTCCGGCTCCACCTGTGCTGGTGTGAGGGATTGTGTCTGCATATGTTAAAGGTAGTAGAGATTGCCTCCTCTGCTCACTGCAATGCTGTTTCAAGGAATTCGAGAATTTTATATAACACTGTGGCATCTTAAACCACAGGTGCAAACACCTTGTTGTGAATTGAGTGTTTTCGGTTTGTGTTCAGGTTCAACCCGAGGACTCTGCTTCTTGTTGCTCTTTGCTGGGAGCTCTGTAAGGGTTTAGTCATCTCTTAAGCTTAGGGAAGTGATTGCTGAATCAATGAAGCAATATTAATAATAATATCTTACATTTATAATAAGGCTTTACAGTTCACAGAGTACTTTCACACAGATTTCCTTTCTGTGAATCTCAGCAGTCCTGTGAATGAGGAGTGGCAGGTATCATTAACACTTTTATTATGCAGTAAATTTAGAATCAGACAAAATATGTGACTAGCCCAAGACCAGTAGATTTTTTTTTATGTTTTCTAAAAGAGGAAGAGAGAATTAAACACACACACACACACCCATCACCATCACCATCAACAAGAAAAGCATTTTTACAGACATCTGTGTATGCCCCACATTCTTTCCCATCAACCAAAATAGTCCCGTGATACTAGTTCCCACACAGAAATGGATTGGTTATTTATTTACTGTAGTACGAAATGAGATGTGGCCAGTGGGAGGCTGCTGAGGATGACCACAGAACCAAGGCCCTGACGATGGAAAGACTTTTGAGATCCGAGGCTTAGCATCTCAGACACAAGTCGATGGAAGCTTATTCATCTGGCCATCTTCACTTTCCCTCCTTCTCACCTCTCCCCACCCCACATCTCATAGGTTATTAAGCCTGTTGGCTCTGCTGCTTTCTTTGAAATCTGTGGCTATCCCCCAAGTACCATATAGCCCACATTCAGATCCTCGCTGTCCCCCAGCATGCTGGCAGGGGGCTTTCTGCTGGTCTCCTGGCCTTTCGGTCACATCTTCTTTCACACACTGTGAAGAACTTAGAATCCTTTAAGAGTTCGACATTTTCCAGGGAATAAAGTCCATTCTTCTAATCTAGCGCAGAGTACTCTACAGACCCCTGCTTTGGCCAACTGCTCCATTCTCACTTCACAACCTAGGCTGTAGTTTCTTGTACAGTTAGTAGGTTCCTCGGCACTCTCCTTCTCTGCCTCTGTACCCACCATTGGCTCTGTGTGGCATGCCCCTCCCCTCTGTGCATTTGAACCCCCTTGCCAATATGCTGAATTAATGTTGGTTCTTTCAAACTTGGCTTGTGTCTTCTCCTTTGGAGGACTATTCTGATCTCCCCTGGTGAAGTGGGCCACGTGCATCTTTGTGTCCCATGGTACCTTCTCAAGAGCCCCAGTGTGAAACTTCCAACACATGGTAGACGCCTGTCTCATCCACTCGACTGTGAACTTTTTGGGGACAGGACCTGATTCTTCGCACCTAGCAGCACAACCAAACCAGTAAACATGGTTTGGCTGAGTGTTGGGCTTCACTTCACAATAACCTCAGCCACAACAGTCAGGACCATGACACACACAGTCTGCTTGCTAGCTACCCAAAGATACCACTAATTAGGAGTGCTATCGAGGTGATCTAGAATTTAGCAAAAGTATTTTCTTCTTTAAAGGACCATTTCCTAATGAACTTAGGAATTTGAAGTAATGGAGAGGGACACATTTTTCTCTTTTCTTTTCACGTGTGGATGAAGTCAGAAGTATAGGCTGCAGATGATGGAGTTCGGTTCCACTTGAATATGGATTTGTGTTTTTGCTACACTAAGACAATGTAGAATTCAGTCACTGGCCTAGTACAGGATAGTCAGAATAGTCTGCTGCATTACATTAGGAGCATTTTTTTGGTGATATTAACAGCCTGTATATTGGTGCTTGAAAAAAATTTGTATATTCTCTTCGTAGTTACTAATATGTAGGCAGTAATTTCTAGGGCTTATAACATATGTTGCCAAGGGAAACAGTTTTCAGGTCTAGTTATTTGGTTTTCACACACATGTGCCAAGTGGAGATACCTGTATCATACTATAATTGTGATGGTCTCTCAGCCTACTTTTAGCTGGCAGAAGGTGTCTGTTTCCTGCTATGTATGAAATATTTACTCATCGAATAACTTTTAAACCAGAAATTAACAATTAGTTTTCTACAGCCTGTGTGTACATTGAGTGGGAGGACAATCAATAGAATTTGTTTATAATTACAAACTATAGAAAGAGTCATTATTTCTTTTGTGTTTTTTAAAATTTCTTTAAAAATGTATAGTCATATTTCTTGATCATTTATGCCATTAGAACCGTAAGAGATTTGAAAAGAGATCAAGTCCATCATTTAATTTTATAATTTTTTAAAAGATTTTGCTTATTTATTTGAGAGAGAGAAAGAGAGAGAGAGAGAGAGCACACACGAGCAGGGGAAGGGGCAGAGGGAGAGGGAGAAGTAGGCTCCCTGCTGAGCAGGGAGCCCAAAGCGGGGCTTGATCCCAGGACCCTGATATCATGATGTGAGCTGAAGGCAGACGCTTAACCAACCCAGCCACCCAGGCACCCCAATTTTATAAATATTTTTAAAGAAAATAGAATGAATATATATATAATGTAGTCAATAATGTAGTGAAATTGACTGAATTTTATTTTATTTTATTTTTTAAAAGATTTTATTTATTTAAGAAAGAGAGAGCTTGAATAGGGCAAGGGGCAGAGGGAGAAGCAGACTCCCCACTGAGCAGGGAGCCTGATGCAGGGCTCGAACCCAGGACTCCAGGATCATGACCTGAGCCAAAGGCAAACGCTCAACCGACTGAGCCACCCAGGTGCCCCCTGAATTTTATTTTTGTGATACATATTTAAAAAATGAGAATGATCCTAAATATTAACTCAACCAAAATAAATTTATTATATTAAATTAATAGTTTTTTGTGAAAAAAATGAAGATAATATTTAGATTTTCTGCATCACTAATCCTTTATCATAGAATGTGGGGAGTTGGTCTTTATTCTGGATTGTAGTCCATTTCGCAAACATACAAAATCATTAGCATATGGAAGGATTGTTTAGTCAAATTTACAATTTCCTCATTAAAAAGAAAAAATATATTTAGCTTTTGATTTAGAGATATCATTACCTATATTATTCCACTATGATTTCCCATCTTGATATTTATTACAGGTATGTGGAAACTTGGGGAATAGATGACTGAAATGTGATTTATTTATTTATTTTAAGAAAGATTTATTTATTTATTTGAGAGAGAGAGAGTGAGCGTGAGCAGGGAGAGACGCAGAGGGAGAGAGAGAGAATCTCAAGCATATCATGGAGCCTGATGTGGGGCTTGATCTCATGACCCTGAGATCATGACCTGAGCTGGAATCAAGAGTCAGACGTTCAATGACTGAGCCGCCCAGGCACCCCTAAAATGTAATTGTTGTGATTGATTGTTTCTACTTTTTGTATCACTTTGGCTGTCAAAGATACATACCATGAATCAATAATTGTGCAAGGTGAGGGAAGGTAGTGAAAGTCACTAAGCTCATTCTATTCACTTTCTAAGACTAGGTCCCATTATCATTAAGAAGTACCTTAAAATGGAATGATTACATTGACTTGATTTTTTAATAAATTACAATAACTATGGTAGCCTTTCAAAAACCTAAACTAATGAACCAGAAGGTATTTTAACAGTCTAATTATTTGGAAAGGATGTTATGGGGGAGTTTGAGTTGACTGGGAGATGGGCTCAATGTTCTTTCTACTCAGGGATTACAAGATGCCAGGGCTAGGCTATAAAGAAAATCTAAGAAATGCTGGTTGCCTTAGTTACAGTGTTTTTGTTTGTTGCTTTGTTTTAGACTGCCTCTTTAAGGTGTGCCCTATGAACCGATATTCTGCCCAGAAACAATATTGGAAAGCTAAGCAAGCCAAACAGGGGAACCACACAGAGGCAGCCTTGCTGAAGAAATTACAGGTAAGGGCCAGGCTTCCATTGGTCTGGTTTAGGCTAGACCTAGAACAGCAATAACAAACCATCTATTTTGTATCTTAGTGATTTCACTCAATACACAGAGATTTAGAATAGTTGTAGCAACACACTGAAAATGGAAGGGACTTTTAAGTTATAGGGTGTGACCCCTCATTTCCTGGCATGGAGCTAATACATTCCTGCTGCTAAATTTTAGGGTGTGCCAGCCTAATTCAAAGATTCACATCAAACTAGAAACAACTCAGAATCTCTGTAGGAATCTCAAATCCAGTGATATTTTACTTGGCATATTACTTAATTTTTTTCTTGAAAGCCTAAAAAAAAATTGAAAGTCTGTTGCTTCTGGTTTGAGCTAAATGTAAATTCGATAGAACTTAAATTTTGTGTTACTAAAATTCCTGTTACTTTTGGAATTGAAACTATTTTGAGTCTTTTGAAATTCACCTTCTATTTTTATACTGTTTGGTTTGTCTAACAATATTCCTTCTGAAACTAATTTTGTAAGACCAAACAGCCTAGTACTTTTCTGAGATTTTTAACATAAAGGCATCCCAAGATACTTTTGGCCACATTTCAGCATCAAATTGAGACAATGATCATACTATATTACAGTCATTTATTTAATTGTTGGTCCCCCTACCCCTAGCACCAAGAGTAAAGCAGCCAGCCTATTTTATTCATGGTTATAGTCTTTGTTCCTAAAATAACCTTGTTTCTTTGTTAATTATTGTACTCTGTTTACTATGTTTCCATGCTGAGTATTTGATAATCATTTTACAGCATGCTGCAGAACTGGAACAAAAACAAAATGAATCAGAGAATAAGAAACTGTTGGGAGAAATTGTGAAATACAGTAATGTTATACAAGTAAGTCTATTTACTTTCTCTTAAAAAAGGTCAATATCTTATGGATAATTTGCATTTGCATAGGAATGTCAAGCTGCATTAAAATTGGGGATACAATAGTTTGTTCTTTGATGGCAATTATGGATATTGTGATATTTTCAGGTGATGTTCAGCACAGTATTCTATATGTTTGTGAATAAGTCTGATGTGTACACGTAAGAAAGTGAGTTAATCTAGATGTATGCACAGGTCATTACATCAAAAGGAGGAAGATGGGGAAACATCATTTCTAAAGGCCTGTAGTAAAATCTTCCTTCAGAATTAATGGGACTACCATGTAACACACGAAGCTGTATTTTTTCATTTTGTAGAGAGAGGAAAGTTTTCATATTGTACTTTTATATGGAAATTGTCCTTGAGTTGTTATTAAATGATTTATTTCAATGAGTGTGCACACTGATTTATCTCACCTGCATTCCTCTCTTGTGTTTCACTTAGATCTTTTAACTTTTTACTTGATTTATTTGTTAATATATGCCCCACCTTGTTCCAAAAAGAATGTAAGGCATTTTCAAAAATACATACCACATAAGATAAAATAGAAATAAATAAGGCAACTGCGTCAAAGGGAAAAGAGTGGTTAAATGAAAGAGGTGAAGTCAGAGCGGAGGCATGTTTATAAAATCCAAGTTGTGAAGTCCAGCCAGCTTTGCTTGGAAGCCTTTTCATTGCTCACCTTGCTGTAAGGGAAGCATAGTATATTATAGCACTCCCCTAGGAGGTCCTTAACATAGAACTAAGTCAAAGGTCTAGAAGCGCAAATGTTCCCAGGAAGACCAGAGACGTGTTCCTCCAGTGAGCTCTCATAAAGAGGACACTGTTTAATAGAGTAAATAATAGCCTTCACAACTTCCTTACAGTAAACACTACAATGAGGTGTTTCACAGAGCTGTTTTAAAAAATAATATCGCCTGATGTTTTGTTATTGGCCAATGGCAAAATGCCAGTGCACAGGACCGTCAAAGCAGCCCTCTCCTGGGACATGCTGAGAGTGCCTGGATCTGCAACAACCAGAATGTAGGACTTCATCTAATGAGATTATATGATACCTGTGGCATGGGTGGGTTGCATGTCCCTTGAGCAATCCTCCATAAATAGAGTTTTTCTTAACCAAGGTTTGATTAATGTGAGGTGCCAGCAAGAGGAGCTTATGTTTCTTGTCAAGAACCAGAAGTGCAAATGTTTGCATGGTCAGTGGGACTGAGCCATGTGCTCTATCAAGGCAGATTTTGAAGGAGCAGGGTTGGGCCAGGAGGGTTTCATTGGCTCATGAGATAATTTCTTTCTTATATTGTGGATAGTAAAATGACCATTCTGTTTTGAAATGATTGTCATAATAGACAGGAAAGGTTGTTTGTTTTAGCTTTCCTACTCGGTAGAATAATGTCTTGGAAAGGTTTGGTCCATGGCATCCAAAAAGTCTGAGAAATGGTGCTTCTTTGCTCATCTGAGAAGGGAGTAGGATCGGTGTCCTCCTGCAGGAATTATTTGGGATGCAAAGCTCGCCTCTTCATAGAGGAAGAAGTAGGGCTGTCCATGGCAAGGATAGTTCATGATACTAAGAGGTTCGGTGCATTATTTTAGTTTCTTGGTTATTTTTTAGCATGTTCTGGTTTTGTGTCTGTGCAAGAAATGAAGAAAATGTGATTTGGGGGCATTTCCTGGTCTCCTTCGGGAAGCCTGGTTTTATCATATTATTTATCAGTAGATGAAAATTTTCAGACATGTGCTCTTGTTTGATTTCTCCATGTGCCTGGTTCATTGTGGGGTAGAGGTGAGGAGGAGCCCAAAGAAAGTCAGCTTGGAAAGATGGTGAGTGTGAAGTTTGAAGAGTGCTTTTGTTTAACCTGCACATCAAGCAGGATTATGTGAGCACAAGATATATGTACAAACACATACATGTAATTAACAGAGGACATCAAAGAATAAAGGCGGTAATGTCTTTTTCCCCACAGCTGCTGCATATAAAAAGCAACAAGTATCTGACTGTCAACAAGAGATTACCTGCTTTACTGGAGAAGAATGCCATGCGTGTGTCCTTGGATGTTGCAGGAAACGAAGGGTCTTGGTTTTATATTCATCCCTTCTGGAAGCTGAGAAGTGAGGGTGACAATGTATGTAAAAATAAAATTAATAGAGAAACAGCGTGTTCCTAAAGACAGTAATTCTTAATAAGTGAGAGAATCCAGATAGCACAAAGAAAGAACATGTAGTTTTCAATCAACACATTATTTTTATGGCCTATCTCTTGAATAGGCTAGAACTATTTATTTATAATGCACATTGTGCTTGGGAATCATAAAAAGACAAAATTGAGATTAATTAAAAAATCATCTTCCAGCTGGAATTCATGTGAAAGAATTTAAGTAATGTTAACATTGACTGAACCTTTTAAAGGAGAGGTAGAATTTACTTCCTTTCCTAATCAGAAGGGAGCATGGTTGTAAGGAGAAAGCTATGCTTAGGAAATGTTTTTTATCCCTTTGAATTAATAGAGTAACAGTGAATTATGGCAATATTTCATTTACTGGCTCTATGGTCAGCTGTTTACAGTGTATAAATCTTAAAGATGTATAACGTATGAGGAGCTATATAGATAGGCACTTGCTTATTGATGACAGTATTTAAAATATGTTTTGGAATACAGGTATGCCGTATCATGTAAATTTTAGTAGTTGCCAAAGTATTTTCTG
The DNA here is from genome assembly GCF_009762305.2 of Zalophus californianus. Lineage (NCBI taxonomy): Eukaryota > Metazoa > Chordata > Mammalia > Carnivora > Otariidae > Zalophus > Zalophus californianus. The sequence continues at coordinate 79,997,495 of NC_045603.1, forward strand.
CTAGTTTATGGAGTAGGGAAAATAAAAATTATGTGAAATGATTCAACAGGATCAATTGTTGGATATTTTTGTTTGTAATAAAGTAGCAAATGACAGTTCCTAACACATGGAAAATGCTCGATAAATGCTAAATAACTTTCTTAAATAGAACACCTTGCAAGTATTGGGTCAGGTGATTAAGAAAAATAGTTGAGATTTTAAAAAAATTAATGTTATGAATTCAAGGCAATATAAAAGTATAATTATTCTGACAGTGTTCTCAATACTTTGATTACATTTTAAATATGTTTTGGATATTTCTTGTTTTAGAAGTGTCCTCTTTTATAGTGAGTCTATATTTTCAGCGAATTTTGAAATACAAATTCAATTCCACAGGATGCAAGCTTCATGGTTTAATTTGGTTAATAAATTATCTGATGATACCCTCCTTAGGTAAGGTTTGGGAGATGCATGGCATGCAGGAATGTAATGCACCTTAAGTCTTGTGTTGGATTCCTTTAAGAAAAAAATTTCTACTTGTTTATTATTTGTCATCAATGATGTGTGCTGTGAGCATGATATATATTTTAATTTCAGTAGGTAGTTAATTACAATCAACTCTCAGTTACATAGGGACTGATTATGCAGTTTATGGACACCCCATATCTTCTGGTGCCCTTTCTTGTAATGCTTTTTTTCCCTCTCCAGTCTCCCATGGAGCAGTGTCCCAGTCTGTAAGTGGTCAATGAAAATCAGACTTGATTTTGAGTAAAACCCGAGCTGAATTTCTGAGGGAATATGAGGAAATGATTGGATAAATTAGGGCCTTTAGATTAGCTGTGGATTTTATTAATTCATTCTATCTATTCCTTTCCCTGCTCCCAAATGCCTTTATAGGATCAACTGAGAGTTGAATGTAATGAACTATTTCAAATAATTAGTTGTACTGGGGTGGGGGGGCCTCTCACCCAAACATTCTGTCTTGGTAAAATGGACAATGTAATTGTTAAGTGCAATGTAGAAGTCCTCCTTATATAGATGTGCTCCATAAAGCATGGCTAAAACAACCTTCCACATTGCTTTTTGCTGGAACATCTCACGATTTTTGCTCACCACTATGTAGCTGTTGTATGTGATTAAGGTTGCTGTGAAAACATAAGCACACCCACATCCCTGGTTTGGTGCATAAATAATTGTATTGTAATGTTCATTTTCTTCCCTAGAAATAGGTAGCATTCCCTAGCAATAAGTATTGTTCTAAAATTCCAAAATGTATTTTATTGAAGGCAGTTGCAAATACTGTCACTTCATAACAAGTGATTTAATTACTACTGATTTTCTTTAAAAGTATAGTAAGCTAGGAAGAAGAAATTATAAAGTTCAAAGGATTTTTAAACTTTTATTTTACTATTAAGTAATTAGTAAGTTGTTATTCAGGTTGTAAGTAACCAATAAGATTTTCAGTGACTGAAATGAAATGTAAGAATGAGGCTGATGATAGTTTGGGGAGAAAAATGCTCATATCCTCAAAAATCAGTGTTTTCTACCATTTATAGAAGGGTCAGTTGGGTAGTTTTTGGGGAAAAATAGATTCATGGATCCCTCAACTTTCCAGCTGTAAAGAGGCTCTTGTTTGCTGTTGTTTAGTTAGAAAGTCATTGGGGATAGCAGAGTACATAAATATTTCATTTTCATTTATTTTCCCATGATTGAGTGGTTAATTTTTCATTTTCAACTTTGATGAAAGAAGACATTAGTTCTTTACCTTGATGGTAGATTTTTTTTAAAAGATTTCATTTATTTATTTGACAGAGAGAGAGACACAGCGAGAGAAGGAACACAAGCTGGGGGAGTGGGAGAGGGAGAAGCAGGCTTCCCGCGGAGCAGGGAGCCCGATGTGGGGCTTGATCCCAGGACGCTGGGATCATGACCTGAACTGAAGGCAGACGCTTAATGACTGAGCCACCCAGGCGCCCCAGTGGTAGATTTTAAAAAGGAGGAAAGCCCAGATATTCTTTCAGTGAAAAGAAAAATTCAACTCTTAGGCAAAGAGCCTCTTCAAATAGCAAGTAGATTTTGTTATTTTGCAAAACTAGTTCTCTTGGAATTCTAGCAAAGGCAGGACTAGATAGATCCCTGATATGTTGGCTTCTACTGCAATGTCACGCCAGGTGTCACTTCCAAAGAAAAGTAGCTGCCAGTGGCATTATATTACTCTTTATTTCCAGTAAAATCTCAGCTTGGATCTTCATGGCTGTTGCATAGAATCAACAGAAGTGCTTTTGGAATTGGAATTTTTAAAAGATGCTTGTGTACTAGGGTGAGCGTGACATGGCAGAAAATGATTGCACCCTCAAGTTCCTTATTTTAAATAACATAGCTTCTCAGAAGGTATCAGACCACATCAGTGGACCAGCCCAGTGCTACGTTCTTCAGAGCATATTACCAAGTTATCTAATTAGGTGTGAATTCCCTGAGGACAGAGAGTTTGTCACACTTTGTGTTCTTTTTGGCACCTCTAATGTTCTTTTTATTTCTTTTGATTAGCCTCTTGTCCATTCCATCTGCAAGATTTTTTTTTCATCTTGGTTAGTCAAAGTAACTGTTGTCAAGAACAAGACTGAGGACTTGGAAATTAGTGAGTTAATGTTAGATTCTCTTTGTGAATAACGTTCTTATGAACCCTTGGTGTTTAGAGCATTTTGCCTATATGGCTGGTCTCTTAAAAATATACATTAGAAGACTTTCTGGGCGGTGTTTTGAAATAAATATAACATATGGGTTGACCCAAAGCTTACAGAAAACTAGAGTAAAATAGTAAGACATAGATCAGTGGATATAAGTGCAAACAAAAATATTCTTTTAATTGGAAGGACATAGCTAGAATATATCATTATATTTAGCAGCTTATTGGCTAATATTTATACAATGCAGACAAGCATGACATTGTAGACCAAATCCAATTGTCCTTTAAGAAATTGGAAGATCAGACGCAGCACAGGCAGGGAGTGTATTAAGTCCCGGTATTTGTAGTAAGAATGGCCACGTAGACTTCTGTTTGGCCCTGAGAGTTGAAGCTACCTTGGTGTCATGTGCAATAATAAGTGTGTGTGTGTGTGTGTGTGTGTATGTGTGTGTGTGTGTGTGTGTGTATGTTTTGGAAGGGGATGTTGGAAATATGTTTATGTCATGGTGAGTTTATATGTTTTTGCTTATATTTAATTTTTAAAAATACTTACCAATTTTGGTTCAAAGATAGAAAACAATATAAAGATGTATTGCTTAAAGTCTCATCCTTTTTTCCATCTCCTCGTTGTCTGTCCCCTGTACCACAGTAAATCCCTGGAAAGATTTCTGATGCATGTACTCTTCCTCCCTCCCTCCCTCCCTTTTTTACACAAAGAGAACCCGGCTCAGCCCCCTCACCCTCTCACTTCATGTTTCTTGATGATATCCCCTTATCTGTGCATAGAGAGCTTCTGTGATGGCTTTGGTGAGTCACGGCCCCAGCACCCAACTGATGATGGACTTGAAAGGCAGGTGATGAATAGAGACCAATCCTATGAGCAGTAGAAGCTACTTCTGCAAACCTAAGAACAATTTCCCTTTGCTCGAATAGTGAGCTTGAGGCTTCTTTATCATAGTTTGTGACAACAGTACTTTGTGTGAATGTAGCTCCTGTATATAACCCATAAAAGCTTAATTTATGTTAGAAATAAGAAATTATGTTCCTGAAAGTCTTGGTCTAGGTTAAGGGAGAAGTTTTGTTTATTCTTATTTTCTGAGGCCTAATTTTTCAGTTATCTGTCAAACTAATGTACTCTAATACTCAGTAAGAAATATGCAAAGAGAAGGTATTAGTTTTCATTTCTGAGCTGGTGAGCAATTCTATATGAGAATTGAAAGTGTAGGTCTTATATAGTAGTAAGTCTTTTATTTTTAAAAAGATTTTATTTATTTATTTGAGAGAAGGGAGTGTAAAGAAGAACAGAGGGAGAGGGACAAGCAGGCTCTGTGATCAGCATCGACCCCAATGTAGGACTCAATCCTAGGACCTTGAGATCATGACCTGAGCTGAAGTCAAGAGTCGGAGGCTTAAGCGACTGAGCCACCTAGGCACCCCATACAGTGATAAGTCTTCTAATGGGTTGTAACAAGAGAAACTTTAGTAACTCTAAAATTAAACTGTTCATTATTACCATTAAAAAAGCATAACTTAGGGGCACCTGGGTGGCTCAGGCAGCTAGGTGTCTACCTTCAGCTCAGGTCATGATCCCAGGGTCCTGGGATTGAGTTCTACAGTGGGCTCCTTGTCAGCGAGCAACCTGCTTCTCCCTCTGCCTGCCACTCCCCCTGCTTGTGCTCTCTCTCTCTCTCTCTGACAAATACATAAATAAAATCATTAAAAAAAAAAAGAAAACATAACTTCATTTCCCACAATTTGAGTTATGAATAGAAATTCTTGAAGATAAATTGGACATTGTTAATGATAACATAAATGAAAAATCAACTTCGACCTACTTCTCTGGAGCATTTCTCCCAAAACCAACTAAAAATTTTTTTATATATATTTTATTTATTTTTTTCAGTAATCTCTACTCCCCTGAGATCAAGAGTTGCATGCTTTACCACCTGAACCAGCCAGGCACCCCCTAATTAAAAAAATTTTAAGTTAAATTTTTTTTAATTTAAAACTGAACTTCAAAATTTAAAGAGCAATATTAGTTTTGGATGTTTAAAATAAGAATGAAGCAGATGCTCCAGGACCAAACAATAAGCATATTTCTACAAGGTCATACCGAATTGGGCATTTCCTGGATCCAGATGACATTAGAATATTTAATGTATTTTGGGGATGATGGGAAATTTCAAATTTAACAGACTTGTTTTTAATCCCATAGATAATACAAATGAATAACACTTTCTGCTTGCACTTGATGTGGTTCTACTATTTAGGCAGATTGATTGTGGCAGATGCATTCACTTGCTCTGCTGCTGCACTCACGGCATAAGCCCCCGGGATGCAGGGGTAACATCCTATTTATTGACATTGAAAAAGTTCTTACTGAAATGGGAGACTAATAAGAAAAGGGTCCACACTAGTTTTATGAATCCAGGCTGCTAGGCACTATGAAACATGACTAGATGATCATTTATCAGAAAATATTTTACTCAAAGAGAAAAAGAATTGAGTTAAGATTTGTGTGGAAGCCAGACCAGGTATTAGGTCAATAACTGGACTTCCCTGCAGTTATTTCTAGCTTCAGATATAGCACCACAGATCTGCTTGGTGTCTCAGTTACAACTTATTTCTGATTCCTAGATTGTTGTGGGTGATAAAGTTGTTTTGATGCCTGTGAACGCAGGACAACCACTGCATGCCAGCAACATAGAGCTTCTCGATAACCCAGGATGTAAGGAGGTAAGTTCAGGAGGAAAGAAAATGAATTTGTTTATTTTTATCATGAGAGGAAAAAAAACCTCACAGCTTCATTCATTGTTATCATGAACGTGATTATGCTAATTAATATTACTAAGATCTGCGTAGATGGTAATTACTATTTTTGGATGGTATTTGTGTTGAGGTACATACTTCATTGTCCAGAGTTATCTTTTTTTCTCTTTTTTACTAGTTGGAGGAATAATTTCTGGTATAAAATGGAATCACAGTTTTACAATTTCACATTCTTCATTAATAGGTGAATGCCGTTAATTGCAACACTAGCTGGAAAATCACTTTATTCATGAAATATAGTTCCTATCGAGAGGATGTACTAAAAGGAGTAAGTATGTGCTACATGGAAAATTTGCTAGAAGAATTGAAAGTAGTCTTACTAAACTTCTGGATGTAAAACCTGTGTATTCAGTAGTATTCATAGTTCAGAAGATGATTGTAAACCTTAATATAGTCACTATGAGTGTTTCATTGAGTTTTCTTCTCTATAGTTTGACATGTATAAATAATCATTAAAAGCCAACTAAGTAGCAGAAGGGCCCAGAGTAGCAAAACCAGGAGACATCTGCTTCTTATGTCTATTTGTTCAGACTTCTCTTGGAAATACAGTGTTCTCTTCCTGTTTTCCTAGGGTGATGTTGTTAGGTTGTTTCATGCAGAACAAGAGAAGTTTCTGACTTGTGATGAATATGAGAAAAAACAGCACATCTTCCTTCGGACAACCTTGCGTCAGTCAGCTACTTCTGCTACCAGTTCTAAAGCGCTCTGGGAAATAGAGGTGCACAAATATTTTTTGGATTTTAATAAATATTTATATAAAAAAGACAAGAGTTACTAGGCTGATTATTTTCTTGTTAAATGCATCATTTATGATAAACCCATAACACAGTAGTATTTGTGGACTAACTCTTCATTACTGTGATCAGTTTGAAATGTTGCTGCTTCCTTTACCTATCCTCTCTGGGGCATCTCTTTTCCTGTCTCTCTCTCTTTCATCTAATAAGGGAATATATAGAGGTTGCTTTTTTTAAAAATGCATTGTGAAATGTTGTCAAGACTGATCGGACTGCAGGTGATGTGCCTCAAATGGCATTGGAGTTATGATGGAACTTTCACTCACTTTAGGTAAAGACAGATACCAGAACTGTACAGTCATAGAGAAAAAATTTGTTTCTTCTGGGGAATGCCATTTTTATTGGATGAGGAGACCATAGTTAAGAATTCATCCATCCTTTAAAAAGTATTTCTTTTTTTTTTTTTAAAGAATTTATTTATTTATTTGACAGAGAGAGACACAGCAAGAGAGGTAACACAAGCAGGGGGAGTGAGAGAGGGAGAAGCAGGCTTCTCTCTGAGCAGGGAGCCCAATGCGGGACTCGATCCCAGGACCCTGGGATCATGACCTGAGCCAAAGGCAGACACTTAACGACTGAGCCACCCAGGCGCCCTAAAAAGTATTTTTTAAATGTTGCCAATATGGTAGAGTAATTAAGAAAATGTAAGGTATGGATTTTTCTTTAAAGGATCTTTCTGTGTGGTGGAGGAGATAAGATGGACATAATTACCTATGAACAAGCCGACATTTGATAAGTTCCATCCTGATTTAATGGACATCCAGGCCAATAGCGGTGGTTCTCAACTGTTTTAAACCCATCACTTCCCTTTTACAGCATATATTTTGTGACACTTCTTTAATATCTTAAAATGAAATTCATAGGTAATATTACTTATAGATTTACATTATTAAAAATTAATGACATCCCTAAATGCCAATTTAGAAAAAACAAAAGGAAAATAATTTATCATAAATAATTGATAATAAAATAATATGTATTTCAACATGTAAATAATTACTCTAGAAGGTGTAATATTTGTACCTATCTTGAATGAATACATTTGGATTTGAAAGAAGTGGTAGAAGACAAGACAATCAGAAGACATTCAATACAGGGGCGCCTGGGTGGCTCAGTCGGTTAAGTGTCTGCTTTCAGCTCAGGTCATGATCTCGGGGTCCTGGGGTCGAGCCCTGTCTTGGGCTCCCTGCTCAATGGGGAGCCTGCTTCTCCCTCTCCCTTTGCCTCTGCTTCTGCTGCTCCCCCTGCTTGTGCACTCTCTCTCTCTCTCTCGCTGTCTCTCTCTCTCTCAAATAAATAAAATCTTAAAAAAAAAAAAAAGACATTTGGGGCGCCTGGGTGGCTCAGTTGGTTAAGCGACTGCCTTCGGCTCAGGTCATGATCCTGGAGTCCCGGGATCGAGTCCCACATCGGGCTCCCTGCTCAGCAGGGAGTCTGCTCCTCCCTCTGACCCTCCCCCCATCTCGCGTTCTCTCTCTCATTCTCTCTGTCTCTCAAATAAATAAATAAATAATCTTAAAAAAAAAAAAAGACATTCTATACAAGTACAGGAAAATGAAAGAGCAGGGGTAAATGTGGGCCCTTGACTATCTCATGATCTTGTGTTAAGGGAAGTAATAACAGAACACATTTATTTGTCCATAGTTAAAAAAAAAAGGAAATAAACATATTGAAATAGGGATAACAACACAAATTACAGACTATTGAGACAGAAAATGAGGAAGTATGATGTTTATGCCAATGAGCTGAACCTTAATTATAAATGTAACATCACAACAATTCTCTAAGTTATGACATGGTTTAGAATAGAGATGAACTAGTACAAAACGCGTATTTTCTTTCTTGAAACCCCACTACATATTGAGGCATACTTTCAGTCTCTAGCATTCAGAAGAGACCTTATCCTTCAAGAGGATAGGTTTACAGGGAATTGAGAAAGTCTCAGGAAAAACAACCATCACCAAAACTACCTTATATTCTTCCATGAAGTCTACCTGACAATGTCTTTTATCAGGCTAAGCCTGAAAGATAACAGGCAGCCCCCAAATAAATACATAATTAAAATATGTATTTTTCATGCCGTAGACTTCTTACCATTGTGCTCTAAAGAACTTTTTTTAAAGATTTTATTTACTTTTTGACAGAGACACAGTGAGAGCAGGAACACAAGCAGGGGGAGTGGGAGAGGGAGAAGCAGGCTTCCCCCTGAGCAAGGAGCCGTGGGGCTTGATCTCAGGACCCTGGGATCATGACCTGAGCTGAAGGCAGACGCTTAACGACTGAGCCACCCAGGCACCCCTCATTGTGCTCTAAAGAATTAAAGAAATATAGGGATAGCAATAATGTGAGGTATAATTTTAAAGCTTTATTAATAAAATACAGTCATAAAAAAGTCAAATAGTGACTTCCCCATACAGGGAGTTCCCCTCATTTCATGTGTCTCCACCTATGTGATATTTGGCTCTAAGTCTTTTAAAGGAATTGTGAATCTTCTCTTATCTATTTACTATTAGTTTGATAGATTTTGCTGTAACTGTATCACTGCATCGTAATCCTTTCCAACAACACGTGTAGTTGAAAATACCAAGCAGTCAACATGGAGAGAATGAATCCATTATTTAATAATTCTGAAATAATGTCTTACACTCAGTTAAGCTTCGTAGTGAATTTCTCTTCAATTACTGGACTTGTCATCCGACTTGTTATGAAAACTTTTTAATATGATTGTATGTTAAAGTATTACCAATTTCTGTTTGTGGCAGGTTCATTTCTGCAGGAGGTTTGAACGAGGTGGGCTGTGGGACATATCTCTATGGTGCGCTGTGTCAGTCAGCGTGGTTGAGGTTGTTTCAAGCAAAGAGGTATTGGTGTAGGAAATCAGGTTTCAGTGTTACTGGAAGGACCGGACGGGGAAAACTAGGGTAGGGAACATGGTCTTATTTGAAGATCAGGCAATGCCGAAAATCACCACTGCTCCTCCTCTGAGCCCTCAGCCCTCTCCCCCTTGCTTCAGGAGGTGCCCACATCACCTTGCAGGAGCCCCTTCATCGGACCCTGAAGAGGAAGCTTTTGTCTACTTTTCTCTGCTTTCCATCCTAATGGAATGACTCCAGAACCCTGCTGGTGGGGCTTTCCACCCTCACAGAGATACCGAGAGGAGCGCTTGGAAGGGTGGGGTGGGGCCCGAGTGCCACACACAATATCTAGCCTGCGCTCAACTCCCCTGAGACTTGCAGCATATATAGTATCTTAGCCAACGCCCGATGATGCCAGTAGCATCCCTCCAAAATCACTGGATGAATGAAAACACCCTCCTTTCTGTATCTCCAGTTGTCCCCTAGGGCATCGTACTGGTATTGCTAGACCTACTAGTGTCTGGGATAGCAGTTCTTAGTCCGGGATCCGTGGTGAGCTTCAAGTTATTCATGAACTTCTAGCAGCTGTATACAAATGTGTATGTATGTTCCTGAGACCACCAATAGATTTGATCAGAGTGTCAAAGGTATCTATGCCTTCGTCAAAGGAGTTCGATGGTAGCCGGTGTGATTGCAAAAGATTTGTGGAAGAAGTTTGATTTGAGAACTTAGAACTTAGCCTTGGAGGATGGGTAGGTATTTGGTCACAGGGAGAGTGGTTCTTTTTTAGACTTCCTCCACTTTGAAGTATTTTCATAATTATTATCTTATTTGAACTATCAGAGTAGGGGAAGACCTGGAGGCTAGAGTCTAGCAAAAGCATTAGGAGGTTGTATACAGCAGCACACAGAATCTGAGGCTGTGCAGGATTCCAAGGGGAGGGGTCAGTGTTACCAAAAAGAAGGTCACCTGTTGGGGGAGAATAATGAAAAGTTCCCTAGTACTTAATCTTCAAAACAATCCTATGAATTAAAATCATTTTGTACATGATGAAACTGGCTTGATGATGTTAAATTACTTGCTGCGATCATACCGTAGGAACTGGTAGAGCTGGGACTCAAACACAGTCATCTTCAGGCTGCAAATTGTAGGCTTTGTGACTGCCCCAAGGCACCTGCTTCAGAGCATCTCCTTTTATTCTCAGTGAGCCTAGTGGCTCAGCATCTGGGGCAAGGCCAATTCCAAGGACAGGTATCTAAGGCCATGGTATTAATAAAAAAGCACATGTGGAAAGGGCCAAGAATTAAGTTCGTTGAGAGCTCCAGGCCTTGGCATTTGTGGTTCTCTCTGCCTGGAATGCTATCTTCCAATCTCTCTACGTGACTGTTCGTTCTGATCCTGCAGGTTTCAGCTCACATGTCATGTCGGACAGGCCTGGGCTAATCGCAGCATCTCAAGAAGCCTACCCTAGTTATTCAGTCATGCGCTCTGCTTATTTCCTCCTGGCACTTGCCAAATCTTATTTATTGAAAGCTCTAGTCTCATTCATTGCTGTGACCCTGTTGCCTAGAAGAGTACCTGATGTATAGAAAGGTTTTAATATGATTTGTTGAATGAATATTTGAATAACAAATGGGGGAGAACCCCTCAGTATTTCCAGTTTTGGCCTGGGAAACCTGTCTCTTGGAGCAAGACCATATTTACACATTTAAGGCATGAGCCTCATGCATGCACACAGTGAGCGAACTGTTATGCCTCTTGCCCATTTGTGGGAAATTTTGTTTTTCTGCCATGTTGTCCTCTCATGAAAACATATATTGGATTTGACAAGTTAGCATTAACAGGCGAACGCTTTGTATAAACTGTGGGCACCTGCTTGCCAGCAACATGAATATCTTTTAGGCTTTATTGTTGTTGCTCTTTTTGTCTGTAGGTCGTTCACCATGACCCATGCCGCGGGGGTGCTGGACAATGGAACAGCTTGTTCAGATTTAAACACCTTGCAACTGGGAACTATTTAGCTGCAGAGGTAAGACTAATGGATACAGTGCTATTAAATCTCTGACTCTGAAATAGTGAAATAAGCAATTAGGTTCTCCAAAAGATGTTGTATTTATAGGAACAGTCATTATACCAAATTTGATTATTGTCTATCATGATCTGGATCGGCATATAAATTATTCTTAAAACGTGAATATTAATCGAAGCCTTGCAATGATTTTTATCCTAAAAATTAAAACAGCAAGGGGGGCCTCGGGGGCTCAGCGAGTTAAGTGTGTGACTGTGATTTCATCTCAGGTCATGATCTCAGGGCCTTGGAATTGGCCCCGCATTGGGCTCCGTGCTCAGCCCAGAGTCTGCTTGAGATTCTTTCTCTCCCACTCCCTCTGCCCCTCCCCACATTCGCGTGCGTGTGCTCATGCTCTCTCTCTCTCTCTCCCTCTCTAAAATAAATAAATAAATCTTTAAAAAAATTAAAACAACAATAACAACAGAACACTGGTGGTTGGTTTACTTTAAGGTCGAGGGCAATAGAGTATCTAATTTGCATATGTATGCAATTTGTTCTAGACTTTTTTATTAGCTTCACTCTTTCAGAATGTCTGCACTGGAGACACGATCAACTCATTGTTGGTGTAGTAGAGCCTTGATAGTTTCAGGTCATCTTCACTGAAACTGGTTTCACTGATGGATGGCTTTTATTGTTCAAACCATTGGAGAGGAAAGGTGTTTCTTCCTGAGACACTGAACTGTCCTGAAACTGTTAATAAAAATGGTCAAAACAAATAAAGGTCTTTTCTTTCTCCACTAAAAGCATGTTGACAGTCAGGTAGCTATGAAGGGTGGCTAGAAGTAACAGCATTGAAGTTTTAGAAATGACTTAATTAAAGTTTGGTTATCCAGTGTAAAAATAATTTTGAAAATATTTGTTTTTTAGATGCATGAAAATACCCATTCATTCTACTCTCCTCATCTCTGTTTTTATTTTTCAATATAGGGTTTCTTCTGGGATTCAAAACCAGAATTTGGCTTTAGAATTTTTAGTATTACTTATCCAACTTTTGGTTTTGGATGTGAGGGAGGATAAGGAACTGGGGATGCAGAAGTGATGAGGAAAAGGTGTGGGAAACAGGAAGTTTCTGTAAACATGCTGAGCCCTGTCTAAACCACACTCAACACCATTACCTTCTGCCTCCTATTAATCTGCCATAATTGTCTTCATAGTACTCACCACTATCTCACTTACTGTACATTTTATTTTCTCAACATTCTCTGTCAAAATGTATGCTCTCTGAAGGCAGGGATTCTTTTTTTGTTTTTTAACATCACCACTGTGTCCCCGGTATTTTCTCAACATTCTCTGTCAAAATGTATGCTCTCTGAAGGCAGGGATTCTTTTTTTGTTTTTTAACATCACCACTGTGTCCCCGGCATCTAGGGCAGTGCCTGGTACTTAGAAAGGATTGGATTTGATGAATATTTTTTTGAATGAATGAATGAATATAAGGAAGCTATTCAGACTTCTATAAGCTTAGAGGATGGAAAGAAGATTTTGGGATTTGTATCTGAGTGGCATTTGGAGCCATGTTTGGGCAAATTAATCTCTCTAAGCTCCAATTTTTTCCTCTGGAAAATGGGGATAATCACAACATTTATATAATATGAGTATTAAGGTAATTAAATGAGGTAAAGTGCTTGACCTAACGTGTGGCTCATGGTAAGCATCCAGGAGGTGATGCTGGCATGGTTAAGTTATTATGAGAAATAGGGATTACTCTTACTTTTATAAATATCTGACTTATTATTTATGAATCTATTCCAATAAATGAAATATAGCTTTGCAATTTATGGGCTGTTTACACCATGAATGTTTTGAAGTAACTTTTTTGAAAAATAACACTTTGATGCAAAATTAAGCAGTAAGGTAGAGAATCTTGTCTAAAATAAGAATTAGGGGGACCTGAGTGGCTCAGTCGTTAAGCATCTGCCTTCGGCTCAGGTCATGAGCCCAGGGTCCTGGGATCAAGCCCCGCATTGGGCTCCCCGCTCAGCGGGAAGCCTGCTTCTGCCTCTCCCACTCCCCCTGCTTGTGTTCCCTCTCTTGCTATCTCTTTCTCTGTCAAATAAATAAAATCCTAAAAAAAAAAAATAAGAATTAGAAAAGTCTATTAGATGTCCTATAAAAGATAAGAAATTAGTATCAAAATTCTCTTGGATCTTATGTTAGTGACTCTTCTTCCTTAATTTACTTCAATCAATGGCTATATTAACTACTGACATTCTATAGCAAACTGACATGATTATACATTATTAGTTTTCTTAGTTAATTTCTGCAATTAAAACTTGTATCATTGACACATTCAAATGACCAGATTGTTAAGAATTAAATTGTTTATTTTTTTATTTTTATTTTTTTAAAGATTTTATTTATTTATTTGACACACAGAGAGAGAGAGAGAGACAGCGAGAGAGGGAACACAAGCAGGGCGAGTGGGAGAGGGAGAAGCAGGCTTCCCGCTGAGCAGGGAGCCCGATGTGGGGCTCGATCTCAGGACCCCGGGATCATGACCTGAGCTGAAGGCAGACGCTTAATGACTGAGCCACCCAGGCGCCCCAAGAATTAAATTGTTTATTAACTTTAATGAAGATCTAAGACCTCAATATATAAAGGAATTTTTTAAAAATTGAGAAATAGAAAGCAGTTCATTCCTTGAAAAGACTTTGAAAGACTCTTTATTCTGTCTTTAGAGAATATGACTTTAAATGCCAGATGCTATTTTGTTCATTAAAGAGTCTGGTGTACTTGGAGGATCTCTTCTTTGACCTTTAATACTTGAGATAACATCTTTTTTTTTTTTTAATGGCAAGGTGAAAGAAGGAGAATTAAGCATTAGATACATCTCTAAAAATTGAAAACTAGGAATTTATTTTCTACTGATTTTAACTAGTAAAATAGAATGGGTGCTTCTGTGTAGTATTCTACCATCAAAAGAGAAATTTTAGCCTCAAAATACTGTCATCCATAGGTTAGGGTTTTATATTTCATTTGTCAACTAAGGTCAGTTAAGATCCTGGTATAGTCACATCTCAGGAGGTATGTGTCCTACTAGTGTGAAAGCGTCTACTCAGGTGTGGCAAAATCACAGTTATTGTAGTCATTGTCACTTGATAAAAAAATTGATTTCCAGTTCCAATTCTACAACAGATGGAAATTAGCCCCTGACAGTAGTTAAAGCACAATGCTTATCCTTTTATTATTTTGCTTTTTAAAAATGCCTAGTCTTTAATTTCAAATCATTCCCAACATTTGGATTTGTAACTTCCTAGTCTTACTTATTTTCTTATATTATACCCTTATTCATAGGAGAGAAAGTCTCCATGGCTTTTATTTTACTTTTTTAAATTTTATCTTTAATATCTAGGTACCTCTTAAAAAAATAAGACACACATCATAGGATGTTGAAAATGCAAGAGTTGGGAAAAATTATTTTTGGAATTCACAGCAGCAACAGACATCCTCTTTAAGATTTCATACCATCTTTAATATATGCTTTTTAAGTGACTGATAAATGCATAGCATGGTGGAGTATGATGTACAGAAGGAAACAGAGGAATGTCTCTGCTCTCAAAGAATTGACCTCCTACTTTGGAAGACAGTCTACAATAAATGGCCACAGGATGGTCAACAGGCAGGATCATGTCAGGCTGATTATGTGTGCAGGTGGAGTTAGGTCAGCAGGAAATTAGCCAAAGAAGGCTCTTGCTTGGGGCGAACTTTTCCCTGGTTCGCCGAGAAAGGAATAGACACAGATTGGTAGAGAAACAAAAGGACAATCATTGTAGAAGTTGCCTAGGAGACACAGATAGGGTTATGGAATGTCCAAATCATAGGCAGACGATGAAAAAAGGGAGGCCTGGCTCAAGGAAAGGGGTTCTAAAAGGAATTATTGAGTGACAGATCCCTTTGCTTGAAGATTTTGATTGAAAGGTTTGGATTTTATCTAATTCGTAAGAGGAATGATGTTTGAAGTAGTTACCTTAGAGGCTGAGGCTGAATAGCTATTTGTAAACATTTGGTAGACACCAGTGATGTCCCTAGAAAATCTAATTTCTGCCCTTGAGGCGGTCTCAGTACAGTGTGATAAATGTATTATAGCAATAGGAATAGTGGTTTGCTTATAGGGAGGCACTAAAATGCCAGGGGGTACAAGGAATGGTGAGGAGGCCGGAGGAGGCGCTGCTTGGTGGATGGGTAAGGCAGGTGGGGAAGGGGGAGAAAGCATGTTCAGGCGGTGAGGATGGCTTTTACACAGGCAAGGAGGTGTGTGGTATTATACAAACTGGTTTTATGTGGATGATACATATTTGTATCACGCATAGGCTATGTGTGAGTTTGGAAGTGGTGCTAGAAGGTGGGAGGGGAGTAGTAGGGCCAGACATGTAGGGCAGCTGATTTTTTTGAGGCCATATCTATTAAGCTAAGGAGAATTGGTTTTATTTTTAAAGTATAAAGAACAGTGTTCTAAATAAATTTGTGTTTAAAGAGGACCGCTATAGAATTTGCAATGGCTAATGTAGCCACATGTTGGCTATTTAAATGAAAATAAATGCTATTAAAATTAAAAAGTTAGTTTGTCAGTTACACTAGTCACCTTTCAGGTGGCTCAATAACTACAGGGTATTGAATAGCACAGATATAGAACATTTCCATCATCACAGGGAAAGTTCCAGTTGACAGAGCTGCTCTGGAGCCTTAGCAACTGGAAGGGATCACCTCAGAGACAGGGAGCCCAGATAGGAGACAAAGGTCTGATACTTTCAGGGAACTTTGAGGATTTGAACGAAGGGAGTGGCATTGGTAATGGCAAGAAGGGGAAGGGGAGAAGACATTTTTAGGACATGGAGGCAATGGAGCTGTAATCCACAGAATGTTGAAGGTTAAGGAGTTGGAGGATTCTGGCTTTGGAGCACTGGTGATGTCATTTCCCAATTTAGGGAAAATGGGAAGGGGTGCAGCACTGATGAGGAAATAATCCATTCAGTTTTGACTCAGTCTGATTGGAGGTGCTGTAAAATGTCTGGGTGAAAATGCCTGATGGGCACAGGGTTCACATCTTCTAGAAGTTTGGGGATTGGCTCGACTGGTCAGCATCAGCATGGATGAGATCATGAGGCAGTATGAAGAGAGTGAGAAGGTGTTTGAAGGTGGACCTCAGGGGAACATCATCTTTCAAGGGTGGACAACAGATGGGGTGCCTGAGAAGTCAAGAGAGGCAGCTGGAAAGTCCAATGGGTTGAAATTCGCAAATGTCAAGCAAGGGAGGCTAGAGTTTCAAAAAGGAGTGAGTGCTACCGAAAAAGCTCGGGAACAAAATGTATTTACAGCATTTGGCAAGAACACAGCAATTTGTGATTGAGAGCATTTTTAGTGGAAACCAGAATCCAGGGGGTGGAGGAACGACAAGGAAGCCAGGAAGCGGAAGTAGGGGTGGACTGACTTTTCATATCAGGGCTGTGAAGGAGCAGGAACAGTAATAAAGGGAAAACAGTCCTCTGAGATAGGTTTTTAAAGGTATATTTAAAAAATAAGATGAGGGCGCCTGGGTGGCTCAGTCGTTAAGCATCTGCCTTAGGCTCAGGTCATGATCCCAGGGTGCTGGGATCGAGTCCCGTATCGGGCTCCCTGCTTGGCGGGAAGCCTGCTTCTCCCTCTCCCACTCCCCCTGCTTGTGTTCCTGCTCTCGCTATCTCGCTTTCTGTCAAATAAATAAATAAAATCTTTAAAAAAATAAAAAATAAGATGAGAACAGAGCCGTTTTCACATTAAGGGGCAGCTCCTGTCAGAGGAGCAGGATCTGGTAGGGCATTACTCTTTTCCCTCAGCCTTTCCATTCTCCAGACACGTATTGATAATTTCAAATATTACTTTAATGTGCTTGAGGCATTTCTGGTAAATTGGATTATGTAATTCTTGAATTGCTTTTGAGTATATGGTGTTTATATTGGCCAGTGTGGCAAAGAGAGCCTAGTGTAGTGGGGAAAAAAAATCCCATGTATACTGCTCACAGTCTATCTGACTTAAAGCAGATATTTAACCTCTCTGAATCTCAGTTCCCTTGTGTGTAAAAAAGATCATAGTATATATTTCATGGGATTATTTTGGAATTAAGGAAGATATGGAGGGTTCAGCACCTTGCACATAAAATATATTCAGCAACTATTAGGTCCCCTCACTTCCATTGAGAAGGGGACAAAAAATATGGAGTAGTGTTATTATTACTATCACTACTTCTACTGTTATTATGATTATAATTTTTATCCAGCACTGGTATTTTTTTGTAAGCCAGGTAACTGGAGGTGGGGGGTGGAATCTAGGGGCTCACCACTGGATACCTTGTACACGGAATTTATGTTCAGTAAATACTAGATAATCCAATGGATGAATCAGAGAGAGACTGAGGCTGTAAATCCAATCATTTCACTTTCCAGAAAAGGAAACCCAGGTTCAGAGAGGTGATGTACTTTGTCCAAAGTTCAAAAACAAGGTAATGACAGTCTTTGGGTTCAATGGCAGACTTGCGTTGTTTCATCTATACCAGTGATTCTCACCTGGGGTGGTCCTGTCGCCCAGGGGCTATTTGACAATGTCTGGAGGCACTTTTATTGTCAAGCTTGGGAAGAAGGAGCTACTGGCATCTAGTGGGTAGAGGCCAGGGATGCAGCTAAACATCTATGCACAGGACAGCTGCTACAACAGAGAATTATCTGGCCCCAAATGCCAGTAGTGCCGATATTGAGAAACCCTGACCACTGTTAATCAACAGTACACAGTCGTTTATTGACTGCCTACCAGGTGGAAGCACTGTGTTAATACTGTGAAGAAAACGAAGGTGATCAACACTTTGTCCTTGTCCTTTGGGAGTTTGCAGGGTAGAGGAGAAAGACATTAATTCAGTCACTGGGACATCTCCTTTCCAATTATTTCCAGCATGCATACACATCTGAGGTCATCAATTTTGTGTAATGTTTAAATGATTAACATCCAGAGATGACCACGTTAAATCTCAAAGTGAGTTTAAAGGGCTGCAATCTTAAATCTAAGCACAAATGAGGAAAAAAAAAAACACCCTCAAAATTATACTTGTACATAGACTTCCTACTTATACATATACTTCTCATATTCTCTTTTAACCAGTACTTACAGGGAGGCCAAGTTTTCCAAAAAACTGTAATGAGGCTATTGCTTGGGTAGAAATGAAGGGTCTCATTTGCTTTGAGACCATTTCATATGCTGAAGCTTCTGTAGTCTAACTATAGAGACAAAGCACATAAACTGCAAGCTAGTTAAGAATAGCACTATCAATATAGTGCTATTTTGTTTTAGGGAGTTCAAAATTTACTTTTTTTTTAAAGATTATTTATTTGAAGAGGGAGAGCATGAGAGTGGGGAGGGTCAGAGGGAGAAACAGATTCCCCGCTGAGCAGGGAGTCCAATGCAGGACTTGATCCCGGGACTCCAGGATCATGCACTGAGCCGAAGGCAGTCGCTTGACCAACTGAGCCACCCAGGTGCCCCAAAATTTATTTTTGAGAAATATGCAATGCTAGAAGCTCATGGACAAAATGTGGAGCAAAGTATTTAATTGTGAATTAGAGAACGAAGCCATTTGTGGCTTTGTCAGATAATGCTTTCCGGAACATTTACAGTACCGTATTGTTAGGCTGTCTTCCTGTGATGTCAGTTTCTGTGGGCCATGCAAGAGAGAAGGTAACTTGAGGGGAAGGAACACAAACAGCCATGTATTTTTGCATTTAATACACAGCACGGCTGTAAGCACACACATGGCCATTTGCCCTGGATCTTTTACTTGTATTGCCTTACTGGTGCAGGAGAGTTCACAATCATATCAGTGGGGGAGAAAGTGATTTTATTATATTTTGAATGGGATTATATGGGAGTCTCAGGAAACCGTTCTTCCATAGTCATGGGAGCAATTATAAATCAAGTATCACAATTTCCAATCTGCTGCTTCTTCATTTTCTTTCTTGGAATATTATTAAAGCCATAAGGATCCTTTCCAGAACAAGATAGATCAAGTAGTTCAAATAATTTTATTTGTTAAAGATTTTATCATTGTGCTTTCAAATAAGCAAGCAATAGCTTATTTGTTTGTAGATAGGCCAGACTTCCACCAGATGGCAGTAAACTCTTATTTCATAACTGTGCAACAGACTTCGGATTTAATTAATTAGTTAAAAACTTAGTACTCAAGAACCTGTACATCAGCATAGAATCTTATGAATATTAGGGTTATAGTTTTAAATATCTCTGTGTTTAGTTTTCCATTAACTATATCAACCATAGTTTATGGTTTGTATGTTTGTGTATGTATAGGTAAATATAAATATGACAGAAGAATATATATATACCAGGTCCTCCACACACACATACACACACACACACACACACACACACACACACGTAAATGTTATACATCAAAATATAAATAGTGCCTGGCACATATAAGCATTTAATAAAAGTTATTTTTTCCCTTCTTTTCTTTTCTAGACTTGTCAGTCAGAATAATAGATTGTCTCTGAAATGCCAGGCCTTGGAAAAAAGAACATGTAGATATATAATTATTTAAAAATATACAAGTGATGATTTTAATGTTAATATCATAAAAATTGATCAAAACACAGTTCCTCATAAAAAACTAATATTTTTGTTTTAAGAAAATGAGCATATATTGTGGACTTGGGTTCTGTCTGCTTCTTGCTATTTTGTTAGGTGGAAAGTTGCAGTTGTCTTTCACTTGACTGTGGTACAATCATGGTTTTCATTGCCTAAGTGTTCATGATATTTCTCTGTCTCTCTCTCTCTTTCTCTGCCACTTCTCTTTTCTGACGTGTGACATTCTCTACTTGACTCCTTTCTAGCTCTCTTTGGCCATTCGAATGAGAACTCCCTTCAAGGGTTCATACTGGGTCTTTGCTCTTCAGAGTCTCCCTGTTATTCACCCCCACGGCTAGAGTGGGCCAGGAATTTGATCTCGGATATCCCACTGCCATTGAAACTCAATAAATATATCTAAGATTGAATTGTTTCCTCATGAAACAGTGCATTTTCTTAGTGCAGTGTTAAAAACCTGAGAGTCATGACAAACATTTTTCTGTCTCAGTTTACACATTCCAATTCTACTGACTTGGTCTCCATAACATCTTCTGCATCTGCTTTTTCCTTTACATTCAGCATGATTATTTTTGTCAGGCCTCTGCTACCTCTTACTAGAACCACCGTGCTTGGTTTCTTTGCCTCTTTCATCCCGTCTCCATCTTCTACTGACCATGGCCAGTTGAGGATTTTTAATGTAGTGTTTTTGCAAACGCTTCCCCAGTGATATTCAAAATCTTTCTGAAGATGTAAACCCATTAGCCTATGGTTTGAAAGCCCCATTGGTCTGGGCTGGCTTGGATCCTACCTTGGATCATGCCCCTCCTCTTTATGGAGGCAGGAGGGAAGTAACATGGTATCGTAATTAAAGGATGGAGCTTTGGAATCATCAGACCTGTGCTTCTGAGGGACCCTGCCACTCACCAGTGGTGTGACTTTGCACAGAAGACTTCACTTGATGTGCCCCACTGGGGCCTCATCTGTAAAGTGGGGTGAAGAATCCCTCCTAATAGGGGGCGCCTGGTGGCTCAGTTGATTGAGAGTCCAACTTGGATTTTGGCTCAGGTCACGAACTCAGGGTCGTGAGATCGAGCCCCGATTAGAGCCCTGCGCTCCAAGCTCAGCAGGGAAGTCTGCTTGAGATTCTCTCTCTCCCTCTTGCCCTACCCCCCATGTGCCCACTCTTTCTCTCACTAAAACAAATACACTTTTTTTTTAAAAAAAGAATCCCTTCTAATAGGATAATTGTAAGGGGAAATGAATTAACCTTTAAAAGCATATAAAAAGTATTCCATAAATGACATTTATGGGTCTTCTCTGAACAAGTCTCATTTTCTTATCTATGTGGCATTCATTTCCCCTGCACTGCCTTTCTTCTTCACTCTTTCTCTGCCAGTTATGATTCAATCCATCCTTCAAGGCTTATCTCGGATGCTACCTTATCTATGAATAATACTTTTTTTTTAAGATTTTATTTTTTTATTTGAGAGAGAGAGAGCATGAATGGGGGTGGAGCAGCCGAGGGAGAAGGAGAAGCAGGTTTACCGCTGAGCAGGGAGCCTGATGCGGGGCTCGATCCCAGGACCCTGAGTTCATGGCCTGAGCTGAAGGCAGATGCTTAACTGACTGAGCCACCCAGGCACCCCTCTATGAATAATTCTTGGCTAAATTTGCCCACCACAGATCCCTCCTTCCTCTGACCTATATTATTTATAAATTATTCATTCTTGTCTTATACCTCTTGTCACATATTCTATTTTATATTACAGCTGACTGTATTTATGTCTTATTTTCCTTCCTAGATTGTAACGTCCAGTGGTCAGGGACCATACTCTCTTCGTCTTTGCTAAAATACCGTATGCCACAATGCTTTGCCTATTATAGATGGTCTATTAATGTTTGTTGAATAAACGATTGAAAAGCATATTAGGTCTCTTCAAGGAGGAAAGAAAAAACATCTTTCTCTCTAATGCCAGATTTATAATTTATTTTTTAACATAAAGAAATATTTCCTTTAAAGTCCTAAAAGAGGGTGCCTGGGTGGCTCAGATGGTTAAGCGTCTGCCTTCAGCTCGGGTCATGGTCCCAGAGTCCTGGGATCGAGTCCCACATCGGGCTCCCTGCTCTGCGGGAGCCTGCTTCTCCCTCTGTGTCTCTCTCTCTCTCTCTCTGTCTCTCATGAATAAATAAATAAAATCTTTAAAAAAAAATAAGGTCCTAAAAGATTCTGGAATCTTCACATGACCATGTCTTTTTACCCCTTTTTTAGAAATAATATATTTTTGATTCATCCTTAGTCTAATTACTTTAATAATTACTGCTCTTATATTCAGAGAAGGAAAGCAGCAGTATAATTAAAACATATATTAAAGCATATATTCATTTGGTCTTCGGTTAATATTGGTGAGTTTATATAGGCATAGATATATTTGGGTGGCTTCCCCTCCTCTTCTGCCTCTTTCTCCTCATTATTATTATCACTTTAATGAATTTACTGAAGCAATAACTCCATATTAATTATTTAAAAAAAAACACATTACAGCCAGAAAGACACAAGATGAGGCAAAATCTAACTGATCAGCACCATCTTTAGTATTGTTGCCAAAGACATGAATATATAAAATTTAATGACATATAATTAGTACGATTAAGCTTTGGTTATAGACTTTTCTCATTTAACAGCTGAGGACCCTGAGTTCCAAGGTTAGGTGACCTTTCCTAAAGCTCATGGGTATCTCTTCCCAGGGCAGAGCCTGGAGTCCAGTTTCCAGACTTCCCTGGGGGATTGACCTTGGGGATTGAAATGGGTGACCCCAAGTGGGTGAAATATGGGAAGACTGAATTTCGGAAAGTAGCGTTGTCTTTGGGATGGAATATAGCTTCCATTTTAGAGGGCATACATGATTTTGTGTTTGACCTAAGTATGTTAATTCCTGTTCCTTTACACATTTTATGTAGGCTACATCATGGTCTCCATCATGAATTCCCTTCACAGTGTCTGTGGCCAACTACTCTTAATGCTTATTGAATGAACACTTTGACCATGAGATTTATCCGTGGCTAAACATGCTGCATATCTTTTGGAAATAACTTAGCTATAATTTTAGTATGGCAATTTTTTTAACTTGAAAAAACATCTGAATTCTTCAAATTGAAAACAAATTAAAAAATGCAAAACAGTAATGCGTGACTAAAATAGCTGGATAAACCCCTCCTGGGCACTTTGCTGGAAATATCATTACTATCAAGGAAAAGTGTGTCGTTTTGTGTTTGATTAATCAGTACACAGGAGGCCAGTTAATTCCCTATCTTTTTGGCTTTCTACCTTTCACTCTTGGATTCCAAGGGCAAGAATAAGCCTGTTTTGGAATTAATTCTTTTATTTGTAATTCAAGGGAATTTAAGGAGCCTAAGATACGTATCTCCAAAGAAAAAGAAAGTTCTGCCTCAGATCTCCCCACTTGCTGGCCTAGCACTAAGGGGCAATTTGTAACTGGATTCCCCTTTTCTTGCCCTCTCCCCTGCCTCCCATTGTTAGTTCTAAAACTTGAGAGACTCCTGTCATGTGACTCTTGGGCTGTGTTCTGCTTTCTATCCACTCCCCTCCCTTGTACCTCCCCACTCCAGCCCTCAATTTCTGGTTTGTTTAACCACAGTTTAGTTTTCTCTGACCTTAGAATTGGTGTAAATGGCGTCATACGGTGTCAGGCTTCTTCCACTTAAAATATTTAAAAAAAATAATATGTAATTGACATATAACCTTTTATTAATTTAGACGTACAACATAATGATTTGGTGTGTGTGTATATTGTGAAATGATTACTGCAGTTAAGTCTAGATGACATCCATCACCACACGTAATTATTGGATGAGAACTTTTAAGATCTACTGTCTTGGCAATGTTCACACATGCAGTACAGTATTGTTAACTATAATCGCCATGCTGGACATTGTGCCCTCAGGACATATTTTCTTATAACTGGAAGTATGTACCTTTTGACTCCCTTCACTCATTGCACTCATGCCCCATCTCCCACCTCTGGCAACCCACCACTCTGTTCTCTGTACCTATGAGCTCAGTTTGTTTTAGATTCCACAGATAAGTGAGATCTTACACTATTTGTCTTTCTCAGATTTACTTCAGTTAGCACAGTGTTGTCAAGGTCCATCCATATTGTGGCAAATGACAGGATTTCGTTCTTTTTTTATAGCTGAACAATATTCTGTTGTATATATTTTTGAGATCCAGCCTTGTTGCTATATCAGCAGCTCATCATGTTTATTACTGAGTAGTACTCCATTGTTTGAATATGCCACATTTTTATTTATCCATTCTTCTGGTAACATGGTAAGCATTTTTGTCTAAACCTAATTTCTGGCTCTATTTTATATCCCTACCCTTGTTTCCCTTTTGTTGCCCCTGCTCATTGTCCTTAAATGAATGTGTCTGTCCGTTTTAGTTGATTTTCCTGGGGTATGGTAACCTCTGCATACACAGTTCTTCAGCTGAGCAAAGCTTTGTTTTGTATTATTTTTGATCGTTGCTTGTATTCCACTAATTTACTCTTCCTCTTCAGTACACCCGTCATCCGTTAATTGATAGGCCCTTCTCTGGTCCTCCATGACTACTTGCTTTTTCCTAATTTTTATTTCTTTATACCTTTCCTCTGTATTGAGAGATGGCTGTTCAGTTTTTTTATGCTTTGCATCACTCATTTCCTGCAGCATCAAATGTGCTTTTTATTGCTGCCAACATGGAGTTTAATTTTGTATTCGTGTTTTCATTTTTAGTGAAATCCTTCTTCATTTCTTTTTATAATTCTTGATATTTGTATATTATTATTTATGTCATTATTTTTGTATTGTATTTTCAGCTGTTCATTTTATTCTGTTGTCTTTACATAGAGGAAATGTTTACTTACACTTTCTTGAATATGTCAAACCATTTCCTAAAAGTCGATTTTGCATCATACCATAGAAAATATTCAGAAAGACTCTGAGAAAAGAATTTCCCCTTATAATATGCTTTTTAATCAGTCCTATGTTGTTTCCTTCCTTCCTATCCTCAGACAAGTGGGCTCTGTGCAGAACCAGATGGGTTGAGTGGATGGTCATTTTGTTCTATTTTTTAAAATTCGTGATCCTTTTTCTCAATCTTCAGCTGTAGGGCCCACTGAAGGACACACTGCCACTGCAGGTCCCAGGTCCCATGCATGGCAACTCTGCCTGCCTGGGCTCTGTGACCCTTACTTCCCTCTCCTACCCCTTTGCTATTTCTACAGTGTTAGGCAGTCTAACTCCCACATATGAAGCCACTGTTCTTGCTCTTCTCTTTCTTCAGGAAGTGCTTCTCGGAAAGCCCTCTGCTATTATCTGCCCCCTTGACTCTCTGCCCATTTGTTTTCTGAGCTTTGTTCCATTTCTGTGGTCATGAGAAGACAGAGGTAGTGGCACAGTGGATGGGAGTCCCGGGGAGACAGATTTCTGCTTAGTCTAACAAGGGCTCCTCAGCGGCACACACTTCTGTGTGGGTTTTTGGTGGGCAAACACTCGGGGTCTCTGAGAGAATGGACAAACAGTGGCAGCCACAGCACGTACCTTAAATGTGCTCACAAGGCTGTTCGCTTGAAGTGAGGTGGAGGTATGCCGGGAGGGAAAAACTGGGGACGTGTCTGCTTCTCCCCCAGCACCAGCTGCTTTGTGAAGACTGACAGTTCATTGTAGATTTGGGTTTAGGTTGTTTTTCAGTCTTAGTTTTCCATGAGATTCAGACTTTTTTTTTTGTTTTGTTCTGTTTTGCTTTTGATCCTTTGCAGCACCTTCACTGACATGTAGTAATAAGTTGAGAGGACATTCCTCAGAGCTACTAGCCAAGTGTCGTTCTGAGAAAGACTCTTGACCTTACAATTTAAATGGTGACTTTAATGCCTGGGGTTACATATTATAGACATCAACTGATTCATATTAAAATAGTAAAAATCAAGTGAACAACTCATTATTTAGAGAAAAACACCTTCCTTATAAGTCTCTTGTTTTACAAATTATGAACTAGTCATTTCAGTACAATGCAGACATCTTTTTGGGACTGTGTCATCAGGTGGGAGTCGGGAGTATGGATTCTGGCCAGCTGGAAATGTGCGGGCCAACACTCGGCATATCCAGAGCTTATCCATCTTTATTGGAGTGACCCCCAAACCCCACAGCACTCATGCATTAACCTTCATATCTGATAGATAGCTCTTCTTTTGCTTGATTTTTCTTTTCTTGTGTATATAGCGTGTGCAACATGATCTTAAATCGTTGTTACGAAGACTCTCCTTTGGTCCAATTTTAAAAATTGAGTTATTGGTGAATGGCAGATTTTGTGGTGGGCAACATGATAAATTCTCTTGAAGACTTCCTCGGAGGATGTGAGATTGTCAGCTTTCACTTGTTCAAAGATGTCAACTGTTCTAATATAAACAAAAGCCATAAACATGGCATTTTAGCTCATGTCTCCTGCAATTAGAGTTTGAAAGTAATGTTTTAAATTGTACTATTTAGTAATGGTTTCTTTCTTAGTTTTTTTTTTTTTAATTTTGAATTTAGTTAAGGATACAATAGTGAACTGAATTAAAGATCATTGGTCTTGTTAATGTGCTTTTCATAGAGATTCAAAACTGGTTTTGTTTTGTTTTTTAGCTTAATCCTGATTATCGAGATGCTCAAAATGAAGGAAAAAATGTGGTGAGTGAAATCGTTTTTTTTCCCCAACAAACTCCAAATATATTGTTTATATTTTGTATGAACAAATTGAGATGTTAATAGAAAATTTGAAGACTAGGGATTCTGAGAGAGATTCTCAGACTAGAGGCTATGGATCACAGATAAAAAGTAAATGATGACATGGCTTACATTATAAAACGATGTCCAGTAATGGTTATTTAGGGAGATTTCTAGCACTTTGGAGGCCATTTATGATAGAGCACTGAAGGCGGTGGGCATCTGGGAGATATGGTGGGTCTAGGTTTAGTTTTCAGGGTGTGTAGAAGTTAGGAAGGAGAAATTGAATTATGGCATGATATTAAAAGAGGACAACAGAACACTCCTTTCTGATTGAAAATAATTTGGGTTCTGTTTATGGGGAGCAATTGAGGCATCAAACAATTGTATGACTGATTTTTCTGATATTCTAAAGCATGCTAGTCAGAAAATCTCAATCTTAATTTAAAGCCAACTTTCATTAAGATATATATTATTATTCAGTCTGATCTTTTATCGTCGTTTGTAAAGAAGATGACTGTATGACAACAACATGACTTAATTCAATAGAAAATTCTGAAATTGAGGTTATTTGATGTGATACAGACAAAAGCTGGTTGATGGGCTGGATTTATATACACATCTATATATCTATATATTTTAGCAATTTAGCTAGATATTTTAATGTAAAATAGACACAGTCTATAATTTAATTTTCTTAGGAGTTTAGCAGTCTCTTTTGGAATTGCTAAGAATTATTACTGCATCATCCAAAATTCTACCCTTCGGCAGAATGGGTTGGAATATTTAACTGAAATGACTTCTGTCTTTGCATTGGCTCTCAGCTTTGTGTTTTATGAGGATATTGATATGGGGGAGGTGAATCAAATCAGAATTTCTGGACCTGAGTCAATCCTGTTTGACTTCTTTCTCCATCTGTCAGGTTTAAAATAGAAATAAAGCCGAAGTATCAAGTCATTGGCCCAATGAAAACTTTAATTTGTGTCAAAATGTCCCTAAACACAGAAGTAGGCTTGTTAGATCGGTTGGATCACTCATTTCTAATTCAGTTTTATGTCCCTGTGTGGACTCTTCTCTCCTCGGTTTTCAAATAGCTAGCCCAGGATTGTTGTGTTCTTATTTTCCTTTGGTTTAGAAAAATGCCATCCATAACCATGTTTAAAAGCTGAGTCTTTGGGCGCCTGGGTGGCTCAGTTGGTTAAGCGACTGCCTTCGGCTCAGGTCATGATCCTGGAGTCCCAGGATCGAGTCCCGCATCGGGCTCCCAGCTCGGCGGGGAGTCTGCTTCTCTCTCTGACCCTCCCCCCTCTCATGCTCTATCTCATTCTCTCTCTCAAATAAATAAATAAAATCTTAAAAAAAAAAAAGCTGAGTCTTTGGTTCTTGCTATAAGCTGATCAATGGTCTCTGGCCAAAGACCACCAGGAACGCACATGATCTTGAGCAAGTGGAATTAATTACACATTGCACTTATAGCCCCGGGAACTGTGGGGCCTCTCAGAGGGTGTTAGAAAGAACCTATGGTAGGATTTGGGCTTGTATAAGATGGTTTTGGGAGGATTTAAGGAAGGGGGGCTTACTGTAGATAGGAATGAATGCTGTCAGGAAGAGGAAGTATCTTAATACATTTTATCTATAGGGAGGGCAGATGAGAGCCAGGCTAAGGTTGTAAGTGCTAAAGAAGCAGCACTCATTTTAGGGGAGAGGGATCTTAGATAGTTTTTATGGCTTGGACAACCTTCACATTTTGTTGGTGTTCAGACATGACTATGGAGCAGCCATGTCTGATGTAAATGTTCTGTGAAATCATGCATGTTCACCGGAGGACAGTGTGGCCTGTCCGCAAGCGTCGGGGTGCCCTTGGCCACACTGAGCCTGCCTGATTATACCAGGCCAACCATCGGATGTCAGGGGTTGCTTTTTCTTTTTCTCAAGATCTTTATTTATGATATTCTACGTGACTTCCGTGTTGTATAGAACCAGGGGAGTTCTACTTCTTGCACCACCATTGACTTGTGCAGCCTTGGACATGTCAGATAGCCTTTCCTGAGACTCTGTTTCCTACCCGAATGATGGGATGAGGATGTTTGCCCTGTGTACGTCACCTATATGCCATGAGGTTAACATTCAATCAGATAAAAGGAAACTCTTTGAATAAAAGATGTTGGTAGGCTAAAAATGTACGTTGTTTCTATCAGAAGGGCATCACCCCAAAGCTTCAAATTGTGTAATTAAATTACATCTCTTTGCTTATCTCCTTCCAGCTACATACTATTTGGTGATGCTGCTGATGCTTCTGGACAGAACTGAGTGGGAGAGATAGAGTAGGAAGGTTTATGAAGCAGCTCAGGGAATATAAGTAGTGAATCCATGAAGTTTGCTGTTTGTGTCCATTGAGCTTTTAGTTAGACTTCATAGACTTCTTTCCTTTATGTTCTGAAATACAAGTTCTTCATCCACCTCTAAAAGTGAGAAAGAGCACTTTTCTGTGAGGCTGTTGTTACCAGCAGTACTTTCATTGCATATAACACAGGTGCGTCTGCTTTACCCTAGAAGTTTATGGCTGAATCTCATCTGCCATCTCAGAGAGAGGTCCAACTGGAGACATTTGATTTCATTTTTTTCCCTATCCTTAATCCCTAGCTTGAAAGTAAATAAAACTGAAAATATGGAACAGTAAAGCTAATAATATGGCTTCTCATTTTATAGACCATTTGCCACCTAGCAATAATTATGTTTCTGCCTAAAAAAGAAAACAAAGGAGCAGTTAGAGCTTAGCCTGTGAAAAGTGAAATCAATTTCCCCAAACAGAATGCTATCTCACCTCAGATCTGGGTTCCAGTAACACTGAGTTCACTGTGACCATGCTAATTATTTTTCTTTCCAAATTTTCCTTTATGTTGTCTATTTAATATTCAGTTAATATTTTTCCTGTAATTTAGAAACCTTTATCAAAATGTTGCCTTCCACTTTTGAAGTCTCAAAGGTTAATGCATGGTGCCACTGAAATGAGGCGGTGTGTGTCAGAGCTCCCATTAACCCAAATTGCTGTATTTATTCTACAAAGGAGCCTATTATTTCCAATCTTACAAATGTACAGCATCCACAGGGACCCTGTAAACATTGGAACTGTGTCAAGCCCAGCTGGGGACCTGACAGTCATTAGTTCCTTCTCCTTGAAAGGCTGCATCTTTTCAAATGGCTCTTTGAAGGGGATTTTTTTTTTTTTTTGGAATAACACCACCCATTTTCACATTACCATATTGAGGTGGAATGTGATCTGAGTTTTCAAGGGAGTGTCTTTGTCTATGCTGGGGATTCTCAAGCTCAGCAATACCGATAGATTGGCCCGGAGAATTCTTTGCTGTGGGGTGCTGTCCTTGGCACTGTCGGAGGTCTAGCAGATCCATGGACTCTGCTCACTAGATACCAGTTGTGGTCCACCCTGCTCTCAGTTGTGGCAACTAAAAATGCATCTGGAAATTGCCAAAGGTCCCCCCTGGGGTCCAGACTCTCTGCCCATTGGAGAACCACCAGTCTTTGTGTATAGACTTACATAAATAGCAGTGTTCTAGGAACCATGATACTTGGCTGAAATGTACTGGAAGATTCTATTTTATAGACTTTTTTTGGGAGAGAGTGGTGGGGGGGGACCTGATTTTGAACAAAGACCCCCAAATTTCCTTGAGTTTATACTCTATATTCATCAGTGGTAAGGTGATAAGGAAAAGAACGGAAAAATGTCATAGTAGGAATGAGTTTAAGAGTAACAGAATCTTGGGTGCCTGGGTGGCTCAGTTGTTAAGCGTCTGCCTTTGGCTCAGGTCATGATTCCAGGGTCCTGGGATCGAGCCCTGTATCAGGCTCCCTGCTCTGCGGGAGGCCTGCTTTTCCCTCTCTCACTCCCCCTGCTTGTGTTCCCTCTCTTGCTGTGTCTCTCTCTGTCAAATAAATAAATAAAATCTTAAAAAAAAAAAAAAAGAGTAACAGAATCTTAAGGAACCAGGCAAGAGAAGAAGCATCTGCAGCTTTAAATGGCAGGGTTGTCTGTTACATAAAGTCAGCCGTGAGAGCCCTGGAGGGTCTTACCAAAAACACAGATGCCTGCACGTCATGATGCTGCCTTGGCTGTGGCCGCATGTGGGTCTGCATCAGCCCCGAAAATGCATATACGTTCTTTCTTACAGAATGTCTCTGGCTCCCAGCAACAGAATTGCAACGTGATGTCTCTGCTAAAAATTCGATGACTCACAAATGAGTCAACAGAGAAGGTGTTATAGGAGGCTAAGGGCTGTGTCTCCTCTGGCAGGGCCCAGGACAGGTGGGAGAAGCCAGGAGAAGCCGGGAGAACCATTCATTTACTCGGCTGTTTTTTCATAAGGGGATTTTTGACTTGTATAACCCGAGAGGCTGTGTGCCTTTCCTTCCAAGAGAAAACATCAGTTTTATAAGAGCCCAGCAGACTAGGTTAACATTCTGAGACTCTGCGTTCCCTAAATTGAGGGTTTTGGGTAGCTACCTGATATTAAATCTAACACCTGCTTAAGCTCTCTTGGACCTTAAATGTATTTTCATGATGCGAGAAGGGAAGGCATTTTGCTTCTGTAATTGTGTGTGTCTTGTTTCTTTCTTTTTTTTGTTTTGTTTTTTTTTTTGTGTGTGTGTGTCTTGTTTCTTACTTAAAAAAAAAAAAAGATACGGGTTTACAAACAAAAGCCACCGGCACACAATTTTGAACAGAACTGCCTTCATATTATAGGAATATAATACTAATTTTTCTTATAGATTGAAGCTTGATCCATACATTTAAAAATTATATATTTACAACTCATCATTCATGTTTTATTGTTTACAAATTTTGAGGGGCTGTCTTGAAATTTACTGTGGAACTGTTTATGAAGGGGAGTTTGTTAAGCAAATTAGCAGAGTATAAGAGATTAAAAGCAAAATGTATAGCACTGCTTTAAAAAACTGCAAAAGATGTTAGAAATTCTTTTCACCCATAAATAATTGTTATACTGTTTATAAATGGAATTTATCTATTCATTAAATCTTCTTCCTCCCCCACCTTCCCCACCTCCCCCAGGGACCTAAGCAAATTATTTAGGGGTGTTGTGGTACATTCCACTTATCCTATGTAATTAAAATTAAACCATAGGTCTTAAATAGTATGAGTAATTCAGAGTGACCTCTTTTAATTAGCCCTAATAAATGGGTTTTTTTTCTGTGTTTGGAAAAAAACGTTATTGTTCATTATAAGAGTGTCAAAACAGAGAGGTTCCTGACTACTTTAGTTGGGAACCTATGTATTACCAAAGGGGGTGGAGTAGGAGGACAATCTAGGAACCTGGATCTGCTTTCTTTTTGTAAGGCTAGAAAATTTATTTTATGAACATTTCAAAAGGAGAGTATATACAGTAGGATTGACTTGTACTAAATGAACTTACAAGTGACTGATGTATAAACCACAATGCCAACTTTCAATTGCTAAGTAAATCTAAGTTGGGTTAGTTAGTGCATTTTCCTTGAAGTAAAATCTGTAGCAAAAGCTGTTATAATTAGAAGATTGGTGTGCAGGAGGCTCACGAAAGTAGATGACACATATTCTTTTTAGGGATATGGTATTCCTCCGAAAAGACCAGAATATTAATTTTTTGCATCTGCACTAGCAATGATGAGAGAAACTGCCAAATCCTGCTCACTGAATCTCTATTTATTTAGGTTACATGTTCATCTTCTATTAATAAAGCCTTTCTTCAAACATGGTTCAATATAATTGATTAAATTTTATTTTCCTTAATTAAAGTCATATTTTATTTGTGCCTTTCTAATAAACCACTGAAGCCACTTGTTCTCAAATCCCTTTGCCTACCTATTCGAAAAATCCTTTGGGTTATTTCTACAATTGACTGATCTTATCCATTATTTCTGTGTTCCTATGTTAGGAAGCAGTCTTTTCTCACATGTATTAATTAATATTCATTATGTTGGTGGTTCTTTCTTTTGGCTGCAGTAGCACTGTAGAGTGTAAAAACCAGTTCTCTTATGATATTTCTTTGTGACTGTAATTCATCTGGTCTGTTTCTCCTCAAGTTTTCATCTTATGAGGATTATAACTAAAGCAAACTTCCTCTTCTTTCTTTTAGAATTATCCCTTCCTCTTAAACCTTCCCCTTCCTCCTCTCTTGGTTTTCTTCTTCATCATAGTCATTATCATTTTCAATATCAGATGGCACCACCATTTTTACCATTGAGAAGGATTTCCTAGTTGCAAATGGTATTCTCCTGGGCCCTTTATAAGAGGATTCTATAGAACTTCTTGAGGCTTTCTTGGCTTTAGCTATTTGCAGCCAGGCAGAAGTGTGGTTCTTGTGTCACCATTATGTTCCAGGCAAAATGCTCCTTTGCCATCCATATCTTAGTATAACCCCTGAATTTTCTTGTTGAGCTACATGGCAGACATCAGTGAAACAGCATCCTTCAGAGTTAGTCTGTTCGTTCACTTGTTCCTTCCTTCCGTTTCTTTCTTTCCTTCCCCCTCTCCCTCTCTTCCCTCCTTCCCTTCCCACTCCCTGTCCTTTCCTCTCCCCTTCCTCCCTTTTTTCCTCCCTCCCTCCCTTTCTGCCTTCCTTTCTTCCTTCCACAACTTTGAGATATAATTCACATACCATAAAATTCTCCTATTTATAAAAATATATAACTCAGTGGTTTTTAATACAGAGCTCCAAAATTATAGCCACTATCAAATTCTACAACATTATTTTTCTCCTGCAGGAGAAAGCCTAAATCCATTAACAGTCACTCGCCCTCCTCCCCTCCCCCAGGCCCTGGCAGCCATGAATCTATTCTCTCTAAGGATTTGTCTATTCTGGACATTTCGTATATGGGCTCATAGAATATGTGGACTTTTGTGTCTGACTTCTTTCACTTAGCATAATGTTTATATACTGCATTTTGTTTATCCATTCATTATTTGATGGGCGTTTGGATTGTGTCCACATCTTGGCTTTTATAAATGCTGCTGTGAACATCCATGGACAAGTTTTGGGGTGGAAATATATTTTCATTTTTCTTGGATAGGTACCTAAGACTTAGAATTATTGGTCATATGTTTAACATTCTGACAAACTGCCAAACTCTTCTGAAATGGCCACACCATTTTATGTTCCCCCAGCAATATATGACTGTTAAAATTTCTCTGCATTCTCACTAACACTTGTTATTGTCTGTCTCTTTGGTTATAGCTGTCCTAGTTCATTTTACTAATTAGTAATGACGTTGACCATCTTTGCATGTGTTTATTGGCCATTTGAATGTCTTCTAGGAGAAATGTCTATTCAAATCTTTTGCTCAATTTTTTAATTGGGTTGTCTTTATTATTGAGTTGTAAATGTTCTTTATACCTTATCAGATATATGACTTACAAATATTTTCTCTCATCCTGTTTTTTTTAAAAATAGGGCAGTTTTAGGTTCATAGCAAAATTCAGTGGAAAGTACATGTTTCCATATACCCCCTGCCCCCACACAGCTGCCCCCATACCAACATTTGGCACCAGAGTGGCACATTTGTTACACTAATTAACCTACTTGAACATATTATTACCACCCAAAATCTGTAGTTTACATTAGAGTTCACTCTTGGCATTGTACGTTCTCTGAGTTTTGATGAAAGTAGCCATCATTTGACATGCATCCATTATTATAATATCATACACAATAGTCTCACTGCTCTAAAAATCTTATGTGCTCTGTCTTTTCATTCCTTTCTCCCCTCTACTCCCTGGCAACCATTGATCTTTTTATTGTCTTCATAGTTTTGCCTTTTTTGGAATGTCATATGGTTGGAATCATACCGTAGGTAGCCTTTTCAGACTGGCTTCTTTCACTTGGCAATATACATTTTAAGGTTCTGACATGTCTTTGTGGCTTGATAGCTCATTTCTTTTTAGCACTGAATAATATTCCATTGTCTGGATGTCCCACAGTTTGTTTATCCATTTGCCTCCTGCAGGACATCTTGGTTCCTTCCATGTTTTGGCAATGACAAGTAGAGCTGTTATAGACATCTATTTCCAAGTTTTTGTGTGCATATTTTGGTAAATACTAAGGAGCATGATAGCTGGGTCATATGGTACAGTTTATGTTTTGTTTTGTGGGAAGCCACCAAACAGTCTTCCAATGTAGCTGTATCATTTTGCATTCCCACCAGCAATGAGT
Organism: Zalophus californianus; assembly: GCF_009762305.2. NCBI lineage: Eukaryota > Metazoa > Chordata > Mammalia > Carnivora > Otariidae > Zalophus > Zalophus californianus. The sequence goes on from NC_045603.1 coordinate 80,032,294, forward strand.
GAGTTTCTGTTGCTCCACATCCTTGTCAGCATTTGGAGTCCTCAGTGTTTTGGATTTATTCATTCTAATAGGTGTGTGTGTATGTGTGTGTGTGTGTGTGTGTGTATGTGTGTGTGTGTGTGTGTGGTTAGCTCATTGTTGTGAGTGGCATCTCATTATGTAATTTGCAACTCCCTAATGACATATGATGCTGAGCATCTTTTCATATGTTTATTCGCCACCTGTATGTCTTTTTCAGTGAGATGTCTGTTCAGGTCTTTAACCCATTTTTAAATGGGGGAATTTGTTTTATTTATTTATTTTTAAAGATTTTATTTATTTATTTGAGAGAGAGAGAATGAGAGATAGAGAGCATGAGAGGGAAGAGGGTCAGAGGGAGAAGCAGACTCCCTGCTGAGCAGGGATTCTGATGTGGGACTCGATCCCTGGACTCCAGGATCATGACCTGAGCCGAAGGCAGTCGCTTAACCAACTGAGCCACCCAGGCGCCCGGGAATTTGTTTTATTAATGCTGAAGTTTGAGAGTTCTTTGTATGGTTTGGGTAACAGTCCTTTATTAGATAAGTATTTTTGCAAATATTTTCTCCTCATTTGTGGCTTGTCTTTTCATTCTCTTGACAGTGTCTTTCACAGAGCAGAAGAAACTGGTTTTCATGAAAACTAATTTATTAGCTGTTTCTTTCAGGAGTGGTGTCCTTAGTGTTGTATTTCTCTTGTATACTCCTGTTTTTCTTCTAGAGTATCACATTCATTTCCCTTTCCTTTGCCCTGTTTCTACCTTTCCATTCTGACTATTTCTCTTTCCTTGAGGATCTTCCTCCTAATCCATTTTGAGGGTTGAAATGCAGGAAATAAACAGAACTGTACAAAGGCTTTCCAAATTTCAGTAGGGAATAACTAAAATGAAACCAAATGTTTTCAAGACCCAGAAGAATAAAATCCAAATGATAGAATTTCACTTGAGTAGCTACTGTCAGAAATTTATTTGGGAAGAACTCTTAGCTCACAGATGGTCTTTAAAGAGCCTTCCCAATCTCAAGATTCAGAAGCCTAATTTTATGTTACCTGAGCAGTCATCTCCCCCAATTCATTTGTCTGACCAGGCTACTCTTATTGGGTTATTTAAAGACATTTAGATTTTCTTTTCTCAGGATATGAGGATGTTTTTGTCCCTCACAGAATTTGTCTTCAATTCAGACTTCCATTCCCTCAACTCAGATCACTGTGAAAATGTGTCTCATGACTCATGAGAATTTTTTCAGGAGCCCTAAGGAAGGTTCTTAGTTGTGAGTTCTTTCCTACCCTTTGAGGAGTAACTCAGTGAGTATTTGAGGCTCAGGCCAGGCCACTGGCTTTGGTTCACTTGCATTAAGGGGTGGCTAGTTGAATTTGGGGTTGAGCCTTCACTACCACAACCCACTGCTCCCTTCTCCTTTCCTTCTCCTCCTTCCTTTTTCTCTCCTTTTCCCCTCTCTTTGCCTTTCCTCATCCTTCGTCAACTGTAGGTAACCGCACTCATCTCTTTGTCTGAAGGCAATGATAATATTCATCTTCCTCTCTTTCAAATTTTTGTTGTAAGATTAGTGAGAACAACAATGGCTTTGGTATCATGAGAAGCTTTGTGTAAATTCAAAAATATGGTTTGCTTTCTGTTTTGGCATTTTTTTCCTTCTATCTCTACAATCCCTTAAAATATGCTGTAAGTTAGTTAAGTGTGCTTTTTTCCTGATCAATAAGTATAGCTTATACTTACTGATTAGAAACAACTATTACGGGGGTCAAACTACCTGGGGACAGTCTTCCAGACTTCTGCTTTCATTTAACTCTGAATTTTGGTCTCTGTAGAAGACATATAAGTCAAAGATTTCAGGAGCTACCAGGTGCTTCTGGGTTATGTGAGGTTTAGCACCTAACAGTCTTGCTCCTGCTTAGGAGCCCTGGCGGTTCCTCTGCCCATTCACAGTTCGGTGGTGCTACCAATTTGCACACCATTTTCAGAAGACATCAGAATGAAACTGCAAAGGAAATGATATTCCCAGTCTTGGGATGGAAGTTCAAGTGAATGTTTTGGAATGATTGGGTGTAAAATCTCGTTGTCATAGTGGCCATTAAACACCTGCTTGTTGTTGGGCATGGACTGCTTTCATCTGCCTTTCAAACACCCCTTCTCTTCCCTACTTCAATTCAACTTCTTGTGATGGTACAGTGACACTTTTTCTCTCTCTCTCTACTTTTTTCATTTAAAAATTTCATTTCTTTCAATAAATATGTGCAAGTAATTATATTTATGTATGTAATTACCAATCTTGTATTACTTTTGCTGTATCACTTTTTGGTTTCTTGTGCATCATATTCTTCCACAGGGATTGAGACTTTGTTCAAGTAAAAATATATAATTACCAATCTTATGTGGTTGCCAGCTTAAAATGGGATGTTTCTCTCTCCCAATTATGTTCTGGGAGTTAGTCAGGAACTTTGAGACACTGCCATGTTGATTCTTGAATTTATGAAATCTAGATGATTCTACACACTATTTCTTCTCTGTTTTTTTAAATGTGGAATGATCAAAACTACTATGTAAATAGTTTTAAGTTTTAAGACAAGGTAAGGGAACACAACTATTATGACTGTTAGTGCTTTGATAATTTGCCCAGATCAAGCCTTCCCTCTAGGAGTGTGTGACTTATCACTATTGATAATAATTACCTCCAGGGCTGTCAGGCCTGACCTGCTCTCTCTGGATGACGTGAAACAGACATCTCCATGATCCAATGAAGAAATAATGGACAGATTTAAACCTTATCTCCTGATTAATTGGATAATTTAATAAGAAAACTGCTAAAAGTAAATAACTTTGTACCTCCTCAATAGAGAGATGGAGATCTTCCAACTTCAAAGAAGAAACGCCAGGCCGGGGAGAAGATTATGTATACTTTAGTGTCAGTCCCACATGGAAATGACATTGCATCCCTTTTTGAACTGGATGCCACAACTCTTCAGAGAGCTGACTGCCTGGTTCCAAGGTAAAAAAAAAAATATATATATATATATATGTATATATATATATACATACACACACACACACATATATATTGTTTAGCCATATATACAATAAACAATATACAATATACAATAAATAAAAAGATTTCTTTGAGTAATTGTAATGGTAGGTAAGGAATTACCATATAATGTTAATAGAATTTTTGTGATATCAAAGGAGCAAGCATAAGTAAAGAACCACTGTGTAAAAATCATGCCTCTTTTGTGAGAAGATTCACATAGTTTATTTTATTCTCATAAATAATTAAAATGTGCAGGATCAAAGAAATTCTGAAAATTCATAAGAATTATTCTTATTACTTGTAAGGCCTTTGGTTACTAACATGAAAAATGATCTAGGAGCGTTTCTATTAATACTTATATCATTTATTTCTATTATGTCAAATTCCAACTTTCTTTTATTCATTCATTTATCCATTCATCCATTTGTTCATTTATTTAGTCATTCAGCCAATAAATTTTTATTGAACTTAATAGACATTGCCCTTGGCGTCGGGAATGGAACTGAACAAACTTAAATTCAAATGAGGAAGTAAGGCAATAGACAAATAAACATAAAATAGAAGGCCAGGTAATATAAATGCTTTGGAAAAAAAATTGCAGAGAGAGTTGTATTAGGTATGACTGTTCAAAAACGGCCTCTCTGATTTAGGACATTTGAGAAAAGACCTGAATGTTTTGAGAGATCAATGCCTCTCCCCATCAGGAATGTTTCAAGCAGCAGGAACATGAAACAGAAAAATCTTAAAATTTATTAGGTGTGCTGAAGGACCAGCTAGGAAACCAACTAGACCGAAGTGAGTGATGGGTGAGAAAGTGGAACTGGTAATGAGGTAGCCAGAACTTACTGTAAGAGAATGTCTTACATTCTTTTGCTTGGATTCGATTATTTTAATTAAGCTCTTTTTGCCCCGCAACTGTCTATCTCCCAACAGTTGTGCTATGCACTATGATGCACTCTCTAGGTGTATGGAGGAGTCTTGCCCATATCAATAGATCTAGTGGGATGGTTCTAAATCGTCCTTGATAGGGCACCTGGGTGGCTCATTCGTTAAACGTCTGCCTTTGGCTCAGGTCATGATCCCAGGGTCCTGGGATCAAGCCCCACATCAGGCTCCCTGCTCAGCAGGAAGCCTGCTTCTCCCTCTCCCACTCTCCCTGCTTGTGTTCCCTCTCTCACTGTGTCTCTCTCTGTCAAATAAATAAATAAAATCTTTAAAAAAAATAAATTGTCCTATATAGAGCGTTATTGTACTTGGCCTTGGGAAGATGGCAGTAGTTATACTGAAGGTACCTATACAAGATGCAGACACCGTTGTGTAGGTTACTTCCAGGGAGGATCACTGCACTAGCACTGTCAAGAAACTTTGCTTCCCAAGGTGTTTCCTGGTTATGCTTGTTCATGGGAAATGCTGGCCAGTCTTGGCTTTATATCAGCTGTCACTCATGCTTTCCTGTTCCACTGTTATAAGCCTATAAAGAGATCCCATCTGAGGGTTTTCCCTGATCCAGGTTGCTGGCCTTCTCTTCGGAGCACTGGAATCTTGATCAATCCTTACTATAACTTTAATCATTTTAGATTTTAACTCAGCAAAAATGGCATCCCCCTTGAACTCTAACCAAGAAAGTTTACATAAGAAAATGACTTTGAATTTCACTAGAAAGTGCACAGACCCATGATAAGTGGTTGATTAAAGGTAAATTTAGTGGCAAATGAGAGGTAAATTAGTGGTAAATTTCTGATTATTTGTTCAAGGATTGGTTTGTGCTATTTTAGATTTTTGAAATTCAGTTTCTATTGTATCTACCTTTATGAATGAGCAGAACCATGATGCTGAGTGACTTGCTCTTTCCCGGAGGCCCTTGTTTTATTTGGTTCCGTCTTATTGACCTTAATGCTTTTTACCTCATGTTATATGATTTATTTATGCCTTATATTTCCTACCTAACTCTCAGCAACTTGGAGGAACAGAACTTACCACAATGCTTTTGAACAGATATTTTTACACATATTTGTTAAAGAAATGATGATAATAAAAGATTCACTAAAATGATAATGTTTGAGTTGGTTGAAGTTCTAGCTGTCCTTTCTCAGGTATTTCCTCACGGTTCACATAGAGTTGATTCTTGTTTTCCCCAGTACATTGAATTAGCAAATACTGAGCCATTGTTCCTAGAAGAAATACGGGGTTAGGTTCCTGTGAGCCTCTTGTCACAATATTTTCATCGGTCAGTACCACATAACCTTGTGTTAGGTGTATTTTTGTTTAAAGACACCTTATTTAATATGTGTTGTTGATTCATTAACATCGAACTTACAGCCATCAGCACTATAACTCATGCCTGAATGAAGCTTATCTAACACGAGCATTTTCTCCATAAGGCACATTGCAGCCTTGTCCTTAGGATCACTGGACAGCTGTTCAGCCCTATGCTTGGGACTGTTTTAAGCAGCAAGCTCATTGGCAAAAAGCACAGAAATGTGGAGAAACATGTTACTAACTAGACCATAAAAAGGACGCTTGTTTATAGTATAAGCAGAAATGAGAAGGCAGAGCATTGCCTTGTTCATCCTCACTGGGAATGTGCCCAGTGGGGACTCAAATTTTTTGCCACTCTGTCCATGTCTGAGAAGATTGCAAAAATGCCCTGACTGTTGATTTTGGGGTTACAAATACATTTTAGTGAGTAGGTGAATTCACAAGTACAGAATCGGCAAATAATGAAGATTGGCTGTATATACTTTTACATGCAGATGATTAAGCTACAGAAGGGCCTATGATCAGATAGCAGTGTTAGCTGAGGTGGCTACTTAGTCAGTGGTTCTCACATTGGCATTGCCTGGAGAGGCTGCTAAAAGACTCACTGTTGGCCCTACCTTCAGCATTTCTGATTCAGAGACCTGGGATGAAGCCTCAGAATTTGCATTTCTTTTTTTTTTTTTTTTTTAAGATTTATTTATTTACTCCAGAGAGAGAGAGAGAGAGAGAGAGAGAGAGAGAGAGCGAGCATCTGAGAGAGCAGGGGAGCAGGAGAGGTAGAGAGAGAGAGAGACAGAAACCCAAGCAGACTCCATGCCAAAGCATGAAGCCTAACACAGGGCTGGATCTCATGACCTTGAGATCACGACCTCAGCCAAAACCAAGAGTTGGTACTTAACCGACTGTGCCACCCAGGCACCCTGAATCTCCGTTTCTAATAAGGTCCCAGGTGATGCTGATCCTGCTGGGCCAGGGACCACACTTTGAGAACTACTGGTCTAGGTAATAATACCACATGCTTTGAAATAGTCTTTGACTCAGAACTTTTTCTTAAACCAGACTGATCTATACTTGAGGCAATTACTAGTCTGAAATATTTTCATATCATGTATGAAACTGTTAAAATATGTTAATATATAAATGTGCTAATTTTTTATAATCTATTTTTTGTATTTTGCTTTTAGGAACTCATATGTCCGGTTGAGGCATTTATGTACCAACACGTGGGTAACAAGTACTAGTATCCCCATAGACACAGCTGAGGAGAGACCTGTTATGTTGAAGGTAAATGTTCTTGCGTGGTTTAATTTTTAGCCAGATGTTGTGTGGTTAGGATCAGGGGGTGATTGACACGGTCCTTACAGTCCATCTTCCCCAATATTAGAGATTATTGCAATTAATTTCATCACGTATTCATTCTGCCAGCTGCTTAGGTAGCTGAACAAAGTGGCTTGGCTGCTGGAAGGCTGTGGTTCTGGAGGATGCAGCACACATACACAAGTCGTAGGGGCAGCACGAGGAAAGGGGGGAAGATTTCAGGAGTGCATTCTCTCTACTCTGTTGACACTGAAGCAAAGGGCAAGGGTGAGAGGATATGGTTCTAGGTGGGCTTTGGGAACGAGGCAGGAACTGGGCATAGAAAGTCTGTGTATCCCTACAGTCTTTCTTAGTGGGAGATGCATGTGGATGAGCTAGTCCTGTCTTATATTTCTTAAACAGTATTAAGATGTGTTAGGACCTGAAAAATACTGCATAGTTATTTAAAAAGACAACTGATCTGAATGGAAAAAACACATTGCAGATTGGAACTTGCCAAACAAAAGAAGATAAAGAAGCATTTGCCATTGTGTCTGTCCCGTTGTCTGAGGTCCGAGACTTAGACTTTGCCAATGATGCAAATAAAGTGCTGGCGACCACAGTTAAAAAGCTGGAAAATGGTACAATAACTCAGAATGAAAGGAGGTTAGTAACTTTTTAAATGGCTCTTAAATCATCAAGAGTCAGTTGTCAACTCTTGTGGTAAACCTCAAGTGAATGAATGACTCTAAGGGAATATTTAGAATGTCTCCATAGCAGCACACCTGCTTCCGAATGAGCGAATCATGGTGAGTGAATGAAAATGGTGACATTAAAATCTGGTGGAATATTCACTTTTTCCATTTTAGCTTGGCTTGAAGACAGTTGTTTTTTTACTCGCCAATCTTTCCTTTTAAATGTTTCATAAAAGACTTGGGTTTAATATTTATTTAATATTTGGGTTTAAGAGTTATAAAAGTCCTAAAAGAAGTTTTATGTTTTTGTATTCTTATTTATTCAAGACACATTGTCTGCTCCTGTACCACAAAATAAATATACTAGAAAACAATCTGCAAGGTATAGCACCTTGCCCTTATAACTCCCACAGAGAAACTGGATCCTCGATTCTTCAACTCTGGTTCTAGAGATAGTTGAGAAAGAGAATGCCACTGATAGCTGTCAATTATATCATTCCTACTTTGTATTGGTCCTGTAAATATATTTTATCTACTCCTTCAAATAGTCCTGAGTTGAACATTATTCTCATTTTATGTAAATGGGGGATTTGATCATGTGTGGTTTTAAAGCCTATATGTTTTCAGTGCACCAGAACACAAGCACTCTCTATATTTTCCTACCTGATGGTCCGCTACATACCTTTACATTTGAACAAGAAAAAGCTATTTGCCAATTTCCTGGGCATTCCTACATTGGAACTCTCATCACAGCTGGGGAGACAATAATTGGTATAAACACTTTGGAAAATAGTTTGACAGTAACTTGCAAAGTTAAAGCAATCACTCCTCATATAAGCAGAAGCATGCAATGCGTGTTCTGTGACTAGCTCATTTCACATAGTGTAATGTCTTCTAGGTTCACCCATGTTGTCACATGTGACAGGATTTCCTTCCTTTCTAAAGCTGAATAATATTCCGATGTATGTGTGGGAAGGGGGGAATGAAGAGTTCTTGTTTAATAGGTATAAACTTTCATTTATACAAGGTAATGTGTTGTATGACATTGTACCTGTAATTAACAATACTGTAATGTGCCCTTAAACATTTGTTAAGAGGGTAGATCTCATAAGTGTTCTTACCACACACACGCACATGCACACACACTCCATGACTCACCAATTCTCCTAGGCTGCATGTTTTTGAACATCTGTCCAAAAGAAGCCCCTACATGTATGCACCAGGACACATGTTTAAGAATGTTCAGCCTTATTATCAACAACCCCAGACTTAAAAATACATCTAGTGTTCATCACCAGTTGAATAGGTGAATACAATTTTGGTAAGTTCATGTGATGGGATACAGTATAGCAATGACAGTAAATGAACTGCATCTATGTGTAACAACATGGATAAATACAATAAACTTCAGATTGAGCAAGAATTAGACACAGATACATTTACTGTGATACTATTTGTACAGTTCAAAAGCGAGCAAAATCAAATTCTATTTCTTTGGAGTGCTTAAGCAATTGGCAGAGCTCTAAAGAAATGCAAGAAAATAATTGTCAAAAAATCAGGATGGTGTTCCCCTTAGAGGAAAAGGATTCAAGGAGGCTTCTGCTGTGTTCCATTTCCTGCTCTGGGTGGTGGCTTTTTGGGGTCCCCTTAGAAGTATTCCACAAACTAAACATTTATGTTTTATGAACTTTTAGATGTATCTTACAATACAAAGGAACAAAAATCCAACTTGCTTTTCCCCCCCATCTGTAGAAAAACATCACAAATAGGCAAACAAATGGGATAGCTGTTTCTCAGCTTACTTTCTATTCTTACCTCTGTTTTGCCCCTCACAAACGTGAATTTGAAAATCATTCTTGTATATTCAATTGTACCCCAAACCTTGTTGGAGAAAAAAAAATGAAGGCCAGAAGCTGAAACCACAGCCCTGCTCTTCTGGACTATAGATAATTAGATATCTGAGCTGGATCACAACGTGTGATGGAATCCAGTGTGCAAATAGCACTTTTTATCTGCCTGTTATTTGTCTGTCAGTGCTTCCTTTTGATGAATCCATTTCTTTGTCTCTGTCACTCACATATGCACAGAAATTTACTCAGCCTCACTTAAAAACTCTCCCTTGCTATCAGTAAGGTGTTTCTTGAAGAAAAGGACAAGTGAAGAGCAGATATGAGCTCTCCTCCATTGCTAGTTGTAACCCTGAGCAAGTTGTTCGTCACTTTCTGCCAGAGAGAATCTTGACCCCCTCATGATTCTTAAAGGATGGTGTGCTGGACCCAGGGCTGACCAGGGATCATGCATTTTTGTTTCTCCTGTTTCTTTCCCCATGTTTTAGAGTGAGAAACATCAAAGCAAAGAGAAATATGCCTGAGAAATACGAAGTTGCAATTATTGATCTTCATTTAGTAATTTTAGGAAAGTCATCTCGCATCAAAATTCATTCAAAGCTGCCAGTCAGTACAGTGGAACTTATTGGCATACTTGAATGCATCTACGTTATTTTCTCTGTTTTAGAATTCAATATAAAATTCTTTCTGAAAATACCTCACAACTCTGACTTTTTTCTCCTCTGGAGAATGAGGTTATTATTAGATCTTCTTTTACTCAAAACCAGAAAGAATGAGACAAGGTCAGAGGGAAGGTGTTAGAATATTGCAGATCTAGCTCAAAATGTCGGTGTTGTTTGAATTCTCTCTCCTGGCTCCCCCTCTGCTCGCCCCAGGAATGGCCTCTAGAGGCGCAAGCTCATATGCTATGCTCCAAGATCCTCGACCTCAGATATTTTTCAGTGGAATTTTCTGATCTTACTGTGCATAGTTGCACCAACAAAATAGAGCGTGTTGGGAACATATTAGGGGGTGGGAGAGGAGGTAGAATGAATGGGGGTTAACTGCTGTTCAGAGCTGGAAGAAGTGATGCATATAATCATAAACCAGAATTTCTGCACCAGGTTTTGCCTCTGAGGGTCCAGAGAAAGATGTGGGCTTCCTCAGCAGCATTTATAGTTCAGAGCTGTAATTAATTCATGTTTAGTGAACTCCTGGCATATGCCAGGCACTGGGACATGCAGCATGCACACACACTCCTAAGGAGGTAGTAAACAGCGCAGACTATGGCCGTGTTTTTACGCAGTTTACTGGTTTGAGGTTGGTTCTAATTCCTTGAGATAGAAACTCAGGATCTAGAATAGTGGTCATCTCACATGGAATCACCAGTTTGTTCGTTTGTTTTTTCAGATCAGATATCCTTGTAATTCGAAGTTAATATCTTCCTTAGCAATGTCATTTTTCCTTAAATTTTATTTGCCTGATAGTACTATTGCTACAGTAGCTATCTTTTGTTGAGTATTTGTCTAAAGCCTCTTTTTGAGTATCAGTTTATTTCAGATTTCCTGGTCATTTTGTTTTAGTAATGTCTCTTGTGAGCGGCAGAGAGCTAAGATTTTATTTTTATTTTTTTATTCTTTTTAAATTTTTTAAAAAAGGTTTTATTTATTTATTTGACAGAGAGAGAGAGGGAACACAGCAGGGGCGGTGGGAGAGGGAGAAGCAGGCTTCCCACAGAGCAGGAAGCCCGATGCGGGGCTCGATCCCAGGACCCCAGATCATGACCTGAGCCGAAGGTAGATGCTTAACAACTGAGCCATCCAGGTGCCCCATATTTTTTAATTTCTTTAAAGATTTATTTATTTATTTGAGAGAGAGAAAGAAAGAGAGTGAGTGCACAGTGTGGGGAGAGGCAGAGGGAAATGGAGAGAGAGAGAATCTCAAGCAGACTCCCCGCTGAGCACAGAGCCCAATGTGGGGCTCCATCTTATGACCCTAAGATGATGACCTGAGCCGAATTCAAGATTTGGATGCTCAATTGACCGAGCCACCCAGGAGCCCCCAGAGAGCTAGATTTTAAAAATCTAATCTGATCCCTTTCTTTCCTCCCTCTAGGTGGGCAGTTTGTTCTCTCAGTCCTCAGAATGATTTCTTGGGTCTTCAGAATGATTTGGTACTTATATAGATGTGTTCGAGGGATAAGACAAGCATAGGGTCCCCCTACTACTCCACCATTTTAACTCCTCACCTAATTTGATCCCTTTCATCTGGAGCCCCCATCTTCCAGTAATTCCAAAAAGACCAACACAAAGGGAAAGAGGAGGGGTACCTGCTATATTCTCTAGGCCTTTTAGAAAACATGGAGTGGTTCCTTTGGCCACGTACATGCAAATCTACAAGAAAGGTGATATTGTGAACATCAAGGGAATGGGCACTGTTCAAAAAGAAATACCCACACATGTTACCATGGCAAAACTGCAAGAGTCTACAACGTTACCCAGCATGCTATTGGCATTGTTGTAGACAAACAAGGGCAAAACTCTTGCCAAGAGGATTAATGCATATTAAGCACTCAAGTAGAGATAGCTTCCTGCACAGTGTGAAGGAAAATGATCAGAAAAAGCAGGAAGCAGAAGAGAAAGGTTCTTGGGTTCAACTGAAGCTCCAGGCTGTTCTGCCCAGAGAAACACACTTTGTTAGAACCAATGGAAGGGAGCCTGAGCTTCGGGAACACATTCCCTATGAATTCACGGCATGATAAGTATAAAAATAATAGAAGACCTGAGGACAATAAGTGAATAAAAAAATGAAAGTCTAATCTGATAGTCTTTAAATTACTTTGCATTTAAGAAATAATGTGTTTAGGGGAGCCTGGGTGGCTCAGTTGGTTAAGCGTCTGCCTTCGGCTCAGGTCATGATCTCAGGGTCCTGGGATTGAGCCCCATGTCTGCCTCCCTACTCAGTGGGGAGCCTGCTTCTCCCTCCCCCTTCCCCCTGCTCCTTCTCTCTCTGGCTTACTCATTCTCTCTCTCTCAAATAAATAAATAAAATCTTTCTTTTTAAAAAGAAATAATGTGTTTGTATTTATTCTAATTTTTTTCTTTAGTATAGCTTTTTTTCTTTTCCCTCTATTTTCTTCCTTTCTGTTAGATTGGTAAAGTTTATATTTTCTCTCCATTTTTCCTTTTCCTCTACTGGTTTAAAAGCTTTGGGTCACGTTGCTATTCTTTAGCAATTGCCTTTAAGTTCTTGTCATACATTTTAACTGCATAACTGCATATTTCCTATAAAATTTGAAGCTATTAGATATTTATTTCTTCTGCTCATGAGAGAAAAGCACCTTCTGCTCATGGGAGAAAATGCACTGATATTCTCTTTCTCATCTTTCTTGGAATATTTGTCTAAAACCATAGTTCTGTGTTATTTTTTTTTCATTTAAAATTTTTATTTTATAATAGTTGATATCTACAAAGGAGTATATGTATCCTATAAATTATGATATATTATCTTTTTTATTAAAAATTTTTATTTCTAAAAATCATTTTTACTATGAATTGTATTTCTTGTTTCTCTTCTGCTTGCTTTTATTTCTTGCTTCTCATTTCTTCTCTCTGGGTTCATTTTTCTTTTTGTTGAAATTTATTTAAAGTCATTCAGTCAGGGTCTATGGGTTATAAATCTTCTGAATTTTTAAATATATGAAAATACATTTATTTTACTGCCACTCTTAAGTGCTACTTTAACTACATATAGAATGTTAACTTGACAGTTATTTTCCTTTGGTATTTTAAAGTTATAATGTAATTATTTTCAGACATATTTTGTTTTCATTAAGAAGTCTTTTGCTGATAGAATTTTTACCTTTTTGACCTTTTTTCTTTACTTTTTGTTAATTTTGTACATTTTTTCTTTGTGTTTGATGTCCTGAAGTTTTACTCCGGTGTGTTTACAAGGAAATTTTTAATGCATTTTTAAAAATTGAGGTACAGGGGCACCTGGGTGGCTCAGTCGTTAAGTGTCTGCCTTCGGCTCGGGTCATGGTCCCGGGGTCCTGGGATCGAGCCCCGCATCGGGCTCCCTGCTCAGTAGGAAGCCTTCTTCTCCCTCTCCCTCTACCCTGCTGCTTGTGCTCCCTCTCTCGCTGTCTCTCTCTGTCAAATAAATAAATAAAATCTTTAAAAAAAAATTGAGGTACAGTTGACATACAACATTATATTAGTTTCAGGTGTATAACATAATTCTTTGATATTTGTGTATATCGTGAAATGATCACCACATTAAGTCTAGTTAACATCTGTCACTGTACAGACTTAGGGAAATTTTTTTTCTTGTGATGACAGCTTTAGAGATTTACTCTCATGGCAACTTCCAGATATATCATACAGTATTATTAACTGTTGCTGCTATGCTGTACATTATACCCTCAGGACATTTTTTTATAACTGGAAGTTTGTACCTTTTGACTTTCTTCACCCATTTCACTCACTCCTTACCCTTCACCTCTGGCAACCACCAATTGGTTCTCTGTATCTATGAGTTCATTAAAAAAAATTTTTTTTTAACACAAGGAAATTTAATTTTTTTCCCCACCTGACCTTTAAGGTATGCTTTTACTCTGTATACTTATATCTTTCTTTAATTCTGAAAAATTTTCAGCCATTTTCTTTCAAATGCTACCTCTTTATCTTTTCCCCCTTTGCTCTCTCTCTTAGAACTCCTATTAAATGTATGTTGGATCCTCTTAATTCATCCTCCTTATCCCTTAATTTTTTATAATTTTCCTTTTTTAAATCTCTCTGTGCTCCTTTCTGGATCGATTTTTTTGATACTGTCTTACAAATCACTAATTTTTATTAGAATAGTGTGAAGAATAGTTTACCTCCATGAATTAGATTTTTATTTAAGTGATTATAATTTTATTTCTCAGGTTTCTGTTGGTTCTTTTGTGTATCCACCTGTTCATTTGTATCTGCCTTTTTAAGATATGTTTGTCTTTTTCATATATAAATACAAACTTTCTTTATCTCTTTGGTGATTGAAAAAACTTATTTAAAAGTTATTTTGAAATTGTTCTGTTACTTGCATTTTGTTGGTAATGAATTGGCCTCTTGATTTTTTTTTAAGATTTTATTTATTTATTTGACAGAGAGATAGAGAGAGAGCACAAGTGGGCAGAGAGGCAGGCAGAGGGAGAGGGAGAAGCAGGCTTTCCACTGAGGAGGGAGCCTGATGTGGGGCTCGATCCCAGGACCCTGGGATCATGACCTGGGCTGAAGGCAGACGCTTAACCAACTGAGCCATCCAGGCGCCCCTCTTGATTTTTTTAAAAAGATTTATTTATTTATTTGAGAGAGAGAGAACCCTCAAGAGAGCACCAGTTGGGAGAGGGGCAGAGGGAGAGAATCTTCAAGCAGAGTCCCCACTGAGCACAGAGCCCAACATGGGGCTCTGTCCATGACCCATGAGATCATGACCTGAGCCAAAATCATGAGTCGGACACTTAACTAACTGAGTGACCCAGGCACCCTGGCCTATTGATTTTTACATATGATGGGTCTGGCTTCATGTCCATTTTCATCAAGTGCTTTGGAATTTGACTATGCAGGCTCTTCGGTGGGTGGTTTTTGCTTTTCCTTTCTCTACATTTGCTTATCTCCTCTATCAGTTTCATGGTTGCCTCCACTTGGCACGTCTAAGCTAGTTCAAAGCCAGATCTGAAATTGAGGACTAAGAGTCCATGTCTTACGGTAATTTGAGGCTCAGCTGTTGAGATCACAGGTGGCGGGGTCCAGTCCTATCGTGAGTTTCCTCTCTTCCTCCTACCACCGCATAGCCAGAGCTGAAAAGAGGCCACCAAAGTTTTAAAGTTCTTTTAAGAGGTGGAAGAATCCCTGCTTTAATATCTGCTTTCGTATCTTCAGCTTAGCTCCCTACCATGTGCTTTCAGTCCCGGTTATCTCACAAGGATTGAACAGTATCCTTGCTTATCGCCATGTTTTTCTCATTTTGTTCCTAATCCACTAAGCGTCTTATCTTCTTAGGTATATCTTTTAAAAAATATATTTTATTTGTCATTGCTGCATATGACAAAGTCTCACAAAAAAGTTTTAGTACAAGCAAATTAATAAGATTGAGTGAATTAGTAGGACCAAACCACTTCTGAGTATAGAAGTGTTTTATCTAAACTGAAAAAACCCAGTTGCTTTGCCACAGATGGGGTGCATGAGGTGAAAAGGGGGGAGAAAGGGTTTCAACAGTTTCAGAGGTTAAGAGACAAGACTGGTTTTCTTGCCTTCCATTGCCCAATCAGAGGAGCCAGGTGGTGTAAGCAGGGCTAATGTATAGTGATCCTCCATTAAGACTGTTAATTGTCTTGATCATCATTCCAGTAACTGTCCCCCATTTCAGGGCATTTGGAAGACTTTGAAGCAGAGTGATTTGTAGTTGTCCCACAGTTGTGCTTTCTTAGATGTCTAATCATCAGAACACACTTAACTTGAAACAGGAGAAAAAGAATATTAATAATTTTAAAAGAAAATACATATATTTATGCTCAAACTGGACTTGGAGACTGAACAGATAGCAACTGAAGTTCAACTTCATTTCAATTGGTTGAAGAAACCTGAGCTCAAAATAATTTTTATTTTTAGGAATACCAGAATGACTTGGAAGATATTAAGTCACAATTTCAAAAGAAATTCACACCACATTTCAATGCACATGAATCATAGTTGACATTTCTGTGGTTGCCCCGAAAGTTTATGTGAGTGAATCCTACACAGGCACATTTTCAAAAAGAAACAGATTGGGTTAAAATTTAAAATAGGTATCCCAATAAAACATAGAATCTCTGGAATGTTGGAGTGGAATTTATGATTCCTGGAAATAGGCTGAAATTTGGCTGTAGATGGCTAAATTCTGGATTAGGGTTTGTCCACTTGGTTCCAAGAAAGTTACATTCTCTTTTAGGAGGTAAATCTGGAGACAGATCAAAATGTTCCCTAACTGAATACATTCTACACTTTTCTGGATATGTTGAATCTCTTACAGTGTAATTTTCTTATTGATGTGATCATGATTGATTATGCTAATAATAGTGAATGATTGTGCTAAACTGTATGGATACATATATGTATATATATTTGCTGGACAAAATTTTTCAAAAATTAAAACAAATTTAAAAATTCATGTAGAACATGATAAAGAGCAGACAGGAAGGAGGAAGATAGCTAAGGGAGGAAGGGTTTTCAAGATACTTTAGGTTCTAAATGCCACTGAAGTTCAAGTAATAGTTAATAACTAAAATGTAGAGTTAAAGGTGAACGTTAGTATATGGTTTTTGAATGCTCTGATTTTTATAGATCAGGTAATAGTTTAAGAACAGTTTATTTTTTTATTATTTAAAACAATTTTTTAAGATTTTATTTATTGGGGCGCCTGGGTGACTCATTCGGTTAAGCGTCTGCCTTCCCCTCGGGTCATGATCCCTCAGGGTCCTTGGATCCAGTCCCATGTCGGGCTCCTTGCTCAGTGGGGAGCCTGCTTCTCCCCTGCCTGCCATTCTCCCTGCTTGTGCTTGCTCTCTCCCTCTCTCTCTGTGTCAAACAAATAAATAAAAATTTTTCTTTAAGATTTTTATTTATTTGACAGACAGCGAGAACAAGGAGGAAGAGCAGCAGACAGAGGGAGAAACAGGCTTCCCGCTGAGCAAGGAGCCCGATGAGGGACTCGATCCCAGGATTCTGGGATCAAGATCTGAGCCAAAGGCAGATGCTTAACCTTAACCGACTGAGCCACACAGGTGTCCCTAGCTTAAGAATAGTTTAGAGCAGCTGATTGCTTGCACCAAACTTGCTCACAGATAATTTAGGTTTCTCCTATGAGAAACTCTACATCTCCTAGATGTAGAAGTGTGGTAAGGATTAGGAAATGTAGTTTGAGCCAGTAATAGAAAAATAATTTGAATTTAGAAATTTAGAAATTGCGCTGTTCTCCCTTAAGCAGAAATACTCTTCTTTGCTGCTCATAGAAAAGGATCTGGTGGTGTTAGCCTATCAACTCATCTCCTCCTGGGGCTCATGTGGCTTTATTTCATAATTGTCTTTGCAAATACTTGATTAGAAACTCGAGGCAGGAGTGGGGGCTGGAGGAGCTGGAAAAGGCATGTTCTTTGTAAGGATTTAGGTAAATGTTAACTGAATTAGATATTTTTTTGATGAAAGAATTTCTATTACAAAATATTCTCTGTGTTCCGATGTTTCAGTCCTTAGTGTTTATAAAAAAAAATTTTCTAAAATTAGAGTAAAATTTACTCTTCGTTTTATGACAGGTTTGTGACCAAATTATTGGAAGACCTCATCTTCTTTGTGGCTGATGTACTTAATAATGGACAGGAAGTTCTGGATGTGGTTATCACTAAGCCAAACCGAGAACGTCAAAAATTAATGAGGGAACAAAACATACTGGCACAGGTGAATGTTTTCATATAATACATTTGCATATTTAATTTTTTTGAATTATAGCATCAGGAAAGTCCTTGTGTTAGTTAACTATTGCTGTGTAACAAATTACCCCAAGACTTTTGTGGCTGAAAACAGCAAATACTTTTCTCACAGTTTCTGTGGATTAGGAATCTGGGAGTGGCTCAGGTGGGTGGTTCTTGCTCCGAGTGTTTCACAAGGTTGCAGTCAAGGTGCTCGCTGGGGCTGCAGTCATCTCAGGCTTGAATGGGAGATGATTCACTTCCCAATTCACTCCCCCCGGGCCTCTAGTAGGACTGCCTCAAGACTCAGAAGCTTCTCTCCTTAGAAATGAAGGGTCCAAGAGAGAACAAGGGAGGGCACCTAGATGAAAGCCACAGTCTCTTTTATAACTTAATCTGAGAAGTAACACCTCGTTCTCCTGTGTTCTATTAGAAGGGAGTCAGTAGATCCAGCCTACACTCAAGGAGACAGGATTGCATAAGGGTGTGAATTCTAGGAGGCCGGGATCGCTGGGGCCATCTTAGAGACAGCCTCCCGCAGATCTCTCACAAAACCTACAGGGTCAGACTATCTCCAGAAAATGTGCTGGAATAATTTTCTAGGTAGAATTTCCGGGATAACTTGGGAAGTGCCATCTCCATCTACTTCCTACTTCTGTCCCTCTCTTCCCTAGGAAAGTAGGGCAGTCTATTCATCAGCTCACAGGTACTCTATATAATATTCTAGTTTTTTTCCTGGAAGTTTAGAGCTTCACCTATACTATGTCTTTCTGAAATTGTTCATAACACACCAGTAAATTAATTCACTTCCCGATAATATGCACATACGGGCATGCCTACCTTTATATGTTTTTTTTATTCAGTTAATTGCTGTACAAAGTAATGGGCTTCTGCATTAATTAAGTGTGAACTCAAGGAAGATACTTAAAAAATAAAAAATCATGTTATTAATATACGTGTTCTTGTAGAGTTGGGAAAGGAGAACATAGACATATTACCAATTAATATTCTATAGCTGATTGTCTGAAAATATAAAATCAACATTTCTGTCAAAGAAAATAAAGGTTGCAAATCTAATGAGACAAAGGCTTTTCTGACATTAGCATTCTTTTGTATAAAACATTTGATTTCAAGGACTTTTAGGACCTTGAATGATTTATTAATATTATTTCAACCAACATATGTCTAATCTTTCAGTATTTTAAATATAAAAGTATAA
The DNA here is from genome assembly GCF_009762305.2 of Zalophus californianus. NCBI lineage: Eukaryota > Metazoa > Chordata > Mammalia > Carnivora > Otariidae > Zalophus > Zalophus californianus. The sequence goes on from NC_045603.1 coordinate 80,051,133, forward strand.
AATATAAAATTCAAGGTTTAGTGAATATAAAATTATTGAAGTAACGTTAATTTGTCTTGTATTTCAGGAACTACAAAAGATGATTCCTTTCTATTTTGCTTTCTTGTATTAATACCCATGCCCTGTGTAGGTGCTTTTTCATAAACAATGTACTCATCCTACTGGCTCATCCCTAGGTGACCTTACTGGCTGTCCTGCTGCCTAAAAGAGTTAGATTCCTCAATGCTTTCAAAATATTTCCCAGCTGCTAACCTTGGTATAATGTGAGTCATTACGTACCACCAGTTGCCCATGTTGCTCTTTATTTATTTGAATCCTGATACATTCATTGATTTGGCGCATCTTTATGTACCAAAAACAATAAATGAACTCTTTCTGAAAGAGGTTTAGAAGCAGTACTTGGAGGTAATTTTCTGATGTCAATTTCAGATGAAAAGTAAATGTTTTCTTCATATTATTTTGATTTTAGAAAGTTATGGAACATAGTAGAAGTAATTATAAAGCCTACAGAAATGAAACTATTTTTAGTTCATTTGAATATGTTCATGTAATTTGGTACAACCTGACATCTTTATATTTTTTATTTTATTTTATTTTATCTTTTTAAAGATTTTATTTATTTGAGAGAGAGAAGGAGAGAGCATGAGCAGGGGGAGGAGCAGAGGGAGAGGGAGAAGCAGACTCCTTGATGAACAGGGAGCCTGATGCGGGCCAACCCTAAGATCATGACCTGAGCCGAAGGCAGATGCCCAAGTGACTGAGCCACCCAGGCATCCCTATATTTCTTATTTTAATAAAGTGTAATTTCTTAACAAAATTAAGTATTTTATTTAAATGCTTTTGTCAATTTAGTGAATCCTTTAAATGGCATTTTTTTGTTTCTTAATATGTTGGTTCTGTATTCTAAAACTCCTTTTTCCTTTATATGAATTCTACTCAAATATTACAAAAGTGCTTTTGAGTCAATGTACTTATTTGTAAAACATACACCTCCATTCATCAGAATAGGTGGTTGTTTTTTTTCCCTGATAGGTTTTTGGGATTCTTAAAGCACCCTTTAAGGAGAAGGCGGGAGAAGGCTCAATGCTGAGACTTGAAGATCTGGGGGACCAAAGATACGCTCCCTACAAATATATGCTGAGGTTGTGTTACCGTGTGCTGAGACATTCACAGCAGGACTACCGGAAAAATCAGGTTGGAGGCCACCATCTTTGCCTCTGCTTAACATTTTTGTTAAACATCTTTGCCTCTGTTTAGCATTTCAAGTAAGGGAAAGGTTCTTTGGTTACTGTTCTAAAATACATAAAGTAGGAATGGGAATTTCCACTCTGTAATGAAATATTTCATATTGACAACACACAAAAATGACCTGTAAGTATTTTGTGCTGACATATGTATTTATTCTTCCGTGTACAATTAGAATCTTTGGGGGAAGATGTCCGAGGTCTTCGTGCATGGTATCAGCTTTTGCTAGGTAGGAGGCATGCTGGATGTGTTATATAAAGAGGAGCAAGATATTCCTTGATATTTCTAGGAACGTGAGGTTCTGCATTGTCACGTGTAGGCCAAAGAGTTCCTTGCCTGGTGGTGAAGATATGGCAGGTACTATCTGAAACATAAGGAAGAGGCAAAATGGGGACACGAGAGAGAAAAGGTAGCATTATGGGAATTCAGAAGAGACAGAGCTCAGTGTGGCTGGGGGAGCCCAGGGAGGGTGCTTGGAGAAGGAAGCATTTGAGGAGGATGAGACTCATTTTCTTTTCTTTTCTTTTCTTTTTTTTTTAGATTTTATTTATTTATTTGACAGAGAGAGAGAGAGACAGTGAGAGAGCAGGGGGAGTGGGAGAGGGAGAAGCAGGCTTCCTGCGGAGCAGGGAGCCCAATGTGGGACTTGATCTCAGGACCCTGGGATCATGACCTGAGCTGAAGGCAGACGCTTAATGACTGAGCCACCCAGGCACACTGAGACTCATTTTCATAAATTGTATGGGAACAGGCATTTCAGCGAGGAAGGGTTTATGAAGAGAGTGCTGGATGCTAGAAAGGGCACTTTTGTCCCAAGATAGTCCTAACTGTGGAGGACAGGGAACCTAGGGCTATAGCTAAAAGTTGCCAATGGCAACTGAAATTTCTTTTAAGTCTCATTTTTATCTTAAAAATACACAGTATTTTGCAGTGTGTTTAATAATATACATTTGTTTAATATAAAATTGTTTAAAACAAATTATCATTTCTAAATTAGCATCCTGTGTTTCTCTTAGCCAGTTTGAGAGAAGAGTGTGGACTTGGTAAATTTCGTTGATTAGTTTAGTGGGAGAGAGGCCTGGTGAGGCAGGTTGGGCTGAGCCGCGTAGGCCAGGATGTCAGGCCTAGAGAGTGGCATTTATTTGGGAATAGTCAATAGTGTTTACTGAGTGCTTACTTCCTACCAGCCTCAGTTCTAAGCACTTTTCATAACTTAACTCAAGTAATACTGAGTTAAGATGAGGAACTGAGGCACAGAGAGGTTAAATAACTTGCTGAAGATTACACAGTGCTAACTAACACTGGAGCCAGGATTCAAACCCAGACTCTTAATCATCACATTGTGCCTCTTAGTAGTTTGAAAATCTTTTGACAAGAAAAAAGAATTCGCTTTAAGAAAAATCTGTTAAAATATATTGGATTTGAAATTCTATTTCAAGATTGAAAAAAGGTCTAAAAAGAATATGTAAAACAGACTCGTTAGAAGATAAATAATATGGCAAGGAGCAAAAGAGTGAGGAAGGGGACAATATAAACAAATCCTTAAAGACTTTTGAATATAATCCTATTATAATTAGCCTTCTTTCCAACTGGAAATACTGCCATTGGAATTCTTTCCCCCAGCTTCCCTGCATTCCATTAAAATGGAAGAAAAATCACGTTCCAGGACCTTAAATGGTGGACCTTCAAGCACTTGGAGAATCGATGTCCCAGAAGCTGCCCAGTATTAAGGCTCATTGTTATTCTGTGGGGGTCTGAGGTGCAGATGGGGGCTAGAGGTTGCTCAGTGTATGCCACCTAGCCTCATTTGTCTTCTTGGGTCTGGAAATACCTACTTTGCTAGATAAGCCACCACTCCAAACACACAAGCAGTGCCATGTTAGAGAGATTGAATCAACTGAAAAAAACCAACAGGTCCACAGAATTTACCTGGTGCTCTGAATCCCATGGGCTCACATTGTATGCCGTTCTTAATTGTGCTCAGCCTCTGGAGGGGTCCCAGGGACCTCCTTTCTATAGCACTGCCCTGGCTTCAGTGTCTGATGTCCTTGGGTTTGGTTGTTCAGCTAGTCCTTGGTAGCTTCCCTGAGCAGCACATCTTAACTGATGTCCTTTCTTCATCTTGCACACCAAAATTTTCTCACTCCTTTTAGTCTTAGCTGAGGACTCCTGTGCCTAGTGTGCTGAGGTGTGTGCAATTTCTCCTCTGAAAACATTCATCCTTCTGATAAGTGGAAACACACACACACACACACACACACAGACACACACACAGACACACACACACACACATTCTGCTCCTATAATTATTCCTCTTCTTTGTTCTTAGTTCACCTGACCCAGGCACATCACTACTCCGGGTAAATGATTATTCATTTTGGGGGACCTGCTTTCTGGGTTTCTTTAGAGCATAGGACTGTGGGGGGCACTCTTTCTCTCTTTTGGGATGTCTTCCCAAGGCGTAGATAATTGAGCTGACAAAAGAGTAGAAGAATCATCAGCATCCACTGAGGGTTAGATTTTGTTTTCCCTTATGTTCTCATGCATGCTCCAGTTCAATTTCAGTGAGGGTTGAATAATGTTTTCCTCATTTCTTTTGAATCAGGAACGCTTTTGTTAAGCATAGGGGAGCTTTCTGATGTTTTTAGAGCATAATTTTAAAACATAAGTGGAAATACTTCCTACTTTTTGCATGATTACCTTGTTTTCCTTCAGCCTCGTCCATATTGTATAGAGTCCTAGGAGGGAGTTCTTTTGTAATTTAGTGCTAACCCAAGTCTTTAAGATTGAGTGTCTGCCTATTATTATTTATAGAATTTGGTGACAACCTCTGAATTGATTTGATTTTTTTATCAGTATCTTGATCTGTTTATCAAACATCTTGGAGGTTTGCCTTATACTGGGCTATAATTAAAATAGTCATAAAAGTGTATAAATCAATACATGTCTTTAAAGTGATACACTAACAGAAGACATTTACTTTACTTAACTGGATACCCAATATAAAGCTATTATTTTGAGAGGCCACAAAATCACTGCTTAGAATATAATTAGATTTGTGTATCATTTTCAAGGAGTAGCTAGATTCCAGTATATTTTACCTAAGGCAAAAAATACTTTCTAATCAATAAGTTTGTCCATCATAGAACCAGAGATACATTCCCACGGAGAATCCCCAAGAAGGTGAAGTGAGAACTATGGATTGTGGAAGGAGTTAGTTAAGCTTACCAGGTCTGTCTATGGTTGTGTGGGATTCTTGCTTGTACACAGAATACAGAACATGAGCAATAGTGGCTTGGAATATAGGAGAGTCCGTGTGAAGAATGAGGAAGAGATTAAATCATGCATGATTGAAACTCCCAATGGCTTTTTCTTGCTCTTAGAATAACATTTTGGTCCTGTACCCTGGCTCGCAAGGACCTACCTCTCCAACTTCAGCTCTTGTTTTCTCTTTACTTACTACCCTGTAGCCACACTGGCCACCTTTGTCTATAGAACACAAAGAGTATGGTTCCACTGCCTACCTCGATTTTTCTCTCCCCATGGCTGCCTTCTTTTGATCATTACCTTCTTTTTCATCCCAGCTCAAATTATCACTTCTTTAGTGTCTACCCCATATGAAGTTGCCACCTTTCCCCATCCCTTTGTTTCATTTCACTTATTAACATATAAAAGGATCATATTTATTATCTCATTTACTGCCTTTTTTTTACACTGGGAGGTAGGCTTCATGAGAACTCACCCAACTTGTTTACCACCATATGTCTAGTCTCTCAAACAGCCTGGAATGTAGTAGGCTTTCAAGAAGTATTTATGGGATGAATGATCTCATCAGTAAAGTGATTGATTAATCATATTACCTTGTTTGATAGCTTTTTAGGATAAAAAGTGGTATGGAATTTTATCTCTATTTTAAAGAGAAGATTTAATAGATTGGGACATGTACAAAAAAGAAATCACTCCAAGTCAGCCTGGGATCTTCATGCAACTGTATAGATCTCATGCCTCATGAACAAAATTTCACAGAGTCATTTTCTTTCTGTAATTATGATACAATCAGTGGTTATGACTTTTAGTGTGAGTTGGAAGAAGGGCCTCTGTTAGGCTGGTAAAATTCACCATGTCGAAGAAATTGTTATTTTAACTAGGTTTATTTTTGTTTTTCCCACTTACGCTTTCAGAGTATAAGCACCCACATTAAATATTTCTAGGTATATAATTTTCTGTTATAAGTTAAATTAGGCATATGCTCATATGTTTTAATTTCCTTTCTCAAAAAGCCATATTTATTGAAGGATTATTGCTTTTCTTTTGACAATGCATTTGAGTTTTTCTGTTATGAATAAATTAATCAATGTTGCTGACTCTAATAGAACCTGTTATTTCTAAGCCGTTTGGCAGCACATTCTGACAGTCTTTCTTCTTTGCAGGAATATATTGCTAAGAATTTCTGTGTCATGCAGTCCCAGATTGGCTATGATATTTTGGCAGAAGATACCATCACAGCTTTGTTGCACAACAACAGAAAACTACTAGAGAAACATATCACAGCAAAAGAAATAGAAACATTTGTCAGTTTACTCAGGAGAAATCGTGAGCCAAGGTTTGAAGTGGTTCATGCAGTATTCTTTACTAGTGGGAATATTGTGCTTTATTTTTTGTTTTTTTGCAAAAAAGCTTTTTACTTTATTTTTAGAATGTTTTAAAAGTTGGAATTCTTTTTTTTAAAGATTTGTTTATTTAAATGAGAGAGGGAGTGAGAAGAGTGAGAAAGAGAGAGAGAGAGAGACCACATGAGTGGAGGGGAGGGGCAGAGGGAGAGAGTTAGAGAGAGACCTCAAGCCGACTCCCTGCTGAGCATGGAGCCAGATGCGGGGTTTGATCCCATGACCCTGAGATCGTGACCTGAGCCAAAATCAAGAGATGGACCCTTAACTGACTGAGCCACCCAGGTGCCCCGTAAAAGTTGAAATTCTTTCATATTACTAACTTTCATGGACAAAACTATATTGGGTTTGCTGTTACAATAATTATGTATCATAGAGTTATTACCTCACAGGAAATTAAAACCTTTTATAGACATATTTAAATATAAGTGACTTTCATTCTGATCATTTATGTTTTTATAGTACTTCTAGTTTTTCAAAATCTATTCATATACATTGTCTCATTTAAGCCCTTGTACATTTCCATGAGGTATGCTGGTTGCATGTTAATTATTATATCAATATATTATATTATCGTAAAATTATCCACATTTTTAGAGATGAGAAAACAGAAGCCTAGATAGCAACTTGTCCAAGAATACCCCAATAGTAAGGAATATTACTATAATATCATAATTACTTATTACTAATATTATGATAATATTCCTTACTATTGGGGTATTCCATCAAATTTACTTTCTATTGTACCATGCTGCTTTATCTGGGAGAAATGAATGCAGGAAAGTCAAGCAGACTGACAATTTTCTTTACTAATTAGCACAGCAAATGAATGTTAGAAGGCTGAAATGGGCCTTTGACTCCACTAGGCCATGCTCACTTTCGTTGACTGTGTGCTGTTTTTGTATTTTACTCAGTACAGCATTAGCTTTCATCTGCTTTTGTTTTGTTATTTGTTCTTGGATAGTCTCATTTTAGGGCAGATAAATGATTTTCTAAACATAATAAGTCACAGTGCTGTGGGAGGAATATCACCAAATAAATAGAAGCAAACATATCCTTTTTTGAAACAAGGTTTGTATTAAACACAAATAATTGGATGTTTAATTTGCTTCTAATGATGCAGTAGATAAGCAACATATTTAAAAATGTTGCATGGAGGTATTAAAAATAAATCTAAAAACTTACTTGCATTATATCCCCAAGGATATTTTTATTATGATATTTTATGAAGTGCCTTTTCTTAGTATTCAATTTATTTTTTTTCCTTTTGCCAGGTTTTTGGATTATTTATCAGATCTGTGTGTATCTAATACCACTGCTATACCTGTAACTCAAGAACTCATCTGTAAATTTATGTTGAGCCCAGGCAATGCAGACATTCTCATTCAAACTAAGTAAGCCCAGATAGGGGAGGAATCTTTTTCTATTCATTATTTGTAAGCATTGTAGTTCCTGTCATATTTGTGAGTTAACTTCTTAATTGATTTTGTATGTATAATTTATTTCAAGGCTGGTCTCAATGCAAGTAGACAACCCCATGGAGAGCTCCATCCTTTCAGATGACATTGATGATGAAGAAGTTTGGCTCTATTGGATTGACAGCAACAAGGAACCTCATGGCAAAGCTATCAGGCACCTTGCTCAAGAAGCAAAAGAAGGCACCAAAGCTGATTTGGAAGTTCTTACCTATTATAGGTAAAGAATCATAATTGTCAGTCTTACTTATTCATTGAGAGAAGATTCTCTGAAACCTCTAAAAGTCAGGTATCTATGAAGAGGAAATTTAAAAAGTCATGGCAAAACTAAGGTAGCTGAAATATTTAATATTATTTAAAATATTCAAAATAAAAGTGAACATCTGTGTTTTCCACCTATACAACTTGCGATTTTCTGACTTTTTCACTAATTTGGGATTGGTGTGCAGCAGAGGGCTTTTTCCTGTTATTGATTGGTATTAGATGAGAGACATGTTGGGACCACGGTGTTGGACTTGAGGGATGGAGCTGAGCTGGGTGTGTTGATCCAGTTGCAGAGGTGGCCCTGGAGAAAGCCAGTTGGAATGTAGGTAGTGCTTATGAATTTGTGGAGACCTAGGGCTGGAGAGAAGCTGCTATCTATAGTTATGAAAGTTCAGTGGTGGCACTTGGCAGCAGAAGTTGCCATGGTAGTTGCCAGTGGTCAGTATGTTGGGAGCAAGAACCTAGCTGGTGTCTTTGAGTTTAAGGTATAGAAACCTCTGACAGACGCCCTTGGAAAATGTTGGGCCCAAATGACAGGAATCTGAGAAAGGCCGAGCATGGCTCGTATTCCTCATTTCTATAGGTATCCCAGCAAAGCCAAGACTAATTCTTGATCTCAGAGGCTGTTGAATCCAAGTGTAACTGATGCCATTTGGATGGGTCACATTTGGTTTGGGAACCGAGCGGATCTAAAGTTAGAGTGTAGCTAGATATTAGGGCCAGAGCTAAGTGGGAATGGGAAACCGAGAGATGGTTTTGTGTGAGCAGTTTGTTATCCATAGCCCTCAGGCTTAGTGTATTTGTAATCCTAGGAAATAAAAAATGGAGAGCCCAATGACACTTTCCTCCAGACAACATGTTGCTGGAACAAGTAAGAGAAATTGTAACTTGAACAGACATAGAGACAATTTCATGTATTTGCTGTCATTTGATTACTTCACTCACTACCAAAAGAATTTGACTCCAGTGTCACGAACACTTGGGAATTTTGGTGTTGTATAAAAGTAGATAGTAGATACTGACTGATACTGTGCTGTTTAAGAACTTTATCAAGAGGGGTGCCTGGGTGGCTCAGTCGTTAAGTGGCTGCCTTTGGCTCGGGTCATGATCTCAGGGTCCTGGGATCGACCCCCACATCAGGCTCCCTGCTCAGCGGGAAGCCTGCTTCTCCATCTCCCACTCCCCCTACTTGTGTTCCCTCTCTTGCTGTGTCTCTCTCTGTCGAATAAATAAATAAAATTAAAAAAAAAGAACTTTATCAAGAGAAGACCAATAATGTAGTATGTTTCATATTTTTAAGGTACCAGCTAAACCTCTTTGCAAGGATGTGCTTGGATCGCCAGTATCTGGCCATAAACCAGATTTCTACGCAGCTCTCAGTGGACTTGATCCTGCGGTGTGTGTCGGATGAGAGCCTGCCATTTGACCTCCGGGCGTCTTTTTGTCGCCTCATGCTCCACATGCATGTTGACCGGGATCCCCAGGAGTCTGTGGTGCCTGTTCGCTATGCCAGGCTCTGGACCGAAATTCCCACAAAGATCACAATTCATGAGTATGTTTGGAAACATTTCCTGAGCACTTTCAATTCCATAGATAAACTCAAAATCAAATGTCTTCAATTTTGAAGTGAGATATATGGAAGGGCATTTCTGTGTTCTAACTCAAGTTGTTAGTCTTTTTTTTTTACTGCTTTTATTTTTTTATTATTTTTTAAAGTTTTTATTTTAATGCCAGTGAGTTAACATACAGCGTTCTATTAGTTTCAGGTGTACAATATAGTGATTCAGCACTTCCATACATCACCCTGTGTTCATCGCGACACGTGCACTCCTTCCTCCCCATCAACCTATTTAACCGCCCCCCCCCAACCCAGGTTGTTAGTCTTTCAAATACAAATAAGATACTCTTTTTGGAGAGTAAAATAACAGCTCTTGATAATAGAAACATCATTCTGGAAATCAATGAGCAGAAATTGTATTTATAATAGGAGTAACAATTTTTTAAGTGCTTAATATTATGGTAGAAACATCTTGAAAGGTTAACTAAGTTACCTAAACTTAAGAAGCTGGGAGGTTAAAGTACATATATTTTCCTATTTTTTAATGATTTCAATCAATTTAACTTGCTTCATTTCTTTCTTTCTAGATATGATTCTATAACAGACTCTTCCAGAAATGATATGAAGAGGAAATTTGCACTGACGATGGAATTTGTTGAAGAATACTTGAAAGAAGTTGTAAATCAGCCCTTTCCTTTTGGGGATAAAGAAAAAAACAAACTGACATTTGAGGTATTTTATAAAAACAATTCATTTGTGAGGTTATTCAGTTTTTCCTGTCAAAAATTAGATATATTGAGTGTCAAAGATTTTTTCCCCTCTAATATTTAGGATGTTTTGGTAATTGGATAGTTTAGTTGATAAAGGTATGATTCCCTCTGCCATTGATTAAAAGATAGATTTTATGCTTTAATTAGACCTGATGTCTAATACAAAATATTCTATTTATAATTATCGGTTACCTACTGTTTTCCTGGATTTGGGGGGTTTTTATTTATCTGTGTAAGTTTTATTGCATTTCATGAACAAAGACAATTTGCATACATTGTAATTTGTTTGGATATATTTTTTTCTCTGATCTCCATGGAAGTGAAATTTTTAGCTTCATTAAACTGAATTGGAATACCTTTGATTTTAATATCATTTGGGGGATATAGTGACAAAACTAGAGAAAAGATGCCATTACTTGACACCTGGCGTATTAGCTATCTACTGGTGTATAACAGATTACCTCCAAACTCAGCCCAAAGCAACAAGAACTTATTATTTTACAGTTTCTATGGGTCAGGAATCTGGAAATGCATGGTTGGGTGGTTCTGGCTCAGGGATTTTCATGAAGTTGTAATCAAGCTGTTGACTGGGGTTGCAGTTATTTCCAGCTAGATGACTTGCTGCTAAGTTCACTCATGTGTATCTTGGTGGACATATCTCCTTGCTGGCTGTTGACAAGAGGCTTCACCTTTTTGCCATGTGGGGCTTTTCACAGGCTGCCTGTGTCCTTATGGCATGGTATCCAGAGCAAGCCATTAGAGAAAGAGAAGAGAGCCCAAGATAGAACTTGCAATCTTCTCTAACCTAATCTTGGAAGTGGCATGCTATTACTTCCGTTGTATTCTGTTTGTCACATGGACCATCCTTGGCACAGTGTGAAAAGAGACTGTACTTTGGGGACCACGTTGGAAGCTGGCTGTCATACCTAGAATGTCTTATAGTGTCCAGAAGACCACAAAGCAGCATTGGGAACAAATTATTTCTGGACAAATTCCTGTATAATTTATAATTTATTAAAGTAATTCATTAATGTAACCATTTATTAAGTGATATCCTACTGACTTAAAGAAATTAATATTTACTTAAGTAAATCATCTAATGTAAATTTCTTTAAACACCTTGATACACCTAAAATCTCTTTTCAGCTTCCTTGCTGGCTGTGGATCAGACACCTCATCTTGTCATCTGGGCTTTTGAGAGAGATGACAAACTGGCCTTATTTGGATTTCTTTTTCAAACATTTTAATTCCTAGGTATAAAGAATTAGAAAGTTTAGAAATACCTTCACTAATTTAGGTAATATAAAAAAATCAATGTTAATTTCAGGGGCACCTGGGTGACTCAGTCAGTGAAGCATTCAACTCTTGATCTCAGCTCAGGTCCCGATCTCAGAGTCATGAGTTCCAGCCCCCCCACTGGGCTCCATGCTGGGCATGGAGCCTACTTAAAAAAAAAAAAATCAATGTTAATTTCAGTTTCTAATGTTTTTTTTTCTTTCCCACTCCCCTTCCCTTTTTCTTATTAAGGTGGTCCACTTGGCTCGGAATCTTATATACTTTGGATTTTATAGCTTCAGTGAATTGTTAAGACTAACAAGAACACTTCTAGCTATCCTAGATATTGTACAGGCCCCCATGTCATCGTATTTTGAAAGATTAAGCAAATTTCAAGATGGAGGTAAGAATTTTTTGAGAAAAATTATGATCTTTTTGGAGGTGAGATAAAAACAAATCTACAGAGAACTTGTTGTTAACATGTACCAGCTAATGTATGTGTACAAATGAAAAGTGATTCCATAATAGGACTAAGTGATAATAGGCTGGATTTATAAACTTTCTTCTCTGTTTTTAAATTAAAAATTTGAAGGAAAAATTCAGAGATCAATGAGTTCCATCTTTGGCAACTAATGTTATGGCTAATCCATTAGTGAAAATATTATGTGTTAAAAAATAAAAACATCTTAATATTTGTGATCACCCTGGTATGTGTGATAGGCTGACTATGCTTCATAGGAGGGCACAGAAGAATGCAAAGAATTGGAACAGTAATGGTCATACCAGAGAAGCAGTGAGTGCAAAACCAGTGTGAGAGGCAGTATAGTGAAGTGGATAAGAGAATGGGCTTTTGAGTCAGAGTGCTGTAATCAAATCCTGCCTTTATTAACTTAGGCAAGGTACTTAACTTTTCTAAGAGTTTATTTTCTCATCTGAGATATGAAGATGATAATGATAGTATCTTCCTCACAGCTTCCTTGTGAGAATTAAATGAATGTATACAATATATTCAAGGTACTTACAACAGTGCCTATCTCATAACTCAAAATTTTTTTTGATGGTGATTGTCTTAGGCTGGATGCCTTGTAAATAGTGAGAGGTAGAGAATTGTTTGCAGAGGGTATATTGAAGAATGTTTTCAGGATATACACCTGTAAGGAGTGAGGAAGGTAGGATTGGGCAGATAGAGAAGCTGATCCACACTGCAGTTATAACTGAGCCATCAACTGATCCTATAGGTTAGCTCTAGAGCAGGGTGGCCCTTTGCAGTTGTCATAAATTAAGGCAAAGGTACTGAGTTTTGTATTCTTGTATCAGCCAACCATTGATTGATGGCTTTATTGTGGAGTGGAGAGTGTAACCTGGGGTAAGGCAGTTTCCTTTGGCCAAGGGTCATTCTTAGTAGAGGCATCATGGGAGGTCAGCAACTATGATGCTCCACAACTAGGAGGAAATGTGCCTGAACTTTGAAGAGGGACCTGTGTAGAGCACAGGGGGTCCACTGTAGTGTCTACTGCAGGGTTAAAAAAGTAAAACCAGAAATGTAATTTCAGACTTAAGGAAGAAATATCTGTTTAAGAATTATAAAGAGGAACTTCCAGGTAGCTGAAGTAATTAATTGCTGCTGCCTAAATCTCAATAATTTCTACATCTTCCAGAAATCTGTAGAGCTCAATCAGACTAAATTTAACCATATAAATCCCTCACCTTTAGCAGAACTAGAAGACAGAGGACAATACAAACTTCAGGTATAAGTAGAAAGGTAGCATCAGTTTGCAGGAGAGCTGTCTCACGGGTTCTCACTGCAAGCTTTTGCAGACAGTTAGAAGGTTCTGGGAAAACTATGCAGAAGAGACAAGAAGGGATTGTATGCAAATCTCCCTCAGAAAGAAAATCTATGCTAAGTGTGAAAATATTGACAGAGAATCCAGGTAGATAAGAGCACTGAATAAAGAGGAAGGGGCTTAACAGTATGCAGGTAGCAACTGTGGAAAAGCAATGCTTCTATAGATGAAGTGGGTTAATGTTCATCCTTAGGGATGAGGGAGAGTCACCCTTTGGAATCTTGTTGGTGAAGGGAAAAAGAAGCAAGATGATGAAATCCTAAGTACCACAAGATAAAAGAAACAAAAAAATCAAAGGAAATGTATATAATTCCTTTCCATTGCCATCCACCAAGAGCTAGACTTTAAAGAAATTGCACTTTGCCACTCCGACAAGGGAGTGTTCTTGAACTGAAAATTATGTGAACCAGCTCATATTGTCAACCTTGTCCAAGAAATGCATATATGAAATCAGTCCTCCTATATATGAAGCTACTGTAAGATCAAAATAGAATGGAGAATCAAAACATTTCATTTGATGGAAATTCTCCTCTGAAAACTAACAATGAAAGAAAAGAAAATTGTAACACGAGACTCTAAAATTAATTAAATATCTTCAAACAAAAATTGGGATATGAAAACCACCTTGAATGATAGATTAAAAAACTAAGGTTAGAAGTGGCCAAAAAAACCAGGAGGAGATGAAATGAAAGTTTATTGGACTCAGGAAAGAAATAGAATAAAATGGTAGACTTTATTCTTTTTAGATATACAGACTAAATTAGATTTGAAGGAAAGTATAATATGCACCATTGAATAAAGGCAGGAAAACAATGTTGAGAATGTCAGTGATATGAAGAAACAAGTAAAAAGAGTCAGAGAGAAAGTGGTTGAAATGGGAGAAAGGCAAAGAAGAGCCATCATATGAATAATTGGAGTTCCTCTGAAGAAGAAAAATAAAACCGTGGAACAGAATTTATATTTAAAATTACAATCCAAGAAAACATTCTGTAAATAAAAGATAACCTAAGTTCTCCATGGTGAAAATGTCTGGAATGGTGATCTCTAAGACATAGCCTGATAAAACTGTAATATGTAGTGTATGTTCAGAGAGAGTTGTGGTGTGTAGGGGGAGGTGCTATGAAAGCAACTGGAGAAAAAAATGAAAAGATATATAAGCGTTTTGTACTCTTCGTGCATCTTTTATATAAATTTAAAATTTTATAAAAATAAAAGTCTATGAACAATATCTGAATGAAAGCAAAGGAAAAGCCAAGTACAACAATGGTAAATGGCAGGGGACATGCCGGTGTTCTATCCTATTCCTGTTTTCTGAATCTCACCAGCGAGAGGCTCTTCTTAACAGTCCCAGAGTGTACGTAGGAGTTGAGATGTCGATATTAAGGACGCTTCTTGGTATGATGCTTTTATAATATCCAGTTTACTCTCAACTAAATCATTCTTTAAAAGTTAGAAATTGGTCTTCACTATTGGTCTGTTGGTCTCAGTGCTCACAGTCTGCTTTCAGAGTTTTACCCTAAGGGAAAGTCTTACTTTTCCTCTAAAAATTTGCAAGTATCTTGTTTGCATTCTCTCTGTCATGTCCGTGTCTACCTTATAAGACACATTTTTTACTCTTTTAAGTTATTTATAATTCTCATATTTTCTCATGGACTCCATTATCTCTGGACTTCTTAGTCATTCTGTCAACAATTTGAGAACCATTTTTAATTTTTTCAACAAGAATTTATTGAGTTACTATTGCATGCCAGACACTGTTCTACTCACTGGGAATAGAGAAGTTAAAGTCTTTAGCCACAAGGAGGACAGACAGTTAATAAATACAGAGGCAGAGTCCCTCCCTTCTCCCTACTGAGGGAGACAGATAATAAACAAATGAATATACACTGTAAATTCAGATAATGCTATGAAGAAAAATAAAGTGGGACAATATGGAGAGTGGACAGAATAGATTGAACAACGTGTGACATTTGAGCAGAGACCTACATGTGTCAAGGAAGCCCTGAGGCAGAATAAACTTGACATGTAGGAAGAGTAGCCCGAAGGCCATTTTGGCTGAGGTAAAGTGAGAGGGGGGAGAATAATAGGAGAGAAGGTCGGAGAACCCTGGATTGTAGAGCCTTGCGGACCTGTGAATTTGAATTTTGTTCCAAGTTTGATGCTCAGCTTTTGGAAGGATTTGAGAAGGATTGATACGATATGATAATTTTGGCTGCTGAGTAGAGAATGAGAATACTGATGTGGGCATAGTGGTAGAAAGACCATAGTTATGGGGCTTTTGGGGAATCGGGTGATGGTGATGAACTAGGCGAATAGTGGTAAAGTAGGGGAGAAGTGGACGAATTGGGAATTTTACAGCCTTAACTGATAGGACTTGAATGTGGAATGAGAACGAGGAGAGTAAGAGATTATTCCTAGGTTTGAATTAACATTTGGGTGAATGTGGTACTATCATCAAGGTAGGAAGGACTGGTGGATGAGGGGGTTGGAGGGAAAATCGGGATTTCTGTTAGGGCACATTAGGCTTAAAACCTATTGGGCATCCAAGTGGAGATCTTATGTCGACAGCTGGATTTATGAATGAAACTTTAGGTTAATCTCAGGGTAGAAATTATAAATGTGAGAATTAGTGTATAGAGCACATTCAAAATATCAAACTGAATAAGATCACTTGGGGAGTACTTGTTGACTGGGGAGAAATGAGGTCTAAAGATTGAATCCTGGGACCCTCCAACATTGAGCCATGAGATGAGAGGAAGTGCCAGCATGAGAGACTGGGATAGAGCTGCCAGTGAGGAAAGAAGAACCCCAGGACAATGGCATATCTTGGAAGCCAAGCAAAAAGTAACACTAGTAATTTTAATTATTTGTTGACATATATAAATATACTTTATCTGTAGCTAATATTCATTGAGTACTTTATGTGCTAAGTGGTTTTACATGGATTACCTCCCATGTAGTGCGATTTGTGCTTAACAATGACACATCATATTTTACTTCATTATTAAGATATGGAACACCACACTTTTACTCCAGTATTAAAATAGATTCATAATAGTTTTTATGAGCCAATTATAATTCTCTAAGAAACTTGATGATGTATCGAAGGAAAATATCTATATATGTACTGCATGAACTGAGACTCAGAGGTTTCTTCCTTTTGAGACTGGTATGTTGAATAGAACAGTGTCTGTTGATTTGGGGAAATAGATTTTCCTAATTGGTGGAAAGGGGTTTGTGGATTTTGGCTAGATTTTTGGAATCTGAAAGAATGTGCCTATCCCCTTACGAGTAAATACCCAAGAATTCTGTTATCCTAGTTTTTGGTGTATTGAAATTAATTTGAATTTAAGGACCATAATTTCAAGATCCCTTCTCTTGATATCTGCAAATCGGGGAGTAAATTATTTTTATATACATTCCTATGATTGGGTACATAATATAAACTGTGAGAAAACATAGTTTGTTGTTAAGCATGATTTGATAACAATTGTAATTGAATTACAGATACCTCTGAGAAATGTTGTTATGCTGGGCTTTCTTCCTTCCACTCACCTCTAGAAATCCTTCCCGAGGAATCATTTTTGCTTATACTAATGTTCAACATTTATTTAATGTTAACTTGTGTTAATTATTAACTTTTTAGAAAGTTTTATTTTAACGTACAGATATAGAAAAGTATATTCAGGGAGACTAATTAACTTGCCCAAGATGCACTTGTTAGTTAGCAGCATTGCTAAGAGTTAAAGCATAAGAAATTAGTCTTCCTATCATTTGTACCACTTGATTATTTATTAGTCCAATAAGCTAATATATATATATATTTTTTTTTTCTCTATCTAGCCTTCAAATTTATTGAGGAATGGTGATGACATAAAGCTAGGTTTATCATATCTGTATTTGTCAGCAAAATCTGGAGATAAAATCACAGTTTTATAGGGTATGAAGCTTGGGTGTATCATGTTGCTAACACTATTGAGCCATGTAACGTAAACTTGATGTTCTTCATCCAATGACTGCTGTCGTTTGCCGTCCCTGTTTGGGGCCTGTTGAGGTGCCTTAGTTATCCCCAGCTTCTGGAAAGCCACAATGATGTTGAGGTCTATGGAAAGTGCTACTCAAGTCGTGTATCAGTCAAAGACCAAGCAGGAAACAACACACTCTACTTTAGCTTCATATACAAAGAGGTGGAAAAACCACAGAGACAGTGCAGTACATACCATGAGGTATCCAATGAGCTAATATTTTAGAAAAATTGTAACTGAGGTTAGAATTTTGGTTCATAATTTTTTTTAAAAAGTATACAGTTTCAGTCTCTTACATATAGATATTTTTTAAGCTAAGTAAATAAAATAGAGAGCTTAAAATAAAAGGAAATGGGGACAAAGCAATGTCATGTGCCTCTAGGTGTGATGCACTGAGAAGGACATAACATCACCTAGGAAGTATCCCTGAGAAAAATTCAGAATTTCCCGCTAATTGTGAAGAATCATGAGACAAGTACAAATTGTAGGATATTTTATGGAATAACTGGCTTGAACTTTTCCAAATGTCCATGTCATGAAAGATAAAGGCTAAAAAACTGTTCCAAATTAAAGGAGATTAAAGAGACAGGACAACTGGATACGATATGTGATTTTGGGTCAGGAAAAGTATCATCTATGGAAGATATTATTGGCCCAATAGGTGAAATTTGAATATGGATTGTATATTTGGTTGTGCTAGTAGATCAGATTTCTTGAATTTTATAATTGTACTGTGGTTATGTAAGAGGATGTCCTTGTTTTTACCGAATACAAGGTGAAGAATTGAGAGTTAAAAGGTCAGGATGTGTGGAGCTAACTCTTAAATAGTACAGGAAAGATATATATTTATGTATGTAGAGGGAGAGAGAGAGAGAGAGACAGAGAGAGGATGCAAATACAGCCGAATTTGTGAATCTCATAAAAGGGGACAGAAGGTATTATAGGAGTTCTTTGAATTAGTCTAGCAACTTTTCCCGTAAATTTGAAAGTGTTTCAAAACAAAAAGTTAATGACTTAAATAATTAGACAAGTAGGAAAATGATTTATTATATATAAGATGACACTTCAAACTTCAAGCATTATCTTTTGTCCTGGGAGGTGTGTTATTATAGCTGAGTTCTATTAGACTATAAATTCCTAACAAAGGTTCTATTAGACTCTCTAAATTCTTAACAAAAGAAGCAAGAGAGAACACATTTCTGGAATCTCCAAAGGTGGAGACAGGTTTTTCAGGCCTGGGAAAAATTCCTGTGGTACAGGATGAGACAGAGGTTGATGCCAGAGAGGAAATCCCAGATTACGGAAAGTACCTGGGGGGAAAAAGAGCTGTTATTTGAAAGGACAACTCATGGGAGCCGTAGCAGTGTGGCCACGTTGCAATACCCAGTGTATCATCATCTTGGCTCTTTTATATTTAAGTGATCTGGATTATATTTTCCTATTTTAGTGAAACCTTATTCAATTGGAAGTCATTTGCAAAGCACGATTTTTTAAAAATAGGAAGTAATTTTGTAAGCATTGTTGCTAGATGAACCAATACCTTTAAGTAAGTGATAGTAATCTTCTTTTCTCATACCATGTCTGGAAAATTTTGTGCAATCGAACCAGGTCTTTGTTTATCCTTCTGATCTGTTTACCACTTACCTAATTCTGCTCCAGCACAGTTGGGGTTGGACGTTCAGAGAAATGTGTTTGGTAGCTGTTTGGCAGGTCAGACCCAGGGGAGCGGAAGAAGAGGCATGTCCAGAAGGAAAGGGCTTAGAGTTCCTGGAGTTCCATTTTGTGCAGGCCTCAGTGGTGCCTGCCTTAAGGAGGGTGTGCACCTGCAACATGGATTTGTGTTTCTCAGAAATCCTGTAGGTTTCGATGTCAGTGATTAGTGTTTGAGGTTCTGGGGATGGCTGGCTTGGAAAGTGGTGATTCCAGACGTTTTCCTCTTCTGGGTCCTTGGGAACAGTGCAGCCCACTCTGTGCCCCGGTGAGTTGTCCTCATTCTAGAGTTGGTTGGGGGTCTGAATCCAGCCCCCAGGCTGTGACTGCTCACCCTCACTGTGGCTTTCAGGTGGCATGCTCTGCAGAAATTGCTAGGCTCAGAAGCAGCTTTTCATTTTTGTGCCTTTGAGGTGGTCCGTTCAGAAAATGATGCAGGCATACTCACATGGAGACGCTGGGAGCTGGCGCTGCCCTGTCCTGTGCTATCGTGAAATAGAAGGGCCTGACCTTCGGAACCACTCATCCAATACCTTTCATTGGCTATGTACTCACTTACGAAAAGAAATACTGTTTTCAAACAAATGTATTCACTCCCAGCAGGCTATGCTGTTGAGTCAATTTGCTTTGCCTAATACCTATCA
The DNA here is from genome assembly GCF_009762305.2 of Zalophus californianus. NCBI lineage: Eukaryota > Metazoa > Chordata > Mammalia > Carnivora > Otariidae > Zalophus > Zalophus californianus. The sequence goes on from NC_045603.1 coordinate 80,070,610, forward strand.
TTTGCTCTCAGTGATTTAGAATGCACAGGCACCATTCAGTGTAATTGATCTTTTGGGTAGATCTTTTAGGATTATGTCAAGCAGGGCTCTTCTTTGTCACGTATAGAAGTGAAAAGCCAATGCATATGCTGGCTGATAAGTCAGATATTTTCTTTTTTAAAAAAATTTTTTATTTAAATTCAGTTTAATTAATGTGTAGTGTATTAGTTTCAGAGGTAGAATTTAGAGATTCATCAGTTGCATATAACACCCAGTGCTCATTCCATCAAGTGCCCTCCTAATGCCCATCACCCAGTTACCCCCTCCCCCAACCTCCTCCCCTCCAGCAACCCTCAGTTTGTTTCCTAGAGTTGAGTCTCTCATGGTTTGTCTCCCTCTCTGATTTCATCTTATTTTATTTTTCCCTCCCTTCCCCTATGTTCATCAGTTTTGTTTTTAAATTCCATATGTGAATGAAATCATATATTTGTCTTTCTCTGGCTGATAAGTCAGATATTTTCAAATACACTTTTGAAAGTACCTTCTATTTAAAAAAAATTATACTTTTCTTCCTCTTTATGCCTGCTGAAGGATATACAATCCAAGGATTGATACTACTAATAATTAAGATCACTTTTTTATAGCAGGGTGGGTATATTTTGCTCTCCTAGAGAGTCATTCAAATATTTGGGAACAAATGTGAATACGACTTGCATTCTTCTGATGAACAACATAACATGTTAACTCTGGGTAGTGAGAGAAATCCTCGCCCCCATTTGACAGAATGCAGAATGTGACACAGTCTGGGGATGGTTTGGGTCTCACTTAGTATTTAGTTATCCTGTCAATGTCTTTCCACTTGTCTGTCATTTGAATGGAACTGGGATTCAAATTGAAGCCTCCAACATGGAGCAATAAAGTCTTAACCCTGGAGTATGATGTAGGCCTAGTTAGGGTATCTAGGCCAAGACTGTCATTTCTTTTCACAATTGTCTCCCCGGCTTTGAGCTCACCACAGTTTGAAAATGCGATATATCAGAAAACTACCAGAACACCGAAAAAGAGCTGAATAGTTTCTTGTAATTTTCTATCATTTTACTTTTTTTTTTTATTTTTTATACAACTTGGGAGTTTCCATAGCCAAGCCCTGAAATGTGGGCCAGTTCCTAATCAGTGACCAGATAATCTCTTTGTTTGGTGTATATGTGTTATAATGTTGAAAAAAGTCAAATGGAGAATTCCATTTAATTTTAGGATTCCCTTTCTTTGGGGCTTCAGGTTTGGAGCTGGAAGTGCCTTTGGTTTTAGAGAATAAGAAACAGATAACCACGATGCCCTGAAAGAATTGGAACTGCACTGGTGTCCTGTGGGTCCACCCAGGGGAGGGAAGAGATAAAATGGGCGGGCGGGTGGTAAGAGGCACTTGGATATATGTCTGTCTGGGAGCATCCCTTGTCCCAGGAGATCTGGGGAAGAGAGTAAGAGCAAGCTAACTCTCTATCTCGCAGCAAACAACTGGCCATTTCTTCAGTTTAACCTTTTTTTTTTTTTTTGTTCTGGCAGGGACTTTACATGATCCACCTTGAAATATGCTTTTTCTGGTAGCATAGTTGCTGTTAAAAAGAAGGGAAATTGAGATGGGAGGTGGAGCAGAAACAATTTTTAATATTGTTATATGGGTGGGAAATGAAGAAAGTATTTGCCGGCAAAATATCTGCCAGAAAATAGTTTCTTCCTTTATAAAATTAGATTAGTCTAACTGATCTTTACAGTCTCTTTCAGTCCCAAACTGTGATTCTTTGAAGATTAGTATGTAATTCTCATTCACTCACTGAATGGTGTTCTTTTTAATGTGTGTTGCAAAACATTCCTTTTAGCCAATATCCATGAAGTGTTTGTCTCCTGGTTAATAGCTGTGATCACTCTTTGTAAAGCCACCAGCTAGAATGCCTTGACACCAGACGCCTTTGTTCACTTAAAATATTGAGTGTATCACAAAAAAAGCAAGCAAGCAAGTAAGCAAGCAAGCAAGGATTTACCTGGGTACAGGTGAGGCTGAGGACATATATATGTGGAGGTGGGGATGAAAATTAAAAGAAATAGGGTTTAATATGATGACCGTAACTGAAGAACAGGTACCTAAGGTACAAGGCAGCTTTCATTTTAAAGACTCTTTCAAGTGTTACTTCATCTTCTTTTAATTTTTCATCTGACTGAGCTCTTTCCAGGTCTCTATAAAGGATTTAAGTTTGCGGGGGATTCCCAGTCCTCAGGAGTATTAGCAAGGTTTACTTGTAGGGAGAAGATACCACCATTACCATTCATGTGAAAACCTCTTGCAGGGATTTCTGGACTTATTTTTTCCTATTCTGCCTCTCAAGATTCTTCTTTGGATGGTCTTATTCTTTGACCTGTCCTCCCTCATCTCTGCTTTCAGTGGTATCCCTTCACTTCAAACACATCTGTCTTATCTCCGGTATGTGTCTTGTTCCTCACACCTCCCTGCTTCCTGTATGCTGTTCCTTCTGCCTACTCCTTCTTCCCATCAGAATCATGTACTTCTGGTAAAGGAAGCTTTTGACTCGAAGAAGAGGCAGTGACATGCATGTAATCCTATTAACAGCGCTAGGTTTTCTCTTATTCCTTTGTGTATGTGAGTACTTTCCAGATGAGCATGTTCTTATAATACCTTGAGATTCTTGCACTGATTTTTTAAAAAGATTTATTTATTTACTTGAGAGATAGAAAGAGAGAAAGAGAGAGAAGAGGGGTAGAGGGAGAGAGAACCCTCAAGCAGACTCCCTGCTGAGCATGGAGCCCAATGCAGGGCTCTGTCCCAGAACCCTGAGATCATGACCTGAGCTGAAATCAACAGTTGGATGCTCAACCAACTGAGCCTCCCAGGCGCCCATCTTCCACTGATTTTTAAATAAGAACAGCAATGGCAGTAATAATGATGCCAATGTCCCCGAATCTCTGGAGTTATTTATTGCAAGTTGTGTTCCCCAGGAAGCAGAACCTGAGTCAGAGATTAGCATGAAGGAGGTTTATTAGGTTACTCTTAGGATCAACACCAGTGGAACAAGGGAAAGAAGCAGGACTGGGCAAAGGGAGAAATCAGGTTGTGATGCAGACCTAGTGGAAAACTCTGGGGTGAGGGGAGATGTCTGCAGTTGGGATGTCCTTTCAGAGTTGTCTCCCATTGGAGTAAGGGTGGGGGCTGAGCCTTTATGCCTCCCTGGGCTGCCCTTCAATGGGTGTATGGCCTTGCTTGAGGCTGTTCTCTTCAGAATAGTCAGTCCCCACACAGGGCTGACATTTGAGAGCTGTTCTCTGAGTAGCTCCCAGCAGGTGAGGCAGTATATTGTCCCTCATCCCTGAAAGGGAATCTGCGCATTGACTATCACAGCATTCACCATAGGTATCTTCCAGAAAAATACCATGATGGGAAAAACTGTAGGTCAAGATTAAGATCTCATAGGAAATACAGATTAGGAAGAAAAATAAAAATGATTATAATCTTATAGGAAATAGAGATTAGGGAGAAAAGTAAAAACATTAAGACATTTAAATGCACAAGAAAGTTCTAGATATGAAAATTTTCTAGAAGCTGCCTATTTCCAAATGCCCCAGAATCAGTGGCATCAGAAACCTGTTCTGGGAAGCAAGTCTTTTCTGGAATCCTCTTCTTCAGATATGAAGGAAGAATTTCTGTGACATTCTGATCTTCTGAGTCTGGTTCTCCCACAGCTTTGCGCTATGCTGACTGTTCCTCTGAGTTCTTTCTGGCTTAACACATCCGTTCCCCGCCCCCCCCTTCCAGCTTTAAGCTTTTGTAAGTTTTAGAAAAAATGCCTGTGTAACTGTCCAGTTTCCTCTTAGTTATCAATAAAGCCTAAAAGGACTTCATCCCCCTTTGGGCTTAATCTCTCTTCAAATATCCAGAAAGTTTCAAACACAGGATCTATGTTAGATCATGTTCCTTTTACAACTCATATGCATGTCTAAAAATAGGTAGAGAATAACTATGTAATATGTCTACTTTATACTGACTTTCTACCATGTGCCGGGCCACATATTGGCAAAAGATTACTATAATAGGGTATCTATTATTTATATTCAACACCTAACACACCTAGAAATCTTCTGCATACTTTTACTTTTTTTATTTTTTTATTTTTTATTTTTTTATTTTTTTTAAGATTTTATTTTATTTGACAGAGAGAGCACAAGCAGAGGGAGAGAGAGGGAGAAGCAGGCTCCCTGCCGAGCAGGGAGCCTGATGCGGGACTCGATCCCAGGACCCTGGGAGCATGACCCGGGCCGAAGGCAGACGCTTAACCGACTGAGCCACCCGGGCGCCCCTGCATGCTTTTCCTTTTTTTAAAGATTTTATTTATTTATTCGTCAGAGAGAGAGGGAGAGAGAGAGAGCACAAGCAGGGGGGAGCAGCAGGCAGAGGGAGAAGCAAGCTCCCCACCAAGGAAGGAGCCCGATCCGGGACTCGATCCCAGGACCCTGGGATCATGACCTGAGCTGAAGGCAGACACTTAACTGACTGAGCCACCCAGGTGTCCCACACACTTTTACTTTTAAACCTTATTGCACTCCAGCAATTACATATTATGGTCATTATTTTGTCCAGGAAATTGCCCAAGATCATGCAGCTTGTAGCTTGCCAAGCCAAATTTTGAATTCAGATTTCTTTTCCTTTTTCTCCACTTCTTTAAAAAAAACCTCACAGCCCTATAGTTGATGTTCTTTCTACTATTATTATACTACGTTCTATCTAGATGATTTCTTCATCTGCAGGGATGCTGTTTTCTACTTTTTCTAAGTTTAGTGTCCAAGAAAGTTTAGTACTAAACAGTAGGTGTTTACTAAAGAGTTTTGATTTTACTTGAAGCGATTACAGGTCAGATCAAAAAAGCTTTTTTAAACCAATATCATCTCTTCTTGAATAGTTGGCTTGTCTCAGAAACAAAGTTTCAATCACAAGTCTTAAAAGTTTTACCCCTTAAATATCTCTTGAAGCTGAATATTCCTCTTCACTTGCTGCAATAAATTTCTGACTGGTCTCCCTGAGTCCGTTTCTCACATTCCAAGATAAGGATCCTTCTAAATCACATACTCTAGCTCTTTTACTAGCTCTCATCTTCTCTGGAGAATAACTCAGTTGTTTAAGTTGATGCCCAAGGGTCTTCATAATATGCATCAGATGTCTCTATCTGTTTCCCCAGTAATTCTAAACAGTTTTATCTTCTTAGACACATTTCTGTATCTCATGTATACTTTCATAACTCACTTATCATTAGGATGAATGTATGTAAGTGCCAAGCCTTACATAAATATGCATGTATTTGGAGGGCAAAAGTATTTAGAGGTCCTAATATTCCAAATATATATTTGTGTCTTTCTTTTCTTAATTTTGTAATTATGTTTTATAAGTCTGTTTTTTTTCTAGTAGACTTACAAAAGCCTCCATGACTCTTAGGTTTACTATCTGGATAATTCCATAATAAAGTTTCAGATTTATTGACCGAGAGAAGCAAAGTGGGGAGAAAAACTATGAAAACAGATTTTCTTTCTGATTCTATAAGCTGACTTGTACCATGCATAATATACTATTATTTACATACTAGGCCTTGAAAAATATTGAGTGAAATGCATTTAATGAATGTATGTAAATTATGTGTTTTATATAAATATGTAAGTGTTTGAATATTAAAAATATTTTCTGGACCATGACATTCCACATATAGGATTGTTTTTCTTTTATTACTTATGAACTTCTAGTTTCACTTTCCAAACTTGCAACGAAGGAGAGAGAACATGACAAATGGCAGTTCATGTTAAAATATTTCCTGGTATTTTGTTCCTGCAATTTTATTTGAGCAGTTTTAGTGATTAATGTTATGCCTTTCCAGTGATCTCTGATGCCCCACCTTCATAGAGTAATATGATTGAAATATTCACTTGCTAATTGTATAAGTTAATAAATTTCACAAGGACTTAATGGGTATGATGCATGCATAATTTACATAGTACACTAAGTCACGAAGTACCTCTTCCTTTTGGTTCTCTCAGTCAGATGTTACTCACATAAAGTTATAATACATAAAATTATTTTTGTTAGACTTCATAATTGATTGACTAGTAGAGACTGATTCTGTGTTTGTCCATGTTTCTGTGGGATTTGTCAGAAACAAAGGCATCATGTGTAGTTTTTTGCCTTTTGGTTTCCCAAAGGTATCAGTCACACAGTGGGTGGAGCACCTTCCACAGTTTAGTGTGGGATTTATTCTTGTTCTTTAAGCTCTAGAGTGACTCTAGGAGTAATATGAATGGTCCCTGGCACCCAGGAAGAGGTACTACCATTACCATATTGAGTTAATAGGACAGAATCAGTACCCAAGGATGACCTCACAAATAATGAGAATGACTGAGGAGGGCCATGTTGTCCTCACCTCCTCTCTACTCCAAATACTTTCTCTCTTTATAAATACTGTTTGAACCTCAGAATCTGATGCTTCAAGGTGTTAATACACTGGGGATTAGGTTCCCCAGTTCTCTCAATTTCTGCTGAAGAGAGTCCACTGGTACTCTCTTGGAGTACATTAGTCCAATGTACTCCAATAAGGTACATTGTTGAAACCTAAACATAAATTTATAGAATGTTAGTATATAAAGGGACTGTTGAAATCATCTACACAATATACAAACTTCAAATCTTCATACAACACCTATTACAAATGGTTGTCTGGGATCTCCTTGAACATCAGAGCGACCAAAATTTTGTTGCTGCAAAAGGCAGGTCTTTCTTATTTCCAAGAGCTCCAATTATTAGGTCTCTTTTGTTATATTAGGTCTGTTTTGTTAGATTATCCTAACTTCCCTCTAACTTCCAATTAGCAGTCCTACTTTTGTTCCCTGGAGCCACATTGAAATCGAACATCACTTCCACGTGTCCGTTCCCTCCATGTTTGAAAATGACCAGGGTGTCACCTGTGCATCCCCTCCTCTCTGGGTTATTTCTTTAACTATTCGTCTTAGGATTCAGATGTCACTGATCATTGGTCTGACCAGCACAGAGGCAAGGACAGTTATTTTTCTCATTCATTCTTAACATTTTACTTTTGTAATGCAGTCTAGGCGACCTGAGTGTTTTTGGTAACAATGACACAGTATAGGTCCCCATGGAACCTGAACAGAACTGAAGTTGAATTTGTGCTCGGTTATATCACATTTTTCCATCATATACTTCAGTTGGTTTTATTGGGCCCTATGTACAGTGCATTTTATGTTTTGATTTTATCCTGTTTTCAACCTGTTGATGTAGTTTGGGGATTTGAGGGAATCAGTCATTATATTAGTTATCCTTTCTTGTTTCATGCTACCTTCACATTTAAGAAACAGGCTATTTCTGACTTACCCAGTTTTCAACGAAAATACTTATCTGGTTGAGGCAGTGGTAGAGCAGCAAGGAACTAGAGGCCCTTCTGCACTTTAACAATGATTGATGTACTGCTACTCTTTGGTTATGATCATTTAACTAAAATCATACCTATGAAACTGTACATAATTCAATGCACGTGTCTATTGTGTGATGATGAATCAGAACAGTAGTTGCTCTTGGTGGTGGTGGTGAGGGGGAAGGTAGAGGAGAGGACCTGGACAAAGGCACAAAGGAGCTTCTGGGGTAATGGAAATGTTTGGTATCTGGACGACATGTGGTTTATATGGGTGTGTGTCCTTCTTCAGCGGAACTGCTGAAACCTTTCATGTAAGATCTGTGCATTTCATTGTATCTAAATTGTATCTCAATTGTAAAACAGTATGTAAATTCATTTATTACTTAGATTACCAGCTGTTAAGAATTAAAGTCAGCTTTGCAAATTAAAATCTTGAGGTTTGGAATATTGAAATGCCTTTGTCAGTATTTGACAGTGATGAAATCCAAAGTAGGATGTAGAACTCAACCACTGTTTTGTATGAAGTGCTTTTTAAATTCATCCTTTGAATAACACTTCTTTAGGGTGTGGGTGGGATGGGAAATAATTTTCTTTTAAGCAGTCTACTTGATATTCAAAAAAAGATGGATGATAACATTACTATATTTTGGTAACATATGTTCAATAGGTTTTACTTTGTTCTAATTCTAAGGTTTTGGAAAGTTGGAATGTGTAAATGGGTTATCAACATACTGTATTCAAAGAGTATTTATTTAGAATAAAGAAAATTAGGTGTCATATGGTCTGTTTTGTCCACTGAGTATTCTTTATAAACCACTTCTCTGAAAGACTTCTCCTTTTTGAAATGATATTGTGTGTCAGTCAATCCAGCGTGTAAGAGATAATGAGCTGTGATGTAACCACACATTCCTTAGTAGGATGGTGGCCACTCTAATAGAACATGATGAAATGGAGAACAGTTTTTTTTCAGAGATGTAGTAAAAGCACGCATATATCCTCCACTTTTCATTTTGAGGTGAATACATTACAATTATATGATACTTTTTTTTATTCGTCATGACTTTTTTGCACATATTATATAATCTTATTCTCACAGGACTTGGAACATATTTTGTTAGATTAAGAGTGTGTACACAGGATGGTGAAATAATTTGAGAAAGATCATGCTAATCTAAATCTTCAACTGCATTCAAAGCCTAGTTCAAAACTGTGTCTCTTCAGTGAAGCTGCCCTTCTCTCTCCTCACCCTAAAATGATTTACAAAATTAAATAAAAAAAATTTTTAGGGGCGCCTGGGTGGCTCAGTTGGTTAAGCATCCGACTCTTGATTTCAGCTCAGGTCATGATCTCAGGGTCATGCAATTGAGCCCCACGTTGGGCTCTGGTGCTTAGTGTGGAGTCTGCTTGAGATTCTCTCTCTTCCTCTCCCTCTGTCCCTCCCCCTGCTTGTGTGCACTCTTTCTCTCTCTAAATTAAAAAAAAATTTCCAAAGCAATCTTCACACTGCCCCTGCTATACTATAACTATCTCAACTGCCTTGTATTTTTTCTTAAAATTTTTATGGATATGTTTTATGTTTTCCTATGTCCTCCCACCCCCACTGTCCCAGATGAACACTGGTTATTTAATACTACTTTCTGAGCAAGAGCTGCCCTTAAAATTAAATTGTGCAATGCAAATAAAATGCTCCGAATAGTGTGCAGCCCATCATAAATAATAAAAACTGGTTGGATAAGTTCGCTTGGGGATAATGTGACCAAATTCATTATATGATTAATAGTAATTTCACATTTTTATACACAGTTTTAATTAGAACCTTTGCTTTCTGAGGGTCGCCTGGCTGGCTCAGTCAGTAGATCATGCAGCTTTTAATCACAGGGTTGTGAGTGGTTGTGAGTATAAGCCCCATGTTGGGCATGGAGCCTATTTAAAAAAAAACAAAACTATTATATGCAAACAATGAATCATGGAACACTACATCAAACACTAATGTTGTAATGTATGGTGATTAACATAACATAATAAAAAACAAAAAAACTATTAAAAAAGGAGAATCTTTGCTTTCTGCATTTGGTAGGTTTTCTGAGTTCTAGTATAAAATCTTTGGAAATTTGTAAGATGATGATCTATTAGCAAAGCAGTATGGTGTAGGGAAAAAAGCTGCATGTTGATATTTGTTGACCTCTATCTGAAACTCTGCCACTTTCTGGCTGAGTAAAGCAGGCTGGGTCCCATAAGCCCTCACCCTACCGTGAGGGTCTATGTAGCCTAGCAAAGTACATGGGATGTGATTTGCCCTTGATAAGGGCAGATCATGATTCCCCTTATCTCACTGGTATCTCTTTTATTACTTTTTCTTTTCTTTTTAATGAATAAGTTTTCAAGTAACATGGAAATTATATATGCTTTTTGAATTTAGAAAATTTGGGAAAATATAAAGGAGAGCAAGCAAAAACTCACCTTGATGAAAGATGGAATATTTTAGTATAATAAGATCCAATTTTTTAATAAAAATGTCAATCTCATTTTTAATAATTCATTTATCAAATCTTTTTTCTTTTATTAGTGCATGAATCTAGCAAATATTTATTGAATGACTACTGTGTGTCAGGCACGATTCCAGGTGTTGGAGACAAAGCAGTAAACTAGGCAGGATCTTAGTTTTCATGGAGCTCATGTGTTTTTTTTTCTTTTTTTTTGAGGGGAATATACAATAAACACATAAACAAATATAAAATATGACGTGAGATGGTGAATAATGGCATGACTGAAATGTAAAGCAGGTGCGTGGGTCCAGAGTGATGGCAGTCCTCCTTTAGAGAGGGTGGCCAGAAGAGGTCATCTGCGGAGGTGACATTGTACCAGAAATCATAAAGGAGTGAGAAAGCAAGTAAAGTAACCATCTGGTTAAGAGAACTCCAAGCAGAACAGCAGTTTCCAGCACAAGGTTTAAAAACCCGATGGAGATTGGATTATCTAGCTCTCTAAAATCCCATGATCTAACTTTGAACTGGGAATGCTCGTTATCTATGTCTTCTTAGGGTGTTACGTCTTGATCTTCCATTTAATCCAGGCTGGTAACCGTGGTACCCATTGCTCTGCTTGTATCGCTAGCTTCATTAAGGCTTTGATCTTGTGTTAATGTTTTTGTTTGTTTTGCATATAGAAAAGTCTTTTTATAAACAGACCCTCAACCACTGGGAGGAAGCACTGCTCCAGAGAATGTTCAAAATAGAAAACCACTCCAGTTCTAAAATGTAGGCGTCTTCCAGCAAGTGGAGGTTTATAAGGAGCTGCTAAGCAGGGATGGGAAGTAGGAAGATTTCCTGAGTCATGTCTTTATGGTTTAACATCATACTGTTTCATATGAATTATTATAACAGCAGATGCATTTTTTTCAAATCCAACTATGAAAATACGTTTCAGGGAAGGAAGAATGATTTTTGGGTTATCCATTCTTCGGCTTCTATTATAACACATTGAGCTGACTTTAGTAGTCACAGAAGAATTAAATTGCTGTGAACAATTATTCACAAAACTCTTCTAATTGAATATTTCTATGATCTCTTATAAATGCTGAGAAGGTTCCAGAAATGTCTACTTGAAATCTAAACAACTGGAAAATTCAAATTATTGTTTCTAGTGTTATGTATTTCTAATAGAAAAAGATAACAAATAAAGATGACTTTAAATTAAATAAAATACCAATAGTCATAAGGTAAATTTCAATCGAGTAAGAGTCTATTATATCTCTTGTGCTTTCTAGAAATCCACATAACTGTTAATGATTGTTGAGTGCAGTAATGCTCACAAGCAGTAATATGACTTCTGAATAGGTACAGTTAAATCATGGTCAGCTCAGCTTCCATGTTATGTGGATCTTCTCTGGAATTTTAGTGGGAACTTGACTCATCGGAACCATCAAAGAAACAAAGAAACAAACTATGTATTCTCAGCCACTCCCGGCCATCATTCCTGTTATGCATTTAGTATACCTGTTTACTTTCAGGTTTTTCTCTTGACGAAATTAGGATTAGTAAAACTATCCATACAATCATGTAATAAAAGAACCTGAAAAGCCCATCTGCTTTTATTTCTAAGCTATTCCTTCTTTCTTACTTTTGCTTAACAAAGATGACTCCCAAATTTTCAAACTCTCTCAACACCCTTTACACATAAATCCAAATTCTGGCTGCTGGGTTAATGAAAAAGACATAGAAAAGCTGATTTTTTTAGGGGTTAGTCTGTCGAGAGGATTTTTATGGTAATACAGTAGCCTTTTTAGTAGTGTTAACTAATTATGATTGAGAGGAGAAATGGTAGGATTTCTTCTTTGGCAGTGTTAAAAACTGATGGCCTCTGACTTATCTCAACAGTCTAGAATCAGAAATTTTTCTCTGGAGAAATGGATAGTTGGGAGCCTTGCCTGTTTGTGATTTATGTGGCATTTGACTTATGTTTTCCAAGCTGTGATAGTTCACAATTTAAGCACTTCTCATCACCACCAAGCAACTCCAGAAAATATAGCATCTTTTAACTTGAGACCTCTCAAATTAAAAAATTGGCCATACATGGAGATGTCAGGAGAGTTTTGTGGTGACCACGTGCCACAGGCATCTAAGGATGTGGTAGAACGGGAATGAACCCCCCATGTCATTGACAACATGTGTTACATATTATTATGGTTCTGGCCTCTAGATTTTAATTTCTTGGTGACAGGATCTATATTTGGGGAAAATAATTGTCTGGGCTAAATTTCTGTGTAATAATCATTTGGATTAAATGATTATTTTCCATGCAAATCTAAATAAGATGCAGACACTGTGGATGCCAAGGATTTCTGTATGAATCAGGGGTAGGAATAATAAAGGAGCCTGTTCTGTGTTAGTGGTGAGAAAGCATCTCTTGGAGGCTAACACATATACATACTTGAATCAAGATTCGTATAAATGTACTGGTTAAACACTGGTGACCTAAAACCATTGCCAACCACCAGAAGTGCATCCCTGCAATCCACGTATAGCGAACAGTGGAGGGATTTGGAAGTAGTCAATTGCGGTGATTGCTTAGGAACCGCAGAAAATGAAGCATTCTGCCTCAAGGTTGTTCTCCTAGAAAATAGGACTCTCTCAAATCCTTTATCTCAATCTTGTCTAAACTTGGAAATTACCTTTCATATACATTTTTTCTTTTCCCCCTTTTTTGGTTTATGCCAACAGCAGTCAAATAAAGTTCATAGACTCTCAGAAGGTAAACCAGTTAATTTCTGCCTTGAAGATGCCACTCTAGGAAAAAAATGTTACTTCTCTGCCTACTCCAAAATGTACTATTTGAGCACCACCCTCTTTTATGTATACGAATTTCCTATATGGATAAGAATAAGTTTTAAAAGGCATTTCACTTTTCACAGTGATTACTGGTGGCTTGATAATAATTGTGGTTTGGTCTGTGCAAGACCATCAAGATTTTTTTGAGTCATCCTTTCAATATTTTCCTTTTCTTTGTTTGCCTTTTGATCCTGTAGTATCCCTACAGTTTATACTCTTCACTTAGAGCCGAGAGTTTTATCTCATCCCATCTTATTTCCATTTCCCTTTCTCTTGGTTTACACCCTGAGACATTCAGGGGAAGGAAAATTATTTGCCAGATTCTTAGGCCTTTGCTTGAGGCAAAGCTCCATGAACATACACAAGCAAAGACCACTGTTCCGAAAGAAAAGTAGACAATTGTTCTTTTGAATCCTTGCTGCTTGTTGAGGGAATTTAGAAGTGAGAAACAACAGTCAGGCCAGAGAACATAAATTGGAGCAGTGTCAGGAGGATCCTTTGGTACAGCTGCTCGTGGTCAGTGGAAGGAATGAATGTATGTGCAGTTTTATTGGAGAACAAATGAATGAGAAGTCAAACCAGAGAGGGAGACAAACCATGAAAGACTCTGGACTCCAGGAAACAAACTAAGGGTTACAGAGGGGAGGGGAGTGGGGGGAGGGGGTAACCGGGTGATGGGTATTAAGGAGGGCATGTGTGGTGATGAGCACTGGATGTTATACACAACTAATGGATTGTTGAACACTACATCAAAAACCAATGATGTACTATATGCTGGCTAATTAAACATAATAAAAAAAAGATTAGGGAATTTACCTTCTAAAAAAACCCCCCAAAACTCAAGAAGACATAGAAGGGGAGTGCTCCCTTTTTGAAAATGATCATGTTTGTCACTAATGTATTTTCATAATTACCTCAAACATCATTCGTTTTGTGGATTTTGAATAATGATTTTTTATTCCAACTGGATGAAGGAATGGGAAGTGTATTGGCAAACACATGCTTCTCTCCCAGATAAAACTTTCTTTTTCTTAAAATGAAGTCATAGCAAGGCTGCCCACAAGCTCTTTTCACAAGCATCATGAAAGCAAAGCCATGAAGTCCTTGATTTGAGGGTAGGATTAGGATGCTCGTCACCACTTCCATGTTTTCATGTAATGCCTGTATCCTCACTTGCAGCTCATTTATCGTAGAGTTCATTTGCATTTTTGTAAAAGTTAGGGACTATTGGTGTGAGAGTTGGTAGGGCTTCCTGCATTCCAGAAGGACCTGACTTGGGTGTTACCAGAGCTACCTCTGTGGTACATCATTGCACTCACTGTGGTACATCATTGGAAAACATTTTCTGAGAAAAGTTTTTTAAACTTTTTTTTAATTAAAAAATTTTAAAATCTGCCATTTTGAAATGTGTCTGCAGTATCTGAGCTTTGTAAAGAAAGAGCCAGAGCAGTGCTGGTGCTATTCTTTCCTATCTTAGTACTTTTGCTGTCATGCTTGCAGTCTGGTTCTGACCAACTGGATAGTACACCTGTTTCTCCAGGTGTCATGTGTGTTGACTTAAAGACTTTTCTTGTGCCAGGAAACAATGTCATGAGAACCATCCACGGGGTGGGAGAGATGATGACCCAAATGGTACTCAGTAGAGGCTCTATCTTCCCCATGAGTGTGCCCGACGTTCCGCCCAGCATCCACCCCAGCAAGCAGGGGAGCCCCGTAGAGCATGAAGATGTGACCGTGATGGACACCAAACTGAAGATCATTGAGATTTTGCAGGTATGTTGCATAATGGAAGTGAAGTGACAAATACCTAATTGTGCATCTCTGTTTAACTTCTTACGCTCTTTGTTCCAAATCACTGTGGAAATATTCTGAAATGCTATTGATCTAATTTATTTCTTTTGAGTTAATGATACTATTGAACATATTAGTTACATGTGTTCATTTCCATTAAATGTATTTGTGGTGATATCTAACAATTGTGGAGTGCTTTGAGGTTGACAAAACCTCTTTCATATGCATTTTCTCATTTAGTATTGACCCTGATTTCATTTTACCTTCACTTCAGGATTTCAGAGCAGGCAAGCTGAGATTGAATTCTAACTCTATTTCTATTTTTAATTGAATTGGACATGTAATTCTAGGCATCCAGATTTATCATTTTAGCAAGAAACTCAAATAAAATTTTATTTATTATTAACAAAAATGTTAATAATTGGTTTCAGTATTTTATATAAGTGACTATCTCTCTTTGTGTTTTTGTTTCTAAGAGGCTAGGAATAATATATGTTTTTAAAATTGATATAGTCTAAAACCTAGCTCCATGAATTTAAAGGAGATAAATGATTATTTCATGCCCACTGGTTTAGTGAATAAATTCCCCGTTACTGTAGCTGTGAATTCTTAGCATTTTTTTTTAAGTTTGGAAAGTAGTTTTATGATGCTTTAATTATAGCATTTATTCCAGATTTGGAGAATGAAGCCTGGAATTTTCAAGGATCTATTAAGATTCTGGATACAGTTTACTAAGTCTTTCATCATAATTTAATGTAGACTGAGCTACCAGAAGTGGGTTAGTAGTCCTGGAAGGGTCTGTACATTTTTATTTAAAGTAATTAGATTTATAATCGTAAAAGGTTTCACAGTTCCTCCAGAAATTCCAAAGGCTGAATCCTGAGAAATTTTGGCAGGCCTCCCAACCCTGTGTTCATGACCCTGTAAAATCACTTGGTTCTCCTGTTCTTAAACTGAGAACGGTAATGATCACCTGACGTGCGGACTGAAAGAGCCCATAACTTACATCATCCTACTCATGGAACAACATCTAAGATACGTGACCTCAGTTTGGTCCACAGTTACAGAAGATCAGCATTTGAAAAACAATCTGCTAAAAAAACCAGGAGATGGAGATACTGCTGTGGGGCAGATGAGGGCTGACCTCTCCTTGCTGCCTCTTTTTTTTTTTTTTTAAGATTTTTTATTCATTTGAGAGAGAGAGAGAATGAGAGAGAGAGCATGAGAGGGGGAAGGGTCAGAGGGAGAAACAGACTCCCCGCTGAGCAGGGAGCCTGATGGGGGACTCAATCCCGGGACTCCAGGATCATGACCTGAGCCGAAGGCAGACGCCCAACCAACTGAGCCACCCAGGCTCCCCATCTTTTGGGTTTTTAATGTATTTCTTGTTGAGCCTCTTTTCTCCCTCCGATTTTTGTGTTGCCATGTCAGGGTGTGATTCACCATGTGTTCCTATATGCTGCTCTTGAATACGTTGCTTTCTTAGAACACCTCTTCAAGAGTTTCTTTGGGGGTGCCTGGGTGGCTCAGTTGGTTATGCATCTGCCTTCGGCTCAGGTCACGGTCCCAGGGTCCTGGGATCGAGTCCCTGATCAGGTTCCCTGCTCAGCGGGGAGTCTGCTTCTCCCTCTCTCTCTGCCTCTCCCCCTACTTGTGCTCTCTCTCTCTCACTTTGTCAAATAAATAAATAAAATCTTTAAAAAAAAGAATTTATTTGGAGCCACACTCCTTACACAAGTCTCCTGCTTTCTGCCAGCTCTTCCTCTTTACATGGTCTTCCTTCCTTTTTCCCATCATTTTATGTATCTCTCTTCTTATTTATCTCTCTCGTTCTCTCCCTCTGTTTTTTTTAAAGATTTATTTACTTATTTGAAAGAGAGGGAGAGAGAAGGAGCGAGCAAGTGGGTGGAGAGGAGCAAAGGGAGAGGATGAGAGAGAGAATCTCAAGCAGACTCCTCACTGAGCTCAGAGCCTAACCTGGGGCTCGATCTCACAACCCCGAGGTCATGACCAGAGCCAACACCAAGAGTCAGACGCTTAACCTACCGAGCCACCCACGTGTCCCCCCTCCCTCTGTCTTTGGTCCTTTCTCAACTGTCTTTCTCTGTCTTTGTTTTTCTTCTTCCCTCTGCCCCTTTCCTACCTTCCATTTATTTTTTACCATTAAATATATTATACGTTCAAAGTTTTAATTTTGGTTATATGTATAAAATACAGTTCTATGAGCACTAATCTTCAACTGAAAGTTAATAAGAGTTTCACTAATTAGTGTCTTATTAATCTGTTCTTTACATAGTTTTTTTTTTTTTTTAAACCTTTCCTTTCAAGCACCTGCCATCTAGTTTCTGTTCCCACCCAAGGCTATCAAGTCCAATGGCCCCTTCTCAGCTCTGTTTTCCCACGATCTGTCCCCTGCTTTGAAAATCCTCTTAACTACAGTCCACTCAACCAAGGTGTGTTGCAGCACTTACCACATGGTAATAAAAGAGACTCTTTGGTGTTTGCTTTTCCTTCCACATTATGCGTTCTTCATAGGCAGGTCTTATCCTCGACACCCCTTTTGTACCCTCTGCACCTTTCTTAGTTCCTGGCTTAGCAAATGCTTGTTGAACTTAGGTGACCGTAGCTGACATGGAGCATGTTTGCTGCCCATAAGAAGCATAGGGCTAACAGAGCAGAGGAAGAGAGGAAGACACAGAGAGACAGAGAGTAAATAATAGAAGTATTAGGTCGACAGTAGACAGGTAGGTGTAAATAATGCGTTGAGTGAGCAAAAAGGAGAAAAATGGATTTAGACAGGGATCCAGGAAAAGCTTCATTTTAAACTGAATCTTGGAGGATATCTCAAACACTGGTTACGCTGGGTTGGAGGAGAATATTCCAAGTAAAGGGGACACTGAACACACGTGAGAAGGCTGGAGACAAACGTCCAGTGCTTCTGGAACAGAGCAGTGTGAGAAGGAATGACAGGAGGAAGGAGCGGGGGAGGGAGGGGGTTGCTTCAGGAGCCACAGAAATACTGGGAGATCAGGTCAGACGGTACCACGCATGACCATTATTGCTCACTGTCCAAACAAGGCTCTTTTGATAGTGTAGGGGACACGGATAGTAATTATGCTAGGACAAAAGGTTAAACCAGGCTTATCTCAGGCAAACTGGGATGGAAGGGAACCCTGTATATAAAACCACTTCTCTGTTGTTTCCCTTCTCCACTCAGAAATCAATAGCACATACTTTTTCTTTCTCTGATCTCCACTGAATTTTCTATACTACATGATTTACCCCTCGATGCTTTTCTAATTATGTTAACAATGCTGTATTTTGTTTTCCCATCTCAGACTTTGGCTTCTTGAGGCCAGCGGGCTTCAAGTGTTTGCATTCTTCCTAGTGCCTAGCATAGCCCAGAACCTTATTGGCACTTAGTTTCCGCTAATGTGTTAGTTAAGGAAGACAAGGACAACTACACAACCTAAGGAAACACAAGCACCAGTGAGGCGAATCCATGGTGTATTTGGATGCTGTTGTTACTTCAGCTGTCCTTTTGTAGTCCAGATCCAAGACTGATTGTGGTGCAGCCAGAATCCACACTATTGTACCTGAAATTTTGGCCTTTCTGTGCACGAGTGAAGGTCACGGCTCCAGCACTCTCCTCCCAGAACCAATGGTAACTCTGCAAAGTGCAAAAAATCATTACCTCTTCAGCCAGACTCATTGGATACCTCTATCTGGATTATTCACAGAGTAATCATGGGAAGTCAAGTTTTCTTCCTCCTAAAAATCTGCTTTGGGATCTTCCTGACATTGGCTAATGGAAATGTATCACTTTTCTTAGCTTTATGACTGATAAGCATGTATGCCACTGAGATTTCTAATTAGTTCATGTGACATGTTCTTGATGTAATGAATTGTAGTTTTAACCACTATGCTAAAAAAATAAAAGTATGTTTTTAATGCTTTTTGTAGTTTATCCTGAGTGTCCGACTAGATTATAGGATCTCGTATCTGCTGTCAATATATAAGAAGGAATTTGGAGAGAACAACGAAAACATGGAAACATCCACCAGCGGTTCTCCAGATACGTTACTACCATCAGGTATCTCCTTTGTGTCCGTATTTGCTCTGTAGCTTTCGTATTTTCAGACCCAGTAGTATTTCCATGAGACAAAAATGTGGAAGTAATACCTGCCAATGACATGACGAAACTCAGACAGGGCATTAGATGACTTGCCTAGGATGGCTGGGAGGATATTTGCATTACTTGGTGCTCAGTCCTCAGAATGCAGTTTACTTTGCAATCTTCACAACTCAGTGAGGTAGAGGTGCTGTTGATTGTGCCATTTTACAGATAAGAAAACCAAGGTCAGACAGGTTAAGTTACTCGCTAAACATCATGAAAGTAGTAGAGCAGGGTTTCCTTGGAGGTCTCTCCAACTTCAGAGCCTGAATCTTGTAAGCATCATGCTGTTTTGGTGAAAGTCCAAGGGAACTTATTTGCTTGATCAAAGAAGCAGCGTGAAATGTAGCTGTGGGGCAAAAAGGTGTTTTGTAGGAAGCTGTTGCCCAACTCAAGAATAAAGACATGGTATTTCTCAAAGGTCTAAATGGGGGTATTAGTGTGTATGTGTGTGTTTACTTTGCATGGTTATGAACTGGTACTATATGTCAATTTTTCACATTTAAAAAAATGTGAGAATGAAGCCAGTCTATCTCTGTGTAGGAGCATAATGAAGAAAGCATAAAAATTGTGAAAATTTTGTGGCTATCGAAAGTACCTTATGAAACCTAAGAAATATTAAATTTCCACTTTTCTGGATAGATCCTACCAGTAACAGCGGGTTAGCAACTATGTTGTCTTAAAGATTTAGCCAGGTCACAGAATTCTTTTTCTGAGGATAAGATTTGTACACAGATATGAAATTTTCTTCTAATCACAACCACCGTGAAAATAACAGGTATCCTCCTCTCTTTCACCCATTAATCAATATGACAGGAATGATTCAGTGATTGTGTGTAGTTAAAATGGATGGTAGATCCGTGTCCTGCTCTCTGACTCAGTACCATCTGAAAGGCAGCATGCCTCTGTAGACAGAATTAAGCTTTCCTAAGGGAGAGGTCACTTCTGGTATATTTGCAACCATGTTGTTTTTATGCTTCCCAGAAGTATAGAACCCTAAAGGGCTATTTCCAGGAATGATATGGCAGAACCAGAAAATCTTGCTGGTGGTTGCATTGACAATATCATAAAAATTATTGGCTCTTAGAAGCCAGACTTCTGGAAATAGAAGCTCTAAGTGTCAGTAAAGAATAGGGGGAACCCTCAGAAAACCAGTTCTCTCTGATTTACCTGATCTCTTTCCTTGGTTGAATCTGGAAGAGAGAGCTTTCCGGGGAGGATTCTTTTTCCTTTTTTATAACTTGCTCTGTTTTCTTTTTAAGCTTTGGAGATAAGAAATAAATAATGTACTTATTTAAATGTGTTATTTTAACTAAGATATCTTCAAAATATTAGTGGTGAGGATGGGTGAGGAATCATGATTGGTTCACATTAAAAAAAAAGTTAATGTCCCATAAGAAGAAGGGATGGAATTTTAGAAGAAGTGTGGGTAAAAGGGTCATGTTGTTTGGAAGTACCATATAGTAACAAGGTTCATTATTGCTATATTTTGATTCTTTAAAAAACATCCTTCCATGTCATCACCCCATTAAATTATATGTGTTTACATATGTGTGTGTGTGTGTGTGTGTGTGTGCGTGGAGTTGATGCATATAGATACATGTTTATACAGGTGAAGCAACTTTGTAAATGGTGCTTTCTGGTCTTCTAAATATATCTTTTGACTATAGCAATATATATTTAAAATATGAACTTTGTTTAAAATGATCTCTAGGTGGACTTAGATCATGACTTTTTAAACTGTTACATTTGGTGGCATAAAGAAATTAATACAAATATTTTTAGGTATGCTAATATTGATATAAATACTGTGACTCCTTACTTGGATATGATAACAAATGGATTTTGCCATTTGTCTTTGCAGCTATTGTTCCTGATATAGATGAAATTGCAGCCCAGGCAGAAACTATGTTTGCTGGAAGGTATAGTAACATTTATGTATCTTTATCTTGTGGATAAGATTTTGCTTAGAAGTCTATTGATACTTTGTTATTGTTTACGTCCCTATATTTATTTAATTTTAGATCCTTTATTGTTGCCAACGTAATTTTTACCAGAAACAAAGCTGCTAATTTACTGTAGAAGAGAAAGCATAGCTTTTCTTTAGGTAGGTCAGGGGAAAAAGACAAGAGAGATGAGATCAGCATATTGAACTTTTCCCTGAATTCTTTGCTTTTCTTTCCTCAAATAATGACAGCACACGGATGCCCTTTAAGTCCCTTGGTATAAATAGCACTGCATCTTGCAAAACATTGCTTTCCTGCATCTGAGAAATTTGAGGCAAGAAAGTGACTTCTTTCAATGTTATCTTTAACTTCATTTGTGAGAACTAAAGCTATTTTCTGCCAGTTGGAAATATCCCTGATTAAAGAAAGCAAAATGCCTCTGGTGTGACTACCCTCCTTTGTTTATAGGAACCCTGACATTTATTGTTTTAAAGTTGTTTCTTTCTTTTTAAAAAATGAAATAGCAGTAAAAATGAAAAGCAAAAAAAGCCCTAAAATGTCTAAGCTATAAATTATTGAGTTTCTTGCATTCATTTCTATTACAAATTTGCCATGAGAACCTAAACGAATTTCACACTAAGCCCTTTGTTGCATTTTCTTTGGTTAGAAAGACAAACAGGAATGAAGAAGGGGACCAAAAAGGATTTTTTTTAATCTCTAGTGAACATTTGGTTTAGCTTTGTTTTTATATTGTTTTGACAGCTTTTGTTGTTGTTATTGTTGTGTTTTCCTATTTAAGTAATTCACTATTCCCGGGAAGAGACAATAAATCAGTGTATGATTTTTCACCTTAGGACAAACTAAGGGTTACAGAAGGGGGGTGGGGAGATGGGGTAACCCGCATGATGGGTATTAAGGAGGGCATGTGTTGTGATGAGCGCTGGGTGTTATACGTAACTAATGAATCACTGAACAACACTACATCAAAAACTAAGGATGTACTATATGGTGGCTAATTGAACATAATAATAATATTAATAAGAAGAATAAAATAAAAGCTTACTAAACTTCAAAAAAAAAAAAAGGATCTCGTATCCAGTGCAGTCTTCCCCAGGGTCTGAGCATACCAAGCACAGAGAGCGGCTCTGGCGACGGCTGTGTGCGCACGTGTGTACATGCACATGCACGTGCCCTTGTCCTTCCTGGCTGCTCACCACCTGTTGTGGAGAGGTCTCTAGGGCTCTGGGCAAAGTTAGTTGTTGCTGTACATCCATCCTAGTATCTCTTCTCAATACTAGAGTTGAAATTTTTTTGGATCAGTTTTTGGATTATAGCTTTTGTCTGTGTCTAGGTGAGCAACTCATCCTGCTTTGCCTGGTACTTTCCCGGTGCAGGTCCTGAAAAGTCCTCCATCCTGGGAACCCCCTCAGCCTTGGGCAAATGGGGATGGTTGGTCATCCGTGGGCAAACACATGTTTTGTTTTTTGTTTTTGTTTTTTCTTTTTTTTGTGCTTTGTTTCTTCATCAGTTACATGAAGGGAAAAAAGTAAAATGATCTTCCTTTTTACTTTCCAATTTTGGGGGGAAAAGTCATATAACTCTGAGAATGTATACACCATTTTAACCACTTATGAGTAAATTTTTGGTAAATATAAGTTATTTTAGAATGATTTTTGGTTTTATAGAAAGGAGAAAAATCCAGTTCAACTTGATGATGAAGGAGGCAGGACCTTTTTACGGGTCCTCATTCATCTGATCATGCATGACTACCCTCCTTTGCTCTCAGGAGCCCTGCAACTACTGTTCAAGCACTTCAGCCAGAGAGCAGAAGTTTTACAGGCATTTAAACAGGTAAGATTGAGGAGCCCTCACTGCTGCTACAGCAGAAGCTCCGGAAATATTGTTTGTAACATCTGACCTGACTTCACGGTTGCAGAGTTAATCAGACTGTGTGGCTTCTCCTAGAGACACTTTCTATCTTTAAAGACAGATGTGGCCTTGTTTTAAGCCAAGACATGATCTATTTTAGAAAGAGTTCCCCACAAATGATTTTCAGTTAATATCGTTAATGTAAATGACAGGCACGAAGTTTTAGGAAGGCACTGGGGGAAAATACCTACTAGGAATTTTGTTGTCACTGCTGTTATTTTGACCCCAGATTTTACTGATAAATTTGGATAGGACAAGCAGTAGCACTGAAATAAATATTTTGTGATGGAAAAAATGTATAAATACAAAAGAAAGTACCTGCTTTGGATCTGATCTTTCTCTTTGTCATCTGAATGACATCAATCTTGAGACTACTAATGAATAATACCTAAGTGCTTACATGTGTGTTTCACTAATATTTATTGTATTTAATAAAACATTGATTTTCATTAAGAAGTTTTATAAGAATATATTAAAATATGAAATAATTACAAGAGTAATTATAGAAATAGATATAATTATGCATAATTTGTATATGACCTGTAATACATATAAATTATAATAAAATAAAGGTTTATAACATGAGGTTTTGACCATATCAGAATTTTCTTCCACTTGTTTCTGTATTTCTACCTCTTTTCAAATAGAGTCTCGGGAAAAATTAACTTTAACGGTGAAATTAGAGTTAAGGTATCTTTTATTTTAAATTACTCGTTAGCACTTTGCTAGGACTCACTTTTTAAAAATATATAATTCTTTATAACATATGAATATATTAGGTAGTGTTCACAGATACTTCCTGGTAAGTTTTCACGGTCAATATATATCTAAAATATCCATAAATATTCTAGAAATATTAAACTTCACCTGAAACACATTTGTTAAAAGACTTGGGATTTTTGACATCAATGAAATAGGAATGAAGGAATTTCCATAAGTAAATTGAGGGTTCAAATTCTTCTGTTTCCAGGTGCAATTGCTGGTGTCCAATCAAGATGTAGATAACTACAAGCAAATCAAGGCAGATCTAGACCAGCTTCGACTAACTGTAGAAAAATCTGAGCTGTGGGTTGAGAAGAGCAGCAACTTTGAGAATGGAGAAATGGGTGAAAGTCAAGTAAAAGGTGGTGAAGAGCAAATTGAGGTTTGTTTTCAAGATATATTTTGAAATAAACCAAACAATGTCTTTTAATCATATGCCCTATAAGCCAAAATTATCCATAAAGAAAAATTTTGTTCTGAGTAACAGACCATACAATTTTCATTTGCCAAATCAATTAACTCCATAAACCTGTGTTTTGGTTAATTCTTGTGGGTCTTGTGGGTCCTAAGCATAGACCCGTAAAGAGGTGAAATTTTGTTGTTACCCTTCACTATGGCTATTTATTGCCAACCTGTAAATCATTTCTTTCTTCACTGCTTACCCTTATATAATACGTAAAAATAGTTAAATGGAACAGTATGCTTTAAGTGCCAGCATGAAAATACCAAAAATCTGTATTTACTCTAAAGAGTGGTAAGATGGTGATCCTAAGTCTTCCGTTGTATAGGTTTTAGTTTTTGGTGGGTTAAGTAGTTGTTTTCACATTTCACTAAATACTAAATAACCATTTAAAGTTTTTAAAGCCATGTTTTAGTGGTAATACTTGGCAAACCAATGCCAACATCCTAATTGACGAGATATTGTTTCTTAAATTCCTGTCTCGTGTTTTATTTAGTTGTTTTTTAATCTGCAGGAATGTAGACTATTTAGGGAGGTTTACCTACCCTAGCTTTTCTGTTTGATGGAATACCCAAAATATTGTGTGGTGAAAAGTGAAGACAGAGTAGGAGATAATTTCAGTCCTCAAAATGTGGAAGAGTCCTGAAGGCAAGTTCATCTGGTGGGTTACTCCTTCTTCCTTGTCTCAGGACTACTTACCACTAATCTGCACGAAATGTTAGACTTAAATTTTTAGCAACTTTTTTCTGTGATTTTATAATGGAAGTTATTAGAATGTAGAATTCCTACTCCATATAAATTTGCTCTTTTGTTGTTGATATAGAGTCATTCCACAGCATATTTAAGAAATAAGAGGACATTTAACATTTATGTAGTACTTGCTATACATCGTCTTATAGCAGACATTTTCATACATGTTATCTCTTTTTAAATGTTACAACAAACTTTGGAGAGAGTTAGAAAGACCCAACTGAGATTTTAACCCAGGTCTTTCAGAGGATAAGTTCCAGGCTCTTTAATTGTACAGTTGCACTTTCTGGTACAATATTTAAAGATGTTAAGAGGTGTGTTATGCTTTCACAAGGCTGGAATACCTCTTTTGCAAATACATACTGTGCCTGTGCACATCTTCTAGAAAATAAACAGAATGTTGCTTCCCCTTTTAGAACATTGCATTTTTAAAAATAAAGAACAGCTCTAAACCATAGGAAAATACTCTTTGTAAAAGTTTGCAAAAAATCATGTAAGCATATAGGTGAGATGTTCCATGAAGGATGTTAGTCACTCATCTGCGGTTTAAATTCCTAATTCTCTGAGCAAAGTGGAGAAAGAGCCTTCATCAGTGTGTATATATATATGTGTATCTCCATGGTATCCCCTAAGGAGTTTAATAAGCAATTTGTATTGATGTAAGAAAGAAGATGAATAAGTTGTCTGATTGGGGATACCTTAGAAACAAAACAGCATTCCACGTGGGTTATAAATCTATTTTTCTAGATACTTGAGAGGAATATAAGTCATTGAAGTGGGAATTTGTTTACTATTTGTTGAGTACAGGATTTATCAGTTCAGAAAACGGTCATGATTTTAGGTATTTGAAGCAGGAAGTGATTTAATACAAGGAATTGCATTTTGGGAAAGTCTCAAGGAGTACGGCTTGGAGGCAGCCACCAGACTGTTGATTTCAATGTCAGACAATCATAGCTAGGATTCTGATTCTAGAAGCTGCTGCAGCTGCTGCCAGTGCTGCGGCTTCACCACCACTCACTCACACCTGGAAAGCACAGGGCTAGATAACGGAACACCCTCAGGTCTCTCAGGAATTTTCTTCTCAGCCCTTACAGCCACAGAATGATGGCCTTCAATGGGTAGGGTATTAAGAGCATGGGTCTTGATGTCACATACCTTAGAATTTGCCGCTAAGTATATGTGTGACTTTGGGCAACTTATTTTAATTCCCTGTTTTTTTTTTTTAAATATTCATTCAGTGGACGTAATAATGGTATTTCGCTCATGAGAATACTAGATCAGATGAGCAAACTGTGCACATGGCATGTCAGTTAATACAACTTCAGTGTGAAAATAGAAACAAGAAGGCGATATGTTATTTACCAACAAGTCAAGGAAGTAAGGCTCCAGCTTTAATTAACTCATTTTCTCAGTGTGGTCACTATGGACCAATAGACGTAATTTTGGGACTGATCTTTTCATGGTTGCATCATGGAAGCAGCATCCTGGACATCACATCTCTGCACGACAACACCAAAAAGAGTATCTGTGCCTTTTTACGCATTTCTGAGACTCCTGTGTAGGAGCAAGGAAACCTCTTCCAGACATCCCTTAGTAGATTCTATCTCATGTCTCCTTGTCCAAAGCAGGGCCACATGTTTACCTCTAAACCAATGGATTATAAGATTAATTTAGCCTAAGTAAAGGATGACCCTCAAGCTCTAGGATACCCTCTCCTGAATTACATGGGGGAAAGGGTAGATAGTAGAACAAAATTGAAATCTGCTATCAAGGAAGAACAAAGAAAGGCTGTTGGTTAGCAACTGACAGTGTCTGCCAAAGTCAGTAGTCAGTGACTGTTTGTTATCATTTTTATTGGTTTTTATGCACAACATATTGTGCTGTTTACTATGATGGGTATGGAATTATGAAATGTTAGAGTTAATATATACTCGTAGGGGTATCAAGTTCAATTCCCGTCTGATACTTATTTTCTCTCTAAATAGCTCATGTGAGTGAGATGTTTCTTAAAACAAAACAAACTTCTGTGATGGCAAATTCAGTAACTCTTGAGGTAGCACATTCTATTGAAATGAACACACAGCTTAAGAAATAGAATATTACTAGTAAGAAGTCCCTGCGGTCCCTCCCTGTATGCAGGAAGAGCCCGTTATCGTGAGTTCATGTTAATTTCCTTGCTTTTCTTAATGGTTTTTGCCACCCGTATTTGTATCTCTAAAACATGAAAAACATATGAAAAATATTCCATTTAGTCTGTTTTGGATATATTTTTGCCCTCCTTCCTTGCTGATGTGTAGCTGCAACTCATTCATTTTTTTCTAATATATATTGGAGAATGCGCATTACACTTTATGCACATGTTTATCTAGTTAACTGTTGGTGGACATTTTCATTCTTTACAGTGCTAGTGTTTTTAAAGAAACTTTGCTACCAAAAGCAATGCTGCTTTAAAAACTTTTGTATGCCACCTGATGCACATGTTTAAGAGACTCTTCAGATTAAAGACTTAAATATGAGACCTGAATATATAAAAATCTTAGAGGAAAATACAGTAATTTCTTTGACATCACTGTAGCAACATTAAAAGCTTTTACACAGCAAAGGAGCCCATCAACAAACAAAAAGGCAACCTACTGAATGGGAGAAGATATTTTCAAATGATATATCTGATAAGAGGTTAATATCCAAAATATATAAAGAACTTATACAACTTAGCACCAAAAAACCAAATAATCTAATTAAAAAATGGACAGAGGACCTAAATAGACATTTTTCCAAAGAAGACATACAGATGACCTAACATGATAAGATGCTCAACATCACTCATCATCAGGAAAATGCAAATCAAAACCACAATGAGATACCACCTTACACATGTCAGAATAGCTATAAAAAGACAGGAAATAACAAGTGTTGGCAAGGATGTGAAGAAACCTTGTGTACTGTTGGTGGCAATGTGAATTGGTAGCGCCACTGTGGAAAACAGTATAGAGTTTCCTTAAGAAATGAGAAATAAAAATACCGTATGATCCAATAATTACACTCGTGGCTATTTACCCTAAGAAAATGAAAACACTTCAGAAAGATATATGCTCCCCTATGTTTATTTTATTATTATTTACAATAGCCACGATGTGGAAGGAACTTAAGTGTCCATTGATAGACGAATAGATAAGGAAGATGCAGTGTGTATGCACATGCACACTGAAATATTATGCACCCATAAAAAAGAATGAGATTGTGCCATTTGCAACAGCATGGCTGGACCTAGAGGGTATCATGCCAAGTTAATTAAGTCAGACTGAGAAAGATAAATACCATATGATTTCACTCATATGTGGAATCTAAAAAAAAACCAACAAAACAAAACCCAATGAATAAACAACAAAAAGCAGAATCAGACCTATAAATAGAACAAACTAATGGTTGCCAGAGGATAGGGTAGTGAGGGATGGGCAAATTGGATGAAGAGGAATAGGAGATACAGGTTTCCAGTTATGGAGTAAGTCACAGGAATAAAAAGCACAGTACAGGGAATATAGTCAATGATAATGTAACAGTGTAGTGTGATAGATGGTAGCTACACTTGGTACCATAATGTATAGAGAAGTAGAATCACTATGTTGTATACTTGAAACTAATGTAACATTGTGTGTCAACTATCCTCAAATAAAAAAAAATTAAAAAAAAGATTCTTCAGGATATATATTTAGGTATAAAACATCTAGAATATTTACTTTTACCAAATAATGCTAGTTGTTTTCTGAAGACCATGTGACACTCCTTCTAGCATTATATGAGAGTTCTGTAGCCCCATATCCTCATGACGGCTGACTTTCTCACTTTTTCATTTTTGATAATTGGGTGAATTGACATATTTTCTCTGTTGTGATTTTGTGGGATTACTCATGAGGTTGAGCATATTTTCATAGGCTTATTGGCCATTTCACTTCCTTTTCCATTTTAGATTAAACTAAATCTTGTATGGGCAAGGTAATTAAGTCCTACCTATTCATGTATACCTACTACGAAGGTTAAAAATATTTTTGACTTCAAGTCGTGTGGTAATGCTATAGTTCAAACTTGAGTACAGTCTTTTCATTTATTATTTCTTTTTTCTTCTTTGTTGTATTGGTAAAAATTTCCAGTATAATGTTGAATAGATGTGGTATCCTTGTCTTGGTTCAGATATTAAAGGGAATGATTTTAACATTTCACTATTGAATATAAGGTTTATTATCCATTTGTGTTTATAGATACCCTTTATCAATTGTGGAAGTCCCCTTCTATGCCTAGTTTGCTAATTTTTACCATGAATGGTTATTGACTTTAATTAAACACAGTTTATACATCTATCAGGATTGTTATTTTTCTTTAATCTTAACCTGCTAATTTTTTAAAAAAGTTTTTATTTAAATTCCAGTTAGTTAACATACAGTGTAATATTGGTTTCAGGTGTACAGTGTAGTGATTCAACATCCATACATCACCCAGTGCTCATCCTTAGTCCCCATCACTTATTTCACCCATCCCCCCTTAGTCTGCTAATGTCAATAACACGAATCATAAATAGAGCTCCTACCATAGTAACCTTGCATTCTAAAATAAATTTATCTTGTTGGTAATTTTTACATTATTAAATCCAGTTTGCTAATATTTTGTTTAGGTTTTTACATCGTCGTTGTCAGTGAGATTGGCCTGTAAGTTTCCTTTGTTCTACTGTTCCTGTCAAGTGTTGGTAACAAGGTTAGACTAACTTCATAATAAAATGAGTTGCAGGATCTTCCCCTTTCTACGCATATGTTTAGATATGTATTCTGTGAATGTTTGATAAAACGCATCTGTAAATCTGCCTGGGCCATGGATTTAGTTTGTGGGAAGATTTTAACTACTGATTCAATTTTTTTGATGGTTATAAATTCATTCAAATTTTCTATTTTGGGTCAGTTTGCTGTATATTTTTCTAGCCATACGCTTTAGTTTTCAAATTTATTGGCATACATTTGTTCATATTCTTTCATTATCTTTTAAAATTTCTGCTATCTCTGTTGCTGCAGGACCACCCCCTTTTTAAAGATTTATTTATTTTGGTGGGGGAGGGGCAGAAGGAGACAGAGTCCCAAGCAGACTCCACGTTGAGTGCAGAGCCCAACTTGGGGCTGGATCCCAACCACCCTGAGATCACTACTCGAGCCGAAGCCAAGAGTCGGACACTTAACCAACTACACCACCCAGGTGTCCCAAGACCCCTAAATATCTATCTAAAAATAGATATTTAGATACATATCTAAACATATGCGTAGAAAGGGGAAGATCCTGCAACTCATTTTATTATGAAGTTAGTCTAACCTTGTTACCAACACTTGACAGGAACAGTAGAACAAAGGAAACTTACAGGCCAATCTCACTGACAACGACGATGTAAAAACCTAAACAAAATATTAGCAAACTGGATTTAATAATGTAAAAATTACCAACAAGATAAATTTATTTTAGAATGCAAGGTTACTATGGTAGGAGCTCTATTTATGATTCTTGTTATTGACAAACAATATTCTTGATATTGTTTACTTGTCTTAACTTTCTTATTTTGACCCTTTAGATTTCACTATTTGTGTTGTATACTTCTGTGGGTTTTGACAAATGTATAATGTCACACATGTATCATCTTACCAGCATTGCACATATTTTATTCATGCTTTTTAATGAATCTATTTTTGGCTTTGTTGAGCTTCTGGGTTTATTTTATTATATTTATTCTACTCTCACCTTTTATGTTGACACACTTTTCAGACTTTTTAAAAAATTAATGGTATAATTTCCTTCTAAAGAACTGCATTCCACAAATTTTGACAAATGCCTTTTATATTATTGTTCAATATTAGATATTTTAAAATTTTCCGTTATGATTTCATCTTTCTCCCAGAATTACTTGGAAGTGGGTTCTTAAATTTCCAATGTCTAGACAAAATTTATCCCTTTTTGTTATTGAAGTCTTAATTAATTAACTTGTGGCAAGAGAATGTGGTTATGATGCCATCAGTTCTCCAAAATTTGTTGAGACTTGCTTTTTGGCTTATTATATACCATCAGGTTTTGTGAATGTTTTATGTGGGCTTGAGAAGAATGTGAACAGGTATCGGGTTCCTTGTATATGGCTAGTAAGTTAAGCTTCTTGTGTTTGAATCATTTATTTACTTACTAATATTTTTGTTTTCTTGACGTTTCAATAGTTGAGAGAGGGATTTGTTGACATTTGCTTCCAGTTTTGGCTCATTATGAATAATGATGCTATAAATATTTGACTGTTGGTTTTGAGCTTTATGTTTTTGACTTCAGAAATGGGGGTTGAAAGTGGGCATGTTCTCCTTCTTAGAGTATTTGTGATTACCTTGGCCTGTTGCCAGGGGTCGCTGCTAGCCTGAGACCATGATGCTTTCTCCTCCTACATCTGTCTGAAGGCAGGAGTCTCAGGTTTCGCCCCCTGAATTTGACACTTGCTTAGAACAGACTTCACCTCTGAGTTGCTAGTATTGGCATTTACCTTCAGAAAACCTTATCATGTTGCCTTGAAGTTTAGAGTTCTGATTTGGTTTCAGCATACTTTTTTTTTTTTTGGTAGGTGGAAGGTGGGCTTTTGGAGTCTTCCTTTGTTTTCTGTGAGCCCAGAAATGTACTTAAGATAGGCTCTTTATCTAGGATGTAGCTGTTTTGTAATAGGAGGGCCATTTGCAGTTTTTAAGTTTGCTACTCTTGCAGGAGTTCATGGGAATGTGTTTACTTAGATATTTAGTAATTAAAAAAAAGTATTATGAACTTAGATTCTTTGGAACTTTATAGGTATAATACCTCTGAGGGTTATGTTTAATCCAGAGAAAATTTCATTTGCTTCTATGAGGCACTTTCGGTTGCTATATTTTTTGTAACCATCTTAAACAATGTTTTTGGCTTGGGACCTTTGAGGCCCCTTTACTAGTGGGAATTCTAGTCCCAAATCTTATGAAAGTGGGCTTGTCCTATAGGAGCTCAGGAGAATTCTTCTCCCTTTTTTTTGTCTTTGACCAAGCCAAGGCTAAGGCAGGTACTCCTTTCTACTTCTGTGGGCCACATCTTTTCCTGCCTTATCATTCTGGGCGGCTTCTCTAAGGATTCCTGGTTCTAAGGCAGGGTCTCTAATCAGCGCTCTGTCTTGCTTGGGATTCAGGCTTTGTTTCCTTTCCATTGTGTGTGTGGGACGTATTCAAACCCACTATCAAGGTTATCAGATATGGACAGACGCCCTCAGGGTGGGTCCTGCTTGAATCCAGGGCTTGACTACTACTTGGAAATTTTGGTGAATCTTTCTTTGTCTGGCCTCCGTTTACTTCCTTTTCTTTACTAAAAAGGGATCTTTTTTTCTAAAATGGGACATTTGAAAGATTTTATCTATCACTCTTAGATGCTGTATACTTGGAGGGGTTTCTCTGCAATTCAATTTTGTTACATTTGACAGTTCTTAAATTTTCTTTAAACTCTTAAGAGACTCGGGCACCTGGGTGGTTCAGTAGGTTAAGCGTCTGCCTTCAGTTTAGGTCATGATCCCAGGATCCTGGGATCAAGTCCTGCATCGGATTCCCTGCTCAGCGGGGAGTCTGCTTCTCCCTCTTCCTCTCCCCTCTGTTCTCTCTCTCACTCACAAAAAAATAAATAAATAAAATCTTAAAAAAATAAACTCTTAGAAACTCTTCCGCAAACTTCTTTATTTTGGGCCCATATGTTTATCCGTTTAATGTCTGTTTATTGATGCTGGGTTTGAGGCCATGTGGACCATATCTGAACCACCTCTATTTGATTGCTGTGTGTCTCTCTAGAGCAAAATCCTTCTTTTGAACATTCTGCTTAAAGTATGATTTTGGTTCCTTCACCATCATGCCTATGTAAGCCTTTGTACATACCTGAACTTCTCATTTCCCTTCTTATTCCCTTTCGATCGATACCTGTAATCAGATCTAATGTTTGAGATGATGGCTCTTGCCCTCAAAGAATGAACACATAGAAACAATATGCCAGAATGTCTGATTAAATGCTGAGCTGTGTGGTCAGAAGAGGGAGGAGTCAGTGTGGGCTGGAGGACTTGGAGAAGGCTTCACTGTTCTGAAGGGTTGGGAGGATTTAGTTAGCTAATATATTCAAGAATAATAAAAAGAGAATCAGTTCAGCAAGAATAAGTGGTTTGTATTTGAAATATCTGGAAATTGGGAGCCTCTGAACATTCTTGGGTTGGGAGGTGAGTATACCGTCTTGGAAAATTTGGTCTGGCAGAGCAAGAGACTAAAGGTGGGGACCAACTAGGAGCCTCTTGCTTAAATTGAGGTGTGAGGTTATGCAAGCGTGAACTAAGGTGGCAGCAGTAGAAATACATACAAATGGGTAGATTGAGAAGCCAGGAGAATGGTACATTTATAATAACTTAATATAAGAAGAAAAAAGTGAAAAGCTACAAAGTTTCTAACTTGTACACCGCCAAATAATCTACACTTTGCAATGAGCCAACTGCCAAAGATAGTGACAATTTATTGTAAACAGGATGAAATATGTCACAATGTCAATGGCAACAGCCAGTAGCAGGCAGGACGGACTCTAGCAGGCCAATACAGATAATAATCCTTTGTTGTTTAGTAAATCTTTACAAAGGCTCTAAACACAGAATGATTAGCATTGTTTTAAAACAGATCATAATGGTCTAACTTTGTGCCTGCTTAGATATCAGAAGACCAGATAACATCAGTGTGATATTTTAAAATGTGATTCTTCATCTTAACAATAAAAATCTTTCCTATAACATAAAAGTTGTTTTTTTTTTCCCCCTCAACAGTAGGTTCTCCTTACTCTGGGCAAGAAACGGGAATGGATAATCTTTCTACTAAGACTAACAAATCTCAGCGTATGATCCAAAATTATCCTGTTATTGTAGGGAGATGGATGGGATGGAGTTGGTCACCTAGTTAGCCCATTGCATCCCTAGCACCTATGAGCTTTACTACCTGTTGTATATGATAATATTTTCTTTTATTAAACTTACCTTCCGGGGCATTAAAAAACTATACCATCCTTGTTGAAAGATTAAAGGCTAGAGTATAACAAGTTGACAATATCTGTAGCATTAGTAATTCATTACATTCAAATAGGTGTTGAATTCTAAATATAGGAAGGTGGGATTAACTCAGAAAATCATATCCGAATGGGTTAAGTCAGGATTGCACTTTATGTTCATCCACCTCTTTATTAAGGGTTGAGAAGCAGGTCACTTGGGCATCATTGAGCTTCTAAGAGAAGTTCCCACACATGTTATTCATTTTGACTGTTAATTTTTCTTCACAACAATTGTGCTTCTGTATCTGTATGTCTATATCTCTATATTTATTTACGCACCTGTATTTGGTTGCCTGCTTCTTTTTAAAAAGCTTACTCATACTGTCACTGATCTAGAGTCTAATATTTGAGCCATCTATCTAGTTTTTACCTCAGGGACTACTTTTTTTTTCATTTTCAGGGTTTCTACTTGGTTCTTTTTCACATCCATGCCTTCTAGATTCGTATCTGCCTGCTTAGCTTCATATTTTTTTGTTCTTTTAATGGATTTGTAATGTAAGGAACAGAGTTAACTGAAAAATGTCCCTAGGGGCTCACTCTGGGTTGTGTAGACAACAGGCTGGCTGTACGGTGTGTGGGGAATGTGGGAGGCAGGGTCTTCTCTTCTGAGAAGCTGTACACCAGCTTGGCTTCTGATGGGATCTGTGGCTTCCACTCCTCAGCAGGAGCTGTCCAATTCCTGTGGGTGCCGTAGCTGGTATTCATGATAAATTCCTATAATTGATGGGTACCTGAATCCAGACAGCCTAGTGCCCAAGAAGTAAGTTTGTGTGTACCTTTGCTGGTAGGTTGCTCTAACACTTGCCCCATAAGAAGTTACTACAAGGTGGGGATAGGCGAAGTTACTCAGAAATCTAGACCCATACTGGTGTTTGGCAGAGCACCCAGCACCTACTGTGGAATGATGGAAGGATGGGGGCACTTGCCTTCTCTTGCCGGCACTTGGCTTGTAGTTTTCCCCTTTACCGATGAAGCTATCCTTGACCTCTGCTAAGTGATGCTGTGGAGTCAGCCTGAGCATGCAGCAACCACAGAGGGGTCCGCATGATGTGAAAGACATTATTCCTCACTTTATGATTATTTTAAACAAATTTCTAAGTCCTTGAAGATTTCTTGACTGTTTGCATTTCACTGGGAATGATATACTCTCATTATTGAGATTTCTTGTTGTCTTAGCATTAACTTTCCTCATAGGTATTTGGATTTTATGCAAATTTATCTTAATGAGAGAATGAATTTAATTCCTTCCTTTCTTCTCTCCCTCCTTTGCTTCCTTCCTTTGCTTTTTCTCTGTTTCTCTTGAGATACACTTTCCTTGTCTCATGATTTTTCTGTTACCTCCATATGCTATTATTCTTTTAAAAATTATAAAAAAATTTTTATTTTTTTTGAGGGAAAGAGTGTGCAGGCAGGGGGGAAGGGGCAGAGAGAGAGAATTTTAAGCAGGTTCCATGCCCAGCATGGAGCCTGACATGGGCTCGATTCCATGACCCTGAGATCATGACGTGAACCAAAATCAAGAGTTGGATGCTTAACTGACTGAGCTACCCAGGCGCCCCATGCTATCATTCTTTAAAAGCAAAAACTGGTGTCCATTCTTTGCCTACCACTTCTGATCTTTTTCCTTTGATAAAGCAAGCAAGCAAGAAGGCAGATCCCTCTAGAAGGTTATCTGCAAAAAAACCAAAAAAAAAACTCTGCTTTTCCAAGTGTTAGTACTTTGATTCTGCACAGCAAGGAAAATAATTTTACATAAACTTTGTTTCTTCAGCAAAACTTATGATTGACTAACTCTTGACAAAAGCAACTGGTAGAATGTCTAACCTTCATGGCTTGGTTTAGATGGAGTCCATGTGCTTTAGACAGAACCTTCCTACATGACCTGATCAGTGAGGGACACTGTGGTTATTGCATGAAGAACTTTTATCCATTAATTTTGTAGCGTGTTTTCCTGCATTTTCCTTTTCTGAAGTTTGTTTTCTTATCTCCTTTTTTTTAATTTTTGCCCCAGACTTCATTGTATATTTATTTCATTTGTTTATATAACATTACATATCCCTGTCCTTTGCCTCTGAGCAAATGCTACTGAAGGTGATGGCTGTAGATGAGTGTCACAAAATAAGTCCTTTCATAAGACATACAGCTGAAAACTAATTTTTGGTTTTGAGTCAAATGCTACTTTTACACATCCTCATTCTATTTGGTTGTCATGTAAATTCTTAAATGTAATGCTTGTATCTCCTGAATTTGTTTCTTTAAATTACTTCCATTGTAAGAATCTTTTCCCTTCTTGTCCTTTGGGCCTACATTTACAATTAATGCTGTTTTAGGATAAACTTAGTATTTCTCCTCTTGTTATAAAGAACAGTTACTTTCTCACTGTTTTTTTTTTTTTTTTGCTTTGCCACTTGTTCTTAATTTAATATAAGTTGTTAGTGAGGATTCTAAGTTCCCATATGGTTTATTTTCCTCAGCAGGTGGCTTTTAACGAAATTCTAGAAGTTGATTCACTTACATCAGAGTGTGCAGATGTCATTAGACCAGGCATTAATGTTTCTGTAGTGATTGCTTGCCAAAGAGGGAAGTCTGAAAGAAGGTGCCAATGGCTTTGTCTTACATTCTATATGGACAACCCGCTTCTCACAGCTGTATCAGGGAGTGTTGTGATATGATTGTGACTGGGGAAGCTTCTTTCACTTAACATATCAGGTATCAGACATAGTCTGTAAGGGCTCTCTTATATTGTGGTTTTCATTTCCTGTACGGTGCTTTGTTATTCTCTGTCACCCTGCTGACTAGAGGGTTGCCTATCCTTTCTGTGTTTTATAAAATACTGGGGAGGATTACATAAAAAAGTATTATATATTATATTACATAAATAATTATAAAAAGTATTGTATAGTGCTGTACTGTAATGGGTTCCTGTTGCATTTTTATGAAAACAACTATGAGTTCACATTGAACATACTCATCATCAATATATTCCCTGTTTTCCCAATATCCCTCTAATGCACTGTAGTGGCGCACACCCTTTTTTTGGTACCTTATTTATCAGAGGTATAGATAGTTGAGGAGATTTGGGATGTTTTCTAGGACATCTGATTAAACATCATCAGATACTAATTAAAATGATGTCAAATGAGTCAGAAAATACCAATATTGTATTTGTCTTGGGACAAAGGGAAAGGAAAATAGTTTTGGGGTCAGGTTAGAAATATGTTTTTACCCTCTAGAAGGGAAAGTATTTGGGCTTGAGCTGAGGGAAGTGTGGAGGGAATTTATCTGCCAGTAATGGTGGACATCACCTCTTCTGCACATTGTAGATCTTCGGCCAAGTCTTCAAGCAGCCTTAGATGCCAACCAGGGAAGCAGAAACTGTCAGCCATGACCCCATAATTGTCCAAATTAGCTTTACATGCAAAGTTAGATAAGTAGATCTAGGGTGATTTTAGGGCTCTGTCACCCTCTAGGTATCTTCCTAAATGACTGGTATATGATGTTACTCTTAGATGGGAGGGAGGAAAAATATATTCCACGGTAAGGTTATCATTCAGTTGTCTGAAGGAGGTGACATTTGTTATGAAGACCTGCAACTAAATTATAATCTGATTGGTGAATCAAAATATAAAAGACTGGTTATTGGATTTTCTTTCACGTTTTGGAAGAAGGTGGAAAGGGAAATGAAGGCATTTGACATCTGAAGTTGGGAGAATGGTGATTGGTAAGTGATGTCACTAATGGAGTTGAATAATGGTTATAGGAAGAGAAGGCTAGGGATACAGATGGGGAGCAGAATGCTTTGCAGACTTGCTGACTTGACAACATTGCTGAGGAAGGACATCCTTTAACTTCATTGGGGTGGGGACAAAGAGAAGACATGCACTGAGCTATTTTAATCATGCAGCTGCAGATGCAGGCAGTTCTACATTGTAAGATTTGGAAAGTCTTTTTTTTTTTTTTTTTTTATAAGCACGATTGCCCTTGTTTAAATTAAGGAGCCAGATTCCTATTAATGGTGCCAATATTTAGTTCACCATGTAGTTTATACAATATCACTTCCCTATATGATTTTTGCTATTGATATAAAAGAGTTTGCTTGACTGATGCAAAATAAATTCTGATAAACATTCAGGATCAGTATTTGCTTAGGTATTCACTTTTTGAGTCTCTGTCTAGAACTCTGTTACCCATCCAATTTCTAGACTCTTCCAGAAATATCTAGACCCTTCTAGACTATTCTTGCTATATTGTTTCTAAACCTACTGTTTTATGTTACAGTAGGTAACTAAATGCTATGCAATTAAAAATCTAGCTGCCTCTATGAAATCACTGAACTTGGAGTTCGGTTTCCCGTATTCCATTAGAGGAAATAAGTTCAAATTCTTCCAGATGACAAGAAATAATTATAATAAAGTGCAAATATTTTCTCAGTGCCATATTTATTCTTCATCACAGTTGTCAAAAGGATAATTTGGGTATCTACTATATGCATGGCACCGTTCTCAGTGTTACACATTTTTTTTCTGAGCCTGTTCAGCTCCGGGACTCTGCATAAGTTACACTTCTGCATTTTGTATCTTACTAATATTTTGACGTTAGAATGAAGGCATGACTTTGTAGATTTGGCCACTGACCTAAGATCAAAGTTACATAGGATATAAAACATATAATCAATTTCTGCCCTTTCTGGAGGAAAACTTTTGGAACACCTTTACTTAGAGCATTTTGGCATCAAAATAAGAAAATGAAACCTAACTGTAATTACATAGTTTACATATTTCCTAAATTCCCCTGATCTGCTTCGGAATCATCCAGATGTTCTGTGGGTTAATATTTTTGTTCCGTTTAATTACATTGAATTATTTTCTGAAATTAAAAGGGGCTGCTTATTGAATTCTCCAGGGCTGCCTCTTTTTGTTGACTGCTGGCGATTTTAAATTAAAATAATTTTTCCTCATAATTCCCATACTTACATAGTTTAGCATTGTCTGTATCTTCCCCTGGGCTGAACTAAAGAGCATAGCTTTTTGTAATGTAGTATATTTTGCTTGAGATTACTTTTCTTAAAACAAGACAGTTGCATTTTCTTCAGGTCATTGTTTGAAAAATAGACTTAAATAATTTGCTAAAGCTTTGACTGTGTTTTCAACTGATTTTTTTAAAGGTGACGTATATCAGAAACATCTCCTTTCCACTATAGGAGCTTTGTCAGTCTTTAGACTTGGTAATATCTTAATCCTGGTTTGTAGTACAAACTTGTTTTTTTTTTAATATTTCTTTTCTTCCAGAAAAAAAATGAACATGGCCTTTTTAAATTTCAACCTTCACCTTTTTGATCAGAAAAAGGAAATTTCATTATATTTCTAGCTTTTGAAATTTCTGCTTCTCATCAATAATTTTTGCTATCAGATAGAAACCCTGTTTGTCTCATTCTCTGACCCCCTGTCTTTGTCCGTCTAAATACTTTCCATTCATATCAGCACTTGGGCTCCTTCCCTCTACTGCACTGGCTTCTCTTAGGTATGTAGCTTTACATTTGCTTCTACAAGTTTTTAGGATTCACTTAGTGCTTGTTGTCTCGCAGACAATCTCTCGCATTCTTTTTTCTCTTTATTTACCTGCAGTGGAGGTTGAACTGTTTTCCTTTCCCTCCTAGCATTTGTTAGGATGGATAGGTGACACAATCCTGGACTCCAGCAGTAACACTGTGAATGTTTTCAGTGTTCACTAGTCTTTACTTTTTGCAGTTCCAGTTCTGTTGAGTGAAAGAGACAGGTGGTCAGAAAGGTAGAAAGTAATCTTGAAGACTATCAACGAAACGATAAAATAAGGAGAGTGGGGTTTAAAGAAAATGATGGTGAACTACAGAATCAAATGCTAAAGAAAGTTTTGGTGATTATGAGTCATTGGCACATAAAGCAATTTTAATACAGTGTGGTAGAGAGTATTCTTTTGAGAAATCTAGTGGGGCCATAACCTGAGATGCACAAGTACTCCCAAAGATGGGCAGTATCACTGAAAAATGCTTGGTTACCCTCAACTTAACCATATTTTTAAAGAGGTGAGAAATAATCAGTAGACAGCAGAAACTCCTCATGCACAGGAAATAGAGATGAAGCATGGAGAAGAGGCAGGGGAGTTGGAATTTGAAAAATCAATACACCAAAAGTTTTTTTTTTTTTCCTCTGAGACACAGCAGGAAAGGTAAGTAGGTGGATGGTACTAGAATTTGCAGGTGGAAAAGAGGAAATGTTCATTTGCTCCATAAAATGGTAGGAGAGGTTATTTCCTAAGGTCGCATTCAGATTGGAAGCCTCTATCTTGGACAGTATTTGCCAGGAACAGAAGCAAAGACGAATACAAAGCTTACTAAGTGGTGATGGGTCAGCACTGGTCAAGTCACTCTCCTACTTGAAGCCTTTCCTCAGAATTCTTTGATGAGCATGGACAGTTTTTTCCTTTCTTTCTTGGTTTGTATTAATTTTGTGATTTGTCATGGAAACAGCTTGGGACAAATGAAATTACACTGATTGGCTTTGCATATTTTTGTTACTTTTCCCTGAACTTAGATTGGGGTCCCCTTTAACTGTGAGAACCCAACACCATCAATATAGTCAGGAGTTCAGTGTGTTTTTGACTCAAGTTGGACTTGACATTCATCCCAGTGCCATTTTGTACATATTGTAAACCAGGAAGGCAATCAGGTCCCACTCTACTGATTGCCCTCTCTCGTGCAACGCGCACTAGCTCTTCTTGCCATCCTCTGTACACTCTCATATGTGCTCTTTCTGCAGTACCTTTGGCAAAAGTGACTTCTTCACCTAACAAGTGCCCCCCTCCCTTCACATGTCTCTCATGCTTAAACAGTTTTCATCTTTCAAGACCTGGGCTTTCACTTGACCTCTTTCATAAATCTGTCTAAAGATAGAGCTATTCTCCCTTTCTCTGAATAGGGAATTCTGCTCAGTTCAAATCTTTATTTTCATATTTCTTCCAGTTTTCTTGGTTAGACTGTAATTTTCTTGTGAGAAGGACCACATACCCTATTTCTTTTAGATCCACTCACCTTCGTCTAGTACCAGGCATGTATTAAGTCTTAATAAATGCTCAGGTATTAAATTATTTGTAATGTGTTTTATTTTTATTTAGTGATTTTAAGAGTTGATATTTAAAATATGTCGCTCCCTATATTTGTCTTTTATTGTGCTGCTACATATGGTTGTTACAGTGAAATATTTTTGGCATTTCAGGACCTCTTAATAAGCTTTATTAATTTAGTAACTTAAAATATTATTTTTTAATTTAAATTTTATTTTCCTTTCTTCATTTTCATGGCTCTGTACATGCTCGGATGGCCCCAAGTCATGACTCCTAGGGATGTCATGGTAACCTGGCAGAGAATTCTTGGGTTAAAGTGTTCTTTCCTTCCATCTCTGATATGTTTTTTCAGCTGTTATGATATGCTTTTTCACCTTTTTTTTACCCCCTGTAGTTTATCCCCCATGATAAAATTACACATCTTATCCCCTGGATTTTTACTATTCCTTCTCCAATCAGGTCTATAAAGCAATGATATGTCTGGTATATTTAGCATAAGGAAATACACTGTGTAATAACTTTTCCTTTTTAACTGAATTCATTAATTATTAGTAATGCCATCTATCTTGTAATTTGGCTGTTATTGGGAATTGGTAATTTGCATGATTCCTTCAGGCCAAGGAAGGTTTTATGGGATAAAAAAGTAGAACGGTAACATTTAAGTTGAAAAATAAATTACAAAATAATTATCAAATATATTTATTATTTATTACAAAATAAATAAATTTGTTACAAAGCTATGTATGGGGTAAAATACATACTTGTGTTTATTTTAGGAATCAAGCATTTTAAGTCCAGTGCAGGATGGAACAAGGAAACCTCAGATTGACAGCAATAAGAGCAATAACTACCGGATTGTAAAAGAGGTCAGCACATGTCAGATGTTTTTATATGGGTTTATATTTGGGTGGCAAATAACTTTTGCTTGTGTATTACATTTAATGTTATATTCCTTATATTTAACGCTTTTCTTCTTTTTAAAAAGATTTTGATTAGACTAAGTAAACTCTGTGTCCAGAATAAAAAGTGTCGGAATCAACATCAACGATTACTGAAAAATATGGGAGCTCATTCGGTGGTGTTGGATCTTCTGAAGATACCCTATGAAAAGGTTAGTGCTTAGTTACTTTTTTAAAAAAAAAGTTTTTATTTTGATATGATCTCAAATATATAACAAAGTTACAAGAATATTTTTCCCTGAACTGCTTGGAAGTGAGTCGCCAATCTGATCAGCCCCGAGCCCTTTGGTGTGTGGTTCCTACACAAAGGACGCTCTTCTTCCTGCATAACTGCATGACAAGCTTCCAGATCAGGGAAGAGCATGACACTTGACTGCCACTTAATCCTCAGGTGCTGGTCACATTTCTCTCATCATCTCAACTGTGTCCTGTTTGACAAAAAGGTCCACTTCAGAAACAGGTGCTGTTTGGTTGTCATGTTTGTATATCTCCTCATGCTGGCACTCCTAGGAAACTGACACTTTTGAAGATAGACCAGCTCTTTTGAAGACTGTTCCTTCATTTGGGCCAGCTAATATTGCCTCATAATTAGATTCAGTTATGCATCATTGGCAGGAACATAACAGAAGTGAGGCTAAGTTCTTCCCATCACTTTCTATCAAGAGGCACATAATTTTGATTTTGATCCCATTACTGATGGTGTTTACTTTGATCACTTGATTAAGGTGGTGTCTGCCAGGATTCTTCACTGCAAAGTAGTCATTTTCCCTTGGTAATTAATGAGTATTTTGTTGGGAGGCTCTTTGAAACTAAGTAAATATCCCGTTCTTCATCAAATTTTCAATCTATTTATTCACTTATTTATTTTAATCTGTATAAATTTGTAGATACTCATTTTATTCCCTAGGTTACACTAGGCTTCTCTAGTTATCTTTTTTATTCTCAGATGGTCCGCAGTCTGCCCAGTGACTCCCCTTTGAGCTAGCTTCTCTGTCCTCTAACATGCACGTCATTCTTGAGTAGTTCCTTGCTTTTTACACATTAAGATGTTCCAGGATCACTACGCATTTTTCTTGCTCCAGCTCTGGAATCAGCCATTTCTTTAAGTGGCCCCAGTTCCATTGGGGGAGAATGACTGTAGAAGCAAAGTTCTGAGAACTAAGTGTACTTACTGCTTTTGGGGTTTCATTCTTCTAGGCCCTCTAAATAGACAAAGCCAAGGAACATATGTGTGTGTTGAAATACTCATTTGTTAATACAGTAAATAGCTAATCTTCCATCACTGCAGCAGCCCCCTGTTCCATATGGACACCCTCTGCCCCTCACTCGGGCTCTGACAGCACCAGGGTGGATGCCCTCTTTATCTCCCAGGTGTTACCTGCCATGCCATGCCTCTCCTGGTGCAGATGTTCTCCCCACTTGGACTTACACTCCTCGGATGGGGTTGCTTCCTGATTCAGCTTACTTTTTAACATGTAAACTTATCAATTCTACCCTTCCTTAGGTGGCATAATTCATTCTGTGGCACAGAATGCAATAAAAGAATTATTGAAAGGCAACAAAAGGTATTAAATCCTCAGCATTTACTACCCACATTATTTCATCTTTGATATTGTAACATAGGCATTGGACACGTGATCAAGTCCCTTCTTCTAGTAATATAACTTAGCATTCAGTATTTTACTACTACATTATGTTTATAGGTTTGCTCAGTTTTAA
The DNA here is from genome assembly GCF_009762305.2 of Zalophus californianus. Taxonomy (NCBI): domain Eukaryota; kingdom Metazoa; phylum Chordata; class Mammalia; order Carnivora; family Otariidae; genus Zalophus; species Zalophus californianus. The sequence continues at coordinate 80,114,108 of NC_045603.1, forward strand.
TAACTGGATGGTGCAGAAACAAAAAATAGAGTAAGAGGAGAGTTTCAAAAGAAATGTCAAATACAGTGGAACTGGTCCTGGTGTTCTTCTGTGTTGGCCAGCTTTCAGTGGGAACTGGGTATTCCTGTGGCTGAAGACTCATTGATGTCTTTCTACTATCCATGCATTACACAAGTAAAGGAAAGTGTTAGTAGATTTTGAATTAAAATTTCCTATTTTTAAGTCAGGAATGAAGTTTTTGGTCTCATTTACTCTTCTAGTTAAATCATCCCTATTTTAAATATGAGGAAATGGGTCTATTAATGATCTTGGGCTCTTTGTTTAGTTATAGATGGCATAAACTATAGACTCTTAGAAAAAAACAGAAAACATTAAATTATTTATTAAAACTACTACTAAAAACATGAGTCCATTTTGTATCTCTGACACTGTCTACATGACAAATTGGATAATCAACTACTCAGAAAAAATTTAGGTGGTTTCAGTGATATCTCCATAGTGTTATGGGACTTTGAAAAACGACAGTGAATACGGAAAGCAACTTACAAGTACATGTGTTCAGAAAGAGGGGGACCCAAAAAGATTGGGGAATAGAGGAGATCAGAAAGCAAAGAGGAAAAGGAAAACAAAGAGGTGGAAATAGACAAGATAAATAGCAAAAGGATGGGTATTAAGGAATGCACATGTGGTGGTGACCACTGGGTGTTATGTGCAACTAATGAATCATTGAACACTACATCAAAATACTATATGTTGACTAATTGAACATAATAAAAAAATAAAAAAATAAATAGCAAAAGGCCAGGGTTGAGGGGAGGATGGAGTCGAGATGAGGTCAGAAATATATATAGAGAGAGAAAGAGAAATTTACCGGGGTGGGGGCAGGGAATAGAGGAAAAGTGAATGGAGAGAAGAAAGGGACTAGGGACAAAGCAAGAGGATGAGGGATGACGGATGCTGGGAAAAGGCGCAGGAAGGGAAGAGTTTGAGAAGGAGGAGCATCTAGAAGGTAGGGAAAGAGGAGAAAACAAGAAACCGGAAGATTCGGATACATGAAAATATTGGGAAAGAGAGCAAGTCCCACAGAAGGGAGGGATGAGAAGGATGGAAGTGAAGCAGAGAAGGGAGGGAACAGAGAGAGTGAGGGGCCAGAGAGAGAGGAAGGCAGGACAGACGAGCTCTGGGCAAAGAGGCTGTGGGCACAGAGGCGGGGGGCGGGGGAAGATGCAGCTGTGGGCAGGTGGGGGAATGTAGTGGATAAGCAGAGAGGTTGGGGAGAAAGAGACAGACTGAAACAAAGAGGGGTTGAGAGAGTGGAGTAGAACAGGTAATAGAAGGAGAAATAAAGAGAAGGTGAGAAACATCTAGAAGACGGTGGGGGTGGTGGTAACAGTGGGAGGGGTAGGGAGGTGTAGAAACAGAAAGGGCACAGAGGAGGGGCAGCAAAACACAGTAGCAGAGAAAATAAGAGAACATGTGGGAAAGAAAATGCTTTTTCATAATATTTGGTATTATGGTGTATTTGTTTCTCTGTATCATTGCTACTCTTTCACTTACAGAATGATGAAAAGATGAACGAAGTGATGAATCTGGCCCACACATTCCTGCAGAATTTCTGTCGGGGAAATCCACAGAACCAAGTGCTCCTTCATAAACATCTGAATTTGTTTTTAACCCCCGGTGTAAGTATTTTAGTGACTTCTAATATTGATAGTAAAGTGTCCCCCTGATTCGTTTTAGCAGCATTGATGAATGGAATTTTATTAATCTTTAACACCATATTAGTCTTTACCACCTTATTTTTTTCCTTGTAAGGTGAATATGTTTTTTTTTTCCTAAAAGTGAATATGTTTTTTTTTTCCACTAAGGAAACATTCACAGAAACTTGAAATATTACATGAATTTTACCTGCAAGTGACAACTTCCTTTATATGTATATAGTTTAACATTAGGAAAAAATCTGGTAGAACCAAGAGCAACTTCAATGCCATGAGTGAGATAAATATGGAAAACTCAAAGGTAGAGGTAACTCTGTAAAATGTATGTCAGTGGATACTAGGGAAGAACTAACTTTGAGCAGTAGATAATTAATCTCAAGAGTGCCGTTGCCAACACTTTGACCTTTATGATAATCAGCTCCTTTTTCCAACTAAATTCCTTTGTGAGCTCAGTTTGCTTTTAGTGGTGAATGATCTCACTGCATTTTGTAGAAGGCTTGCCCAGGAAACTCACTATGGCTTTGCATAAAATATAAAACTGATCACAAGCAGGGAAATTAGTCTAAGCAGTGTAAAATAGAAAATTGATCTTGTTAGAATTACAAGGGTACATTCCTTTCTGGTTAGCTTCTGGAAGCAGAAACCATGCGGCACATCTTCATGAACAATTACCATCTCTGCAATGAGATCAGCGAGAGAGTTGTGCAACACTTTGTGCACTGCATCGAGACACACGGCCGCCACGTGGAGTACCTGAGGTTTTTGCAAACGATTGTAAAAGCAGATGGTAAATATGTGAAGAAATGCCAGGATATGATAATGACAGAGGTATGTTCTCGGTTTTCATTTTAACAGCTTCACATAAGTAATGTGCTCAAGTATGTGTTTTCTGTTAATGTATAGTGTAAAACACCCCCACAACATAGGTGTGGAAAATAATTTCGTCCTGATGGCTTAAGCAACAAGTATATTTTGTTTAAATCTAGTGAAGTAACATACCATTAAGTTGATTGTATAATTTTCTGAGTTTATTTTTCTTTTTGATCCTTAAGGAATTTGTGTACTTTAAATAGCAAAATTCTGTGAAATATTATAATTGAGAATGAAAGTGGCACATTTTATATTTTTAAGTTTTCAGTCTGTAACAAAGATGGTTGTAACTCTGTTTTCCCACTGCCTTTTTTGCTCTATTCCTGAAAGAAAGAATCCGTGTTCTCTGCTACTGTTTGCAGAAGGGTTTGAACGGCATTAAGTTAATTAATAGCAATTATCCATCAGTGATTTATAATGTGTGGAAGCTTAAGTTGAAAATTTAAGAAATGCAAATGGTTGAAGTACCTCATTTATTTTGTTCTTTTCATAGTGATATTTGACATTGAGCGAGATTTATCCAATGAGTAAGTTACTCACCAGGAACCAAGTTGTACTTTGGAGAAATTGAGTCCATTTGGGTAAATCATTGCTCTGTGACCTAATGGTTCTGTAAAGGCCTGGTTGGATTAAGCCAGCTTTCAACCCTGGCTACCAAATAGTTATGTAATAGATTATATTGATTGAGGGGATTTTCATAATTAAATACTTTCAATTTGGGAATGAGGGGAGGGGGACTCCTGTACTGATATAATGGGAGTCCCTCCTGCCCCATAGAAATCTTAAAATTAATTCAGCTTAAAGCCTTGAATTTTTAATGTAAATTATTTTTATTAAACATTTTAAAGATCATTTTAAAAGTTACCTTTTCCTTATCTATATTTACATTCGTAATTGTTCTTCATTGCCTAGAAATGTGGGAACTAATTTGATTTTGCATTATGATCATCAAGGAAAGAATTAAAATGGGAAAGCAGCAAATAAAAATTAGCAAAATTTTATGATACCTATTAGGGGAAGTGTTTTTATGTGGAAAGAAGTATTTGTAATATTATATTGTGTTGACATATAATACATATTTTAACACATGTACCTTCTCTTTCAACAAAACGTTCAAAGCAAGCCAGTTGTTTTATCGATTTAAATCTGTTATCAATTTAATTAAAATAGAGAAAAAATATATCCCCCAAATATCTCCAATTGGGGTTAGAAAATTGGTACTGATAATAGACAATAAGATATTATGCAGTTTGAGCAATAAAAGTACCACCTGCTGGAATTCTCCACTAAAATTGTATAAATAAAATAGGAAGGAAAATGTATATCCTAAAAGCCTCTGCTTATTCATTTCTTTGTTTCTCTCTCTCTTTCTCTTTTTAAGTCTTTTTTTTTTCTCCATTTCTCTCATCTCCGCTTTTACCTCCATTCCCTACGGTGCCCACGACGCATGGAATTTCCAGATTCTTGTAAAGTTGCATTTGGCTCAAAGTACTTGCTTTTTTATTCTGTCACTATTGAAGGGGGTTGGGATATTTTACTCACCTTTAGTAAAATTAGACTTAGGAGATTTCTCATGTCTTGGCAGTGGCATTTTCCATTTGAAGTAGAGGAAAGCAACTTTCTTGAAATATTTTGCAGGTTTAATTTCAGGGGATAATTCACTGGGGAATGATTAACTATCATCTATACCATTTAATTCTTGTCCCCATCCAGCTCTCCCCTATCTCCCTGGCTTGCTTGTGATAGTATTCATAAATAATCACTTGGCACCTGACTAGAATCTTTTTACCATCTTGCCTTGGTATAGTTCTGCTTTTGCAATATCATCTGTGTTTTTAGAAAGAGATGCATGTGTTTCCAGATAGACCAAACCTTTGGCAATAGCTGCAAGGATGAACATTTGGACTGCTATGTAGACTCTCTTATTATCATTTCAGTTGATAAATGGGGGTGAAGATGTGCTGATCTTTTACAATGATAGAGCATCATTTCCCATCCTTCTCCATATGATGTGTTCAGAGAGAGACCGAGGGGATGAGAGTGGCCCCTTAGCTTACCACATCACCCTGGTGGAGTTGCTAGCAGCATGCACAGAGGGGAAAAATGTCTACACCGAAATCAAGTGCAATTCCCTTCTGCCCTTGGACGACATAGTGAGGGTGGTGACCCACGATGACTGCATCCCTGAGGTAAGCCTGGCAAAAGCTGAGCAGCCACGGAAGTACATAAGTGCTAGAAGTCCCCATACTATTTATAATGAGATAATGTATTTAGTCAAGAAATTGTACTTAGCTATATAATTAGAAAATTTTAAAAGCGCATAAAAAGTTTCCTTTTTTACTTCTACAGGAAGCTATGAAAGATGGTAAACTTTTTCAAAGTAGAGCCCTGTTGGTTACTGGAAGCTACTGTGGGAGTCTCTTAAATTCTAAGTATGGCAGTGTGATGAAACTGAGATTTTACTTGTTACCTCTGGTATGTTCTTGAGCATGCAATAGATGCTGCATAAATAATTCACGATCACTGATAGGAGAGGCTAGGATGGTGCAGTAGTATCATCTATTAGACTCTGTAGGTTTGCCTTGCTTTACGGAATAAATGCAGTCTTGGAAATACGGACATGCATTTTGTTTTATTCGCACATCATTCTTTTACCCTCTCTCCTTGTTTGGCTCTGATAATAGGGAAAAAAATCATTAAAAACTGGTTGTCTGCCAACAGGATTAATGAGGCTTCCAGGAATGTACATTGCAATAATTTCTTTTCTACTGTTGTGGTGTATTGTTGCAAAGTTCATAAATGTGTGATGCATCAAATATGATATAAATCTAAACATTTTAAATCATAGTAACTTAAAAAGGTGTAGGGTTAAGTTAACTTCCCTAACTTCCCAGTAGTCCTATGTAGTGATGGACTTGAAAGTATATTTTTGTGAGATTATTTTGTGGAATTATTGACACTTCATAGCAAGGGTACTTCATGCTTTGATTGGCTTGAAATAAGATGGCCAAGAAAGGAAGCATAGTGTAGTGATTAAATTCCTGGGTTCTGTCTTTATTTGAGGTCCTGATTCTGACAGTACTTCTTCCCACATACTGTTCTTTCTGACCACACCACTCTGGCCCCTTATGTTCACCTGCTTCACTCCTCTTCATCCTTCATATCTTGATTCAAGCATTACCTCCTTAAGGAAAACTTCCTTGGCCTCTCATAGTAGAGTTGTAAGAGTCTACAATTTGAAATTTGACATTTGAATGTTATTAATAAAGGTCTGTAGCCTTCACATCCTTGCCCAAGATTATAAGCGTGATGAGAGAAGAAACTAGGTTGTTTCTATGTACCATTATATTACCTGATCCTGAGACTATACCTAATAAGTATGTTTTGAATGAATGAACAAATGAATTAAAGACTGAGTCAGAATCCTGGATCCATTACTTCTAGCTGTGTGACTGATTCCAGCAGGTTACTTAACCTTTCTGATCTTTCATTTCCACAATTTTAAAGCAGAACAATTCTGGTATGTATCTGAGAGGATTGCTGGAGGGTGGAATTAAGGAAGATATTACATACAAAATGCTGAAGGGTTTGACGTGTAGCAAACAATGAATAAATATAAGCTGCTGTCAAGATGATTATGATAATGCACTGAATGGTTCTAAAGTCTCCCTACCCTATGATCAGTTCTTGACACAGGCACCCTGTCTGCTTTTTGGCCTTAGTCAAGGACAGAGAAGCACTAAGGGCATGAAAGCTGACCCTGTATTCCTTATGGTTCTAACTTGGATTCTATGAATCCTTGAAATTATTTACATGATTTTGTATGTATATTCATTTAGGGTGGTTTATAGCACCCATCCCATTATTTATTTATTTATTTATTCCTTGAGAGAGAGAGGGAGCGAGCACACACACATGTGAGCCAGAGGGAGGGACAGAGGGAAAGGGAGAGAGACAATCCCAAGCAGCCTCCGCGCTGAGCATAGAGCCTGACTCGGGGCTTGATCTCATGACCCTGAGATCATGACTTGAGTTGAAATCCAGAGTCAGATGCTTAACCGACTGAGCCACTCAGACACCCCTCATCACATTTTCATTAAAAAAAAAAATAAAGAAAGGAAAGAGAAGAACCACAAACACTACTGTTCTACACACTTCAGAAATACTCTGTGTTGGTGAGACTCATCCCAGTCCTTTATGAGGGATTTTGTTAAATATGGGAAAGAGTGGTACTACACTTTAAAGTAATATAGTTTTTTTGTAAACTGTGAGCCTGTTTCTTCTCAGAAATAGTAACTTAAATATTTCTGAATGGCATTAAAGTATTATTTAATCAACACATTTAAATGTTATATTAGAACTCTCTTGGTTGTAAACAACAGAAACCTAACTTGAACTGTTTAAATTTAAAAAAGGGAATTTTATTGGATCCTGTATTTGGGAATTTGAAGGATAGTTGTTCTGATGGATCAAGAGGTTCAAACAATGTCAGAATTCTTTCCATCTCTTGTCCCCTGTTCCTTTGTGGTTTTGCCTCATTCTCTTTTTCTGTGCATAATTGTCCTCCATGTACTTGCCGAAGATGGATTCTTGGAGTTTGGGTTTACCTTGTTCCACTTTAGTAATGAGCGAGAGAGAGAGAATGACAGAATGTCAGAGAAAGAGACAGAAAGAAGGGGAGGGAGAGGGAGAGGAAGGAAGACAGGGAAAGGGAGCACATTTGACTCTCAGTGTCTCAACTAGGACAGACTTGGTTTCTGTCAGGTGTACTTGTGCATTCCAACACTGGGCGCAGGGGAATGGGCTACTAGGTCGGGGCCTGGAGGGTTTTAGTAAGAGAAGGGAAATGGGAATGCTTTCTAGGTAGACATAAAACATGCTATAATCCACGGTAGTAACTAACCGAGATTTTATTTAACCTTTCATATTTGATTTTTGAAAATGAACAATGAACAAAACTCACTTTCTTTTGTATTTGAAACTTGCACAGGTTAAAATTGCTTATGTGAATTTTGTTAATCACTGTTATGTGGACACTGAAGTGGAAATGAAAGAAATCTACACCAGTAACCACATTTGGAAATTATTTGAGAACTTCTTGGTGGACATGGCCAGGGTGAGTTACACTTTCACCATTAAACACTACTTCATGTTTAGTTAGGTTGTTGATACATATTTCGACTAAACAGGATCAAGGGTCTGGATGAAAATTTGGAATTAAACCCTCCATGTAATGGATGTAATCCATTACATTCAAAAAGATTTCATAAGATGTGAGTGAGATTTAATGAGTTCCTATACACAAAATACCCAATATACTGTGTATAGAAACAAAGTGTCCATTTCTACTTTTACCACTAGCTATATTGATTTGTTATCAAGTGGAATTTTAGGGGCCTTTTTATATAGGTTGGGGAAGACATTGGCAGAGGTCAATTTGTATTCAGCCTCTTATCATGGATGCAATTACAAACTATAGATGGAAGAGATCTCAGGAGGCCTTGAGCGCTGCTTTCAGACAGATCGGTACTTGACCAGACTACCCAGGGCTTGGCATTGCTCAGTGTTGCCTATTCAGAGTTTTCTTTGGGAGAGTGCTCCAGTAATTGAATCATCTGGTTTGACTCGTCAGTCAAAATAGGTCCTGCTTTTTACTGAGTCCATTTCCTCCTGTTTGGCCTTTTGGGGGAATTGGAGAGGACATGTGGAGCCGGTTGGCATTTTCTAGATATTGTCTAGCATATGTTTTTGAGTAAAATTGAGTGAATGAATGAATGAAGAAAGGAAGGAAGGAATCTTCTTTATAGATAGGGATTAATTTTAGTTAGTATATCTTCAGCTCCCTCCCCCCCTTTTTTTGGCATGTTGAATTGTCATAAGATAGAGGGTTTATTATTTTGTTTTTTTAATTTTTAGTTTTCCCTTTGAAGTGATGGGATATAATGTTCAAATAAGGGTTTCACTAGTGGAAGATAGTGTACAGATAATCCTTAGACCTGCGATGACTTATGGCGGGCTGTTCCAGTTTTTTTGACTCTCTACATTCCTGAGTGCTGGTAGCTTTACACAGACCTTATTTAGATGTAGTTGGAGGAGAGGAGAGTTAGTGAGGTCCATATTTCTACTGTCTTATAAGAATGGATGCTGACGGTTATCCACTAGCTAACTGCCTCCCTCCAACACTTTCTGGAAGGAAGGAAGACAAGGGGGATATAATAAAACATCAACTCAGACTCAGACAGCAGGACTTTGCAGGTGAAATGTGCTTATTTCACCTTCAATGTGGTGTAGTATGAGCCAACTCCACTAGGTTCAAGCATGAATGGAGTAAGGCAGTTCCTAGTTTACTTCATTTCTATAGACTGAAAAGCCACTCATTACTTTTTGCAGGCAAACAGTACCTGTGGAGAAATAATCTTGTTTTACACATGATTTTCATACCACTCATATTGACCCCCATGTCCTTGTGAAAGCCCTTGTATCTGATGGGCTACAAGGATCTCTAGAGACCTTTAAGTAAAGGATGGGTTCTATGTCGATGACTGAGCTTTAAAATTGCACGTGCGGGAAGATATTAAAGAGATTATAGACTGATTTGCAGAGTTGCACAGTGCTACAGACTAAAGAGAAGCTTGAAAAGACCAAGGTCACATTCTAGGCAGTGTGAGCTGCAAAGCTAAAAGGAGTTTTATTTTTTAAAACAAAGAAGCTGATGGTAACTGCCATTGGTTATGCCACCGTGGAGGCACCCTTGCCGTTGATGTATTTATAAAGCTAAGATGTAGGTATTCTTTTTTGTAAAAAAAAAAAAAAAAAAAGCATGCCTGCTAGGAAGGATTTTTTATTTTAACTATTTTTGATTAAGTAGACATTAATGTTATTTATTATATAAAGGCTTGAAGGGAATTTTGAGATCTTTTTAGTCTACTCACTCATTATGTCTAACCACAGTAGCTTAGCTATACTGTAAAAAGCATTTTTTTTCTTTCCTTCTGGTTTCCCTCTTGTTTATATTTTAAAACAGCTGCTTTCTTATCCCCTCACCAAGAATGACAAAGAATCACCCTTCCTATTTCAGGGAAGGGACAGGAAACCTGGCTTTTCTGTAACTGGGCTTTGTCTTTCTGCCCTTGAAGAGAGATTAAGGAGCCACCACACACTCAAATTCAAATACAAAAAGTTGTTTAAATAAGTAGAGTGTGGTTTCCTAGGCAAATTTTCAGTTGAGTAGATCAGTAGTTCTCAAACTTCAGTGAGCATCAGGATTATCTGGAGGGTTTGCTAAAGCACAGATTGCTGAACCCCACTCCAGAGTTTCTGATTCAGTAGATGTGAATCTTTGCATTTTTAACACATTTCCAGGTGACGCTGACGCTGCTGGTCCAGGGACCACACTCTGGGAACCATTGCAGTAGAATATAGTAGTTTAAGAGTAGGTACTTTAGAGGCATTAGCCAGACTAGCGTTCAAGTCCAGATTCTGCCTCTTCCTAGCTCAGTTACCTTGAGCAAAGTACTTACCGCTCTGACTCAGTTTCCTTATTTGTAAAATGGATACGCATTCCTCATAGGGTTGCCAGGAGGCTTCAATGAGATAATGCATATAAAGCTCTTAGCACATGAGTGGCACTTAATCAGAAAGCTGGTAACATCATCTATTTCATCCACATCATGGTAACATCACTGGTATTATTACAAGGTTATATGTAGCCTTTAAAGCAATTTCAACAAGTTTCCTCCATACCTATACCAAATAATAATGTTGAAGATAACCAAAAGGAGGACCAGCCAGTACAGGCAAGAGCCAGAAACCATGTCTGGGAAACTGGACATGCGGAGTAATGACTTGACATAGAGATGGGCTAAATGGAGATATTCCCATGAAGTGATGAAATCCTGGAGCAGCTGATTTACATCAGTGAGAAATGGTGGAGGTAACCTGGAGGAAAGGTATGTGGTGAATTGGACCTAAAGAATCATAGGATCTTAGGGTTGGAAGAGACTGGCAGTCATAATAGCTCACACTCTTCAGCACCTACCTGTATATTTCTAGTAGGAGTTATCTCACTATTTTTTTGAGACAACTGGTTTCATTATTACATAACTTTAATTGTGAAAAGCTCTTAATTTTGAGCCAAATTGTTATGTATTATAATTTTTGCCTATTTCCTCCTTCTGTAGCAACATAGAATGATTCAGTTCAGCAAAGATGTAGGTATTTACCATAAGCAATATATTCTCCTTGCTGGTGATCTACTTTCAAATAAAGTCATACAATTTAAAGAACTTAAGACCATCGAGGTTGACCTCATAATTTTGCCCCTGAGTTCCAGAGAGATTAATTTGCTAGCATAGGGTGACTTGCCTAGCCAGAAGCAGATCTGGGAAATCTGCTGGAGCCTAACCTGGTGCTTTTTCCATAACAGCTTCTCAAATTTGTTCTGGGCTCCTTCCTGTTTTCAATATACTTTTGGGTTCTCTCTAATATGTCAGTGTTTTTGGGTATGCATCCTTTCTGATGGCTGAGTAATATTCCATTGTATATATGGACCATATCTTCTTTATCCATTCATCTGTGGAAGGGCATCTCGGCTCTTTCCACAGTTTGGCTATTGTGGACATTGCTGCTATGAACATTGGGGTGCATATGGCCCTTCTTTTCACTACGTCCTGTGTCTTTGGGGTAAATACCAAGTAGGGCAATTGCTGGGTCATAGGGTAGCTCTATTTTTAATTTTTTGAGGCACCTCCACACTGTTTTCCAAAGTGGCTGTACCAACTTGCATTCTCACCAACAGTGTAAGAGGGTTCCTTTTTCTCCACAACCTCTCCAACATTTGTTGTTTCTTTACTTTGTCAGTTTTTGCCATTTTAACTGGTGTAAGGTGGTATCTCAGTGTGGTTTGGATTTGAATTTCCCTGATGGCTAATGATGATGAACATTTTTTCATGTGTCTGTTAGCCATTTGTATGTCTTCTTTGGAGAAGTGTCTGTTCATGTCTTCTGCCCACTTTTTGACTTGATATTATTTGTTTTTTGGGTGTTGAGTTTGAGAAGTTCTTTATAGATCTTGGATATCAGCCCTTTGTCTGTAGTATCATTTGCAAAAATCTTCTCCCATACTGTGGGTTGCCTCTTTGTTTTCTTGACTGTTTCCTTTGCTGTGCAGAAGCTTTTTATCTTGATGAAGTCCCAAAAGTTCATTTTTGCTTTTGTTTCTCTTGCCTTTGGGGACATGTCTTGAAAGAAGTTGCTGTGGCTGATGTCAAAGAGGTTCCTGCCTATGTTCTCCTCTAGGATTTTGATGAATTCCTGTCTCACATTGAGTTCTTTCATCCATTTTGAGTTTATCTTTGTGTATGGTGTAAGAGAATGGTGGCGTTTCATTCTTCTGTGTATAGCTGTCCAATTTTTCTCAGCACCATTTATTGAAGAGACTGTCTTTTTTCCATTGCATATTTTTTCCTGCTTTGTCAAAGATTATTTGACCATAGAGTTGAGGGTTCATATCTGGGCTATCTATTCTGTTCCATTGATCTATATGTCTGTTTTTGTGCCAGTACCATGCTGTCTTGGTGATCAGGGCTTTGTAATATAACTTGAAATCAGGCAACATGATGCCTCCAGCTTTGTTTTTCTTTTTCAACATTTCCTTGGTGATTTGGAGTCTTTTCTGATTCCATACAAATTTTAGGATTGCTTGTTCCAGCACTTTGAAAAATGCTATTGGAATTTTGATCAGGGTGGCATTGAAGGTATAGATTGCCCAGGGCAGCATAGACATTTTAACAATGTTTATTTTTCTGATCCATAAGCATGGAATGTTTTTCCATCTTTTTGTGTCTTCATCAATTTCTTTCATGAGTGTTCTGTAGTTCCTAGAGTATAGATCCTTTACCTCTTTGGTTAGGTTTATTCCGAGGTATCTTATGGTTTTTGGTGCTATTGTAAATGGAATCGATTCTCTAATTTCTCTTTCTACAGTTGCATTGTTAGTGTATAAGAAAGCAACTGATTTCTGTGCATTGATTTTGTATCCTGCCACATTACTGAATTGCTGTATGAGTTCTAGTAATTTGGGGGTGAAGTCTTTTGGGTTTTCCACATAAAGTACCACGTCATCTGCGGAGAGAGTTTGACTTCTTCTTTGCCAATTTGAATACCTTTTATTTCTTTTTGTTGTCTGATTGCTGTTGCTAGGACTTCTAGTACTGTGTTGAATAGTAGTGGCGAGAGTGGGCATCCTTGTGTTCCTGATCTTAAGGGAAAGCTCTCAGCTTTTCTCTATTGAGAATGATATATGCTGTGGGTTTTTCATAGATGGATTTTATGAAATTGAGGAATGTTCTCTCTATCCCTATATTCTGAAGAGTTTTAAGCAGGAAAGGATGCTGCATTTTGTCAAATGCTTTTTCTGCATCAATTGAGAGGACCATATGGTTCTTCTCTCTCCTCTTATTAATGTGTTCTATCACATTGATTGATTGGGTCAACCAGGAAATCAAAGAAGAACTTAAACAATTCATGGAAACCAATGAGAATGAAAACACATTGGTCCAAAACCTATGGGATACTGCAAAGGTGGTCCTAAGGGGGAAACACATAGCCATCCAAGCCTCACTCAAAAAAAATTTTAAAAATCCCGAATGCACCAACTATCTTTACACCTTAAAGAAATGGAGAAAAAAACAACAAATGATGCTTAAGCCACAAATTAAAAGAGAAATAATTAAGATTAGAGCAGAGATCAATGAATTAGAAACCAGAAATACAGTAGAGCAGATCATCGAAACTAGAAGCTGGTTCTTTGAAAGAATTAATAAGATCTATAAACCTCTGGCCAGACTAATCCAAAAGAAAAGAGAAGGGACCAAAATTAATAAAATTAGTGAATGAAAGGTGAGAGATCATGACTAACACCAAGGAAATAGAAACAATTATTAGAAATTATTATCAACAACTATATGTCAATAAATTACGCAACCTGGAAGAAATGGATGCCTTCTGGGGAAACCTGTAAACTACCAAGACTGAAACAGAAATAGACAACTTGACTAGACCAATAACCAGTAATGAGATTGAAGCAGTGATCAAAAACCTCCCAAAAAACAAGAGTCCATGGCTTGATGGATTCCCTGGGGATTCTACAAAACATTCAAAGAAGAAATAATACCTATTCTACTGAAGCTGTTTCAAAAAATAGAAACAGAAGGAAAGCTTCCAGACTCATTCTATGAGGCCAGCATTACCTTGATCCCCAAACCAGGCAAAGACCCCATCAAAAAGGAGAATTTCAGACCAATATCCCTGATGAATATGGATGCCAAAATTCTCAACAAAATCCTAGCTAATAGGATCCAACAGTACGTTAAAAGGATCGTCCAACACAACCAAGTGCGATTTATCCCTGGGATAAATGTTCAACATTCGTGAATCAATCAATGTAAAAGTATGACATTTGGGATGGAACCAGTGTTTCAGGTGGGGTCCGGCCAGCACAAGGCAGATGATTATTTTAGTAGAAGTTTGGAGAACAATATTACTTAAAAGGCAACAGAAATATTAATATGTAGTGGCATTCATACCACCTTCCACCTTTCTCTTCATGTTGCTCTGGAGTCATTTCTACCAGGTTCTTTTTTGTTTGCTCTTGGGTAAAACTCTCTGAAGAGTCTTAATTAGTATCTTTCTTATTCCTGTTTGTAACACCTCATCTTTTATCTTGCTAAGATCCATAAAAGAAAATCTTCCTGAAAGACTGTTTTTAATAAACTGGTGCTAGGTTTCACACACTTAATTCCATTCTGATTCCCTGACAGACAGTATCCGTGTTCTGTAAATACACCAGATTTAGGCAGGCAGCAAAGATACTAGACTCATGAAAAGTTGTTCCTCTGTGTTCCATGTGGCTAAAATTGGTGTTTGTGGGGCAGAAATGCTTTTTTTGCCTTTGTAACTGATTGTTGTTTCAAAGTCAAGGGATTTGAGTCATTATTAGAAAGCACCTGAATGGGGGGTGGACTGTGGTCAATGTTAGCTCCAGACTATATTTTTTCTTTTGAAGAAGTTTCCAGTTTTGCTATCAATTTCAAGTTTCTCTAATGACCAATGGTACTCTAAGCGATGTATTGGCAGAATGAAATTAGACCAAGAAATAATTTAGAGGTGCACCTAATGCAGTGTCATGTCATTGCCCCATCAATCATTACTTAGCTGGATAACTCAGAGTATTTTATTTTTAAATAGATCACTTGATTGAGCCATTCTCTCCCTTTACATAGCTTACCAAATAGGTTGGAAGTAGGAGTAAAGGTAAAATTCATATGTACTTTGAGCCACACTTTCCAAGTTCTTTAATTTGATGGAATTGCAATTATCTTTGGTTGATGATTTGATTCTAGAGTTTTCTTGACTTTCTTAAGTTGAATGAGCCTTTGAAATGTCTTATTTTAAAGGGTTCTTTTTATATTAGCTAGCCTTGAGGGCAAGTGAAGAGTATAAAGTACTCTATAAACCTTATCCTTCGTGTGGCCCCTTTCCCTCAGTTGTAATTCTATTTTTCGGGCCAAGTTATAGTGGTGGTGTCCACATGTAATGAATACTTGTTTGGCTATTCTTGATTGATGGTTGGTTGATCCCTATGCTGCATCCTACTTCATGCTCTTTAAATCATTAACAGCATTTGTCTTAGTTCATTAATTCCTTCCTGAAACACTTCTCACTTGGTCCCCAGGATATCATTTCCATTCTGCTTCCCTCCTTCCTCATTGCCCACCCTTTCTTACGTTTCTTTGCTCTTTCCTCCAAATCTTTCTAGATTCTCAGTATTGGAATGTGCCAGACTCAACCTTTGACTTACTACCCTCTGTCTACAATCACTTGCTTGCTGATCTCAATACTCTCCTGTCTTTAATACCAGACTGATTGAAGCTTGGATCCTTCTCCCGATGTCCAGTCTCGCATATCTAACTGCCTGTAGGACATCACCATTTGGCTATCTAACTTCAAGCTCCCCATTTACTCCTATATCCCACTAAAAATGAATTCCTTCTCAAGTCTCTGGCATCTCAGTAAATGACAATTCCATTATTCAATCTAGGCATTCTAGCAAAATGTCTTGGTGTTATCTATAAACTTTGTTTCCTTACACTTTAAATCCATTCCTTAAGCAAATTCTACAAAGTTTAGCCTTAAAATATTAAAAATCTGACTACTTCTGAAGACTTCCATCACTACCACCTGCTTCAAGTTGCCATTAGCTCTCATCTGGACCATTGCAGTAGCCTCATAGCCTGTTTCCCTGCTTTCACACTTGCCGCCCTTCTTCATCTATTCTCTATTCTTCATCTATACAGTAGCCATCATGATTCAAAAGAATAGGAAGAAGAAGAATGTTGGCTCAGGTCTCTTCTGCTTAAATTCCTCCTGAAGTAAAACATCTGCATGATTTGGCCTCTCCCCTGATCACCCCTCCCCTTTTCCATATCCACTTAATTTCCCCTAGCAGGTCTCTGTTCCATCTAATGACCACCTTGCTGCTCCTCAAATATGCCACACACACTCCCATCTAAGCACTTTTGCATCTGCCTGGGATGCACTGATCCTCCAGGTATCCTCAAGACTTCTTTCATGTTCCTGCTTAAAAGTCTTCAAAGAGGCCTTCACTTACCACCCTGTGTGTAGCAGCTTTTTCCTTCTGCCCCCTACCCCTTCGCTTGCTTCATTTTTCTTCACAGAACTTATCCTCATGTGACATTTTTATATGCATTTGTATTTGTTCCTACTGAAACAGAGGGCAGGGATTTTGTCTGTTTGGTTCATTGCTGCATACCTGACCTAGAAGTGTCTCACACATAGTAGGTAGTCCATATGTATTTGTGAAATAAATGTCCACTGAAGTGAAAAATACTTAAGAAGTCAATTTGAAAACAAAGTAAGTGTAGTCTTAGCATCGAATTAAGTGGACATATCAATGGAATGAAATAAATAGGCATAAACAGATTTTTACATATGCAGATACTAATATATCATAAACAAATTATTACCCATTAGTAAGAAGTGATTAGTAATTTTCAGGGATGAGCAAACTTTCTCCATGAAAGCAAGGTAGTTCATATTTTCGCTTTTCAGGCCACTATTATTATGGTCATAGCAGTTACTAAAGGGAAAGGAGCCATTGACAATATGTAAATGAGTGGCTATAGCTAGATTTGCTCCATGGGCTGTAGATTGCTTACTCCTGGTAACATTAAAGTGATAGTATAAACTCCATTAGGGTAGTGATTCTTATATATTTTATTCATCGATAAATCCCAGGTACATAGAACATTCTTGACATGGAATAGACATTCAACAAAAATTGTTGATTTGAACTAAATCAAAATGCCATTTGAGGACACTGGCTATTTGGGGTGAAATGAACTCAGTTCCTAACCTAAATCATATAATAGCGTAAATTGCAATTAGATTAAGATTTTAGAGATAAATGTGGCACAATAAAAATGGATGGAAATATAGGTGGCTATATTTATCTGCCTTTGGATGAGAAGGTTCTTTTTAAGCATAAAAGTGGTGAATGAGAATAGCTAAGGAAAATAATAGACGTTTCATTTTTTGAAAATTCAAATTTAAGTACATAAAACATCACACATAGCAATAAAAAATCAAAATAGAAAAAAGTTACTAACATTTCTAAAAAGGCTTAAATAATCTTTACATAAAGAACTTGGGACGCCGGGGTGGCTCGGTCGGTTGAGCTTCCGACTCTTGCTTTTGGCTCAGGTCATGATCTCAGGGTTGTAAAATCGAGCCTCATGTCCGACTCCGTGCTGAGTGGTGGAGCCTGCTTGGGTTTCTCTCTTCCTCTCCTTCTGCTCCCCACCCTCTAAAATAAATAAATAAATCTTTAAAGGCCCAATGCTTGAAAAAGAAAAAAAAAGAATTTATATATATAGATAGATAAGAAAAGCCCTAACAATCTAATAATGAAATGGTCAAGACCCAGGCATTCATGACTTATAGAGGAGGAAATACAAGCAAACCCTTGAAAAAAATAGTCAACTGTTAATAATTTTTTAAAAATACAAAGAAGAATAAGATCCAGTTTCTAACTATCAAAGTTGTAGGGACAAAAAGATAAAAGTAAAGAGATAATATTAAATGTTGGTTCGCATACTTTGCTGATGAGACTGTAAATTCATGGTGTCTTTCTGAAAAGCATTTTGGTAATACATTAAAAGAAACCTTCATACCTTTTTAATGTGTCAAATAGTTTACTTTCCACGAATCTGTCCTCAGGAAATAATTAGAAATGATATCAAGGATTTATGGTCAAAGAAGTTCAACATGCTGTTTTAATAATATACAGTAAGAAATAGATTCAAAATTTAATAATAGAGAAATAGTTCAATAAATTATGATATATCTATAAGATTGATGTTATAGAGTCATTGAGATTTCTTGAGGATTTTTAATAATGTGGGAAGTACTAATGGTCGAGTGATGAGTATAAAAAGGAGAAGACAAAACTGGTTATCTAGAATAATTTCAGTTACGTAAAATATACGTGGTAGAGCACAAAGATTAGAAGAAAGGATTCTAAGAGGATAACCATGGTTTTATCTGGATTTTTGTATTAAAGGTAATTTTTGTTTTCTATTTTGTGCCTTTCTATATTTTTTCAGGGTTCCTACAATTAATATATATTGATATTAAGAAAAATACTATCTTTTTACAAAATGAGTTTAGAATTCTAAGAAAGCCAACTGAGTGTATGAACCGATGACTCACCTAAAAAGGAGATGTTTAAAAAGCAAATGTTTGGAAGTTTTGGCCTCATGAATGAAGGGATGCAAATTAAAATAAATATGTGATATCACCTCAGCTGTTTAGAGGAACATGTCTACTGTCTACAAGGAATATAAAAACGATCCTTAGGATTTGTATTCCTTGGTCTGTGTGATCAAAAGTATGTTACTGGCACTAGAGCTCCCCTGTCCTGCAGGGTAGCAGCTTGCCACATTTAAATTTAAATTTTAATTAGGTAAAATTAAATCTGATGGACAATCCAGTTCCTCAGTAGCACCAGCCACCTTTTAAGTGCCCAGTAAGCACATGTGCTGGACATCACTGATGCAGATTTCCATCACTGCAGAAAGTCCTATTGGACAGTGCTGCTCTAGCATATAACTTTTTAAATCCCATCTGTCATTTTGGAAGAGTAGTGGTGACTTTAGAGTGGAAGAGAGAAGGGACATCATATATGCAAGGGGAGAAATGTCAGGCATAATTATGTCTAGAAATGTTGTTTCATATTTATTTTTCAGCAAATGGTTTTCTACCTACTGTGCGCTGAGGTCCTGCCTGCGCAGTGGTGAGCAAGTCAGACTAGTTTCCCAGGTCAGGGACTTACATTCTACTGGTGGAGACAGAGTTTCACTTGCTCTTTCCTCAGAAACCCCCAGGGCTGTTTCCTCACTTCCTTCAGTTTTTTGTTAAAATGTTGCCTTATCCAGAGAGGTTCCCCAAGCAAGTTAGGTAAAAGTAATCCTCCACTGTACCCACTCCTCCTGTAGCATAAGAACGAGCTATACACCTCCTCCCTGTACAGCCTGCCCTTCTTTATTTTTCCGCTAGAGTATCCTCTTTGCTCTATTTTCCACTGATATTATGTATTTATTAATTTGTCTTTTGTGTGTCTTTCTTGATTAGAATAAAAACTCTTATATAAGAGTAGGGATTTTGTTTTGTTTGGTTCACTGTCCTAACTCCTAATCCAATATTTAGCTTTAATTTATTTTTTTAAGATTTTATTTATTTTATTTGAGAGAGAGAGAGAGAGAGAGAGAGCACAAGCAGGGGGAGTGGCAGGCAGAGGGAGAAGCAGGCTTCCCGCGGAGCAGGGAGCCCGATGCGGGGCTCAATCCCAGGACCCTGGGACCATGATCTGAGCTGAAGGCAGATGCTTAACCAATGGGGCCACCCAGGTGCCCCAATATTTAGCTTTAACTTAAATAATAATAATTTAAACAAATAATTTGAAAAATAATGATACATGGAGCTTGGGATTATTTTAATATTTTATAATATTTTACAGAGATTTTAAAATATTTTAAAAATTATGATACATGGAATATACCAGAGAGATATAAATAGTAATTAGTGATATAAGACAGACCTCAAGCAACCTAAGGGTGAGACAAGAAATCACTGTTCAGTAAATGTTTGGAGGACAGTTGGATGGATATCAATACCAGAAAAAATTGATCAGAATCCAAAAATCAGGTCACTACAGCAGCAAACTCCCAGATAGTGTAAAGAGTTAAATGGGAGTCATGATGCGTACAGGGATAGAGGAGGACTCCAAAAAAAACTAGAACAAAATGTGTAGAATATCCTTTGCTTTTGTGGAAGGGAGGTTTTTTTCTTCTTTATATTAAATAAATAGAAACAATCTAAATAAAAAATAGTGCCTGAATGCTAAGAATTATTTGACACAATGAAATGTAATGAAATAACATTCTAAATAAAAAAATCAGAATGTGAAAAATGTATGTGAAATGATAATCCAAAAGAACTTATGAAAAATATGTTAAAATGCTATGTCATATGTCAGTCATTATCCAGGTCTCACTTAAAGTGGTTAGAGGATTTTCAGTCATCCGTACATGACAAAATATTGGCATGAAGTGATTACGTGGAAAGTGCCAACCCTCATTAGTAATGTCAGAAACACAAAATAAATTTTAGGTATCATTAAATGGGTGAAAATAATGATAATTTACAGGTGGGAACAGTCAGTTTCTGCGGGAACCAGATGGCATCCTCCAGGAGGTGTGGGCAGTGTGAAAGGGACCAAGAAGGCACAGGGGAGCACCCTGGAATTGGGGACACTGCAAAGCTGTTTGCACCCAGGCATGAAGGGGTGAAGACAGTGCCATTGTTACTGGGGACACTGCTGAAGGGCTCAGTGGGGGCTGCCCCCAGAGATTCAGACACTGCCAAAACCTCTGTGAGGGGAAGAAGATGGAGTTGGAAGCAGAGGTCCAGTAGGTCCCTGAATTCTATCTCTCCTACTCTGTTCTGCCAGTGCCTCACATCAGCTGATCCCAACCGGAGCCTGAAAACAAGAGCTAGTTGGAAATAATGAGGGACCATCCTGTGTATCTACACATAGGTTGTTGATAACATTGTACATTTGTTATTTTAGAGGATCAGCCCAGCAACAGTACAAAACTGTCTCTATATCCTCATCTGGTGATTCCTCTTTTGGTAGAATATACACCAAAAATCTGAAAGTAAATATAAGAATTTTGCACAATTCGTTATAGTTGCAAAAAAAAAAAATAGGGAAATCACATAAAAGACTAGCAAGAAGGAAATAACTAGGAAAATAAGAAAATGATTTATGTTTTTGGTTATGTATACCTCAATTTATTCCAAAAATGGATTTAAAGCATGATGGTGCATTGGCATGATGGAATAAATATTACCTTTTATTTTTATTTATTTTTAGTTTTTGCAATTGCTCAAAGTTCCAACTTTATCTTTATTATGTTCAATTAGCCAACATATAGTACATCATTAGTTTTTGATGTACTGTTCAACGATTCATTAGTTGCATATAACACCCAGTGCTCATCACATAGCCTTTTAAAATAAGTGTTTAGAGAATCACACAGGGCATGCTTTGTAGGAAATAATGGTATGTGAATAATATGTGCAAATAGGTTGAAATTTTGAAAATACATGTATTACACATCAAAGTTAATTTCATGGGGTATCATTTTTTTGAATCATTTCCAATCTTTATTGGAACGAGGCAGTAAAAATAAATGAAAGACAGAATGGATAAAGAAATATTGTTATTTTGGGGTGTTCTTTTTTTTTCCTGGAAAGTTTTAAAAGATTTTAATAAGTAAAGTGGCTTCTTACATCTCTTGCCTATCCATGATACTGCAATGTAGGATGCAAGTTTCTGAAGGTACAAAAATATTATCATTCATATGGGGCAGAAAAAATATCTTGAAAAATTGTTAAAATTTCTTGTTCAAATGTATTGAGGAATAGGTTCCACATTGCTTTGTAAACCCAGGATTTTGAGGAAAGTCTTTATCTAGAGATAGATTACTTTTACTAATCCAATGACAAAAGCAAATTTCTGAGTGGTTCTTTAGCAAATGTCCAGTTGCAGGTAATTCAGTGTGGTACTGCAATAGCTCGGCAGAGCCCCCCCCCCACCCCAGTTGTGTGAAATGTCACTGGATGAGGAAGAAGCTTATTCGGGCTCGTTATGGTAGATTTGGTCGGCTACCTCTTCAACTTTAACATATTTTTATCCTGTGAATCAGAAAATTTCAGTATCAAAGCCAGTGCTGGAAAAATACTAAACGAAATAAATCCTATGTCATATCTATCATGGGAAAACTAATTTTATATTAGTGCTGGGACCACACTCAGTTTTAGTGTCGTTGTTCCACAAATATAGCCTAACCCAGAGTGAACGTGAAACAATATAAGAGTCCTTCTGTTCTTTCTTATTCTTTCATTTTTTTTAAATGAATTGATTCATTCATGTCCCAAACATTAATTGAACATGTTGTATATGCCAGGCATTATGTTACCTGCTTGAATGCTGGCTAAAAGATTGCATAATTTGACATCATTTATTTCCTTTAATTGCACTGTTCCCTGCAATAACTGTGAGATTAGTTCTCATACAACCCTGTCAGGGAGGTGTCACTTAATAGACGAGGAAAAAATGAAGAGCCCTGATGGGAAGTGATTTAGGAGCAAAGCAAAGCAATCCCCGTACTCTTTCTTTTACCTGTATTTGGCAAATACTGTTATTTCCCCAACCAAAACATTGGGACACGCATTTGAGAAGGGAATTTTTCTCTTTTGTGAACTTATTTGTGTGAAAGGTTTTTAAAGCAATATCAAATTAAATTATAGTTACTTATTCTTTTTGATGAATCACCTTCCTGAAAAGAAAAAGAAATGATGTAGAAATTTGGATTGTCTATGAACATCTGGAACATCTGGCCACCATATTTCCCCACCATCACTGTGAATATTTAAACGTTGTTACTCTGCCCCAGTTTTTTGGGGTTTTCTCACACCCTATGCTTTTCCCTTCCACTTTTTTCTTCTTCTTTTTATCTTCATGGTTCTTTTTATTACCCAGCTTTTTTTCATTTGTTTTTAATCATGTATCTTAGCTTTGCAATTTGTCTACCCTGACATATTTGGAAATTTGTGGTTTGTTTCACAAAATGACCAATTTCTGCCTCATTTAATCATATAAAAAAACAGGGCAGAAACCAGGCCTGTATTCTTTTCTGGTTTATCCTTAGTGCTAGTATTGTCCCTTCTTGCTCAGCCCTACTCAGGGAAGGAAGCATGCAAAGGCACACTTCGGTGCTTCCCGGAGCATCTATGCTATGGATGAAAAGGTCTGAAGTGTTGGAAAAAGTTTTATCTTCTTGTAGCTTTCTACCTCCCTTGCCAAATATTTTCTGTTTGCATCCTCCAATTTGGGCCAGGTTTTATAAGTGAAAATATGTAGAGATATAAACCACCATTAATCACATTTACCACTTTCTTATAATGACTGTTCCTCTTTGATTTCCTCACCTTGAGTGGAAGGTGGAAGGGCGTTTTCCAGCAAAGCCATGTTTGAGAACAGAGGGAGAAGGTTGGTGTGCAAGAGTAGGGAGAAGCAGAGTAGGAGGAAGGGACTGGGGGCATTTGTGAAAGAATTCTTCCAAGGATGAAATGACAACCAAACTATGGCAGAATGATAAAATTTTAATAGATGTTTGGCAGAAATGTGTCTATTCAAAGCAACTTTCAAAAGCAGAAGAAATGTTATAAATAATAATTTCAGAGCAGTTTTTACAAGGTTTCAGTACTGAGTTAGAATTCAAAGATGTGGTAGAATGTATTGAGTTGTTCAATTTTTCTCTCCAGGTTTGCAACACAACCACAGACCGGAAACATGCAGACACCTTCTTGGAGAAGTGTGTCACTGAGTCAATAATGAACATTGTGAGCGGCTTCTTTAATTCCCCCTTTTCAGACAACAGTACCAGCCTCCAGGTAACGTAAATAAACACAGGAGCACTCTGTCACACTGAGTAGGAAAAAACTTTAATCTGGTCAGGAAGTCATTTCCTACACCACTGAAGGTCACTTTTCTCTCATATTATTTACTATTATGCCGTTTCTGAGTTTACCAAGCTTTATTTTAAGTAAAGAGGCTCCATCTTCAAATTGAATTATTCCTGTTCTCCCTCCAAGCATAACAGAAACGTTCATATCAGTATACTGGCTGTTTGCCAAGTGTTGCAATAAATGATTCTTTCAAAGGATATGCGTTTTGACTCAATAAATTCCACCTTAGTAATTAGCAGGAATTTATATACTAAGAATTAGTCTGGAATTAGAAGGAATTTATATACTAAGATTTTCGTTCGAGTATTTATAATACTTAAAAATTGGCATCGACCTTAAATGACCACAAATAGAATAGCTAAATAAATTATGGTGTGTCTGTAGGATGGCTTATTACATAGCAAATGGAAATCATGTTTTAAAAGAAATATGTATGACTAAGGAAAATGATTGTGAAGTAATATTAAGTGAAACGGTCCCCAGAATTGCATTAGAGTATCATCCAAATCTGTATGTGTAAAGAACATATGTGCCTATATACATAGATAAACTCAGGAGGGAAATATCTTCAAAATGTTCATACTGATTATCTCTACATGGTAGGATTATTGGTGATTTTCATTTCTGTGGTTCCCCAAAATTCTATAGTGATCATGTATTACCCTTATAAAAATATCATTTTGAATTGTACTTTCTTTAGGGAAAACTTTTAAATTATTAGAACCCTATGAAATTGTTTCTGTAGGTCAAAATTGTTGTCTCCTGTCCTTGCACATCATATGAAACCAAAACATACAGTCAGTCAAACAAACAAACTTAGAACACCTGCTCTACTTATACTTGGAAACACACCAGAGATATTAAAAAAATATTTAAACGCATGTCATTGGCTTCAAGAAATGCCAAATTTTTTCTGATTAAGTATATAGTTAAAATGCAAATAATTGATTTTCTATAGTGTCTGGCATGGTGCCTGTCACGAAGTGGGTACATAATAAATATTTGTTGAATGAGATTCTGTCAGTGGCACTGATGCTCAAAAAAGACTGGATTGTGTTTTATTTTGATGAGCCTTTTTGATAATGCACAGATGCCATGTTAGGAGAGTTAATGGCTTTAATGGCCTATTTGCATACTTTCTGTTTTCAGACACATCAGCCAGTTTTTATTCAGCTGCTGCAATCTGCCTTCAGAATTTACAATTGTACCTGGCCAAATCCCGCACAGAAATCCTCCGTGGAGTCTTGTATCAGAACTTTGGCTGAAGTGGGTAAGTCAGAATGTCGGGTTTTACTTACTTTTACATTTTGTGAAAGAAACTGGACTTTTGGCTAGTAGCCAATACAAGTGGCTTTCCAGTTTACAACTTAATAAGAAAAAGCAGGTACGGTTTCTCCAAAGCTGAAGAGCAATGACCAGCAAACAGTTCTGAACATTGTGGCATACTTTGTGGGAGGGGAAGATGATTCTTGTATTTCTTTTTTCAAAATTTTAAAATTTATTTATTTATTCTTAATTGTATTTCTAATTGTAATATTGCACATGACACTTTAACAGCTCGGTAAGATTTTACAGGGATGAGTTTAGTTTCGTTGTCATCTCAGATTTCGTTATGGAAGTGTCTTGTCCATTAAGTAGCCTGACATACTAACACCTTCAGAGGGCAGGGGGACCTTTTTAGGGTTTTTTCATTCTCCAGTTTGGTCTGAAATCCATCAGTATTTACTAAGGGCCTATTGTATATAGAAACCTTCAGAAATTACAAATGAAATGGAAGGCAAGGGGATTACAGCTAAGGGAAGGTTAGTAGATTTTAGAGGGAGTTTCTCATATGTTCCTCTTTCCTTCCTACTCCCTTCCTTCCTTCCTTACATCCTTCCTTCCTTCCTTCCTTGCAAAGGATTCTTATTTATTTATTTATTCAAGAGAAAGCACAAGCAGGGGGAGCACGAGAAGGAGAGGGAGAAGTGGGCTCCCTGCGTGGGGCTCAGTGTGGGGCTCGACGCAGGGCTCGATGTGGGGCTCGATCCCAGGACCCTGAGATCATGACCTGAGCCAAAGGCAAATGTTTAACTGACTGAGCCACCCAGGCGCCCCTCTGAAAAATCCTTTCTTTCAGGTTAATTAGGGCCATACTCCAGATGTTGGAGGGGAGGCAGGGAAATAAATACTGGGCTTAAAAAAGCAAACAGAGGAGCTTGACCATTCTCTCAACTAATACAGCACCGGGAAGGGCAGTTTATAGTGTTTGTTATCACCGCTGACATTTACTGAGCACTTGCCATGTGCATTGCTAAGCAATTTGCTTGATTTGTCTCATTTAATGCTTGGATAGGTTCTTTGATAATTTATATTGTACAGTTGAGAAAAACAGAATTATCCAGATTAGGTAGCTTGGCTAGGGCTACAGTATATGCTCAGTAAATATTTGATAAATGAATCAATGATTTAACTAATTAATGGCCATTTAAAATTTTTTTTGTCTTTCCCCCATCTGCAATTTGATGTAAGTGACTGTATATTAACAAGATTTAATGACTGCTCAACTTTAATTTGAATAAATAACCTAAGATAACCTAAGAGGATCAATTTAAAAATTTTAGAACTAAGAAACTGAATTCATCTCAGTGATTAATTATAAATAAGTATTAAACTGGATAGATATCCTATGTAACAAAAAGAAACAGTGTGTAAAACTCATTATTCACAATAATAATAAAAAATAATAAATTCTTAAGAGAAAAGTTAACAAAAACATGAGAGAAGAATGTTACAATACTATTTTGAGGGCTATAAAAATGTTTAATAAAGGAAGAGCTTTATTCTTACTGGATTTAAAAAGTTCCTTTTGTGAAGATGCTGGCTCTCCTCGAATACCTGATAAATTTAATGCTTCAACCTGCCTGGGAACCCTCCTCCACACACATCTTCCCTCCTCACTGCCCACTTGGGCTTAGGTACCACATGCGGGACCAGACCCCACCAGGATGTGTCCCTTGGCAGTGTGCCCCTCTGTGAAGGCATCCTCCTTACCTCCCATAGGTTCCTTCAGGCTGCTGAGGGCTCTTCTTTCCACGGCTGTGGCCTCTGACTCTGCTGGCTCACTCCACATGCATCCCCACATCACCGTTGGTACCCTGTGCCAGGCTGTCCCCCCAGCAGCTGACGTGCTCCTCGCCCTGTCAAGTTCTGATTCTCCACTGTGGGCAGCCTCCTATGCAGGCACCTTCCACTTCTTTTTGGACTCAGAAGCTCTGGATCACCTCATCCTCATGTGCACTTCTTGCCCAGGGCTGACGCTTAACTTTGCGCTGCTCCTCCTACAGACTTTAGGACTGAAGCTTTCAAGAAGGGGAGAAATAAAGGAAGGGGCCACATAGGTATCGTGTCAAAAATAAAGAAGGACACAAAAGAGAAGCTAATTCTTACTTTAAAAAGATACACATAACAAAATGTCCAGAAGGATATAAGTGAAATATTAACATTGATTATCTCCGAGTGGTGAAATTAGAGGTGAATCTGGTTCTGTTGTTCATGCTTTAGTGTATTTTAATAATATACTTTTTAAGCTATAATGAAAGAGTACTAACAGCATTTCTATTTGGGTGAAGTCATCTGGGAAATAGACTAACCGTTAAAAGATAAAATCCCAAGGGAAAACAAAGAAATAAGATGATGTTCTTTCTCTTTTTTTCCTCTACGTAGGAATACATTGTCCTAGCTGCCAAGTACATTTCTGTATTTTAACATCTTAAGGCAGCCTCCCGTCTTCTGCCTCCTTTCTCTCCCTGTCCTCCCCCTCGTCCACCTCCTTCTTTTCCTTCTTGCTCATCTCGTCCTCCCCCCTCTTGCTCTCTCAGTATTTAGCAAATGCACTGGTGGGGGGAACACCACTTGGCCCTCCACAGAGCATAGAGGGCATCCTGTTCAAAACATTTAAAAATTGCGATGAAGAACTTTCAGCCACAGGGGAGACCCCATGCTGTGCTTTCCACCTGACTTCCCACTTTAGTGCTGTTTCTTGTGCTTTGGGATTTAAAATAGTCACTGACACTATATTAGTCTAAATATATCTTTTATTTCCGTTATAAGATGTCATTTCCTTCCAATCCTCTACTGGCCCAAACCTTATGATTTAGCAGGATAGTTTAGTAACTTTTTATTATGCTTTAAAGACATGGGTGATAGATAGGAAGTAAAAAATTATATCCAAGTCTGTATTCAAGGTAGGTTTGGAAGAATGATGCTTTTGTGTAAAATTTCAGTTTTATCTTTGTGAGAAGGCACGTTTTCTCTCTTCCTGGTTTGTTCTTTCCACTTGAGCAGTTAGGAAGCTCTGGAAATTTTATCCCCACCATTATCCCTCTGCATTTGTACCTCTCCTTCCTTCCCCTCCATAAAGGCCTTGTTTATCCCCTCATCACTTCCTTCCTGGACCCCTGTGGGAATTATTCAGTGTTCTCTCCTCCTGTCTTTCTTCACCTAAAGAAATCTGCTACCAGAGTAACCTCCTGGAAGCCCCCAGCCTTCAGCCCTGTCCCTTTGTCTAACAAACTCTTGAGGATGGATTTCTCATTGTCACATTCATGGCCCCTACAGCACAGCCCTACCTTACCTTTCCGACCTTCTTGCTCGCTGGTTCCCGTATACCTCATGTGACCGTGGATGGATATGATGCCCCATGCCTTGCTCACGCTGTACCTTACTTTCTCATTATCTGTTTCGTTCTTTCTCATTCTCTGTCTTGTTCTTTTCCTTTCTCTCTCCAGTTTCCACCACTGCCACCTGTCAGCATCTTTCCCATTATTTGAAATTTTTATTCAAATTCCTCCATGAAAGCCCTTCTTAACTCCCATATCTGGGGCTGAACTTGGCCCCATTTGACCACTTGTACTTTTCTTACAGTCTTCCTTTGATCATATTGTATCCCATCCCAAGTCCTCATCTTATTTCCCCTATTAGACTTTGAGGGACAGTGATTATGAATCACAGAGACGTGAATAAAAAGCAATTGTCTAGGATGAAGAATGTGAAAAGCAAATCCCACTTTGTGATAGTTAGACCACCTCTTTTTTTGCTCGTTCATGAATTGCTGTGCATAGACAAACATAATGAACATAAGAGGCATTCAGAAGTGAGCATCCACAGTAGTAAAGTGATCTAAACCCACCTTACTTGAATAGCGATTGAAAACACTTGAAATATTTAGGCAAAGGAGAGACGTCTGAGGGAAAACATAAGAATCTTTCAACGTTTGAAGGTGATCATGGACTTCTTTTACAGGGATAAGGTTAAAACTAATATAGAGTAGCTGCGAGAGGCAGATTTTTGTCCCACTCTAAAGAATAACTATTTTACAGTTAGTAATCTTTGAAAACCATACTGATCACATTTGATTGTTCTCTTTTGTTCACTCCCATTAAACACAAGAGCAGGTTCTACTGACTTCACTTCCAAAATATATCTTTTTCTTTATCTTGTGTGACACCCTTGTCCAAATTCACCATCATGTGACATGGATTACAGAAGCATTTTCTTACTGAACTCCCCACCCCCACTCCTGTCTTGCTAGCATCCATTCCCTACATAGCAGTTAGAATGATCTTAAAATGTACATCAAATCATATCACTCACCTACTGTCCATTGCACTTGAAATTTGTATTCCTTACCATGGCTTAGAATGTCCTTGATCATCTGAGCCTCTTCTTTTATTTATTTATTTTTTTTGGATGTAGTGTTCCATGATTCATTGTTTGCATATAACACCCAGTGCTCCATTCAGTACGTACCCTCTTTAATACCCATCACCAGGCTAACCCATCCCACCACCACCCTCCCCTCTAGAACCCTCAGTTTGTTTCTCAGAGTCCATTGTGTCTCATGGTTCATCTCCCCCTCCGATTTCCCCCCCTTCATTTTTCCCTTCCTGCTATCTTCTTCTTCTTTTCTTTAAAACATATAATGTATTATTTGTTTCAGAGGTACAGGTCTGTGATTCAACAGTCTTACACAATTCACAGCGCTCACCATAGCACATACCCTCCCCAATGTCTATCACCCAGCCACCCCATCCCTACCACCCCCCCACTCCAGCAACCCTCAGTTTGTTTCCTGAGATTAAGAATTCCTCATATCAGTAAGATCATTCATATGATCTTCTACATGTCTTTCTCTGATTGACTTATTTTGCTTAGCATAATACTCTCTAGTTCCATCTATGTTGTTGCAAATGGCAAGATTTTGTTTTCTGTTTTTTTTTTTTGATGGCTGCATAATATTCCGTCTTCTTTATCCATTTATCTGTTGATGGACGTCTTGGCTCTTTCCATAGTTTGGCTATTGTGGACATTGCTGCTATAAACATTGGGGTACAAGTACCCCTTCAGATCACTACATTTGTATCTTTGCAGTAAATACCCATAGTGCAATTGCTGGGTCATACAGTAGCTCTACTTTCAACTTTTTGAGGAACCTCCATACTGTTTTCCAGAGTGGCTGCACCAGCTTGCATCCCCACCAACAGTGTAGGAGGGTTCCCCTTTCTCCGCATCCTCACCAACATCTGTCATTTCCTGACTTGTTAACTGTAGCCATTCTGACTGGTGTGAGGTGGTATCTCATTGAGGTTTTGATTTGGATTTCCCTGATGCCGAGCAATGGGGAGCACTTTTTCACGTGTCTGATGGCCATCTGGATGTCTTTGCAAAAATGTCTGTTCATATCTTCTGCTCATTTCTTGATTGGATTATTTATTCTTTGGGTGTTGAGTTCGATTAGTTCTTTATAGATTTTGAATACTAGCCCTTTATCTGATATGTCATTTGCAAATATCTTCTCTCATTCTGTCGGTTGTCTTTTGGTTTTGTTGACTGTTTCCTTTGCTGTGCAAAGGCTATTTATCTTGATTAAGTCCCAATAGTTCATTTTTGCCCTTGCTTCCCTTGCCTTTGGCGATGTTTCTAGGAAGAGTGCTGCAGCTGAGGTTGTCGAAGAGGTTGCTGCCTGTGTTCTCCTCTAGGATTTTGATGGAGTCCTGTCTCACATTTAGGTCTTTCATCCATTTTGAGTGTATTTTTCTGTGTGGTGTAAGGAAATGGTCCAGTTTCATTCTTCTGCATGTGGCTGTCCAATTTTCCCAATACCATTTGTTGAAGAGACTATCTTTTTTCCATTGGGCATTCTTTCCTGCTTTGTCGAAGATGAGTTGACCATAAAGTGGAGGGTCCATTTCTGGGCTCTCTATTCTGTTCCGTTGATCTATGTGTCTGTTTTTGTGCCAGTACCATGCTGTCTTGATGATGACAGCTTTGTAATAGAGCTGGAAGTCTGGAATTGTGATGCCACCAGCTTTGGTTTTCTTTTTCAACATTCCTCTGGCTATTCGGGGTCTTTTCAGGTTCCATACAAATTTTGTTCCATTTCTTTGAAAAAAGTTGATGGTATTTTGATAGGGACTGCATCTGAGCCTCTTCTTTTTCTAACTTTTCCTTCACTCGTCCTCTCCCACCTCTGCTGCCCCACCCACACTGGCCCTCCTCCTGTTTCTAATCTACACCAGATTTTTTTCTCATCTCAGGGCATTTGTGTGTGCTGTTTCCTCTCTCTGGATCCTCTTCCCCCCAATTGTTACATGCACAAAATAGAAGTGTTCAGTGAAATGTTCCAGAACATCCCATATACAGTGTCCCAGCTTCTTCCTGCTCCTTATCCTATTTTTTTTCCCTCCTAGCACATAGCACTATTTGAAAGCATCTTGTTTGTCTATTTATTTATTTTTCCTTCTTGTTGTCTGCTTCTCCCATTAGAATGTAAACTACAAAAGCAGGGACTTTGCCTTATTCACTAACTGGTAGGGCCTGGAAGTGTCTGACACTGACTACGCAGGTTAATGAGTGTTGACTGACCGTAATCCACAGGCTAGGAATTTTGCAGATAGTGAAATTTAGGCTCAGAAATGTTAAGTACTTGTCCAATTAATAAGTAGTTGAGTTGGGTTTAAAGTCCAAATGTCTCTGAGTATAAAGTTTATGCTGTACTGCGTTACCTGAGAAGTCCTACCCTAGGAAGCCCTAACGTATAAACTAGAACTTGGCAGTTTGGCTTGCTGAGTGGGGATTAATCTGAAGTTTTACAACTCAGGTGCAAAAACATTTTTGTGTTTCAACAACTCTTTAAGAATACAAAGAGGTGCTACTATTTAACAGAATTCAAATACGTAAGAATTTATAATATTGGAGAGAACAAAGAGCTACATATTTTTTTAAAGATTTTATTTATTTATTTGACAGAAAGAGACACAGCGAGAGAAGAACACCAGCAGGGGGAGTGGGAGAGGGAGAAGCAGGCTTCCCGCCGAGAGCAGGGAGCCCTATGTGGGGCTCGATCCCAGGACCATGACCTGATCCCATGATCCCAGGGTCATGACCTGAGCCGAAGACAGACACTTAACGACTGAGCCACCCAGGCGCCCCAAAGAGGTTACATATTTAAGCAAAAGTCAAGAGAACAAAGTCAAGAGAACACAAAGCAAATGTTCAGGGCATTCACAAATTGGTCAACACATTCCTGTAAATGCAAATATCTATTACAGATCTTCCTCAACTTACAATGGGGTTGCATCCCTACAAACGCCTCCTAACTTGAAAATAGCTAAGTCGAAAAACGCATTTAATACCCCGAACCTATCAAACACCATAGCTTAGCCTACCCTTTGTTGAACGTGCTCGGAACACTTACATTAGCCTACATTTAGGCAGAAATCATCTAACACAAAGCCTTTATTCTTTAATAAAGTGTCGAATTGAGGTATTCACGTACAGGCGCAGAACCCTCCTGGTCATAGGGCTGCCTGGGAGCTGCAGCTGGCTGCCACTGTCTGGCATCCTGGGGGAGGATCCTACTGCACATCACTAGCTTGGGAAAAGGGAAAAGATCAAAATTCAAAAATCAAAGTACGATTTTCTACCAAATGTGTTTCACTTTTGCACCACTGTAAAGTCAAAAAATTGTTAAGTCAAACCACTGTAACTCAGGGACCTTCTGTACAGTTACATTTACATAACATGTTACAATTTGTAAAGTGCTCTCAACTGCATAAGCTCAACTCATCTATCACCAAAAATTCTTAATTCTAATTCTCTTTGTGGTTTGTACATTAGATACAAAAGGTAGTAAAAGGTGGGTGCCTGGGTGGCTCAATCGGTTAAGTGTCTGCCTTCAGCTCAGGTCCTGATCCCAGAGTCCTGGGATCGAGCCCCACATTGGGCTCCCTGCTCAGTGGGAGGTCTGCTTCTCCCTCTCCCTCAGTTTCTTTGTTCTCCCTCCTTCTCAAATAAATAAAATCTTAATAAAACAACAAAAAACCCCCAAAATATAGTAAAAAGCAAGAGCACTTCCTTAGTGCTCACATTCCTGAGAGCAGTGAGTATTTATTGAGTATAGGACAGTGTGGTAAACTTCATGATGTGGACACAATTCTTACCCTATTTTACATTGGGGATATGAGGTTGGCAAGGTTAAGCAGTTTGCCCAAGGTCACACAGGCAGGTGGGGACAGAGCCAGCACCTTCTAAACTGACAGGCTTGCAGGCATTTGTGATGCTCTACTATCACAGATCGGTTTAAACAAACATTATCTGTTTGATGCCTTTAAGATACAAAATATGGATCAAGATGCTAATTTAAGCTGTACATGAAATGAATTCATACAGTTTTCAGATAACTTAAAAAGTAGGTAAGGAGATAGTGAATTAAGTTAGTAAGGCTTCTGGGGGAAGTCCTTATAGAAAAAGAGTGCTTCCTATCATTTGTCTCTTTTTCCTTGATGAATACTCCAGAAATTTTTATCAGCTACTATCGAAGGTAGTACAGTACAAGGCTTCAGTACAACTGAAGCCGTGATCAACTGTGAATGTACCATGGGTATTGTGTTAGGTTTATCCCAACAAACTTCCTAAGCTTCTAAAAGCTGAGGTGCTTTTGAATGATTTGTATCTGCAGAAATTACCGATAGTTACCTCCATTGCTACACTTTCTCCCGAGTTATGTCAAATTTGAAATTGATAGGAAGATACAGGGTCTTCAGTGGTAATAAATGCGAATTCCCAGTAATATCATTCCCTGCGGGGGTGCCTAGCTGGAATGTAAGGCATACACATGTCTATCATTCTCTACCCTCAATGAGGTGAGTTAAGGCTGGTTTGGGAACAAGTAAGGATGGGAACCGCTGCAATAAATGCACACCATGATGTTCACTGAGATTTGAGAAATGGTAGGGCCATTTAGACCATGTAAAGTTTTAAATGCTCTTGGTCAGTTCCTGTTCCTCAGTTTACTCTTTTATATAAAACACAATAGCACATGTTAGAAGTAGTTTGAGAAAAAGCATCCAAAAATTACTTCCATATTATTTCACTTAAAAAAGAATTTTGCTCCATGTGTTTCATAATCTTCAAATGATTTGGGGGGATTAATGTTGGGTACTTTGTTGGCAACAGAATCTTTTTTCCAAGTGGAAATTCTGTAAAATATCTTCTACAAATGGTTTGAATAATGAACATCAATCTTCAAGCCAATTGTTCCCAAAAAATTTGAACATGTAGAAAATAGTAACCCTTTGAGGAGAGAAATTCAGTGTCTGTTAAACAAACAAATCTGTTTTAATCTACCTAGGAGGTTGTAGTTGATTGTAAGATGAGTTTGACACAATGTACTCCTGTAATTCTGGTTTTTAAAAACATCATTATTGCTTTTTAAAGTTAAATCTGAATAAGTTACAAGATAGGTCAAAATCTTATAATATTTTTCACATATTCATTGATTCATTGGATTTATAATGATCCCTCGTTATCTGAAACATATTATTTTAATTGTTTGGGAAGTACAATCTCAAACTGTATTTCCTGACCTCAGTAAATTTTTAGTACACTGGAGTAAATATAACAGGTACAGAAATCACAAAGCAGAATAAGTGGCTTAACTAAGCAGTACCAAGTAGCTTATCTGTTACAAAGTTTTAGAGCCTGAGATAGTGCCTAGAGCTCAGTAGGTACTCAATAAGTAGTTATTGCATGAATAAAATAAATGGATGAATACAAATATATGCGTGAATATCCTACCCCTCTCATTGGCTGCATAGTATCTTATTATGTGCCTATATCCTAATTTATTTAAGCCCATTGCTGGATATTTATGTTGTTTCTAATCATTTTGCATATGAGGGAAAATAAGGTGAATACCTACGAGTAGAATTTCTGGGTATTTTAATTTTGACAGACACTGCTGTCTGTAGAAATCATTTAATTTACATGTCACCAATGATGCAGGAGAGCGTTTTCCTCCTTGATAACGGGTCATTATCAAATTCTTAGATCTTTGCCAATCCTGTAATTAAATATCATTATAGATGATATCCTTACAAATATTGTTACAGAAAATATCATTATAAATAAAAGTATTATTATGTGTTTCTCTTTTTATGAGTGAAGGAAAAAAATCTGTCCTTATGGTTGAGTCATTGGCATTTCCTTTTCTGTGGATTGTCACTTCTTGTACTTTGCTTACTTTTTCTAAAGGTTTTTTTTTTCTTAACAGTTTCTCAATCATAATAACCCTTTATTTATTAAGGAAATATGCTCTTTGCCTATAAGTAACAATTGAAAAATTTTCTTCATTTGTCATTTGAATTTTATTTATTTGTTTATTTTCAGTTTTCATTTTATTTATTTATTTTTATTTTTTTATTATGTTCAGTTAGCCACTGTATAGTATATCATTAATTTTTGATGTAGTGTTCAATGATTCATTAGTTGCGTATAACACCCAGTGCTCATATAATTTTATTTTATTTTTTTGGCATACAGAAATTTATTTTATATTAGGCTTACAGGTTTTCTTTCATTTTCAGAATGGCCTTGATTTAAAAGATGTTTATAAATTCCCATTGAGAATTTTCATGGCTTTGGTTTCTCTGTCTGCTTGTTTGTGTTTTTGGTGTGGCTGTTTACAATTGCGAGCTCTCTGGACTAGATTCAGTTATAAGGTAGAAGGTATGGAATCAGCTTTATTTTTTCCAGATGACTAGTCAGGTGTGCCAGTAGTAGTTATTGCATAACCCATAAAATTGTAGTCTTTATTCAATTTGGGGATTAATTGAATGTACTTGGAGTGCCACACAGGAAAGATGCATTTCATATCTTTAGTGTTCTTTGCATTTAACCACACTAGTGCTTCGGTAGAGACTTATCCTGGATACTGTGACATACTACAGAAAAGGCACCACACTGCCCACCCTGTTACCCCTTCCTTGTGCACCACTGGCTATTCTAGTTCTTATGAGCCCACACAGTAGGACTTGACAACCAAGCAGGGCTTCTAATTCCTGTTGAAACTTTCTGTTGCCTTTCCCCCTACCTGTCAGTTTATCTATCTAAGCATTTTTTCCCATGGCACCTATCACTACAGTATGTGTGTTCTCAGAGATTTGGTTCTGGCAGGTACCATCACTGATTTTGTCTAATTAAAAAATGTCACCTAATCTGCAATATTTAATGAATAATAATTAGAAATAGATTTTGATTACATCTTAAAATCGCCACAAAGATGAGTCATATCCAGAGAATTTTCAGGATTGATAAGCCTAATTAGTAGCTTAGCCAAATCATCAAAATACTGGTGAATAAATATAGCTCATTTTAGAGAACTAGCTATCGCTAGGCAGAGCGCTACAAAAGGTAAATGCATTAATGACAGCCCATCCTTTCTACTATTCGTTTTTGAAAGAACTCCATACACTTACTCTCTGACAAAACATCCTTAACAAGGTAGTATCCCAATTGCATTCTAATTTAGAAGAGAAATGGGAACACTTTTTTTTAAGATTTCATTTATTTATTTGACAGAGAGAGCGGGAACACGAGCAGGGGGAGTGGGAGAGGGAGAAGCAAGCTTCCTGCCGAGCAGGGAGCCCGATGTGAGGCTCGATCCCAGGACCCTGGGATCATGACCTGAGCCGAAGGCAGACGCTTAACAACTGAGCCACCCAGGTGCCCCAGGAACATTTGTTTTTTAAATGTTTTAAACTTTAATGTGACTCTTTCCACTAAAGCATACAGTTGGAATTATTGCTACAGGCTAGAAGAATGACTGCTATAGTAAATTCATTAGTCCTTTCTTAATTGGGAGGGGCAGGGAACAACCAGCAATCCCCAAATACATCCTAGTTCACATTTCACTATACTGTACTATTTATACCAGAATTTTCCTAATTTAATAAAAGTAAGCTAAGTTTGGATTATATTTTTGGTTGCATTTGCAAAATATTCTAGTTATTGTTTTTGTGAGATCATGAATTAATTCTTTTCTTTTCCTTGTCACAATTTTCCTTTCTGCTTTAATTTTTAAACAATATATGGAAAGCTAATTAGCATTGTCAGCTTGGCTTTTGAATTAATATTTATAATATTTTGACGGTGCAGAGAATCTATTTCATGCCATACCTTTAAAGGGATATTTTTATAATTGCTTGAAAAATTTTTATCATTATTTCCACAGCTGTCTTATTTTAACTTGAATTCTCTTTTCCCCAGTTGCAGAGTCCATTTTCTTTTATGACTTAGAAATTGTGATTTAGGCCTTGGCTGGAGTTTACCTTAGGCAGGAGAAAGTAAAGAGCTTTTATTTTACTCCGTTAATTTATAATGTGCAATTTGTGCTAGGGTAGGAGACTAGAAAATACCCATTAAAGTAGTACAATTTGGGGAAAGTAAACAAACAAACAAAACCCTTTTGACAAAGTCTGGGATAGTGAATTCTCCTGAGCCTGGTCTGTCTGAGCTGTTGGCCCTAGTGGAATAGTGACAGAAACATCTGGGATGGGTATGATTCTCCCTGAGATCGCTAATTAGAAGCCTGCACTGCCGAGACTAACAGAGGCCCTGCCTTTGGACTGAATCTCCACCGGTGTCATTAGAAAAATATTCATTGACTCCTTCTTTGTGTCAGTTCTATTCATAGCAACAACACTTAGTTGATGGTCAGTTGTGTCTAATGTACCTGATTCCTAAAGGGGAGATCAATCCCAATCCCCTCCTCAATTTTTTCTAAGTGTTAGCGTAAACTTGGTTATAATATATATTGAGGAACATTGAAGTTTATATGTTTTTGTTTCTTCTTTGCATAGAAAATAACATATAACAAACAGCATTGTCTTCTGTTTGACTTTCGAGTGTTCAGAGCGAGCCCAGCTTATGTGTGAAGCAGCCAGAAAGGGATCAAAGTCTCACCAGGATTTGATCGTGGTGCAGGATTGAGTATTTATAAAAATATGTGCAGCTTGGCAGTGCTGAGGCCGTCTGTCCTTCAGATGCAAAGGGGGTGGAGTTGCTCCACCGCTGTGTGTGACGGACATAAACAGAGATAGTGTATGCTTTGGAAAAGGGATATTTACAGTGAATATAAGAGAACATTCACTGGGGAAATCTGGGCAGCAGTGCAACTGATTGTTTGGGTTACCTTACAGCTTTATTATTTCCTTAAATTTCAGCTAGAGCCCTTGTTTATTAAATTGGTAACTTTTTGTGTTGGTAGCTAAAATTATCTGTTTTCAAAGTAGTTTTAAAGTATCTTTCAACTTCAGGGAATTTTCACCAGCAGAACTAATACTGCCTACTGTCATTGCTCTCCTTTCATTATATGAAGCAAGCCGGATTCTCTCTCTCTTTTCTTCCTTTCCTAGTTTCATTCATTAAAAAAAGTCTTCCAGGGGCGCCTGGGTGGCTCAGTTGGTTCAGTGTCTGCGTTCCGCTCAGGTCATGATCCCCGCATCTTTGGATGAAGTCTCGCATCGGGCTCCCTGCTCAGCTTCTCCCTCCGCCTCTGCCCCTCCCCCTACTCATCCTCTCTCCCCCTCTCTCTCTCTTCTCTCAAAAAAATAAATAAAATATTTTTTTTAAAAAGTCTTCCAGGGATTATCATGATAACTTTAAATAATATCCTTACATTTATGTGTTTTGACTTAACAGCTCTAAGCTGTATTTCAGCTATATTTCCATGCTGAAAAATAAGGAACATTAACATTTTGCCTTCATTTTGACCTCTTCTCTCCCACTCTATGTTATAATTATTGCTTACTAGATTATTGGTTTTATGTTATGATTTCTGAAACTTATAATCTATTTGGAAATATAATGAAATCTTTTATAGGATAATAAAATTTAAAAATCAGATCATTCGGGGGAGGAGCAAGATGGCGGAGAAGTAGGAGACCTAAATTTCGTCTAGTCCCAGGAATTCAGCTGGATAGGGATCAAACCATTCTGAACACCTACAAACTCAACAGGAGATTTAAGAAAAGAATAGCAGCAACTCTCTGAACAGAAAAGTGACCACTTTCTGGAAGGTAGGACGTGCAGAGAAGTGAATCAGAGGCGATATTCCGGAGGATAGACGGTGGGGGAGGGGCCTCCGTCAGCCGCTTCTGGCAAGTGATAGAGCCCTGGAGCACAAAATCGGACTTTTAGAAGTCAGCTCCGCTGAGGGACGTCGCCCCAGTGGCTAAGCAGGGGGTGGAACCCTTGCTGGGACAGTGTGGTCTCCAGACCCTCGGGGTCACAGAAAGACCGGGGGTGCCTGAGCGTGGCAGAGCTCCCAGGTATCAGATCAGGGAAGCCGGCTGCAGAGATGTAGCCTAGGAGTAGGCTCTCAGCTCGTGGTTGCCATAAACCGTGATCCCCAGCACAGTCGAGCCACTGTTCCTCCAGCAGGGACCCAACAAGCGGCAGATCCGGGGAGACTCCTCTTCCTCCACTGGGAGGAGCAGCACGGGAGCGCACTGCAGGGATCTGCTGGGTTTGGAGACTCCACAGGGGTCGTGTGCCAGAGATAGAAATGGTAGGTCACAGGCGAGGTGAGCATGGAGTGCGGCTGGAGACTGGAGAGACGGGAGTGATTGACTGCTTTTCTCTGTGGGTGCACTGAGGAATGGGGCCCCCGAGTTCTCAGCTTCTTCGGGCGGAGATTGGGAGGCCGCCATTTTCACTCCCGTCCTCCAAAACTGTATGGAAAGCTTGCAGGGAACATAAGCTCCCGAGAGCAAACCCAAGCAGATTACTTAGCCCAGACCGACAAGGGCGGGGCAATTCCGCCTCCGGTGAAGACGTTTGGAAACCATGATAACAGGCCCCTCCCCCAGAAGATCAGCAAGAACAGCCAGCCAAGACCAAGTTTACCAATCAATGAGAACGGCAGAACTCCAGCACTAGTAGGGGAATACTGCACATAGAATTCATGGCGTTTTCCCTCTGATTCTTTAGTCTTTCAAAGTTAATATTTTTTCTTTTTCTTCTTTTTCTATTTTTTTTTTCTTTTTGGCTTTTTCATCCAACATCTTTTCAATCCCTTTTTAAAAAATCTTTTTTATTTTTCATTTTTAGAGTCATATTCTGTCCCTTCATAGTAGTTACCCTTATTTTTTGTATATATATATATATATATATATATATATAAGTTGTTCTCTCTTCAAAATTTTGGGATACAGTTTCTTCTAACAGACAAAATATACCCTAAATCTCTAGTATATGGCTTTGTTCTAGTCTCCTGCCTGATCACATTCTCTCCCCCCCTTTTTTTAAATTTCTCTTCTTTCTTTTCTCAACCAACTTCTTATCTTATCAATTCCTTTTATAAAATCTTTATATTTTTCATTTTTTAGTCATATTCCATCCCTTCATTGTATTTACCCTTATTGTTGTACATATATAAGTTTTTCTTTCTTTAAAATTTTGGGAGGCAGTTTCTTCTAACAGACCAAAATACACCCAGAATCTAGTGTATGCCACTGATCTATTCACCAGCCTGATCATATTTGATCATATTCTTTTTTTTTTCTTTTTTCTTTCTTTCCCTTTCTTTTCCCCTGGTTTCAGGTCTCTTCTGATTTGTTTAGTGTATATTTTTCTGGGGGTCGTTGTTACCCTGTTAGCATTTTGTTCTCTCATTCATCTATTCTCCTCTGGACAAAATGACAAGACAGAAAAACTCACCTCAAAAAAAAGAACAAGAGGCAGTACCTGGCAGTACTGCCAGGGACCTAATCAATACGGACATTAGTACGATGTCGGAACTAGAGTTCAGAGTGACGATTATGAAGATACTAGCTGGGCTTGAAAAAAGCATGGAAAATACTACAGAAACCCTTTCTGGAGAAATAAAAGAACTAAAATCTAACCAAGTCGAAATCAAAAAGGCTATTAATGAGGTGAAATAAAAAATGGAGGCTCTAACTGCTAGGATAAATGAAGCAGAAGAGAGAATTAGTGAATTAGAAGACCAAATGATGGAGAATAAAGAAGCTGAGAAAAAGAGAGAGAAACAACTACTGGATCATGAAGGGAGGATTCGAGAGATAAGTGATACCATGAGATGAAACAATATTAGAATAATTGGGATCCCAGAAGAAGAAGAAAGAGAGAGAGGCAGAAGGTATATTGGAGCAAATTATAGCAGAGAACTTCCCTAATTTGGAGAAGGAAACAGGCATGAAAATCCAGGAGGCACAGAGAACCCCTCTCAAAATCAATAAAAATAGGTCAACACCCGACATCTAATAGTAAAACTTACAAGTCTCAGAGACAAAGAGAAAATCCTGAAAGCAGCTTGGGACAAGACATCGGTAACCTACAATGGTAGATTGGCAATAGACCTATCCACAGACACCTGGCAGGCCAGAAAGGACTGGCATGATATATTCAGAGCACTAAACAAGAAAAATATGCAACCAAGAATACTATATCCAGCTAGGCTGTCATTGAAAATAGAAGGAGAGATAAAAAGCTTCCAGGCCAAACAAAAACTAAAAGAATTTGCAAACACCAAACCAGCTCTACAAGAAATATTGAAAGGGGTCCTCTAAGCAAAGAGAGAGCCTAAACATAACATCGATCGGAAAGGAACACAGACAACATACAGTAACAATCACCTTACAGGCAATACAATAGCACTAAATTCATATCTTTCAACAGTTACCCTGAATGTAAATGGGCTAAATGCCCCAATCAAAAGACAAAGGTATCAGATTGGATAAAAGAACAAGATCCATCGATATGCTACCTGCAAGAGACTCATTTTAGACCCAAGACACCTCAGGTTGAAAGTGAGGGGGTGGAAAACCATTTACCATGCTAAT
Source organism: Zalophus californianus (assembly GCF_009762305.2). Taxonomy (NCBI): domain Eukaryota; kingdom Metazoa; phylum Chordata; class Mammalia; order Carnivora; family Otariidae; genus Zalophus; species Zalophus californianus. The sequence goes on from NC_045603.1 coordinate 80,156,052, forward strand.
GGACATCAAAAGAAAGCTGGCAATCCTTATATCAGACAAATTAGATTTTAAACCAAAGTCTATAATAAGAGATGAGGAAGGACACTATATCAAACTTAAAGGGTCTATCCAACAAGAAGATCTAACAATTGTAAATATCTATGCCCCCAACATGGGAGCAGCCAATTATATAAGCTAGTTAATAACAAAATCAAAGAAACACATCAACAACAATACAATAATAGTAGGGGACTTTAACACCCCCTCACTGAAATGGACAGATCATCTAAGGAAAAGATCAACAAGGAAATAAAGACTTTAAATGACACACTGGACCAAATGGACTTCACAGATATATTCAGAACATTCCATCCCAAAGCAACGGAATACACATTCTTCTCTAGTGCCCATGGAACATTCTCCAGAATAGATCGCATCCTAGGTCACAGATCAGGTCTCAACCAGTACCAAAAGATTGGGATTATTCCCTGCATGTTTTCAGACCACAGTGCTTTGAAACTAGAACTCAATCATGAGGAAAGTCAAAAGAACTCAAATATATGGAGGCTAAAGAGCATCCTACTAAAGAATGAATGGGTCAACCAGGAAATTAAAGAAGAATTAAAAAAATTCATGGAAACCAGTGAAAATGAAAACACAACTGTTCAAAATCTTTGGGATGCAGCAATGGTGGTCCTAAGAGAAAAGTATATAGCAATACATGCCTTTCTCAAGAAACAAGAAAGGTCTCAAATACACAAGCTAACCCTACACCTAAAGGAGCTAGAGAAAAAACAGCAAATAAAGCCTAGCCCAGCAAGAGAAGAGAAATAGTAAGGGTAGAGCAGAAATCAATGAAATAGAAACCAAAAGAACAATAGAACAGATCAACGAAACTAGCAGCTGGTTCTTTGAAAGAATTAACAAGATTGATAAAGCCCTGGCCAGACTTATCAAAAAGAAAAGAGAAATGACCCAAATCAATAAAATCATGAATGAAAGAGGAGAGATCACAATCAACACCAAAGAAATACAAACAATTAAAAGAACATATGAGCAACTCTATGCCAGCAAATTAGATAACCTGGAAGAAATGGGTGCATTCCTAGAGATTTATCAACTACCAAAACTGAACCAGGAAGAAATAGAAAACCTGACCAGACCTATAACCACTAAGGAAATTGAAGCAGTCATCAAAAATCTCTCAACAAACAAAAGCCCAGGGCCAGATGGCTTCCCAGGGGAATTCTACCAAACATTTCAAGAAGAATTAATACCTATCCTTCTGAAACTGTTCCAGAAAATAGAAATGGAAGGAAAACTTCCAAACTCATTTTATGAGGCCAGCATTACCCTGATCCCAAAATTAGAGAAAGACCCCATCAAAAAGGAGAATTACAGACCAATAACCTTGATGAACATGGATGCAGAAATTCTTACCAGAATAATAGCCAATAGGATCCAACAGTACATTAAAAGGATTATTCACCACAACCAAGTGGGATTTATCCCTGGGCTGCAAGGTTGGTTCAACATCTGCAAATCAATCAACGTGATATAATACATTAATAAAAGAAAGAACAAGAACCATATGATCCTCTCAATAGATGCAGAAAAAGCATTTGACAAAGTACAGCATCCTTTCTTGATTAAAACTCTCCAGAGTATAGGGATAGAGGGTATATACCTCAATATCATGAAAACCATCTATGAAAAACCCACAGCGAATATCATTCTCAATGGAGAAAAACTGAGAGCTTTCCCCCTAAGGTCAGGAACGCGGCAGGGATGTCCACTCTTACCATTGCTATTCAACATAGTATTAGAAGTCCGAGCCACAGCAATCAGACAACAAAAAGAAAGAAAAGGAATCTGAATCGGCAAAGAAGTCAAACTCTTACTGTTTGCAGATGATGTGATACTTTATGTGGAAAACCCAAAAGACTCCACCCCAAAACTGCTAGCACTCATACAGGATTTCAGTAAAGTGGCAGGATATAAAATCAATGCACAGAAATCAGTGGCATTTCTATGCACCAACAACAAGACAGAAGAAAGAGAAATTAAGGAGTCGATCCCAGTTACAATTGCATCCCAAACCATAAGATACCTAGGAATAAATCTAACCAAAGAGGCAAAGAATCTGTACTGAGAAAACTAGGAAATACTCATGAAAGAAATTGAGGAAGACACAAAGAAATGGAAAAACGTTCCATGCTCATGGATTGGAAGAATAAATATTGTGAAGATGTGAATGCTACCTAGAGCAATCTACACATTTAATGCAATCCCTATCAAAATACCATCCACTTTTTTCAAAGAAATGGAACAAATAATCCTAAAGTTGTATGGAACCTGAAAAGACTCCGAATAGCCAGAGGAATTTTGGAAAAGAAAAGCAAAACTGGTGGGACACAATTCTGGACTTCAAGCTCTATTACAAAGCTGTAATCATCAGGACAGTATGGTCCTGGCACAAAAACAGAAACATAGATCAATGGAACAGAATAGAGAGCCTAGAAATGGACCCTCAACTCTATGGTCAACTAATCTTTGACAAAGCAGGGAAGAATGTCCAATGGAAAAAAGACAGTCTCTTCAACAAATGGTGTTGGGAAAATTGGACAGCCACATGCAGAAGAATGAAACTGGACCATTTCCTTACACCACACACAAAAATAGACTCCAAAAATGATTGAAAGACCTAAACGTGAGACAGGAGCCCATCAAAATCCTAGAGGAGAACACAGGCAGTAACCTCTTCGACCTCAGCCACAGCATTCTTCCTAGAAACATCGCCAAAGGCAAGGGAAGCCAGGGCAAAAATGAACTATTGGGACTTCATCAAGATAAAAAGCTTTTGCACAGCAAAAGAAACAGTCAACAAAACCAAAAGACAACCGACAGAATGGGAGAAAATATTTGCAAATGACATATCAGATAAAGGGCTAGTATCCAAAATCTATAAAGAACTTATCAAACTCAACACGCAAAGAATAAATAATCCAATCAAGAAATGAGCAGAAGACATGAACAGACATTTTTGCAAAAAAGACATCCAGATGGCCATCAGACACATGAAAAAGCGCTCCCCATTGCTCGGCATCAGGGAAATCCAAATCAAAACCTCAATGAGATTCCACTTCACACCAGTCAGAATGGCTAAAATTAATAAGCCATGAAACAGCAGATGTTGGCGAGGATGCAGAGAAAGGGGAACCCTCCTACACTGTTGGTGGGAATGCAATGTGGTGCAGCCACTCTGGAAAACAGTATGGAGGTTCCTCAAAAAGTTGAAAGTAGAGCTACCGTACAACCCAGGAATTGCACTATAGGTATTTACTGCAAAGATACAATGTAGTGATCTGAAGGGGTACTTGTACCCCAATGTTTATAGCAGCAATGTCCACAATAGCCAAACTATGGAAAGAGCCAAGATGTGTTCATCAGCAGATGAATGGATAAAGATGTGGTACACACACACACACACACACACACACACACACACACACACACACACACACACACACACACACACACACACACAATGGAATATTATGCAGCCATTAAAAAAAACAACCCTGAAATCTTGCCATTTGCAATGACGTGGGTAGAACTAGAGGGTATTATGCTAAGCATAATAATTCAATCAGAGAAAGACATGTATCATATGATCTTACTGATATGAGGAATTCTCAATGTCAGGAAACAAACTGAGGGTTGCTGGAGTTGTGGGGGGTGGTAGGGATGGGGTGGCTGGGTGATAGACATTGGGGAGGGAATGTGCTATGGTGAGCACTGTGAATTGTGTAAGACTGATGAATCACAGACCTGTACCTCTGAAACAAATAATACATTATATGTTTAAAAAAAAAGAAAAGAAGATAGTAGGAAGGGAAAAATGAAGGGGGGTGGAAATCGGAGGGGGAGACGAATGAGAGACTATGGACTCTGGAAAACAAACTGAGGGTTCTAGAGGGGATGGGGGTGGGGGGATGGGTTACCCCGGTGATGGGTATTAAAGGGGGCATGTACTGCATGGAGCACTGGGTGTTATACTCAAACAATGAATCATGGAATACTACATCAAAAACTAATGATGTAATGTATGGTGATTAACATAACATAAAATTAAATTAAAAAAATTTAAAAATCAGTGATCAAAGCCTACCATATTATGATAAGTAATATTTTTCACTCTATAACCATTAGAGACAAAGATGTAGTGTGATGATATTGAGAGTTTTCTAATTTCCTAACTATTAACGTCTAATGGATCTTCCTTCACATGTGTCTTGCTTTATTCTCTTCTTCAGGTTCATACTCAGTTGCCATGATTTCTTGTATTCACGTTGACATTTTCTTGGATTCCTTTCTGTCTTTTTTTTTCTTTTCTGTGATTTTCATTGTGGGTTTACAGAAAAAATTCTGAGATTTACATGTTCTGAAACGTTTTTATTCAGGTATCACTTGTGATTTTCAGTTTAGATGGGTATAAACTACTAATTTCAAAATTTGTTGTCCATTAGTTCTTAAACATATTATTCTATGGATTCTAGCATACAGTATTGATGGTGAGAAGTTTGGTGCCTGTCTCTTTTTTGTAGGAATCCTCTTTTTTCTCTTGGCTTATGGCATTTCTATTAGTTTTGTAGGGCAACCATAACAAATTTCCTGAACTAGGTGGCTTACAATAATAGAAACTTTCCACTTCACAATTTTGGAGGCTAGAAGTCTGTAATCAAGGTGTCAGTGGCCCCATACTCTCTGAGACCCCATGCCTTTGTCTTCACTTCCAGTGTTTGCTGGCAGTCCTTGGCATTCCTTGACTTGAAGCTGTGTAAATCCTATCTCTGCCTTGATCTTCACATGGTGTTCTTCCCTCTGTGTGTGTCTCTGCTTCCCTCACCCCTTTCTTATAAGGACACCAGTTGTATTGGATAAGGGCCCACCCTAATTTAGTATGACCTCATCTTAACTTGAATACATTTGCAAAAACCCTATTTCCAAATAAGGTCACATTCACAGGTATCTATTATTTAGACTTGAACATATGTTTTTGGTGGCACGATTCAACCCATGATAGCATTGTCTGTTTTTACCAGAATATGGTCTATATGCTTATTTAATCCCGTTTTATACACAGTGGGTCCTTTCAGTTTGAAGACATACATCTTTCTTCAGATCAAGTAAATTGTTGTTTATTATTTTCTTAATAATTTCTTCCCTTCCATTGTCTCTGATCTTTCTTTCTGAAACTTATGTATTTTAGATATTTGACTTCCTGGATGACTCTTTCTCTTTCACATTCTCTCTCTTTTATTCTCCTTTTTGATCTTTTATGCTTTATGTTCTAGAAGATTCTTTGACTTTCCCAGATTATCAACTTGGCCTTTATTCTTATCCTTTTCTTTTTCAGCCATTTTGAAATGTTTATTTGTGCAATTATATTTTAATTTCCAAAATTCTTTCTTTTTCTGATTTTGGGGGAGTTTGAGGGGAGTAGTATATACCCACATTTTCTGAGGATAATAATCAGATTATTTAAATATTTTCTGTTCTTCCTTGAATCATTTCTGTTTTCACTGGGGCCCCTTAATCTTAATGCTCTTAGTTTCCCCTATGATTCTTGGTGGTGTGTTCATGGTTATAAAGGTCTGTAATGACTGCATTGGATCCACAGCAGTTTTGAGGGTCTGTTTCTCTACTAGCATTCTTGTATAAATGACAGATCTGACCCAGAGTTCTGGGTGAGGGGCAGAATAAATGATATACAGGCTTTCCTTGTGTGTGTCTGTGTGTGTGTGTGTGTGTGTGTGTGTGTGTGTGTGTGTGTGTGAAGCAGAAGACCAGCTGAGAATACTAACAAGTGTTAAAATAGGAGAGCTTTGCTCCGGGGTTAGAGTCTTGTATATTTTTTCTTTCTGCTGGAGCTGCTTCTTCTCTCTTCCCTCTTCTACTTCTTATTTGATGAAGATCTCTGGAGTTACTTCAAGCTCTATTCTGTTTCTCTGTCAAGTCCTGACACCTTCATTTGGCATTCTCTCCAGGTAGGTATTTCACTTCCATGAGAGTTCCTTTCTATAGTTCCCTAACTTTATCCTCTGGATAAAAACTGCTGTTGCTAACTGCTCTGTTTATGCTAGTCAGAGAGGGGAGGACCTTAACTTCCCAGCTATGCACATGCTGTTCTTTAATGAGTTGCCCAGATAATTCCCCTACCTCCCATTACCACTCTTGGGGTTGGTTGACTCTCTTCTGAGGAAGACCTGTTCTAACTCTTATCTCTTAGATAAGAGCAATGTCTCTCCTCTTCCTTCTCTGATGGGCTAATCCTGTCTTCTTTCTGCTTTCAAAAATGCCTCAACGTTTTTGTTTTCCTTGCGGCAAGCATTCTCATTTTTTCAGTACTATGATATAAGTCGGATAAAATATACATTTCAGTGAATTTGGGGAAGAAGGACATGTACAATGTGCCCTCTTCAAATACAGATATCTTATACTATTCAAGTTTTTATTTCTTCTTTCAGCTGTTTCACTACCTGAAATTTTGTGTGTGCACATGTGTGTGCATACACACATACACATCAATTATACTAATTAACAGACAGGCAGGATTTTAGCATGTGTTTTCTGTCTGCTTTCTTATTTTTCTTGGCAGCTGGGAAAACACAAATTCACATGGCTGTTTTGCATTATTTTCTATATTGATGCTGTATGAAGTGAATTTCAAGCATTAATCATCAAGAATCAAATAAGGTCTTGAATATTTAATGAGCTCACTTTAATAATTGGTCTTAAGAATTGAAATGCTTTCAGGTTAAAAGCTTTTGTAGTTATAGAAAACAATGGCAGAGTTTAAAGATTTGATTTTTTTCTGTTTTATTGAGATATAAGTGACATATAACATTGTATTAACTTAAGGTGTACAACATAATGACTTGATATATGCATATGTAGCAAAATGATTACCACAATAAATTTAGTTAACATCCATCACCTCACATAGTTACAATTTTTTTCTTGTGGTAAGAACTTTTAATATATATTCTCTTAGCAAATTTCAAATAGATGATACAGTATTGTTAAGTATAGTCACCATACTGGTCATTACATCACAGAAGTTATGTTTTTTCTTTTTTATTTGTTCTGTTTATAAGATTATTTCAATGATGTGTAAGAAGCTGTAGTCATAGTAAGAGAAAAATATTTTAATTCTTTCTTTTTCAGCAAAGAATCGTGGGATTGCCATTCCGGTGGATTTGGACAGCCAAGTTAATACCCTTTTCCTGAAGAGCCATTCCAGTATGGTGCAGAGAGCAGCCATGGGCTGGAGACTATCTGCTCGCTCTGGACCACGCTTCAAGGAGGCTCTTGGAGGGCCTGCTTGGGATTATAGAAATATTATTGAAAAGTTACAGGTACAATGAGTATGCAATGGCTTACCATTTTCTAAATTATAATTTTTAATATATGTAGTAACACAAATAGAATATGGTTAAAAACATCAAGTTCTAGTTGGGGACCAGGCTTTACTTTACAATTCCCTACCAATATTACTCTTTTTAAAAGCATGGCTTCCAGGTAAAAGTTGTTATTTTTAGTGAGTATGTATTATCTAATACGTACTGGGTCTTAATATCAAATGGGTCTTAATATCAAAATAATACTCAATAAAACTTGGAAAAATAAGTTACCATAAATTCTCATGTAATAAATTAAATATTCATAACCTTGCTTCAGTTTATCTCTTAGTATTCTCTTATACTCTTTTGGTGAAAATGGTGTAAGCACCATTATTTGCATAGTATCCCAATCCTGAGTTTGGCCTGGATTCTGGGACATCAAGTATGGAGAGGCATTGTATTTGTTTGCTCAGGCTGCCATCACAAAATACCACAGACTAGGTGGTTTAACCAACAGCAAATTATTTTATCACAGTTCTGGAGATAGAAGCCCAAGATCCCTCTCCTTGGCTTGCAGGTGGCTACCTTGTCACTGTGTCCTCATATGGTCCTTCCTCTGTACACATATGTGTCTGTATCCTTATTGCCTCTTCTTATAAGGACACCAGTCATGTTGGATGAGAGCTGACCATATGAATTCATTTTACCTTAATTATCTCTTTAAAGGCCCTATCTACAATTATAGTCACACTCTGAAGTACTTTAACATATGAGTTTTGTTAGGGAGACACAATTCAACCCATAACAGAAATCTTCCCACCCACATAATTGTGGATGATTTCATGGAGTGAATTAGGGTATGGTTTGAGGAAATTGTTTGGCTTGGAGAATAGTCAAAACATGAACTGGAATAAATATTGCAAGAGGTTACATGTAGAATAATTGGTGGAGGTTCAGAATTTTAATAGCTGAGTGTTATATGTGATTAAAAAGACAAGTTAGATTCAGTATGAAAAACTTGAAGGTTATAAGTCATTGAAAATTTGGGTGAAAATATCATTATAAGTTATTAAACATTTATTGGTTTGCAGGAAAGAGTTATCAGGAAGAGACTAGAAGAGAACAGACTAGTTAAGAATCACTAAATATCTGGGGTACATCGGTGGCTCAGTTAAACGTCTGATCTCTGATTTCCACTCAAGTCATGATCTCAGAGTTTTGAGACTGAGCCCTGTGCTGGGTGTGGAGCCTGCTTAAGATGCTCTCTCCCTCTGCCCCTCCCCACCTTTTCTCTCTAAAAAAAAAAAAGAAGAAGAAGAAGAAAAGAATCACTAAATATCTCAACCAGGTGGCAGTATGAATGAATTGAAGAAACAGGGCTTATATCAATAATGAAGGCAGGGTCCACAGACCTGCCTTGGGTGGAGAGAGGGAGAGAGGGGTGTTTAAGAGGCACTGATGATTGGAGACTAGGTGCTATTATTAAGATGTTTTATTGTAGGAGAGAAGGAGGGACTACAGTAGAAGGAGGTTGGCCATGGTCATTGCTAATATGTGGAATCACATTAACAGGCTATTAAATGTATTGGAAGTTGAGTCTATATTTGGAGATATTATTTGGAGCAAGGACAGTGGATGGTGTTGCTAAAAGGGAGAATATAGTGCTGGAAAAACAAAGAACATCTTGTAAGAGGCCAGGAGTGGCAGAATGGCTTAATAAGAGATACAAATGGTAGGGTCAGAAAGAAGAGGAGTCAGATTTATGAGAGCAAAAAGAGTAGAACATTTCAGAGGAGAGATGGATAGAAGTGTTAGCCAGCATATAGAGGGGAAATGCATTGTTACACTTATTAAATAAATACATATTTAGTAAAAAACTCAATGCCAGCTACTGTGTGCTAGAGATAGAGCCGTGAGCCCTGTGCTCTCATGGAACATACATTCTTACCCATTAGATGAATGATATAATGTTAGGTAATTAAAACTACTGTGAATAAAATAAAGCACGGTAACAACATGGTGAAGACATACTGGGAGAATGATCTTATAGTAGGGAACTCTTCTCTGTTGAGGTGACATTTGAGTTGAGACCTGAATAAGGGAGAGGAATAATCTATTCAAAGATTTGAGGACAGAGATTTTTATTAGGAGGGAATAGTAAATGCCAAGGTACTTAGGCAGGAATGAAGCTGGTGGGTTTGAGGAGCCAAGAGAAACCCATTGGGGTAGGAGTATAGTGAGCAAAGGAGGAGAGGATTATGAAAGTAGGAGCCAGATCATGTAGAGACTTGCATGGTAAGGCATTTGGATTTTATTCTAAGTGAGATGGCAACTCTTTGGAGATTTTCAGGAGAGGACAATCATGACTTGGTTTGCTTTTTTAAAGGTCACTGGATTTTGAGTGATGAGTGGGTTATAGGGTCCAGACATAGAAGCAGTGACTCTTTTGCATTAATTCAGGCAAAAGATGATGGCAGCTTGGCTTATGGGGGTAGCAATTGTAATGAAGAGAAGGAGATGAATTTTGGATATATTTGGTTGTAGGGCCAACAGGACTTGGTAGATGGGTGGATGAGTTGTGGGGGGTTGGAAAGAAGAATAGAGGATATGATATGATTGAATCATTTGCTAAGATAGGAAAGAATGGAGAATTTGTAATTAGGAATTCTGCATGTGGGATTTTAAGTTTGAGATGCCTATTTAGGTATCCATGTGAGTATGTCAAATAGGCAGTTGGACATATGAGTCCAGAGTGGTTTGGAAAGATGTCCATGCAGGAAATATAAATGTGGATTGTTCCAGCATATATATAATATTAAAACCATGGACTTGAATTAGATTTCTCACAAAAAAGGACCAGGAGCTACTGGGAGTTGGCAAAGGAATGGTCAGGACATAGGTGGAAAATAGAGAAAGTGTGATGTTACAAAAGCCAAGAGCAGAGCAGGAAGGGTTTGATAGAATAGAAACAAGTGTGTAAAATGCTTAGCAGTGGTTGGGTAAGATGAAAGCAGCAAAGTAACCACTGGATTTGTTAATAGGGTGATGATTGCTACTAACTGTTACTCAACAGTAATGATTACAAACATTTATTGAGGAATAGTAAGTGGCCAGTATGTGTTAGAGGCTGTCCTGTGTACTTACCTTTAATCCTCACAGCAAACCCATGTGAGTGTATCATTATCCTGACTTTTCACATGGGGAAATAACAAGTTAGAGAGATTACATAATTGGCCTGTGATCAAAATAAAAGCTGAAGACAGAATTCACATAATAGGAGCCTGAACATAATTTGTTTAGTAAATGAAATGAAGATAGGTAATCTGAAAAAAAGGTACATTTTATTAAATATGGTCATAAATTTGATAAGCATATTCTCTTCCCACATTATAGAATATCTAGTTTCCAGTTTGCATTATTGCCTTCCTGGTAGTCTCTTTTAACTGTCATCAGAAATTTCTCAACTTATTAGAATAGTTGAAGTAGAAATGATCACTTTTGCTGAAAAGGGAAGATAGAGTTAAACAAGAGTTAACTCTGAAATCTAGCCATAAGAAATCAAGAGAGGTAGTGGTACCCCATCTGTGTTGCTGTAGCTGAAAGTAATGATAAGCAATTGGCAATCAGTTTTCTGCTGAACAAAATATGTCATAGGTATGGATGAATAAAATATTGCTTTAAGTGAGAAGATTTTTTTTGGTCTTTTAACATAGTTATTTTAAAAACAAAAAGGGGATGCTTTAGTCATTAAAGAATGTTCAGTAAATTGTCATTGCCCACAGACCATTCTAGAAACATGTCAGTGAGAATGCTTTCAGCTATAATTAACACAATTTTAATGAAAAGTGGCTTAAACAATTAAAAACATGTCATTTCACATAGCAAGGAATCTGGAGTTGGGGCTCTTCTCGAATTGGTTAATTTAGTAGCTCAAGAGAGCAGGGCTCTAACACTGTTGGTCTGTTGGCTTTCAGCCTAAGGCTGGTCTCCAAAAGTCATATGGCGGCTGCCTCCCATTTTGGGTTCACACACTTAAACTGTCTTGAGAGCCATAGGTAGTTTCAAAAGAGTCCGCCCCTGCATCCCCTAACACACACCACTGCCTGCTCAGTTAATGTCACCCAATGTCCTATTAGCTAGGACGGTGTCACATAATCATGTCTAGACTAATCACTGGCAGGGGACCTGGAATGACCATGACTGGTTTAAACTAATCAACCATGACCCCAACTTGAAGGGGCTTATACCCTGAGGATGTTGCTGCCTAATTGAGAAACAACATGGGGATCCTATTAGTAAGGAGAAGGGTAGGTGACCAGTAATGTCTATCAAAAAGATGTAATTTGAAAGAGTATTAAATGTCCTTGAACCCTTGTGAAGTGCTAATACTCCTTCAAAGAATATATCAAGGAATTTCTCCAGTGGAAGATACGGTTAGTTCCAGATGATCAGAAATACATATGGAATCTTTAAGCTGTTCCTCAAGCATACCCCAATTTATTCTGATTTGCTGAATACCAATCGTGTCTCCATTAAAATCCTAGATACTGCAGGGCTTGTAACAGTGGCTTTATTCACTTTTCATCTTGTATAAATATCCTTAGAAATCATATAGCTACCCACCCCTCTCTTACCTTAAAAATGAAAAAGGTGACCCAAGCAATATTCATACAGATAACCAGACTGTACTTTAAGCACAGACCTTTGATGCCACGGGAAGGTAGGGTACATCTCTGAAATTTCCACGTCTTATTTCTGGTTAGTATTCTTAGACTTGTGCAATCTTCAAATGATGAAATCTGACTTAGGTCTTCATGTCGGTTCCCTTGTGCTTTATTCCTTAGGACGTAGTGGCCTCGTTGGAACAACAGTTCAGCCCGATGATGCAGGCTGAATTCTCAGTGTTGGTTGATGTGTTGTACAGTCCGGAACTACTGTTCCCCGAGGGGAGTGATGCAAGAATAAGATGTGGTGCTTTCATGTCCAAGTAAGTGGGTACAATCTGAGATTCTGCTAGTGTTACCAAGCCAAGATGGCCTCTAATACATTTCTGCTTTTTACTCTGCTGGTACATGACAGTCCACAGAATATGTGAAAGATCAAAAATCCATGTTAAAATACACTTTCAAAATCATTAATTTGAGTCAATTGAAATTTTATTTGGGTGAAGGTCAAGTTATATTTTCCTAAAGTTTACTGAAAATAAAACGTCATTATTGGGCACGAAGTATCACATGAAATAAGTTCTCATTCCTCTCTATTCCTCTCTAATCCCATGCACACTATGTGGTGTGACCTTCAAAAAGATTCTTGTTTAAAGTCACTTATTTTCATTAACATAACAGAAAGAAGGGGAAACTAGCATTTATTGAGGTCTTGCTGTGTGTGTTTTTGTCCTCCATGTGCTTACCTCTTGAATCTATCTGCACTAACACTCTGTGAGATTGAGGACTCAGCCTCATTTTAGTGGTGGGAAGGCTGAGGCATGCTTTAGATACGGCGTCTCCTTGGTCATCCTCATCTGCAGCCTCTCATCTACTTATTTCCCTCAGAAGATCTGCAAGTTGTGAGAGAAAGTGTAACTAGCTCCAGAAGAAAAGAGACATGTCTTGATGTGAGGGCACTCATTGAGTGATTCATTCAAGATGGCCAGTCAGAGGTACTTGCTAACCCCCTTGACCATATCTATCACAGCTAATTCCTGCCTGGTTGAGGATATTGCTAAAACCCCCTCCAGTGACTGTGATGCACTTGAGGCAAAAATGGAAGGACTGGGGGACACAAGAAGTGTGTTCCTTCCTTTTACCAGTTAAAGCTGGGATTTGTGGAGAGAAAACAAGATATGGGATGAGAAGAACTGACTGCAGGAATCATTTTGAAGAATAGGCAGGGTTTCTGTATTATAGCCAGAATCACAGATTCTTGGCTCTAGACCCACTGTGGCCTCTGGGGACTAGGAAGAATGTGTTCGTCCGGACACTTGCCAGTCTTCTGATAAGAATTTTTTAAGTGAAGAGGTCCAGTGTATCTGCAAAACTGATAACCATGGAAGCCATTAGAAAAAAAAATTAAGTAGAGGTATTCACTAGTAATAGGGCCTTTGAGAAATATCCTTTACCTCCTGTGAATGTATATCAATGCATAGAATGTGAATTAAAAAGCGGGTAGTAATCGAGACTTGTAAGTCCAGGAAATTAGTATGATACTATAGATATGTCCCAGAGACTTGATAGTCTAGGACAGGGGCTGGCAAACCCCGGCCTTCAGGGTAAATTGGTCCTTTTGGTGATTTTTGCAAATAAAGTTTTTTTTTTTTTTTAAAGATTTTATTTATTTATTCATGAGAGACAGAGAGAGAGAGAGAGAGAGAAGCAGAGGGAGAAGCAGGCTCCCCGCTGAGCAGGGAGCCCGATGCGGGACTCGATCCCAGGACCCTGGGATCGTGACCTGAGCCGAAGGCAGACGCTTAACCATCTGAGCCACCCAGGCGCCCGCAAATAAAGTTTTATTGAAACACAGCTACACACTTTGATTCACATGTTGTCTGTGGCTATTATAGTATTGTCATCTAGTTGCCACAGAGATTTTGCGGCCCACAAAGCCCAAAATATTTATTCTTTGGCTCTTTAGAAAAAAAGTTTGCTGCCTCAGGGTCAAGAATTAGGCTGTCAAAAGCTTCACATAGCTTTTTAAGTTAAAATTTAAATTAATAAAAATATATAAAGAAAATATTCAGTTCCTGTCACATTTGCCACATTTTAAGTGCTTAATAGCCGTATGTGGCTAGTGGCCAACAAATTTGATAGCACAGATAGAGAACGTCTCAATTATTGTAGAAAAAGTTATGTTGGATGGCACCAGTCGAGAACTTAAAGATGTAGGTCTATGTAAAGATGACATAGAGTAACTCACAATGCCAAGAAAATATTGGCCTGAGCTGAACATGTGCTAAAAGCAAATCTGTTGCAACACCAGGTACCTAAAAGGAGAGAAACAGAGCAATAGAATAGCGGGAACATATTACAGATACTACACTCAGATGGAAAAAAAGATGTCACATACTTTTATGGTTAGAGAAGAGATTTTTGTGCTATTATGACTGTAGTATGGCCAGTGACTCAAGAATGTCTGTTTTCTGCTCTAGTGCTTTTCCTACTCCTTCCCCAACTCTGTGAAGAACCAAGGGTTTTATTTGCAGGGATGTCTAATAAAGTTAGAATCCAACTTTATTAATAGCTATGCAAGGGGCCCTGTAGTACTGTGCAGAGCTCTCTGGTAAAGCTAAGCTGGAGAAGAGAGCTTAAGTCCAAGGCCTTCGTGGGGCCTCCGACTTCCTCAAATGAATTTAATTCTTGGAACTTGTTGACTCAGATGGGTCTGCTGGAGAATGTGAGGGGTAGATCCCAGGAAAGATCCCAAATTCCCATATCTACTTTGTCACATAAATTGAGAGAGAAGAGAATAAAGAGAGAATGAGTCAATGTGGGTGTTAACCTTTAAGGTGTCTGGTTACAGTCTATTCAAATTAACACTTAGTCCTCCCTTATGAAGGATAATCTCATAGTTTATCAAACCGTGGCATGTGATTCATTTATGGGTTTAAAAATTAATTTAGGGAGCAGAGGCAACCATTAAAAATGAATTAAAAAATATAAAATATCAGAGTGCATCTCACATATAACATTTCTGATTTGTCATTACTTACCCAGTCCTGGCTATTTAATTTCTATATTGCTTCTTGTAGATTACCCCATCACATGCCCTGTGCATGTGTGCCCTTGTTCTTACTCTTCCATGTCATCTTTCACATGTAGGCAGGGTCATTCAGGTCCTTTAAAACAGAGGTCCCCTGTTTTCTATAGAGTACATTCCAGACTCTTTAGCGTAATATTGCCAGTTCCTTCTTTTCAGATTGCATCTCTTATCCTCTCTTCTTTTATGTCTTCATGTGTCAGCTGGAGATGGAGTATTTATCATTTCCTGGACAGGAAGGTCAGCTTTCTGCCCCTGCCCTTTGTTCATATCGTTCCCTTTGGAAGGATGCCTTCTTTCTCCACCTTTTCCTGCCAGGTGAAATCTTCATCATTAAAAGTTATCTCTTCACTGGAACCTTTTATCAGCCCTAGGAAACTTCCCTAAAGAATGTAGTAGTTTCTTTGTCTAGTTTATGGCATTTGCCATTACCTGTGTTGAAACACTTACCATATCACACAAGAGGTGGCTGAGTGGGGACTCTCTTCACAGTAACTCTGAGACTCAAGCGATTAGTAAATGGGTCACCACAGAATGGTGCTTCACAATCTTGGCTTTGTGGTCAGATGGACATGCGTCTATTTCCAGATCCCACCACTTAATGATTGTGTCACTACAGGCCAGTTGCTTTATCTCTCTGGACATCTGTTTGCTCATGAGCCAGATAATAGAACCTGTGGCATTGGCTTGTGGTGAAGATGAATTGAGAGAATCCGTGGGAAGTGCTAGTACTTCACCTTGACACCTGAAAAGCACTGACTAGTCATTTTCTAGTGAAACCTCACTTTTCCTGAGGGTTATGTCCCATGGTACTCCTCTTATGTCACTGAAATGGGGCCATTCCATTATGTTTGACATCATTCTGTTTTTCTAGGGAGACATGTCTCCCAGGGTCATTGTGAGAACTAGCTTTTTCAGAGTTATATATGATAAGCTATGCATTCTGATTATAAACATTTTACTTGATTTTGAGTTCTTGAGGATGGTATATAACTATGATCCTCAAACTTTTCTCCTGACAGAATACCAGTGCAAAGGTTACCACTATAAAATTAGAATTTTTGCCCACATTATAGTAAAAACAGTACATGGATAGACTGTCTTGATGTTACTTTGTTGTTGTGGTTTTTTGCTTCTAATCACAAAACTGCCTGTTTCTACCAAGCCCTAATAGTGAAAAATAGCACATTATTATTATTAACAGAAATTGGAAAACAACCCATTATGCTAAGGTTGCAGTGTTGTATACTGCTACTGAACCTATATAATTAAGGTAATATAGTCTATAGAAAATAATATAGTATAACATAATATAATAAAATGTAATATGCTGCAAATATTCCCATTTCTCTACTAGTAAAGTTGGTTTAGTTCATATGATGGGATTAAAGATAATCAGTGTCTCGTTGTCTTTTAGAGTATTGTGTCCCACTAAAAGTATGCTACTTGAATAAATTTAGAAGCACTGAGATATACTGCCTGTAAAGCAAAGGATGTTTTATAATACAAAGTCTGTGAGCTGAAGTGTAATTTTAAAAGTTTTGAAAATAGGTATCATGTTTACTTCATATTCTCAAATAATAATGTGACTCTTTCCCCTCTAGTATATGATGTTAGTATACAGCCTGAAGAGAAAGCGCTGTTGTATTTAAGACTTAATATTCTGCTTTAAGGTTGATTAATCATACAAAGAAACTCATGGAGAAAGAAGAAAAGCTGTGCATTAAAATTCTTCAGACTTTACGAGAAATGCTAGAGAAGAAAGACAGCTTTGTGGAAGAGGTATATATTTTTAATTTTTAGTATTTGAAAATAAAGTAGAATTTCTAGTATACCATAATCAATGAAATACGTGGGCTATGAGATGATTGCTTATATTACATTCTGATGGCATGTGTACTTACATGAATTAGATAATTTGTTTGTATGGTATTCATCTTTCATGTCTACTTTGAATTGAGAAAAAACTAAGATTAGAATGGCCCAAGTATTTGGCTCATTTGTTTTATTATATTTTATCTTCAATATGTGTATTTTTCTCATATAGACCAAATGATTTTTTTTTTACAATGAACAACTGAGATTCATTATTAAAATTCTGTATAAAGTTCTGCTGCATATTAAAATGGTCTATGCGTTTGGGCATATGTTGATCTTTTATTGTAAATATATGTCCCTTTTGTTTTCTATAATATTATGCCATGTATTATAAAATAATATTTTTTGTAAGTGGAATGGTAAGTTTCTATTCTTACCTATATTAATTTAAGTATTGAACAAATGATTTTCAGGGAATATAACTTATAGGTAATAATTGTCATTCTGTTATTAAAAATGACAGCTCAGGTGCTCATTAAGATATTGCTAGCAGCATGTCTAATACCCAAGGTGATACACTTAAATATAAAATATAAATCTAGTGAGGTGGGTTTTTGTTTTTTGTTTTTTGTTTTTTTTAGCTAGCTACCTATACTTATATGTTAGATATCAAACAAAATTTGTACCATGTTCCTTAATAACTTTTTGGTCTGATTCTGTAAGTACTAATCATCTGATATGTTTAAAATAGGAAGAATTTTGTTTATTTATTTATGTATATGCTATCTAATTCCAAAAAGATCATAGTGTTAGGGTTTTTTTTTTAATTTAATCTTGTAGAAAAGAAATACAATGGAATCTTGGATATTAATAGAAGGGGTATAACTTCAAACTACTCCATTTGACTCAGATGGTTGCTTTATAATAAAAATGACTTTTGCTTTGCATTAGTTCTCTTCATCATTTAAACTATGTTTGGGAAGCAAATTACAGAAATAAAGGTGGTCAGTGCAATTTTCGCAAATGTTTCTATGACACAATGTTTCTAGGACTCAAGAAAAATGCTTATAAGTCTGAGTATTTGGTATGCTTGTAAAAAATAGTCAATTTCAGACTTTATTGTTTTCTTTCTCTGGTTCTTTAAAATACTGCTATAGATGGTTTGATTTTGATTAAAGTACTAGATCCTAAAGTAGAAAAATGGGGTCAATATAAATTTTGACAGAAGAGTGAGGTTTACAGTAATAGTAACTTGTGCTTAACAGGAGATATGTGAGTTCCGATTTTATGTAACAGATTATTATGGAACTGCTCTAAAGAAAATAAGAAAGAAATAAAGTAAGATTTTACTTTGACTAGTCAAGAGTATTAGAGTGTATCTCCCAAACCACCCTAGAATAAATCTCCTTTCCATTCCCACTGCTATCACTAGTTCAGACTCTCATTATCTCTTGCTAGAAAACTCCAGTAAGTAGTCCACTTCTCTGAGACAGAGCTTGAAAGAAGCCAGAGCTGATGTTTTCCAAAGTGCACGAGGCACCATTCTCATATGATATGAGGGTGAATGGCACCAGCAGAACATAGCCCTAAGGGAAGACTTAAGATGAGAAAGGCTAGTTGGGGTTATTCACTCAGTCACTTAAAACAGATACTATGAACAATATTAAATGCTGGTATTGTGCCTGGGCAATGGGGATAAGGAGAGGAATGACACAGCTTGCCGGGGCCACTGTGAGGTATAATTCACATGCTAGTGGACTCATGGAATATAGTTTGCACAGATCATAAGAGTCTTTCAGAAACTGTCAGGGGCTCTGCACTGCCTTGGTGATCTAGACCCTCCATAATGTCCTCAGTGCTTTTTGCCCCCACCTTTCCTCATCCATTAGCCTCCAAAATCTGTGTTGTTGTGTGCCTGCAATGTGCCTCAGGCTAATCCTGCACCAAACCTTGCTACATTTGGAATCATGTATTGCTAAAATCCAAACAAACCTCCAAAACCCCCAGTGTTATCTTTGTGGAGGAGCTCTAATGGGTAGTACTTATCACTTGTTTCAGCCAGTGGTGATTACTTTCTCAATAGAATTACCAAAATACACTGTGCCCCCTTTTATGATGCTTCAGGCTATTTCTGAGTATTTAGTCCAAGCATTTATAAAGGATGTCATGGAGACCCAGAGACAGTATGTGATTTGCCTGAGGTCACACAGTAAATGCCAGACCAGGACTTTACTTAGCTCAATTATTCATGTCGGGGGCGGGGTTGGGGGAGGCAAAGTGAAATGATTTACCAGTCTGGGTGAAATGACACTGGGTAACAGATTCAGAAACCAGTCAAAGATATTCTACAACTCATTGTGTGCTCTCAGAAAAAAACCCTGATTATCAGTAGCAGGATTATAGGTGTCTGTGTTTTCATGATTATATTAGTTTTCCATTTACCAAAATTTATCTTACAGTTTTGGAGGTCAAAAGCCAAAAAATCAAGGTATTGACAGGGGTATATTCTATCTGGAGACTCTAAGGGAGACTTTCTTTGCCTTTTCTACTTTCTAGAGGCCTCCTTCATTCCTTGGCTTGTGACTTAGTTCTCCATCTTCAAAGCCAGCAGGATAGCATCTTTCAACCCCCCACCCCCACACACTCCATTATCACATCTCTCACTCTGACCCTTCTGCCTCCCTCTTGTAATTACACTTATATTGGACCCACCTTGATAATCCCGTCTGTTTTCCCCATCTCAAGATTCTTCATCACCCCTGCAAAGTCCTTTTGCCTTGCAAGGTCACATATTCACTGGTTCTGGTAGTTAGGGCATAGACATAGTTGGTGTATGCCATCGTTCAGTATATCACAACGATTCCTTTACTGACAAAGATGACATGTAGTATGTAGATGGAGAGTTTACTTGTGGCTGATTAAAATTGCTATGTAGGACAGTTTAAATGTGAATGAATATAACAAAAAAAGTGGAGACACTTGTAATGGCATTAAGTCACAAATGGTACCTAATATCTGGTTGTCTAATAACTGGATTTCTACCATCAACTGGTTTTCTACTGGTTGTGTTCGAAGCATTTCCAAAAGATCTCTCAGAAGTAAATCAAAACAGAGAATTCACACCAGGTAACAGGGTTTTTCCGCACTAGCTATCCTAATACATGTTTCTCCTGCTATCCCAAAGTGGAGTGTTCCTATAAAACCTTCCATAGGCCAAAATGGTATAAAGCAAGTAAGTGATTACCATTAATTTATATGGAAAGTGTTTATGCATTCCTAGACTTAAGATATAACCTGTCTTAGGCTTTTCTGATACCTTGGGACATCTCTTGCTAACAAATGCACAGACTAAATCAAAATAAAGCATGGGTGCTCACAGACCCAGTTCAAAACTCTGGGGGCTTGATGCTGAGATGCTGAGTGTGGTTCCAGGGGAAGGAGCTTGGGGGTGCCACTCGCTGTTTGGGGTGCTCGCTGCCTCCATCATGGCTCTGCGGCAAAACAAATGCTGAACACCATTTTCGCTTTTTGCCTTTTTTTTTTATAAAAGTGAAAATCTTCAGATTTCTTTCAGTGAGCGAAAACAGGTACTCGTGTGGGTCTTCTGTAAAAGCAAAGTGGTGTATCGTGAACTTTTTAAAAAGCGTGGGGATACGTTTCAGACTCCACCTATTTAAATTTAAAACCTTAAAAAATTGCCATTTACATTTATCTTCCTTTGGTCTCTCATATCAGAAGTTGTGTATGTTTGTGTAGCTGGTAAAATAAAAAAAAAATGGAGCAATGAAGCATAAATTTGCTTCATGGTTGAAACAATTTCCAACTTTAAGATCCCAGCTTTCTGATTTTGTTTGCCTTAAGTAAAATCATCATGTAACTACATTCTATCTGGTATTTAGTCAATTGTTTTTTTAAAAACATTTACAATTTATAATACTCTGATGGCAATTCCTAGATGAATTTTACTTAATATTCTTGTTTCATGTTTCTTAGTTTGTGCCGAAAGTTTGAGAGATAAAATGTGGATGGGCAATATCTTGAAGAGTCTCAACAGAATAATATAAGTAGAAGAGAATTTAATTTTCTGTTATGTGTGTCTGTGTGTAAATCATCTAGTCATCATATATGTACTATATGTCATACTGTAAGTTATAGTACTTAATTTTATTGAAGGATAAAACATGAAAGGTGTATGTAGAAAGTCCTGAAAGGGAAAAATTACCAGAGTTTAAAAAAAAATGCTGTGTAAGGATATGTATGTTGACAATTTGGGGAGGGAAAGGGAAAAGAAGGAATGTTTTAAAATGGCTTTGGGGGGGCGCCTGGGTGGCTCAGTTGGTTGAGCATCTGCCTTCGGCTCAGGTCATGATCCCGGGGTCCTGGGATCGAGCCCCGCATCGGGCTCCCTGCTCAGTGGGGAGCATGCTTCTCCCTCTCCCTCTGCCCCTTCCCCCTGCTCATGCATGCTCGCTCTCTCTCTCTCTGAAGTAAGTAAATAAAATCTTAAAAAAAATAAATAAAATGGCTTTAGGGCAGTATGATTTCAAAAGTTCTCAATCCTGAAAGCCATTTAGTCCTCCTCTTGTCTCTGTGACCTATCACAAAAAGGAAATATCTGAAAGGATATGTGTACTGTTGACCAGAGCGGAGTGATCATAGCACCACACCATCGTTTTGTGTATTTAAAGACATTTCAGGTCCAGATCTGAGTAAGGGTTTACCTGAGGTGGTAATGGAGGCGCAAGCTCTGGGGGTTGGTTAGAGGTGGTCTGATGAGCGGGAGCAGGGAACAAGGACTGTGTTCAGAGGATTGGTTTGGTTTTAAGGATTTTTTTCCCCTCTCGTCTTATACTCTTTAGTATACATGTCCAAGAAGATTTATAGAGCATTACAAATCATTCCTCTCATAAAAAGGGAGAACCATATATAAATCATAAATATAGATGTCTATAAGCTCTGATCCTAAATATGTAACATTTGTAGCTTCTGTACTTTAGAACTGGAAAAGATAACTCGTACTGAAAATATTTGCAGATGGCTTGTGGAACTGGTAATTTAAAGGTACTTTCCTTATGCTGTAGTCAAAGAAGTTGACCTGTTTAGAATGCCAATCATAATTTCCCCTGAGAATATGTTGCTATCTATTCATAAGTTACACTGACATACATATGATCTACAGGACAACAGAGATATTTCAGTCAAATTCAATATTCTTAAAATGTTTAGGTTACAATGCTATATATATATATATATATATATCCTTGGAATTAATAGAAACTGCCTCTATAATAGCTATGGAGTGGTTTTATGCACCGATTTTTCTAAAATGGTAACCGCTAGCATTTATCGGGAGCTTACTATATATCAGATACTGTCCCTGATCTATGTATTATCTTATTTTCATCTTCAAGCCCATGTGCGAGGAGGCATTATTACCTCCTTTTTACTAGTGAGGAAGCAGGTATAGAATATAAGGTCACACATCCGACAGGTGGAAGAGAGCTGGTATCCCAGCCCAGACATTTTTGGCTCTTGAACTCACACTCTTAATGAGCATATTAGAGCCAAACAGGATATATGACTTGAAATCATGACCTTTTATTTGCTCAGCTATTCAGCTAACTAAAATGAGAAGCTCTTTGATTTTATTCTTAATGAAATTTGCATACGCATGTGTTGGGAAGCATAAACCATTTATTCAGTGGGTTACTAAGGAAAAGCCTTGAGATTTTAGACCAAGTTAAGAAATTGGGAAGGTTGGGAACAGTATGATGCAATAGTTGTGGGATTTTTCAGGTTTATTGTTATAGACCTATGGATCAGTATCAGAGCTCCCCACATCCCACCTTGTGATCATAGTCTGAGCTGTTGGGACCCTGCATATTAGATTTAAAAGTTCTAAACTATACTTTTTAAGATGACCACCATAGGCAGCCCCTTGCAGAAATGTGGCATTCAACAAACGGCACAGCGTCTAATTGAGAGCTGTGATCTTTACAAATGCCCAAGTGGGGTAGGTGGTATTTACACATTGAACAGTGATGGCAGATAGTGGCTTCTTGACTTAAAAGTCAGTATCTAGAGTGATATGGAATAAAGGTCTTTAAGAAATGATGCCTTTGGTTATTTTTAAGATATCTTCCATCATTTTTTTTTAACTCTAAAATATACTGTCAGCTGAGTTAACAAGAATTTATTCTTTTCCTCGGCAGGGAAAAAAAATCATTGTAACTAACTTTTATTTCTGATTTTGAGGAGCAGCAAAAAAAGAATAAGCCAGAATTATACCAAGGAATTTACCTCCTACATCAAATATGCAGACCTGTCAGTCTCGGCAGTAATCACATTGTTGCAAATTTGTAAATTGTATAAAGCTCCTCGCCTCCTAAGAGTCTGTGCAGAATCATTCACCTTCTATATATACTCATTTCACTTTCTAACAGGCAAATAAACAAATTTAAGTAGAATCGCTCTACAGAGTGCCCAGCAGCCTAAGAATTTGGTAATAACTGTTTTGCTAAGCGAAAATAAATTTCAGTTTTTAGCATCAGCTGCATTTTGTAGGCTATCTTATTAAATACACTTTAGAGGTGAGTGCAGTTTTGTTTTTTTTTTTGCAATGTTCTAATGCTGTTTTAAACTAGGTACAATAAGTGATGTTGCAAATATGTTGTGCTGTCTTAATCATCTGTAAATTGTATTATGTGTTGTGTAAATTTCGGTAACTAAATGTTTAGAAATATGAAAATATGTGATATCTCCTTACAATAAAAGATCTGTTTTAGAAACATAATTTATATACTCTTTAACTTTGGAATCTTTATTTTATATTTTCACCTAGGCAAAAAGACTGTGATCATTAAGGTGGGCATAAAAGCAAAAATTTTTAGAAATTTACTTCTTTCAATTGCTGAGCTGGCTGGTCACTTGTTAAGCCACAAAATTGCTAAATTTACCAGGTTATAGTCATTGTAATCTCATTATTGCAACAATTTACAAAATTCTTAATTACACCTTGCCTTTACTTTTCCATTTAAAAATCTGACATGGTAACATCATTGCTTCAGCGGTTTTTGGGATATGCTGTGATTCTGTAGAGATCAATGACTAAAAAGATCGTGATGAAAGCATCGTCGGTACTCAAAAATTAGCCAACCACTCATTGCCGCTAGTAAGTGTAAAACATTTGGTAGTTAATGATTATGGCTGAAAAATGGTATTGTGATGGGAGAAAAAAGAACAAAAAGAAAAATGCATGAAGATTAATATATTATGAAATTATGATAGTTTCTTCCACCTAAATCTAAGTTAAACTCCTGTTAGGAAGCATTTCATGATTATTTTCTTTTAACTTCATGTTATTTTAGTTTGTAACCCTTTCAGCACTTATAAAATCATATCTGTCTTATTAGCATAGACATTTTAATATCATGCCTATGAAGAGTTTCTTTGCTCTATGTTGTTATTTTAAATAAATTAGAAACTCCTCAATTGGTCTGATGCATAAGGTGAAGAAATGTCCAGAAGGCCTTTCAATGCTGAGATTCCTTGAAGGTATAGTTCTGCATTTCTCTTCAGTCCCACTCCATTCTCCATAAAGTGTTGTACCTAGTGAGGGCAGAGACTGGTGATCCTAGTCACTGGGGTATTCCCATTGTCTAGCATTGTTCCCTGCACATAGTCATTGTTCAGTAAGTGTTTGTGGACTGACTTATTCACACATGGTAGAAATAAATGTTACTGGCTATCTGCTAGTACAATACATTGACCTTCAGTAGTGGTATCCAAGAAGTAGCTTCTAGAATTATCACTTCAGGTTCCACTTTACATCTCTTTGCAGCCCAGGAGATGGCAGATTTCTTGATACTTGGCATGCAGTGTTGGGCCAACAGTGGACAGAGCTATGGCATAGAGGGCTGATGAGGAGATTATCTTGTAGGAAGTATGGTGTTGGATGGACTGTGTAGTGTTTGTTGCTGTCTGACTTGGAAAACAAAAGGGGAAGGAGTGGAGGGTCCCCAGACCCTGCACAGTAATGGTGGGAGCTCAGCCAAAGGAGGCTGGAGCAAAGGAAGGATGACCAGATCTGAACAAGCAAATGGAAGGAAGGTTCCAGCCACTGGGCTTCTCTTTCAGGAAGGGCTTAAAGGGACCTGGGAAGAACTAGTGAGTGACTCAGGCTGCAGAAGAAGGAGGAAAAGCCCACTGTAAAAACGAGGTGAATGATGGAGCAACTGGGGCTCTGGAGAGAGGCTGAGGCCCGGTCATCCAAACTGGGACACTGAGTTAGTCAGCTCAGCTAGAGTAACTAGCTGTAGCTTCCATCTGTGATCTCCAGTAGCACCAGGATCTCCTGCCACAAGGAAAGTTGGCCTTTGGAGCTGGTCTGTGTTGTTCCTGTTGTAAGGAGGAAAAGGTACATAGAAAGTTCCTGAAGCAAATTGGGCCTGATACATTTTACCTTTCTATCAGTACATTCATTCCTGAACTTCTCCTTGAACAGTTCCTCAGAGAGGGGATATATAATCTGGTATGTGAGGTACTAAACCTCCGTTATTATTATTGATGTTGTTGTTACTTAACTTTGTTGACTGTGCAACTCTAGGCAAGCTATTTGCAGAGCAACTCTGTGTGTGCTCTTGGATCCTCACGGTACTCTCTGAGGTAGAAAGTATTTTTTAATCTCCATTTTATAAGTTAGAAGACCGAGGCCCAGAGGGTAAAATGATCTAGTAAGAACCATACTATTAGTAACTGACAGAGCAGGGATGTGAATCAGAATTTTCTGAGTCTGCTCGGCATGTGATGCTTTCCCACATGGGAGAGAATTAAATAATGTTGGTGAAAATAAATGATAATTTAAATTTGCTTTTACCTTTTTAAACCACCTCTTTGAGGCTTTTACTTCTTTTACAGGAGTTCAAATCTGAAGGTTCAAGAAATCTTAAAATAAAAATTAAAAAAAGAAATGTATTCTTTTTTTAAAAAAAAGATTTATTTATTTGAGAGAGAGAGTGGGGGGAGGGGCAGAGAGAGACTCTTCAAGCAGACTCCCCGCTGAGTGTGGAGCCCGGGGCTTGATCGCAAGACCCTGAGATCATGACCTGAGTGAGCTGAAACCAAGAGTCAGATGCTTAACTGAGCCACCCAGCCCCCCCCCCATGGAAATGTATTTTTATCCACTTTTAGGTACATGCACTAAGAAATAGTAACAGCTAACACTTTTATGATGTTTACTATGTTATAAAAGCCAGACGCTTGCATAAATGCTTTCTAGTGTTACTTCATTTAACCTTCATAACAACATGTTGAGAACATTGTAGCACAGAAAGGTTAAGGAACTTGACCAAGGTCACACAGGAAAAGGGAAAAAAGGATGAAAACTCAGGGTGTCAGCTCCAGTGCCCATAGTTACTATCACTACATGAGACTGTATTATCTGCTGGGATCGATTTACAAAGCTGTAGGACTGTCACCCATGGCTTTCAAAGGAAAATGATTTTCCTGTTTAAAATAACACAAAAAGGGCGCCTGGGTGGCTCAGTTGGTTAAGCGACTGCCTTCGGCTCAGGTCATGATCCTGGAGTCCCGGGATCGAGTCCCGCATCGGGCTCCCTGCTCAGCAGGGAGTCTGCTTCTCCCTCTGACCCTCTTCCCTCTTGTGCTCTCTATCTCTCATTCTCTCTCTAATAAATAAATAAAATCTTAAATAAAATAAAATAAAATAAAATAACACAAAAAAACCTTAAGACATTTCTTTTTGTGTGTAATGATTTTGAACGTCTGCTGTTCACTGAGGTTTTCAGAATAGGCTTGGTTTTTGCACATTCTATCTGGTGCTTGAAAATCTCAAACATTTTTGATAAACCTTAGTTACAATGAAACAACACACATTTGGAGTATTTGCAGATTACTCAGTGCGACTGTGAGGTTTATCTTTACTTAGTTGCTCCTAACCTTTGGCTGAATTTTTAATTAAAACTCAAATTATAGACCATACTGCTTCTACTGTGATGCAAGAGGGAAAACCAATATGATGTGTTAATAAACACAACATAGCAGCTTGGTATAATGAGTTGGTGGCACAAGATCTAAATGAGGGCATGTGGACAATAATAATCAGATCAAATGCTTATTAATATCAGATAGATGGCATAATGTTGAAGATAGTGACTCACAGACATGTACTTAAATTCCATCCCAAGTACTGTGTTGATTTCACTTTCTCTCAAAATACCAGAGTGTGGTAATCCGAGAGGTGCTGGCCAAAAGGTAAGCAGTAACCAGCAATAATCTCCAATGTGGCATACCTTGGAGAAGCATGCTTGCTTTAGGCTTCTCACCACTTACCCACCAGCACCATGGTGTGTGTGGTAGCTTATTCATCTACTCATTCACCGAATAGGCTGCCCTGTAAGCAGACTAAGAGTCCCTCATTCCCTTGGTAGAGTTGGACAAGACCTCTGGCTACTAGGCCCATTGCTCACTCCCTTGAGAGGAGCTGTTGATATCAAGTCTACCATGTTTTTTTTTTTAAGATTTTATTTATTTATTTGAGAGAGAGAGAATGAGAGATAGCACGAGAGAGAAGAGGGTCAGAGGGAGAAGCAGACTCCTTGCTGAGCAGGGAGCCCGATGTGGGACTTGATCCCAGGACTCCAGGATCATGACCTGAGCCGAAGGCAGTCGCTTAACCAACTGAGCCACCCAGGCGCCCAAGTCTACCATGTTTTTCCTATGCAGTGCACAGAGTGTAAGCACAAGATCCCTCCAGCTCTGGCCCCCATGTAGCCATGGCGTTCCATGTCTCCTTGCCCTGACCCTGCCATTTCTCTCCTCCTCAGCCTCCCAGGCTCTTCCTGTCCTGCTCTGCCCCACTCAACAAACCCTCCTGTGTCCTTAGCTTCTTCTCTAAGGGTTCCTTCTTGCTTTAAATGAAGATTCACTCTCCCTTCAGGCCTCCTGGCTTTCTCAGCAGCTCTGTCAAGTGGAATTTTTTTCTCCCTCATGTAAAGAGGTTTTGTGCTCCTGTTGTGTCTCATTGTTATTTTGTAGCCTGATTCCCCCTGCTCTCTTTTAAATTCTAAAGCTCCTTTGAGGTTAAGCCTCTTTTTTTTTTTTTAAGATTTTATTTATTTATTTGAAAGAGAGAGAGCACGAAGGGGAGAGTGGCAGAAGCAGACTCCCTGTTGAGCAGGGAAGCCCGATGGGGGACTCGATCCCAGGACCCTGAGATCATGACCTGAGCCGAAGGCAGATGCTTAACCGACTGAGTCACCCCGGCACCCCGAGATTAAGGCTCCTTGACTGTATCACCCTGGCATCTGCCAACATCCCTGTCCTTCCCTCTTCTTCATCTAAGACTGTGGAACCTGGCTCACATTCTGTGTCTTGGCCCCTACACCTATTATCGTCAGAGGTGACTCTGGTCCTCATGGGCTCTGTATCCAACATGCTGGGTGCCCAGGCCCTTGCCCTCTGTATCTGTACTGACCTTTTTGTCTCCAGGTCCTTCACCCACTTCTTCTGTAACACCTTGGAAGCGCTTATCACCAGGAACTGCTTTTTTCCCACAAGAGCCGATTCAGGCATCTCCCTGGCTGACCTTTACTTTTTCCCATTCAGCTTGCTCTTTCAGCTAAATCTATTATGACTGTCCTTTTACTTAAACAGATGCACTGAACCCTGTGAGTTCCCAGTTGCTCAGTTTGCTCCTTTCCTCTGCTTATTAACCCCAGATTTCATGGTCACAAGCCCAATGATTGAGCAGCTGTTTAAGACAGGGCACTAACAGAGAGTCCCAACGAAACAGTGTGGATGAGGGGAGGGATGGTTTCTCATAAGAGAATCCAAATATTGTTGCCAAATGGTAAGGGAAATGATACCAGGCAGGCCAAGACACTACCAATGACCATACTGATTTCTTCTGCAATTTCTTCCTGACAGACTGAGTTATTTAGATGATCTGAGTTATTTGGCTCATTTTCTGTTCATAGTCAACCTCAACTGTGTATGCCACCTCTTTCCAACTGGAACCAGAAATCTTGGCTCCAAGTTCCCTTACAAAAAAAGCTTCTACTTCACTATATACACAGGCACTCTGTGTTCTCCAAAATTGAAATGACTGAGGATATCTTTTCTCAAGGCTGAGAAAACATATGGACGAGAGTATGCTACTTCTCATCGTCTGCAGCCTTTTGACAAGACATCTGCTACAACATTTTTTGTTCTTGGATCATGGACTATTGTTTGCCAATTGTTTTCATAAATATTAATCCTTGAAATCTTGACTGACATCTAAGTTGTTCTTTTTGGATTCTTTTCTTCTTTATATGCACCATCTTTAAATAATTGTGTCACAATATAATAAACAAGGCTTTTCTTATGAAAAGTGCCTATTTTAAAATTGGAGGCTAGAATTTCTAATTCAAAAACTTGTGTTTTCTCGCTTTTTTTTCTTTACATTTGAATTCTCCTTGCCTTTCCCTTACTTAACTAGATTTATTACTGTTGGAATACTGCTTCTGCATTAATTTTGCAAATAGTCTTTGACTTCAGCTCTTAGAAGTGTACCTCAGGAAGACATTTAAACTTAACTTCCCCGAGTACTTGATTGATTTAGTCCCAAGGTAGTTAACTGTTCCTTCTCAGCCTGAAATTAGGAGCTTTAGAGCTGGATCAGGATTTTTTTTTTTTTTTTTAAGATTTATTTATTTAGGAGGGGGAGAGAAAGAGAGAGAGAGAGAGAGAGAGAGAGAGAGAGATTGAGAGCACAAGCAGGGGGAGGGGCAAAGGGAGAGGGAGACCAGCAGACTCTCTGCTGAGCAGGGAGTCCAACTCGGGGCTCCATCCCAGGACTCTGAGATCATGACCTGAGCCAAAATCAAGAGTTGGATGCTTAACCGACTGAACCACCCAGGCTCCCCAAGCTGGGTCAGGATTTTGAACTGGATGATGCATCGCCTATTTAAGGTGTTTACTAATGGCAGCCAATCCATGTTAATTTCTAATCATACCTTTGCATGAGAAGATAATTTCAAAGTCTGTGATGGAAGATACGATGAGCCCACCTTCCACCAAAGGGTGTTATTTAACGACTATTGATAAAGTTTTACTGGCCTCTACTGTGCTCTAAGTAGCACATACGAAGCACTATAATTGCTACATGCAGCTTTTGGGGCTCGTTCTTATTATGCATAGTAGTTCCTGATTTACTTTGCTGTTATCTCTAAGGCTCAGTATTTCAGCACATTTTAAATGGTTTCAATTATTTCTCAATTAATAAAACAACTTAAGAATGAAAAGCCTTTCCCATAGATATTTGTCTGCGAGGCCTGCTAGTAGTCATGTGCGTGAAGCCATCGACGCCAAACACAGCTGGTGATAAATTGAGAGGGAAGTTTATTTGAACACAATGCCGGAGGATCTTTTCTCCTTCGTAAACTACCTGTTCAACAGTGAATTTAATCTATGTTTTTAAAAATACATTATAAGATCTCAAGAGGAATGCTCTTAGGTTTTCATAAGAGGTTTAGGGTTTTTTTTGTTTTCCTTTTTTCTTAAACCAGGATACTCTCTTACTGAAGGAGAGTTAATAAATTGGAAAATATAGTAACTTATCAACATATGATGAAATTGTTATGTCTTCGGCTCTATCTAGAATCATGTAACATTATATTTAGAGGAGAAGAGATTTTCATATTTTGGTATCTCTAGAGGCCGTGTCAAGGATTGGGAATGTATCTCACAGTTGACTTCAAGCAAAGTTTCCTCTGATGTCTATTGACAAGTGTCAGCTCTCTTCTACATCTGCCATTTTCTGAGAGTAAAATGAGATTCACATGTTTGCATACCATCTTGCTGATCCTTGCCAGGGATACTTTCTGGAAAGAACATACTGAGTGTTTCTGCTGTGCCTCTATTTTAGGGAGAAAAGAGAATCTCACAAAAATTGGGAGCTGTTCCAGGGTTGGGCCAGAAGTTGAGAAGTAGATGAAGGGCCCATTTCAGGGAGACAGCTGCTGGGACAGCTAGTGATTCCTTGCAGTTAAGAGGATGGACTTGTCAGGGCGCCTGGGTGGCTCAGTCGTTAAGCATCTGCCTTCGGCTCAGGTCATGATCCCAGGGTCCTGGGATCGAGCCTCGCATTGGGCTCCCTGCTCGGCAGGAAGCTTGCTTCTCCCTCTCCCACTCCCCCTGCTTGTGTTCCCTCTCTTGCTGTGTCTCTCTGTGTCAAATAAATAAATAAAATCTTTAAAAAAAAAAAATAGAGGATGGACTTGTTGAACAGTGTTCTGCCATGTCAGGGATTAGCACCAGAGAGAGAATTATTTGGAGACAAGCCTGGCCTCACTTGCATGGTTTCAGTCAATAACCAATACCTACTGAGTGTTGTGTCATACTCTGTGGTAAGATATGAAGGAACAAAATGATATCACCTGTTTTCGTTTTCTGGTGCTGCCATCATAATGCACCACAAACTGGTAAACAATAGAAATTAATTGTTTTGGAGCTCTGGAAGCTAGATGTCCAAGATTAAGATGTCAGTACAATTGGTTCCTTATAAGGGAAGAATGTGTTCTGGCCTCTCTCCTTGCTTATAGATGGTCATCTTTTCCCTGAGTCTTCATGTGGTCTTCCGTCTGTACATTTGTCTGTGTCCTCTTCTTATAAGAATATCAGCCATATAGACTAGAGCCCACCCTAATGCCCTTGTTTCAATTTAATTATCTCTTGGAAGTCTGTCTCCAAATATGGTTCTATTCTGTGATAATGGGGTTTAAGACTTCAACATATGAATTTTTGGGTGATGCAATTCAGTCCATAACACCACCTCAGTCTTTAATCTACTCATAGATAAGACATGTGCAAATGTTTTCTGTGAGCCTCTCCTGTGCTCACTTTGCTGAGGGCAATCAAATGCACTGAGCAGATTGCTGGTATCCAGAAACAGAGATTTAGGGAGTTATTTCTAAGCATTATTATTTAAGTCAGACTAAACCAACAAAGAGACATAGAAAAGGGATTTTGCTTTTTTCTTATTTGTAACTTAGACTAATGCTGAAAGAAAGCAGTTGATTGGCATAAAGACTCTGGTGGCACCGAGAAGTACATCGGTAGATGTTTGAGCATAAAATTGAAACATTGTATATAGATCTGATTAGTTCTGAAAACACAAAATGAAAAAATTTGAAAATGTGATAGAATTTTAATTTTAATATTTGTGATATTCTTTAGCTTCAGCTGTCTCTCAAAAGCAGTCTAGTTTATTGCTTGAGCACTTTTGTCAAATGTTTCATCACAATCATGAAAAGTTGTAAGTTTCAGATATGATCTTTGGAGTTTCTGTATTCTTACAAGCTGAATTAAAAAATTATTCTGGGCTATTATTTTGGCAATTTATCATTCTGTTTCTCTCATAGCAAAATACACACTTAAAAATCCTTCATTGAAAAATGTCCCTTTTCTTTTTTTTAAAATTTTTATTGTTATGTTAATCATCATACATTACATCATTAGTTTTTGATGTAGTGTTCCATGATTCATTGTTTGCGTATAACACCCAGTGCTCCATGCAGAACATGCCCTCTTTAATACCCATCACCAGGCTAACCCATCCTTCCACCCCCCCTCCCCTCTAGAACCCTCAGTTTGTTTTTCAGAGTCCATTGTCTCTCATGTTCGTCTCCCCCTCCGATTTCCCCCCCTTCATTCTTTCCCTCCTGCTATCTTCTTTTTTTTTCTTAACATATATTGCATTATTTGTTTCAGAGGTACAGATCTGTGATTCAACAGTCTTGCACAATTCACAGCGCGCACCATAGCACATACCCTCTCCAATGTCTATCACCCAGCCACCCCATCCCTCCCACCCCCCCAACTCCAGCAATCCTCAGTTTGTTTCCTGAGATTAAGAATTCCTCACATCAGTGAGGTCATATGATACATGTCTTTCTCTGATTAACTTATTTCTCTCACCATAACACTCTCCAGTTCCATCCACGTCGTTGCAAATGGCAAGATCTCATTCCTTTTCATGGCTGCATAATATTCCATTGTGTGTGTGTGTGTGTGTGTGTGTGTGTGTGTGTGTGTGTGTGTGTGTATACATATATATATATACACACACACTAATATGTCATTTCCATTGTGTGTATATATATATATATATATATATATATATATATATATACCACATCTTCTTTATCCATTCATCTGTCGATGGACATCTTGGCTCTTTCCACAGTTTGGCTATTGTGGACATTGCTGCTATAAACATCAGGGTGCATGTATCCATTCGGATCCCTACGTTTGTATCTTTGGGGTAAATACCCAGTAGTGTAACTGCTGGATCATATGGTAGCTCTATTTTCAACTTTTTAAGGAACCTCCATACTGTTTTCCAGAGTGGTTGCACCAGCTTGCAACCCCACCAACATTGTAGGAGGGTTCCCCTTTCTCCACATCCCCGCTAACATCTCTCCTTTCCTGACTTGTTAATTGTAGCCATTCTGACTGGTGTGAGGTGGTATCTCACTGAGGTTTTGATTTGGATTTCCCTGATGCCGAGCAATGTTGAGCACTTTTTCATGTGTCTGTTGGCCATTTGGATGTCTTCTTTGTAAAAATGTCTGTTCATGTCTTCTGCCCATTTCTTGATTGGATTATTTATTCTTTGGGTGTTGAGTTCGATAAGTTCTTTATAGATTTTGGATACTAGCCCTTTATCTAATATGTCATTTGCAAATATCTTCTCCCATTCTATCAGTTGTCTTTTGGTTTTGTTGACTGTTTCCTTTGCTGTGCAAAAGCTTTTTATCTTGATGAAGTCCAAATAGTTCATTTTTACCATTGCTTCCCTTGCCTTTGTTGATATTTCTAGGAAGAAGTTGCTGCAGGTGAGGTCAAAGATGTTGCTGCCTGTGTTCTCCTTTAGAAATTTGATGGAGTCCTGTCTCACATTTAGGTCTTTCAACCATTTGGAGTCTATTTTTGTGTGTGGTGTAAGGAAACAGTCCAGTTTCATTCTTCTGCGTGTGGCTGTCCAATTTTCCCAACACCATTTGTTGAAGAGACTGTCTTTTTTCCATTGGACATTCTTTCCTGCTTTCTCAAAGATTAGTTGACCATCGAGTTAGGTCCATTTCTGGGCTCTCTATTCTGTTCTGTTGATCTATGTGTCTGTTTTTGTGCCAGTACCATGCTGTCTTGATGATGACAGCTTTGTAATAGAGCTGGAAGTCCGGGATTGTGATGCCACCAGCTTTGCTTTTCTTTTTCAACATTCCTCTGGCTGTTTGGGGTCTTTTCTGGTTCCATACAAACTTTAGGATTATTTGTTCCATTTCTTTGAAAAAAGTGGATGGTATTTTGATGGAGATTGCATTGAATGTGTAGATTGCTCTAGGTAGCATTGACATCTTCACAATACGTGTTCTTCCAGTCCATGAGCATGGAACGTTTTTCCATTTCTTTGTGTCTTCCTCAATTTCTTTCATGAGTATTTTATAGTTTTCTGAGTACAGATCCTTTGCCTCTTTGGTTAGATTTATTCTTAGGTATCTTACGGTTTTGGGTGCAATTGTAACTGGGATCGACTCCTTAATTTCTCTTTCTTCTGTCTTGTTGTTGGTGCATAGAAATGCCACTGATTTCTGTGCATTGATTTTATATCCTGCCACTTTATGGAATTCCTGTATGAGTTCTAGCAGCTTGGGGTGGAGTCTTTTGGGTTTTCCACCTAAAGTATCATATCATCTGCAAACAGTGAGAGTTTGACTTCTTTGCCGATTTGGATGCCTTTTATTTCTTTTTGTTGTCTGATTGCTGTGGCTAGGACTTCCAATACTATGTTGAATAGCAGTGGTGAGAGTGGACATCCCTGCCGTGTTCCTGACCTTAGGGGGAAAGCTCTCAGTTTTTCCCCATTGAGAATGGTATTTGCTCTAGGTTTTTCATAGATGACTTTTATGATATTGAGGTATGTACCCTCTATGCCTATACTGTGAAGAGTTTTGATCAAGAAAGGATGCTGTACTTTGTCAAATGCTTTTTCTGCATCTATTGAGAGGATCATATGATTCTTGTTCTTTCTGTTGTTAATGTATTGTAACACGTTGATTGAATTGCAGATGTTGAATCAACCTTGCAGCCCAGGGATAAATCCCACTTGGTCATGGTGAATAATCCTTTTAATGTACTGTTGGATCCTATTGGCTAGTATTCCGGTGAGAATTTCTGCATCCATGTTCATCAAGGATATTGGTCTGTAATTCTCCTTTTTGATGGGGTCTTTTTCTGGTTTTGGGATCAAGGTAATTGTGGCCTTATAAAACGAGTTTGGAAGTTTTCCTTCCATTTCTATTTTTTGTTGTTTTTCTTTTTTTCCATTTCTATTTCTTGGAACATTTTCAGAAAAATAAGTATTAATTCTTGAAATGTTTGGTAGAATTCCCCTGGGAAGCCATCTGGCCCTGGGCTTTTGTTTGTTGAGAGATTTTTGATGACTGCTTCAATTTCCTTAGTGGTTATAGGTCTGGTCAGGTTTTCTATTTCTTCCTGGTTCAATTTTGGTAGTTGATACATCTCTAGGAATTCATCCATTTCTTCCAGGTTATCTAATTTGCTCGCATATAGTTGCTCATAATATGTTCTTTTAATTGTTTGTATTTCTTTGGTGTTGGTTGTGATCTCTCCTCTTTCATTCATGATTTTGTTGATTTGGGTCATTTCTCTTTTCTTTCTGGTAAGTCTGGCCATGGGTTTATCAATCTTGTTAATTCTTTCGAAGAACCAGCTCCTAGGTTCGTTGATCTGTTCTATTGTTCTTTTGGTTTCTATTTCATTGATTTCTGCTCTACCTTTACTATTTCTCTTCTCCTGCTGGGTTTAGGCTTTATTTGCTGTTTTTTCTCTAGCTCCTTTAGGTGTAGGGTTAGGTTGTGTATTTGAGACCTTTCTTGTTTCTTGAGAAAGGCTTGTATTGCTATATATTTTCCTCTTAGGACTGCCTTTGCTGCATCCCAAAGATTTTGAACAGTTGTGTTTTCATTTTCATTGGTTTCCGTGAATTTTTTCAATTCTTCTTTAATTTCTTGGTTGACCCATTCATTCTTTAGTAGGATGCTCTTTAGTCTCCATGTATTCGAGTTCTTTCCAACTTTCCTCTTGTGATTGAGTTCCTGTTTCAAAGCATTGTGGTCT
Source organism: Zalophus californianus (assembly GCF_009762305.2). NCBI lineage: Eukaryota > Metazoa > Chordata > Mammalia > Carnivora > Otariidae > Zalophus > Zalophus californianus. The sequence continues at coordinate 80,192,210 of NC_045603.1, forward strand.
GAAAACATGCAGAGAATGATCCCTGTCTTTTGGTACCGGTTGAGACCTGATTTGTGACCTAGGATGTGATCTATTCTGGAGAATGTTCCATGGGCACTAGAGAAGAATGTGTATTCCGTTGCTTTGGGATGGAATGTTCTGAATATGTCTGTGAAGTCCATTTGGTCCAGTGTGTCATTTAAAGTCTTTATTTCCTTGTTGATCTTTTCCTTAGATGATCTGTCCATTTCAGTGAGGGTGGTGTTAAAGTCCCCCATTAATATTGTATTGTTGTCAATGTCTTTCTTTGCTTCTGTTATTAATTGGCTTATAAAATTGGCTGCTCCCATGTTAGGGGCATAGATATTTACAATTGTCAGATCTCTTGTTGGATAGACCCTTTAAGTTTGATATAGTGTCCTTCTTCGTCTCTTATTATAGTCATTGTTTTAAAATCTAATTTGTCTGATATAAGGATTGCCAGCTTTCTTTTGGTGTCCGTTAGCATGGTAAATGGTTTTCCACCTTCTGACTTTCAGTCTGGGAGTGTCGTTGGGTCTAAAATGAGTCTGTTGCTGACAGCATATTGACGGGTCTTGTTTTCTTATCCAATCTGATAGCCTGTGTCTTTTGATTGGGGCATTTAGCCCATTTACATTCAGGGTAACTAAGGAAAGGTATGAATTTAGTGCCATTGTATTGCCTGTAAGGTGATTGTTACTGTATATTGTCTGTGTTCCTTTCTGGTCTATGTTGCTTTTAGGCTCTCTCTTTGCTTAGAGGACCCCTTTCAATATTTCTTGTAGGGCTGGTTTCATGTTTGCAAATTCCTTTAGTTTTTGTTTGTCCTGGAAGCTTTTGATCTCTCCTTCTATTTTCAATGACAGCCTAGCTGGATATAGTATTCTTGGCTGCATATTTTTCTCCTTTAGTGCTCTGAAGATATCATGCCAGTCCTTTCTGGCCTGCCAGGTCTCTGTGGATAGGTCTGTTGCCAATCTAATATTTCTACCATTTTGGTTACAGACCTCTTCTCCCGAGCTGCTTTCAAGATTTTCTCTTTGTCTCTGAGACTCGTAAGTTTTACTATTAGATGTCAGGGTGTTGACCTATTTTTATTGATTTTGAGAGGGGTTCTCTGTGCCTCCTGGATTTTGATGCCTGTTTCCCTCCCCAAATTAGTGAAGTTCTCTGCTATAATTTGCTCCAAATACCTTCTGCCTTCTCTCTCCTTCTTCTTCTTCTGCGATCCCAATTATTCTAATGTTGTTTAGTCTTATGGTATCGCTTGTGTCTCGAATTCTGCCCTTGTGATCCAGTAGTTGTTTATCTTTTTCTCAGCTTCTTTATTTTCCATCATTTGGTCTTCTATATCACTGATTCTGTCTTGTGCCTCATTTATTCTAGCAGTTAGCGCCCCATTTTTGATTGCACCTCATTAATAGCCTTTTTGATTTTGACTTGGTTAATTTTAGTTCTTTTATTTCTCCAGAAAGGGTTTCTCTAATAACTTCCATGCTTTTTTCAAGCCCAGCTAGTATCTTTAAAATCATGATTCTGACCTCTACTTCCGACATCCTACTAATGTCCATATTGAGTAGGTCCCTGGCTGACGGTACTACCTCTTGTTCTTTTTGTTGAGGTGATTTTTTTCCGTTTTGTCATTTTTTCCAGAGGAGAATAGATGAATGAGAGAACAAACTGCTAACAAGGTACCAACATCCCGAGAAAATATGCTCTAAACAAATCAGAAAGGACCTGAAGCTTGGGGAAAAGAAAGGGAAAGAAAGAAAAAAGAAAAAGAAGAAGATAAAAAGAAACAAAACAAAAAAAACTAGTGTGATCAAATATTATCAGGCTGATTCATAGATCAGTGCCACACACTAGATTTGGGGTGTATTTTGATCTGTTAGAAGAAAGTGCCTCCCAAAATTTTAAAGGAAGAAAAACTTATATATGTACAAAAATAAGCGTTGATACGATGAAGGGATGGAATATGACTCTAAAGATGAAAATTATAAAAAATTTTATAAAAGGAATTGATAAGATAAGTAGTTGTTTGAAAAAAGAAAGAAGAGGATTTAAAAAAAAAGAAAAAAAAGGGAGAGAATGTCATCAGGCAGGAGACTAGAACAAAGCCATACACTAGAGATTTAGGGTATATTTTGATCTGTTAGAAGAAACTGTATCTCAAAATTTTAAAAAGAGAACAACTTATATATATATATATATATATGTATATATATATATATATGCCAAAAATAAGGGTAACTACTCTGATGGGATAGAATATGACTCTAAAAATGAAAAATAAAAATATTTTTTAGAAAAGGGATTGATAAGATGTTGGTTAAAAAAGGGAAAATGAAAAATTAAAAAAAAAGAGTTAAAAAAATTAACTTTGAAAAACTAAAGAATCAGGGGAAAAAAGCCATGAATTCTATGTGCAGTATTCCCCTAGCGCTGGAGTTCTGCTGTTCTCATTGATCGCTAAACTTGGTCTTGGCTGGCGGTTCTTGCAGACCTTCTGGGGGAGGGGCCTGTTGCCGTGGTTCCCAAATGTATTTGCCAGAGGCGGAATTGTCCTGCCCTTGCCAGTCCGGGTTTAGTAATCTGCTCGCGTTTGCTCTCGGGAACTTATGTTCCTTGTAAGCTTTCCGTACAGCTTTGGAGGACGAGAGTGAACATGGTGGCCTCCCAATCTCCCCCCAGAGGAGCCGAGAACTTGGGGCTCCGCTCCTCAGTGCGTCTCCAGAGAAAAGCCGTCAATCACTCCTGTCTCCCCAGTCTCCGGCCGCACTCAGTGCTCACCCGGCCTGTGACCGAGCGTTTCTATCTCTGGCACCCGACCCCGTGTGGAGTCTCCAAACCCAGCAGATCCCTGTGGTGCGTTCCTGCGCCGCTCCTCCCCGGGGAGGAAGGGGGGGTCTCCCCGGATCCCCCACTTGTTGGGTCCCTGCTGGAGGAGCAGTGGCCAGACTGGGCGGCAGATCACAGTTTATGGCAACCTGGAGCTGAGAGCCTGCGCCTCGACTCCGTCTCTGCAGCCGGCTTCCCCGCTCCGATACCTGGGAGCTGTGCCGCACTCAGGCACCCCCGGTCTTTCTGTGACCCCGAGGGTCCTGAGACCACACTGTCCCAGCGAGGGTTCCACCCCCCGCTTAGCCACTGGAGCGACGTCCCTCAGCGGAGCTGACTTCTAAAAGTTCCGATTTTGTGTTCCGCGGCTTTATCACTCACCAGAAGCGGCGGACAGAGGTCCCCTCCCCCGCCGTCCATCCTCCCGAATATCACCTCGGATTCACTTCTCCGCATGTCCTACCTTCCAGTAAGTGGTCGCTTCTCTGTTCAGAGAGTTGCTGCTATTCTTTTCTTTGATCTCCTGTTGAGTTCGTAGGTGTTCAGAATGGTTTGATCCCTATCCAGCTGAATTCCTGGGACCAGACGAAATCCAGGTCTCCTACTCCTCCGCCATCTTGCTCCGACCCAAAGAATGTCCCTTTTCTGAAGGAGTGCTTCATCCTGTTTACAAGTATTTGTAAACTCTATATGCACAATTTTACTATTAATTTTGCTAAGTGACCAGTTTTTAAAATGGTTATTTGTAATACCCACATATGGATCAGGTGGCTTTTAAAAAAATGTGACACAAACAGGGGTACTACTTTTAGCCTGGCCCCAATGCCTTATGCCTTGCACCTGTATGTGGGAGGTAACAGTGAAATTAGAAGTTCTCACTGTTTTAAGAACGAAAAAGTCGAAAGTTACAGGATTATTTACTTTTGTAAATATCCTAGTTTATAGAATATTTTTCTGATATTTTAGGGCAGCATTGTTTTATTTTCTTAGGTGCAAAGTTTTCCTCCTTGTATGTTTTAAACCAGTTCTCTCTTACCGACAAAACTAGGATAAGCAGCGCCCGAAAAATAATAAGAGTTCAGGATACATTTCCAGACTAATTCCTTCTGTCCTCAAACAAGTGACTATTTGCATAGCTAAGTTAAGATTATTGATCATTTTTGTTTTGATGCTGGTATAATCTTTCCAATGAGACTCTAAGTCATTGCTTACTTCAATAACTGCACAGGGAAAGGGAATTTTCATGGATTATTCAGATATACATTTATACGTATAGGTAAATGCAGTAAACATGAGGCATAGAAGTTGGTAGCAGGAAATCAGGGTGTAAATGAGAAAATACCACCTGTGACAAATGAGACTGAGGTTCATTATTCTGGAAGGGGAGAGTCAATTTAAGCCATATAAGAATAACAATCACCAGAGCATTGTTATTGATGTATTACGAGGCTAAGAGGAGTGGAAAAATCCAGAAGCAGCTTTCAAAACCAATATTTCTCTAAATTTGTTTTTTCCTTCTCTTTGATCCACATGACCAGTATGTGGTAAATGGTTAGAAGCAGATTACAGAATTTAATGTGAAAATCATGTGTCCGATTTTATAGTTCACTGTTGCTTATTTACTGTGCACTTATTGAAATGTCTTACACACTTAATGCTGCAGAGTGTTACACTTGTTTGTACTTCACATTTGCCTCAGATATTTCAGTGGGCAGAATACAATAAGGTGCATTAGGAAAGTCCAATGAATATTTATGGTAATCCAAGGGAACCACACACAGAAATGAACTTGCTTGGTTCCCAGATATCTATCTTTCATCTTACTCTTAAGGGTATTTAAGATAAAAACAATTTGCTATAATTGATTTATTTTACCAAATATACTAAGCATTCAGTGCTTATCTAAACCGAAAAAATGTTGATAGTTCAACACTAAAAGTGGGTTTAAATTGAATCATAAAAGGATTTACTCTAAAAAGTTTTATTTTGGGCTTTTATCTCATCGGTTCTTCTTTGTTGAATGTAATTTTTTATGATTTAATATTTATAAATTAGGTAGCATGCATTTAGAGAACCCAAAAGGAGAAAATAAAATATTTCTGGAACGAAGTATTCCTTTTTTTTTTCCCTCTGAACATATTGCCACAATCCCATGTAGATAAACTACAGTGTTGGACAAAGCTACATACATGTGGCTTTTCTATCCAGAACAATTTTCATATAATTTAAGAACCCAATAGGGGGAACTTAAGGTAGAGACTGACTTCAGAGAATCCTACACCAAGTACAGTTCCTGATACTGGAAGTAGAAGGCAGGAGACACTGTGTATGGAGGTTATGACCCTGTTGATTGCAGTTGTTCATAGCCCCTATTGGTGGGCCAAAGAATGAGAGTCCTTCTCCTACATTTACTCCTGAATGATCAAAAAAGAAAAAAAAAATGTATCTAGGATTAATGGGGAAAATGATCCTCAGCAAATATGATTATTAACATTGGCAACACAAAAATGAAGTGTCCATGATATAAACATGAACACAAAAGAATAGTCTATATAAGCTTACATATTCTGTGGCATCTGGGTCTGTCTGTGAGGCCTTCAAATCTACAGAATTCCAGAACAAATGATTGGAAAATCAGCTAGTTTTCTGACCCCATATAGATGAGAAAACAAAAGATGATCTATAGATTCTTGACTGTATACAACTATTAAATATGAACTTAATCAGCCTGACTCTGTACACAGATCAAATATAGTTTTTAAGGTAACCTTGTACAATGTCAAGAGCACTGGTCTGGGACATAGGGACTCTCTCTGTGTCATGATTAGCTGGGGGATCTTAGGCCCCTTGGCTCTCACCTGCTTCACCCATCAAGTTAAATTAAAAGCCAGAGCTGAATCAGATGATCTTTTGAGGTCCCTTCTCTCATGTTTCTCTGACTTTCCTTCTGTTTTCTGGATTTAGATTCTTAATGTGACTACAAAGTGAATAAATTCCTATTCAGAAATATCAGAGTATAGACTTAAGCTGCTCCCCCCAAGATCATAATAAAAAAATTTATTAAGCTGCTTCACAAGATTATAATAAAAATAAAAATTTGAGATATTTAATCCTCACAATAACTGTATGAGTGAGGTATGTGTAATTTCAACCTCCATTTTAAAAGTGACAAAACTGGAGTATAGGGACATTAAGTCATTTGCCTCAGGTTTCACAGACCCAGGTGACCCAGCTGGGATTAGAACCGAGGCAGTGTGTTTCCTAGGATCTTTGCTCTTTAATACTAAATTACTTTGCTGTCTCTCTTTGGATACAAGCAGGGTGAGAAGAGTGAAAGGTGACAGGGGTTTGTGTTTCGTGTGGACTGTTAAGGGAATGCCTCTTTGACAAGGTAATAATATTTGATGGAGACTCGAGGAAGGTCAAGGGGCCCACCATGCAGATATCCAAGGGAGAGGAAGCAGTGAGTGCTAAAGACCCAAACTAGGAGCTGGCTTCCTGTATTTGAGAAGTGGGAAGGAGAAGAGCATGGCTAGGGAGGAGCTAGGGTGGTGATGTGTGGCACTAGGTCATGAGACCAGAGAAGTGGGAGAGGGACCAGATCATGTAGGGCTTTTGTAGGACATCATAAGACGCTTGGTTTTTCCTGAGTTAGACAGGAAGCCAGTGGAGGGTTTGGAGTATAGGAATAATTTAAGTCTGATTTATGGTTTACAAGGACCACTGTGTCTGCTTACAGAGAGTACACTGAGGAGGGGGAGCTGGGAGAATTTTTAAGAGGTTATTGCAGTCATCTGGGTGAGAAATGAAGGGATGGACCAGGGTGATAGTAGTAGACATCGAAAGTATAGGAGTCTGGATATAGAACGAAGCTTGAATGGACAGATCTTGCTGATGGATTGAATGTGAGGTATAATAGAAAAATGAGTCAAAAATGACTCCACTGAGTGTGCACTGAATGACAGGAAGGTTGGAGGTGCCATTTATTGTGAAGGAGAAGACCATGGGGAGAACCTCACCCACCTTGTGTTGCTAGTGCTCAGCACAGCGAATAGGTATATTATGGAACTGAACTGGTTAGCTGCAGAATTATTCCTACTCCTCAGATGAGTACAGAAAGCTAAGGCACTGAATTCTAGCCAAGAAACCATGTTCCATTTGTGTGGTATTTTGAGCATGCAAATGGCAGCAATATCAAAAGGGAAAATACAGTTTTAATTTGGAGGGAGATTGAGTTTCATGAGTGATGAACTTGAAATTAAGAAAGATCTGTAACGTAAAGTTTCATTCTTCTACAGTGCATAGAGTAATTTTGAGCAGGATTTCAGTGACTGGTGAAGAAATGTTATTCCAGTACATTTTCCCCTCTTCAGGTTTTCGTAAGGATGGATGTTTTATAATAAGTGACTAAGGAAGAATTTCGAAGAGGATGGTAGGATAGACACTATTATCTGGGGTAGATGTAGTGTTCCTAGAACGTCTAAGTGTGTTGGATCATATATTTAGCTCGGTAGCCCCCAAAGAAAGTTCCACAGCTGGTATGGCTCTAATTCAAACTACTGTTAGTCTTAGGGCTTGGGGAAGCCCTTTATGTAATATCCCTGTCCCAGGATTTGGAACAGTTGAGAGACAGGAATCATTCAGATCGAGGCCAGAATGCAGCTGTAATATCTTCAATGTCCAGCTGGAAAACATATTTGAGATGTTTTCGCTGGTATTTTGCTCCAACCTAGTAACAAACAACCCCACACTCCTCCAAAGGGACAGGCCTGTCAGAGTACGACAGAGAGCAGTGCAGAACTTAGGAGGGGCTTTGCTAAGCATCCCCTTATTCCTTCTTTTCAGCTCACTAATCGGATAAAGTACTTGCCCCTTTCAGAGGAGTGGGTGATGAGTGGGTGGGCAGAGACAGGTCAGAAGTGTCACTAATCAGAGTCCTCCACCTGTGACGCATGAGGTGAGGAAAAAGGAACTTCCCCACTGACCTTTCTCTATTGGGACATTTCTCATTACATAAATTTTCCTTGTCTTTATTCACGCAAGTTCACATTTTTATGAGAAACACCCCATACGTATATTATTTGCTTTGTACAATAAGAGCAGTATGTCGTAACCTTTTCGCATAGAACCATTGCTCAATAACAAGTCATCAGTGTTGATACCTCACTATGTGCTCCTGCTAAGCTATGCCTAATTTTGAGTTTCACTGTTGCTAAATCATTTCTTTCCTCTGTGAGCTTGAAACTAGCATAGGCCTGTTTCAGTCAAGACGGACTAAAGAAAATTTCCTTAAAATGAATATTTGGAACGGATTTTCCCAATAAGTTTGCCCGTGTACCTGAACTGAAAGGTATTCATTTGATTTCCATTCCCCAAATGCTGAGTGTTCAACTATAGCAGAACCATATTGATTGGTGATGCAGTGTTTAATAGAATTTTCAGAATTGGATGCCACTGTTAAAACATTATGCTCTTTATCATTAACAACAAACATTTATCAAAGCCTGCTTCATACAAAATACAATACCAGGTTCTGAGGCAACAGGAAACACCAATTACTGCCCACAGGATGTTTGTACTCCAGTGTAGAATGCATGCCGTGTGAGTACATGTGAAGAGTAAATAATCTAAGTTAAGTCTGTGCTACCTGCTAAGGGAATTATATAGGTGTTAGAGGCAGAATGTGAAGTCATGCACCAAAGGCATGTTTGACAGCTTTGGAATGGCTACAAGCATTTCCTAGGAATTATTCATAAAAGTTGGGACACTAGAAGTGAGTGTTACTATTACCTTTTTAGGAATAGACCATTATGGGCTTCTTGGTCCCAGGGAATTTCAGGATGCAGGCAGAATTTTAGCTGGTCCTCAAATATCCCAAGGACTGAGTTGTTTGTGCCTTGCTCACATCTCCCTGCATTCCTCTGATTAATAAATAGCATCACCCTCCTCCAAGCTGCTCAACTGGACCTTAGGTGTCATTCTTGGTTCCTTTTTATCTCTCACCCCATATGTTTTCACTGGTATTTTGCTCCAACCTAATAACAGCCCCTCACTCCCCCAAAGGGTCAGGCCTCTCAGAGTACGACAGAGAGCAGTGCAGAATTTACATGCTTTTGTGGTCAGGAAGAACTTAGGAGGGGCTGTACTAAGCATCCCTTTATTCCTTCTTTTCAGCTCGCTAATCTGATAAAGTACTTCCCGTTTCAGGGGAGTGGGTGATGAGTGGGTGGACTTGCATCAGCAACTCCTGTTGATTCTGCCTAAAAATGTTTCTTGAATGCACCCAGCTGGCTGTCTGCCCTGTGACCCTCTGATCTGAGCCCATTATCCTGAACCAAGACATCATCATCTCCTGTCTGCACCGCCCACGATCTCCTAATTCATCTCCCTGCTTCCAGTGCTTATAACCTCCGACCCATTATTTCCATAGAATTATGGTTGTAAATCACAGATCACATTATGCCATTCTCCTGTTAAAACCCTTTGATGTTTTTCTATTGCTGGTTAAAAGAAAATTCACATTTCTTACCAGAATAAGTAAGGCCCTGCATGACCTACTTTGTGCCACCTTTTTAACTTCTCTCCCTTATTTTCCTGTAGGGTAGCCACAGTGGCATCGTTTCTGTTCTGTTCCTCAAACAAGATCATCTCTTTCCATTTAGAGGCTTTTCATTTGCTATTCCTTCTGCCTGGAATGCTGTTCCTCTGGCTGTTTGTGCATCTGACTGCTATTATCCTTCAGATCTCAGCTCAAATGTCACATTCTCAGCTCAAATGCCTTTCTTGACAACTCTGTCTAAATAACTTTTTCCAGGAGTGACTGGGTAGCTCAGTCAATTGATTGTCTGACTCTTGCTTTCAGCTCAGGTCATGATCTCAGGGTCTTGGGATCGAGCCCTGCATGGGGCTCCATCCTTGGTGCAGAGTCTGCTTGGGATTCTCTCTCTCTCTCCCTAAAACAAATAAATAAAATTTAAAAAAAAATGAATAAAATAACTTTTTCCCACTTGTTCGTTATTATAACATCCTGTTCATTATCTTTAGTAGTACGTTTTAGAAAATGCAAACTAGTTTAATTTTTTGCTATCGTTTACTTGTTTATTGTTTGTTTCCCTCAGTAGACCTGTAACTCCACGAAGGTCAGAATCTTGTCTTTTATATTTATTATTGAATCTGCAGTGCATATCAGTGTCTTGCATTACTCAGCAGTCATTTGTAAAATGAGTAAAGAATGCAGCCTCTAGACACAGAGGAGAAAGAAAGTGGCATAGCAGGCTGGGTGAGTGTGAGCAGAGGGCCCGAGACAGTGTGCTGAGCACCATAGGGGCAGTGCTGGAGTCCTCCAGCTTTGGGGGCCGGACACGCCTAAGCAGGAGTGTTAGCAGTGGTGGCCCGGGCTGGAGGTTGGGGACTGGGGCTGGTCTGGAATGACTGAAAGTGAAATAGTCTCAGGGGTGAGTATGAATTGTGTTCAAAGAAGGAAAAAAGAGATGAATAGCAGAAGAACCATATTAAGCAGCAGGCCTGATAGGGTGAGCTCAGGTTGTAGAGGGAGATCAGAGAACATTAGGAGTAGTGCATCGTGTGGAAGACAGAAGCATAAACACAAAATAGTTCAGGCTGTGTTTTATGAACAAATCATCCTGAGCACTATTCTGGTTGGGTTTATAGGGTGCAGAGCTGTATTTCATGAATACTAGGATAGAAATTTGGAGAGTAAAGCTAACTTGTAGAAGGTCTTAAAGTCAGAGCTGTGGGAGTAGAATTTGAATTTCCGTCATCTTGAAGCTCCAGAGGAAGATTTTTGATCAGTAGAGGTAATCCTGCAGGTAACATTGGTGGCAAATACTGTGAGATCAGGGAGGAGAGGATTGTCGTGGCCCAGCCGAGAGCTTAGGAAATGTATTTCTGAGGCCATTTCATTTGGAAGGATGGACTTTTTACGTCTGTCATGAATCCCAAACTAAAAACTATTCCTAGGAAGTTATTATGCAGTGAATGTAGTGAGGACCTGGCCTGTGGGAAGCTTTCTGGGTAGAAAGGAACATAAGAGAATCTCTTCTCTGCCATTCTTTGCCTTCCGTGTTTACACTGTCCTCACCACAGGGATACTCATGTTCTACACTGAAATTTCTTGAAATTTCCTTTTCCTTTCTCTTCTCTAATGGACAAAGAGCCTGTAAAGCTGGGCTGTAGTATTATGACACATCAGTAGGTGTCACCATTCACAGATGCTTTATCCCACTCAGAATTTCTCAAGTTGGCAGCTTTAAATGATAGAAAATACATTAACGTTTTATTTTATCCCATATATTTTGAGTCCTCACTCTATAGTTATAAGGATTTATTCAGGTCACAAGAATTCAAATTTTTTTCTAAATCTTGTTGTTTACAATAACATAGTCACATTTTATTCAGAACTTTTTTGGTGATACTTTAGTACAATTGGTAGGCTGCTTAATTTTAGCTACTGTAATATTAAATTATTTATTTTACTAATATTTTAATATTTGGTGGCGCTATAGACACATCTTGGAACCAGAAAAAAAATATAGTTTGTGTACTTGGTTTTCATTTTTTTTCTTTCCATGTAGCATTTCCACCATCACAGAAAGTTCTATTAGACAGCCCTGGTATAGATTAAACTGATCTCTTTCATTAAAAAAAAAAAAATGCAGACATCATTGTGTGTCTGGGTTCAGGATCTTACACATTGATATATTTAAAAAAATTTAAAACAAAATTTGGCTGGGAATTTATTTTCTTAGTGTATTTCATTCTCAGTTTTAGAGATTTGTTTTACATTATTAAGACACAACATTAGCAATAAAATGGAAAGAAGGCAAGGGCTAAATGTCTAGGTATATATAATAGCTCAATATTTACTTTTTAATTTAGTTTTTTATATATACAATGGAATATTACTCAGCCATCAAAAAGAATGAAATCTTGCCATTTGCAGGGATGTGGGTGGAGCTAGAGGGTATTATGCTAAGTGAAATAAGTCAGTTAGAGAAAGACAAATACCATAAAATTTCACTAATACATGAAATTTAAGAAACAAAACAGATGAACGTGGGCGAAAGAAGAGGCAAACCATGAAACAGACTCTTAACTATAGAGAACAAACTGATGGTTACTGGAGGGAAGGTGGGCAATAAAGGTGAGTTAAATGGATGATGGGGATTAAGGAGGGCACTTGTGATGAGCACCGGGTGTTGTATGTAAGTGATGAATCACTAAATTCTGTGCCTGAAACTAATATTACACTGTATGCTAACTAACTGGAATTTAAATAAAGACATGAAAAAAGCCCAATATTTATAAATCTAATAACATTTCTTGAAAACTAGATATACTTAATATTTTTAAAATGCATATTCTGATCCCTGGAAATAAAATGATGAGAATATGAGGCTAGGAACCCCTGCGCCTCATGTTTAGGACTAGACAACTCATGTGGGACAATTGGTTATACTCTATGTTGTATGTTAAATATATTTATTATTCCCGTGCCTTTCCAATTTGAATATTCATTTGAAATGGCAGAGATAATGTTGTATATCCTTAATGTCTAGGAAAAGCACTATTTTCCTTTACTCTCAGCCACCAAGTGTGTGAGTTTTTTCCGCATTGACCAATTCTCTATCACCAGCTGGGCGTCATTCAGTGTAGCTCAGTTCTGCACCATCTACCTGGTGGTAGTGGCAGACCCCACGGGCTAAGGGCTCGGTCCGACAAGGCTGCTCCCCTTTCTAAGACGTCGACCACAAATCTAGGTTGTCACCTGTGCTTTTGACCAACCAGCCCGAAATCTGAGGTTCCCAGGACCCCCTCCTCGGGTTTGATAATTTGCTAGAGGGGCTCACAGAACTCAAGAAAAACAGTTCACTTACTAAATTACAAGCTTATTATAAAAGAATACAACTTAGGAATAGCCAGATGGAAGGGCCATTCCAGACACACCACCCTCCCAGGACCTCCACGTGTTCACCAACCTGGGAGCTTTCTAAACACATACTTTAGGGATTTTTATGGAAGCTTCATCATGGAGGCATGATCAGTTAAGTCCATTTCCAGTCCCTCTCCCATCTCTGGAGAATGGGGGGGGGGGGGGTTGAAAGGTCCAAACTTGTAATTGTGAGTTGGTCTCTATGGTGCCCAGCCCCCATCCAACAGCCCACCAAGAGTTGCCTCATTAGAACGAAAGATGCTTCTATTATCAAAGAAATTGCAAGGGATTTAGGAGTTCTGCGTTAGATGCTCTATCACTTAGGACATGATGAGAGTTTTAGGGGCTTCTTGTCAGGAACCAGGGTCAAAGACCAAATACCAGCAGGAACTGGGGACAGAAACCCTTATATGAATTCCTTGTTATTCCCCACTTGGCTGTTTAAAAAAGTACAGTAGAATATTTGATAGTTGCTTTCTCCCTTGCTAGCTTAGAAGCCGCAGTGTTCTATGTGTCTTTTGTCCTGGTAAATCTTGTGTGCCGAATGACTGGTTTTAACGAACTGTTTCTACCAGTAGGGAAATGGTCCTTGTTTTACTTGCTGCTATGAAAGCCTCAACACATGTGACTGTCCATGTGAACACTCTGTGCAGATTAAGACTGCAGGGCATGATTGGAGGAGACATGAACTGCCAAGCCACCGAGGCGGCTAAGAAGGTGGCCTGTGCCAACGACAGCATGGGATTATGTAAGGCCTGCAGTGTCTGGCACCGTGCTCTGCTGGAGACATATCACGTGTTGTGCAATGCTCTTGGCCCTGAAATTCAATTAGATTGCTTTGAAGGATCCGTGAGTCTGCATGAGATAAGCTTTTACTGCTCTACACTAGAAAGCAAATGGGTTGATTAGCTGCACATAAATTGATAAATTGCCATTGTAATTCGAGCAAGGATATTTGCATTATATATACATCATCATGCCACAGAGGAGCAGAATTTAAGCATTATGTAACCTGGAGAAATAATAGGGCAGAAAAACCCAACCGTAAGGACTTAGAGAAAAAAATATTTTCTTACAGACACTTAGCAGTAGTTTTTTTGTTGTTATTGTTTGTTTTTATAGATTTTGCCATTGTTTGGGGGAATCTGCTTAAAGGCTGCCAGTATATTTTTAATGCCACGATCTGTGAATGAGAATAAAGAAATTGACAGAGTGATAATTTTGGGGGGGGAAGGAACTTTTATTGGAATGGATTTTAAATTGTGAGTTTCAACAGCCTTTTAGTACTGAGCAGATTTACTTCATTGTGAACTTGTAGTTGATCAATTTAAGGAGTTGGGAACCATTAGAAGTTAACCTCATATTGTTTGGCTGAGACCCTTTGATATTTTTTCACAAAAGGGAGATCTGGGATGAAGGAGGAAAGGTAATAGTAAGTGTTGGGAAATTGAGATTTTGGAAAGAAGGTGAGGATGATTATCACATTAAGGGCTTTGATGATCCACTGGGAAACCACCAAAATCAATGATGTGAGCTTGACTTTCCTCCTTCTACCCCCATTTTCCTCCAAACAGGACTTAAGGTTTTTACTGAAAGCCCTGGTAAGAAGTTGATGTTCATTAGAATGGTTTGGGATACTGAGTTGAAACCTAAGGCCCTGATATCTTATACAGAGAACTTCCATTTTGTTATATCAACAGGGATTAAGTGTACAGCTCTTTGTGACTTTAGGTGAAAAGGTCTTGAGTTGTAGTAAAACCAGTGCCATTGTAGTTTTCTCCCTATTGGAAAAATGCTTTTATTTCTGACCTATCTTTTGAAAACCTTCTCAGGACACAAATTTGCTCAATGTAACCTTATATCCTGACTTAATCCAAGTGGATATTCATGAGTAAGTTTTTTTTTTCCCAAACAAGTCATATTAAAACCCAGATTTTAACAGGTTTTTATTTTAATAGATTACCTAAATTTTGTGAGGTTCAACATGCATGTGTATTTCCAATTAATTAATTTTTCTGTCTGCAGGAAGTGTTGTTATTCCATTTAACCAAAAGGAAAACAGATGTGTAGAGAGGTCCAACGAGCTGCCCAGGGTCACAGGGCAAGGAGCTGACTGGATAGGGTTCCAAGATGGATTGTAAGCATTTCATGCCACTATAATAATGGCCCCCAAGTGCAGTTCCATGGACTGGTACCAGGCTGGCCCATATTTCAAGGAAATTCTATTTTATTATGCCTAGAATAAACGTCTGGGAACCTATCATTTTTATTTTTTATATTTTATTTTATTTATTTTATTTTTGGAATCTATCATTTTTAAAAAGCTTCCCAGATGATTCTGATGCAAGATCAGAATTGGGAGCTACTTCATGTCCAATATTCTGGGCTGTAGAGATAGCATTAGAACATCGGTATTTATGCTGTACTTCATATATATTTTTTCTGTTCATCCTCCTGATATATACATAAATATATAATCTCCATATATATAATACATATATATATATATATTCTTGTAAATCCAAACCAAACCAAACTGTAAAAATAGAGTTCATTCTTTTCTGTTTCTTTGTAAAACTTTAATAAAAATATATTTTTCTAGAATAGACATGAAATATTCTGTGACTAACATGGTAGTATTTTTTAATAGTCAAAAGAATATAGTGGGAAATGTAATGCAATAAGTGGCATCTCCTATAAAAAGGCTAGTCTCTAGGTCTTAAATTGATGCTAGCTGGTGTAACTTTGTTAATGAGTGAATTCAGATTTGGTTTAATGAGTTGGTGATAGAGGGATGGCTTGTTAACATCAGTGAATTTCACTTGCTGATGCATCTTTGCAAAATAATAGAAAGGGACTAGCTCATCCCTTTCCTTATCATAACTGAGTCTGGTTTTTTCCCCCTTTCCTGTTTGCATCTTTAAAAGATGATATATAATCCATCATTGCTGGGGCTAGGGCTCCATGAACATCTTTCTTTTCTTTTTCCTCCCCTTCCCCACCCCCACCATCTTTTTGCAAAGATCCTCTTGTTTTGTACCACAAACATTTGTTTTAAAGGGGAATGTTTGAAAAGGCCAAATTAAGTCTGTGAACCTACATGTTTCATGACCAACGTATTATGGCTCAGGCTTTGAATAGACTCCAGAGGGGGCTCTGAATGCATACAACAAATCTGAAAATTTATGACAGTTCTAAGTTAATAAGCAGGGTACAGATAGCTTTGCAGAACATGCACTTTCTAGAAACACATTCTTAATGTTTCAACTGTCATAGTGCATTTACCAAGTGTATGACTGGGAGTCAAGGCATTTTTTTTTTTGCTTAAATTTTATTATTTACATAACACCCATATTACATAATAAATAGCACTAATTTTTCATGTGTTGTATTTATAAAAATAAATAATAATGTGTGTTATGGTTTTCTGAACCTCAGTCATGAGTGAATAAACTTTTCTTTGCAAATGAACCAAATATTAATGTCAGCTTTGCCTAACTACTGAAAATGTACTGCCTCACAAGAATGTCTTCAGGTAATAAAACAAATGAAATCAGCTTTATACAGGTTGCTTAGGTGGAGTTTCTTCTTGAGGATTTATACCATCGAAAGGAAGCTACTCAAGGACAGAGCCTGGGTCTTCAATGTACTTTCTTCCCCAATAACTAATATTGCAACATAAATGTGATGAAGTTTGGTCCAGGATATAATTTATCAAGGTACTCTAAAAGGAAACAAATTGCATTCCTTACATAAATGAATTCTCCCCAATTCCTGACTTGTTCCGCTATAATTTTTCAAAGCTCTACCCACCTATAGAAGATCCACACCCACAAATATCTAATCAAATTCATAGGTAGTATGTGCTTAAAAAAAATAAAAAGGAAGATCTGCTTGATGTATTAGGTTTGAGGGAGGAACAGAAAAAACATAAGGGATTTTAACAGATTATTTCATATAAAGAATTGCTAACTGGGAATTGGAAAAATGGAAGAGAACCCTCCAGGGTCATCCAGGTAGCAACTTTAAGAAGTAGCTGTCACTTCTAGGGCTGGAGCAAGGGGAGGAGATTAGAATTGCTAAAACTTAAAAATGCAGAGGAGGGGATCAGTGTGGCTGGAGGCAGACTTCTGAGACCGCCAGCAAAGGTGGGGTGCTAGACGTACAAGTCAAAACAATCAGAAGATGTTTCTGGGGGAGAGGCATGACGGAAAAACGACAAACTGGTTAGCTAACTAGCAATGGGCAGGAACCACCCCTGCCAGAATCCTGGGTGGCTGGAATGCCATGCAGAGGAAGCGGAAGCAAAACCAGGAAGTCGACAGGAAGCCCACCGGAAGCAGACAAGAAAGAACATGTGTCTTTCTCCAGTCTTGCAGCTCCCGTCCATGCCTTCGATGGGCGGAGCCTTGCCTGGAGCCAGTCGGCAAAGCACAGATGTGATTTACAAAATTCCAGCCCCACCATCACAAGGGCCTGTGTGGAGCTGAGAGGCAATAGCTTAACGGGTGTGCTGAAGTTTCTTTGAGAATCTTAAAATTCTCTCAAGTTATTTTAAAGTTTTAGGGAAGGTAACACATGGTGCAAAAATAAAAAGAATAGTTTCTCACCTTCATGCCCCTTGCATCCTGTTCCCACCCTCCCACCTAAACTCCAGCTGGATAATCACCATGGTTAGTTTCTTATGCATACATAAGCAAACATAAATATATAATCTTATCTCTGTAATCATATTAGTTATCATACCCCTATTTTGCACCTTGCTCTTCTTACTTAACAATATATCTTTGATCTTGCTGTATCAGGACATAGAGAGCTTCTTTGTGTTTTTAAATCTCATTACCTTAATGAATTCTCTTACTGTTGTCATAGTTTTTCACTTTATTCTCTTCGGTATTCACAGGATAAAATGACATCATCTGTAAATACTGATAGTTTCCAAATTTTCTATCTCTAAGATCATTTCTCTGTGCTAATTGTTTTGGCTTGTACATCTAGCACAGTGTTAAATATTAATGGTAATAGTGAACATCTTTGTCTCTTTCCGGCCTTACTGGGAGTGCTTCTAATATTTCCCATTAAGCATGATGTGGATTTGGGGATAAGAGAACTATATTTTATTTTGTTAAGGAAATATCCATTTATTGAGCTTATTTTTTAAAATCAGAAGTGATGAATTTTGTCAAATGGCTTTTCAGCATCATTAGGGCATGACCATATGACTTTTCTTTTTATACTTAATATACTATGTAATATATTTCCTTACACTTAATATACTATGTAATATATTTCCTTATACTTCCTACTTTGTTAACAAATTTCCTAATATTTCTACTATTGAGCCATCTTTGTATTCCTGGAACAAACTCCACTGGGTCATGGAATTTGCACACACACACACACACACACACACTGATAATTATAAAAAGGTTGTAGGGACTTATTATTGTCGATGACTATTCGTAAGGTTTTTAAAACAGTTTTACTTGTTTCATAGGAAGAATTTGGAAGTTTTTCTTGTTTTCCTCTGCTCTGAGCCGGTTAAAGAACATCAGAATGATCTCTCCTTTAAAGTTTGGTAGAATTTCCCTGTGAAACTATCTGGGCTTTGTACTTTTTGGGTGTGTAGCTCTTTGACAATTTCCTCTGTTGGAAATGGTCCTTTGAGATTTTCTGTCTCATTTTGGTTCAATTTTGGAAATTATATCTTGCTAGAAAATTATTCCTTTTGGCTTTCAAGAAAATTTTTTTATGGAGATGAAAAACTGTGTTGGCCATAGAGAATCTTACGAGCGTTTATTTTTTGTTTGTTTGATTATTTCCCCTTTACAATGTGTTACTTAGTGCTTTAGCATTTTATTTTTCTTTCTTTACTGGATTGTCTGATGCTTAATCTTTGTCTTTTTTTCTCCCAAAGGGCAAGTTTTCAAAAATTTATTAGTCCCATTTATTTTCTTTTGTAACCCATTATATTGTACTTCTAGATTTAAAAATTGATCTGACTTAAATTTTTGCTATTTTTTTGTTTTTGATTATGACATTTAATTTACTTTAATTGCTATGAATATTTAAGGCTGTAGCTTTTTCTCTCAGCACCACTTTAGCTCTATCTTATAGCATCTCTTTCTATATAGGAATTTATTTATTGTTGTTTTCTAGAAATTCTAAAGTTCAGTGTGAATTTTCTCCCTGGCCCAAAAGTTGTTTAATGAGAGTGTATTATTTTCCAGACAGAAGGGATTTAAATTTTTTCTTTTTAATTATTGAAGTCGAGTTGACATACAATGTTATATTAGATTCAGGTGTACAACATAGTGATTTTTCATTTCTATACATTACTTAATACTTTCATATCCTTTTTATATATTTTTCTGTTGACACAACCAGTAATTTACAGGAGGTCTTTGAAGGTCCAAAAGCTCTTTCCTTTTCTGCCATCACAAAGACAGAACAGACCCTATAAATATGGCCTACTTTGAGGATCGCTTTTACAGCTATCGTGCCCCCGTATCTCTGACATCGCCTTTCCTCACCCACATTCTGACTTCCAGTGACACAATATGGAACGGAGTTTTTGTATTTCTGGTGGGCTCCTTAACTTCAGGAGATGTATTTTTGCCTTTCCTTTCTGGGGCTGCTGCTGGGCGGTTTGACCTCTCTCATTGCTTCTTCCTTTTACTTTGTCCTCCATGGTGTCTGCCTGATGGCTGCTGACACAGGCCACCCTCACGTGGCCTCTGGAATCTTCACATTGTATCTGTCTCTTCCTTTTGCTGAAAATGAAGTTTTCAGGGTTTCCTTTTATTCTCCTTGTGGTTTTTGTTGATTTCCATGGAAGTATCATGATGTTAAATGAATTAGCCAAACATAGACTGGAAGTCAAGATGTGCTTTTAAAGAATAGCATTTTAATATTAGGGCTTTGATAGTGTACACAGGTATGCAGTAATTATAGCAGGTGCTGTACAAATGGGGAAGTGAAATAATGTTCAGACTTCCCCAGAGAAGTCACTGTGGAAGATGAGAGAGATGCTGTTTTTCTCTTTCTTGCCTTTCATTTCCTTAAAAAAAAAAAAAAAAGCTTTGTATCGGAATTTGGTGCTAGTATTTGGATAGTCCAGGAAGATTATTTTCATTAGTAAATGATATAAAGCTTCTGGGGTTTTTGAGTTATTTTTTTTCCCTACAGTTTCCTATTTTTTTTAACCCATAGGTTCTTTTTTCGCTTTTTCTTGTTCTCTTGCTGGTACTGGAACAAATTTGTTCAATCTGAGTAAGATTTTATGGACCCTGTTTTTCACTGTTCTTTTAGGTATCTTCTTACTTTTGATAGTGCAGAATAGGTTACTGAGTACTGAGATAGAAATTAATTTGCATATTTGTTAAATTGTTCAGAATTTCAGACAATACTTTTCTACCATCTTACTTTTAGTTACCGGGAAGATACACAGATCGTGTTCTGTTTGAAGGCTATTTTTTTTTTCAGTCTGTTGTTATAAATCCAGACCAGGTAGATAATTATGTTTTGCCTGAAGAATTATAACCATAGTTTATATTCAAGTTTTAATTGATAAATTAAAATAAAAAATTTAAGGTCAGCTGTTCATGAAATTTTATTCCGCTTTTGTTATTGTTGGTAACCAAGGTTAAAATAGCTTGAATTAAGATGAAAAGTGAAGCTTTAGAATTAATTTCCCTTTTAAAATACAGTTCTCAGTGACAATCAGAAAATAAATGAACTGAAGTCAGTGTTCCAACAGCGTAACTCACATACAGTGGCAAGTTCCCGGAGCTGACAATTTTCAAATGATAGTAGCTGGTTATATAAGTCACCCAAGATGGCTTAATGTACTATTATTTCCAGACAGAATTGGAAATAACACGTGCCAAGTCAACAGGCAGTCAGACGAAAACATAACAATTTACTTTCCAATAATTATCATCACCTCTAGCCAGGCTGGAACTTGACTGATCCAGTACAGAAGAATATCTTTTGTATGGATTTATTTCAAGCCCCGAAACATCATGACT
This sequence comes from Zalophus californianus, assembly GCF_009762305.2. NCBI lineage: Eukaryota > Metazoa > Chordata > Mammalia > Carnivora > Otariidae > Zalophus > Zalophus californianus. Next base: position 80,213,030 of record NC_045603.1, read on the forward strand.
GCAGCAAATATTCCTATAAATCATTTGCTGGACTTTATTAGAAGTGGTAATAATTGCTTCATTCCTTATATATCAAAGGAAACTGATACACTATTCCAGCCACCACCCATTCATTTGCCCTTTTTTTTTCCCCCCTTTCCCTCACTCTTTCTTTTTCTTCTCTCTCATTTAAAATTTACAGTTACCTGGAAGCTATTTTTTTTACATGCGGGCCGATTATACTAAGGAATTTAGCTCATACTTCTTCCATAGCTGGTAAAATGATTAAAAAAATAAAAACAAAATCTTGCTTCATATTATGCATAAGATTCACATCATGTTTGAAGTAGAAAGTTAATTGTGGGATTTCTGCGTACTTTCAGCAGCGTGTTAATCCTTAAGCTATCACCGTGGAAGGAAAATATTTTCAGAGGTTCAAAGGCAGGACAAATGAAAATGGACAAATGACAAGGTTGGTGGAAAATAGCTCAAAGCTAGAGTTTGAAACAGTTGATAATGTCCATGTGGCCTGCAGTCAGGTGATTTTCCTTCTGGGGAACTTTTATGGGACTGGATCTACTCAGGGACAGTCACAAAGGAGAGAAAGTGTGTGTGTGTGTGTGTGTGTGTGTGTGTGTGTGTGTGAGTGTGAGAATTGTAGTAATGGGGATTTGGAGACATGGAAAAATTGGATAGCAAAGTTAAGGCAAAGATACTGGAAAGAGGGAATGCGGTGACAAGTTAAGGGAAACCTGGAGAGACTCTGGTGTTGATGAAATCATATTCCCAGATGACTTATGGCCGCTTCATGACGAGCTTGTGCTCAGCGTCAGAGTTTCTCCAGACAATGGTGGGTCGGGGCAAAATACCTCAGGAAGAGTCTCACAGCTGGAGCTGCTCAGGACAAGACTAGCGATTGCCCCTCCGGGCTGACCCACACTGGCTTGTCTTGGTTAAGGTTAGCACTAGCTGACCAAACAGAAGCCTGAAAACCTCTGGGGCTTAATCCGATAAAAGTTTACTTAGGTTAGCTTAGTAATCAAAGTTAAAATCCCAGTGTGAGTGTTCTGCAGGGCAGCTCGCCTCCTACCCAGCTCCCCTGGCAATTCCAAGCCCTAGGTCCCTTCCATTTCGGGACCCTGCCTCTTCCCAGGCTGCTTTCCCTGTCTGCGTCAGGCTACAGCAGAGGAAGGAAACACAGGATTCCCACATGGGCTGGGTTCACGTCACTTCTGCTCACCTTCAGTCTGTTCATCCTCATCACGTGGCCCCACCTGACTACACAAAAGACGGGATCGTGGAGCCTAGTTGGGTGCAGACGGAAGGGATTTGGTGAGTAGCTGGCCAGCCTCGGCCTCCTCTAGCAAAAAACCAGAGGGTTATCCTTTTACTCTCTTGGGTTGCTAATGACAAACTTACAAGGCAGGGCTCTCTGATGGTATCTTTAACAAGGGACTTTTACACAAATATTATGTTGTCCAGAGGGAACAACCGTACCGATATTCTTTCTTCGTGGAGCTAAAATGTTAGCATCATGGCAATGTCATAATGAATCTGAACTCTGACTGAAGCAGAGGCTTTTTATATTATTTTTATTTTTTAAAATATTTTTAAAGAAAGATTTTTATTTATTTATTTGGCAGAGAGAGACACAGCGAGAGAGGGAACACAAGCAGGAGGAGTGGCAGAGGGAGAAGCAGGCTTCCCGCGGAGCAGGGAGCCCGATGTGGGGCTCCATCCCAGGACCCTGGGATCATGACCCAAGTCAAAGGCAGACACTTAACACCTGAGCCACCCAGGCACCCCTTAAGCAGAGGCTTTTTAAAATGTAGGATGGAAATGGCTTCCACAAACCTGAGAAATCCCCTGGGCATAAATGCAGCATCCTGTGCTTCACTATGATATTGCAGAGTGTTTGCTCCCTGTAAAGTGTTTGCTCACATGCTTTCGAGTTACAAGTTGGTTCCCTCTCCGTTCATCAGGAGGTAAAAGAAGGGCAGAGGGGTGTTTTCAGCTGAGGTTCGAAATGAGGTGGAGAGTAGCTGAGGCCGAGTGGTACCAGGAGGTTGTTCTAGGTGACGGATGCTGCAAAACAGAAGATTTTCGTGCCAAGAATGGTGATACTGCGTGGAAAGGCATCGAGGAGGTCAGAGCTAAAGGATCTGATGCAGGCTGGGAAGGGTAAAAGAGGAAGACAGAGAGGGCTTTAGACTTCAAGACTTCATTTTCGTCTGGAGTGGACATGTGGAAATTCCCTTCCGCCCTCACAGCCTCCGGTTCTTTGTACATTGGTCCCACACGTGTCCCAAACATGGCCACACATATGTTTATGCGTTGGTCCCACAAGCACTTCCCAGTGATGATTTTTTGTCCAATGGAGGCCAAAATAGAATGAATAGTATTTATTTCATGGTATGACTTTTTAGGTGATTTTGAAAACAGGCATCTGATTCTAAGAAAAAAAGTTCTCATTAGGAAGTCATGAAGATGACAGAAAGAGAGGTATTTGGAAATAAAGAAATGCATGAGACAGCTTATAATTACAATAAATTATTGAGTGTCTGCTAAATCCTGGAGGTGTGTCGATGAACAATCTATTGTACCCCCAGAGTGTTGTGAGTTTAGTGAGAAAGTCAGGTACCAACCAAATAGTTGGACAGGGATTGATTAATTTCTTCTCTTTACTTGATTGCTCTGAGGGAGATGTCCTGAGTGCTGTAAGAGGGTGTCTCTGGAGGCTAGGGCAGGGGTATTCTGAAGATGATTTTTCCCAGGAAGGTGACACCGAAGCTGAGACCTGGAGGAGGAGGGGTTGTTGGTGAAATCAGGAGTCGTGCCCAGTGGAGGGAGCAACGAGTTCCCAGGCCATTGCACCACTCATGGGGTGATGCTAGTAGAGATCTCTTCCACCTTTAAGAAATTAGACACCTGGAAGCAACAAGGGATAGCAGGGTAGGACTTGGTTACAGTTCGGGTGAAAAGAAACTGAGAAAACAGGAAGAATGTGAGTGAACCAAGATGGTAATGAATAAGAAGTAGGGAAAGAGAGTTGACAACAGTAAAGAAAACTTGATTAAAGCAGAGTTCTATTTAATATACATATTTTTCTTGGTAGAGTTCTTTTTTGGGTTTTTCTACTACCTATTCCTGTCCCCAATACTTTCAATGAACATCTTCTAATTTTTCAAAAATTTGTCTTTGTTTTAACATTAAATTAAAACAAATACACACTTTTCAAAAATATTTGGGAACGGAATAATGCAGTTGACTCCTGCTGCTAAGCTGGGTGCCATATTAGTTTGCTGTGAGCATCAAATGAGATATTTGTGAAATTGTCCTTGTCCATGGTCAAATATTGGTTTACTTTGATGAAAACTTACTGATGCATTTGTCTCCTTTGTTAAAACAAGTTGTGTCCTTTTCCCTCACTCATGCTGGATCTCATGTAATGATTGGACTAAGTGGTCCAAAGAAAACAACTACATTTCCATGCATGCTGATTATCTCTTGGGTTCTGGGAATAAATCCCAACTTGATTGCCTAATAGTGGAAGTGATCTGGGGATATGGAAAAAGGCTAAGGCTATGACTTTCTCATTCTTCCTTCTTTAACCTGTTAAAGGTGTGTGGTCAGGTCTTCTCAACAAAGTGGTATGAAGAATGTCTTCTTATGGAAGCTACATGTATTCTTCTTATGCTATATTTTGTCTGATTCTGACATGGTTCATGAATAACACTGTGGCTTTTATGCTACATCTGGAAGGCATGTAGTCTCATTTCATGGGAAGGAGCAAAAAGATGGTGGGTGGAGTAACCTGGTTGTAATTACAGTGTACATTTATTTGGAAAGATCAGCATATTAGTATGCAGTGGCCAGATCAATTAAACTCAGCTGGAATAATTCAGTCGAGTTGGTTCCTATAAAAACGAAAAATCTTTAAAACTCTCAAGGTTTGCTGTAAACCTTATGATGACAGAAGCATTTTGAATATGTCTTTCCCTCTCCTATGAATTATAAAGCAACTTAAAAACTAGCCTTTTAAAAATTTTGCCTCCCTCTTGCCTCAAAAAAACAAGCAAACAAAAAAACAAAAACCCTTATCCACTTATCAGCAAAATAAATTCTAGCATCTTTCTTCAGGAAGATTAGTATTGTTTTTTACTAATATATTTTCCGAAGCATAATTTTTGTTTTGTTTTGTTTTGTTAATTTTTAGTTTCTACACCTCAAGTAATGTGAGGTATCCATGGAAACTGTCTAGCCTATATTCATTGCACTGGACTGCCTTCCCACACAGGTCCAGACACAAACAGTCCTAGGTATAAGCTCAATTTACTGTGCCTTAGCCATTAGGCAGTTTTAACAAGAAATTGGCTTCTAATTGACACATACATTTTCATATTTAATTAGCAGTTTGAGCCTCTGAATTTTACTAACAGATGTAACATTCAGAACATATGCCGTTGTGCTACATCTGTTGTACAGATGCACTTAAAGGCAGGGACTTTGTGGCAAATAACATTAATGCCTCAGCTGCTTAGCAAAAATTTGGACAGAACTGACATTATTTTCTTTAAGATATGTTTTTTTTTGAATTATTTAAGGAGTGATTTCCTCAACCAATCTAGTGGATTTATTTCCCATTTCTCTAACAGCTTTATTGAGATATTCACACACCATAAAATTCACCCTGCTAAAGTATACAGTTCAGTGGTTTTTAGTATAGTCATAGATTTGCAGACAATGCCCACTGTCTAATTTTAGAACATTTTCATTACCCCCGAAAGAAACCCCATACCCCTTGGCAGACACTCCCCATTCTCCCACCCCTAACTCCTAGCTACCGCTAATCTACTTTCTGGCTCAATGGATTTGCCTCTTCTAGACATCTCATGTAAATGCAATGATAAAATATGTGGTCTTTTATAACTGTCTTCTTCCTCTTAGCATAATATTTTCAAGGCTCATCCATGTTATAACATGTATCAGTACTCCATTCCCTTTTTATTGCCAAATAATATTCCATTGTATGTGTATACCACATTTCATTTATCTGTTTATCATTTGATGGACATTGGGTTGTTTCTACTTTTTTAGCTATTATGAATGCTACTGCTATTTACATTCGTGTATAAGTCTTTATGTGGACGAATATTTTTATTTCTTTTTTGTGTATCCCTAGGAGTAGAATTACTAGGTCATGTGATAACTGTTTAATTTTTAAGGACTGCAAAAATAGTTTTCCAAAGTGGTTGTACCATTTTATATTTCAGTCAGCAGTGTGTGAGGGTCCCAAATTTTCCACATCCACAAACTTATTATTGTCTCTCTTTTTTATCTTAGCCATCCTAGCAGGTGTGTAGTGGTATCAAGGGGTTATTTTTTTTTAAAGGAGAGCAATTTAATATTGTTCATACTTATAAATTAATTAAATGCATCTCTATTACCTATTTACTTATCCATTGCTCTTGATTTGTAAGTAAATATGCCTCTTCTCTCTATACTGTCATTTTCTTTATTAATTTTAATGCAGGCCCAACTCACTATGTAACATCAAAACTTAAGTTGGAGGTGAATTGAAGTATCATATAGAAGATGTAGCAATGAAAAAGGGCAAATACTAAAAACAAATTGTTTGAATATAAGATTCATTCCCTAAATTTCTGGCATAATTTTCTCTTGCTTAATATGAGCTGAGAAATGGATATGTTAGTGATGCCACGTGCTCTGAATCTTTATCGGTTTATAATGCCAGATTAAATTCATTCAATAATATGTATCTCATCCATTCTAATATGCCATCAGTTGTATTATTAGAAGAAGAGCACTGCTAATTGAGCTATAACACACTATTGATTTTGGAGTGATCTGTCATTCAGAAATGTTACAATGTGGGGGGAAAATGTGTGTTCGATTCATTGAAATATGATAGAGAAAGAGGTGTGATGTGAACTTCTTCTTCTTCTTCTTTTTTTTTTTTTTTCCCTTGGAGGCAACCCAGTCATCCATGCTTAGCGATGTCCCAGGGAAAAGCAAGACCTTTAACACCTCAAGACTTGATAAATACCTTTTTCAAATAGGCATTAATATCCAGGAATATAAAAATGATGTATTACACACACACACACACACACACACACAGAGGAGGGGAGGAGAGAGGTAGTTATTAGTTTAGGGGTAAGAGATCAGCAACCTATACTTCACTGAAATGATTTCTTTCCTTCTCCTCTTCAATTTGCTAATTAAAAATAGCTGGTTTACCTCAAATCATATTTATTAAACATTGTAAGCTTTCTTTTCAGCCTGAGAATGTTTTGTTTTGTTTCTGTCAGAAGCCAACATCAACGGGTAATTCATAAGCCTGTGAAAACTGTGTTTATAATGCAGATGCCTAGGACCAGAGCATTACCGAGAAGCTATGCTTTCATAACAGCAAATGTGCTTTGCATGTTATCAAAAATAAAGGGTTACTTTTTTACTCACCTGGATTCTAGTTAGGTTCTAGATATATAAGGTAGTGAGATATCTGCTATGGTGTATGCCAGAAGGAATCAAAATGATTTTTAAAATCATGTTCAAAAGACTCTAATAAGCCTACTCAGAGACTTTCTGAAAAAGGCTGCTCCTGAGGTGGACATTTGGCTTTTAATCAGCTCAGGCATCTTTAGGTTTGCTTGAATTGAGACCTCTTTTTTTGGGAGGTAATAATTATATTGCTGCTTTGAAATGTTGATGAATATTTAAGGAATTCCTAGTTTCCACTAGCTCTAAATCATTGTCTCATAGTTTTTCACCGTGAAATTCTTTGAAAATTATGATTAACATGGGACACAAACAGGAGCTCATGAGGGCAGATAATAGCTTATATTAAATCAGGTAAAATATATCGTCTCATGGACAGTTTGATGCAGGAAATGATAAAAAATTGGTCTATGTAATTTTTTGATGTCAACAACAAACACTAAAGAAAGGAAATGATTTTCATTTTTTGAAGGAAAAATGAGATAAAATAGAATTATCTTTAATTTTACCTTGTATTAAAAATTATGACACACCCAAACATATCTTAAAAAGACAATAGTTGCTTTGTAGCTTTTTAAATGACACCTTCACATAATATTAGAAATTATGTCGCTAAGTCAGCTCCTTGCATGATGTGCAGCAGCAAGGTGGTTTCTATGTTTATCAATAAAACATAAAAAAATCTTATTTCAATAGACATAACAAGGGAAAGCCTTGGACTAGACTTTTTAAGTATTAGTGTGTTCTTTTTGCACTAGGCCATATCTGTAATCATTAATTAATATTTTACCTTCTGACTTTTCAGAAAGAATGCTGGAATTGTTCATCCTTACTTTTAAGTGTTTTCTAAAATTTGCATATTGGATTCCAGCACAGCTTCCTTCTTTCATCCAGAGAACCATAGTTAATGAGCTTGTATACTAAAAATATTTAATATGCAGATAACATTGAATACATCTTAAATATTTGCCAAAGTTATAAGGCATGATATACAATATATATCAGTCTTTAAATAGATGGCACTCAGCAACAAATTTTGTTGGTAAATGTAGTGATCTCTGATGCAGAATCATGGACTCATGAATATTTATTGAGTAGTTAATGTGTCAAGGTTTGCATAGATGTTAGAGTCATCGACCAGCCAAAAAGGAAAAAAAAAAAAAAAGGCAGTCCCTGCCCTTGTGGTGCTTACAGTCTAGTAGAAGGATACTGAGGTCATTCAAAGATTGATATAAATAAATATAAAACTGAAACACGTAGTGAAGCATATGGCGTTATGAGAGGATTGATTGGAAACCGACTTGGTGAAGTCGGAGAGGATGACTCTGATATAGTTGAGCTGAGACCTAAAAGTTGAGCAGGAGTTAACTAAGCAAAGCTGGAAGTACTGGTGTGGAGGGGGTAGGCACTGAAAGCGTGGCTGGTGAAAGGGAACATCATCTGCCAATGTCCTGAGACAGAAGGGAACATGGTGAGCCACTCAAAGTCTTGGATGGCAAGAGGAAGATGTGGATTGGTTGAGAGAGCAATTATGGTAATGGTTCAAGATATGTGGGCGTCGGATTCTGGATCCTCACCTAAGCCATGCAATGGATTATGGTCAGTATTCAGAGGGGTGAAAAGTGACAGAACATCAAATGTAGGAAGCCACCACCATTTTGATGTTTACTATTTCATGAGTATTTTCTTTTAATAGAATGTTGTATTTATATGAAATAATATGTACGACATCATTTTTAATTTTAAAGCATAATAATATAATGAAGACCTATGAACACCTCAGCCAAGAGAAGAATGAAAAAATTACCCATGTGCTCTGGCCTCCCTTCCAGAGACAACTGGGAGCTCATATTTTTAATATCACACTAGATATTAAAGTGTGGTGTCTTCTAGGACTTGCTTTTTTCCCTCTCTCTCAACATTATGCTTCTAAGATTCATCAAAGTTGTGTATTGCCGCGAGGCTCTAGTTCATTCATGTTTGCATCGTATAATATTCCACTCTGGGAATACACCACAATTTATTGATCCATTTTCCTGTCAGTGGGTATTTGGATTCATTCTAATTTTTTTGTTTGTTTTATTTTTGTGTTGTTGTTTTTGCTATTGATGCTAATATGAATGTCTGCGGTATGGTACTATGTGTCTCTTGGGGCACGTCTCCCTGGTAATGGGATTGCTGGGTGGGAGCATATGTTTTCCAGTAAAATGGTGCCCTATCATAGTCTCACCTTGTATTTCCCTAATTGCTAATAAAGGTGAGAAATTTTTTCATATTTATTGGTCGGATGTGTTTCTTACATAAAATGCCAGCTCAATCCTTTTGTCCACTTTTCTACCAGGTTATTTTTTTCATTGATTTGTAAGAATTCTTTCTATATTCATATATTCTGAATTCTAGTTCTCTGTTGTTTCATATCCCTCTGAATACTGAGTGAAAAATGAATTAGAGGGGCACCAAGTGAATATAAGGAGACTAGTTAGGAAGTATACTCTCTCCTAATGAACAATCATTGCATGATAATTTTATAAATATATTTAATACCTTTCTTATATTTCTTGTGTTAAAATAATATTAGGAACATGGGGCATTGGTTTTCCTACTGATGCTACCTTAAGAAAAGTTGGCCTAAATTGGCTTCTGATGAATTCTGCTCTGTGCATACATAGGGATGGTTGAAACCTGTGCATGTATCGGTGCTGTTTTTATGAAAACAGCCAATGATCAAAGTGGCTTCAAAGTAATCTTCTACAGAATTAATGCTGTTTTCATTTGCCTTCTCTTAAAAATTGTAGTTCAGAGCTGGATATTGATGTGAGTGGGTAAGACTCTATCTGTCTTCATGGCCCTGAGCATTGTAATGTACATGCCGTGAGTTGGACAAGTGTTATTTTCCTGTAAATGTTTAAAAAACATTACAATAACTGTTTATTTAGTACTTATACACTAAGGGCTTAAAACTTTTCATATATCATCTATATCCTTAAAATAGCCATGTGGTATGGATATTATTATTCACAAATGGGGAAATTGAGTCCCAGGGCAGTTAAATAAAATTCTTGAGATCACAAAGCCATGGCAGAACCTGGATCCAAGCCAATTACATTGGTCTCCGAGACATTATCTTTTCTACTAAGTACACAGGCTTTTCATGCCCGGAGTTTCATAAATTACATTAATTATGTGTTAAGCTGTGTGTAGATATTATCTCATTTAATTCTCAAGAACTTCCTTTGAAATTGTGCTATGCAGAGCTCCTCATCATTTCATCAACTCCATAAATATTTCTCTCTGATCTGAAGAACTTCTAAATATATTCTGAATTTATTAAAATATGGCTTCATACTTCTTTTGTCAGAATATTTGCATTGATTATAAGTAATGCAAGTATTAGTTTTCTCCCTCCCTTTTAAAGACAATTTCTTTCTAGTATATGGGAAAAGGGATGAGGTTTCCCCCCCACCCTCTGTGTGTATGTGTGTGTGTGTGTGTGTGTGTGAGGGGGGGGGTGGGGTGGGTTCTCTCCAGTGTTGTTCCCTTGACAACTTCAAGGTCGTGTGTTCCTCTCACTGTCCTGTGGGCCAGCACTCTCTTGGTTCTGATCAGTAGTTCACAGCTTGTGCTGACAGACTGCGCTAAGAACATGAGACTGCATAGAAACAGGAAGGTGTACACAAGGCTGAAGAGTGCTGATGTTACCTCTCTTTATGTACTGTTTCTTAGCTCTTGTTACACCATCTTGTGAAGTGGTACCTATGTATCAGTCTTTACTAAATAGTTGTGGAGATATAACAGGGCTCACAGCAGTGAGGATTGAAGACAGCAAGCAAAATCAGACTTTTCCCATCATCCAGGAGGATACATCTCCCACTGTATTTCATATTGTTATCCAGATCAAAGTTGGTTCTCTCATTTATTCTCATCTCCTCCCACTCCTGCTTTATCCCCTCATTGTCTCTGCGACCTCCCGGAGGCTGAGTCTATTATTGAACTATATACATCGCCATATCATCCCTCAGGGACACAGACTTTGCAGAAGCTTTGAAATGACCACTTGGAATTCCATTTTCCCCCACCTTTGGTGTGAGAGCACGTGCTTGCGTTGGCAGCATATTGATTCCATGTTTTCGGTAACAAATAGCACTCAGTAGGTTTCTACACTATGTACTATGTACAGTTAAGTTGTGTGCACTGCCATTTGAGCATGATTTTATGAGGTAGTGATTTATGATGTGTGAGTCTGGTAGTGGTGCTTCAATAGGGAAATGGTATCCAAAGCTTGTCTGTTTATTTTGTGCTTATTTACTCTTCTTTCACCTCTATGTTCTGCAGATCAGATAAAGACTGCTTACTTAGAAAACTAAGCAATCAGATAGCAGAAAAAAATCCATTCTCCAGTACCGTGGGGGAGGGATCACATACGGTCTCAACCTCTGAATTGCAGCAGACCCTGTACTTAAACTGTTGAGGTGTTTGAGTCTGTTGAGTTTGATATCAGTCAGTATGCTTCTTGGAAAATCAAATATTGAGAGGCTTTTATTACACCCCAAAAGAAAGGAAATTGTTTCCTTTACTCCTCACTAGTTATGGGGTACATTCCCTAACACAGCTTTTTCAGCAACCTTGTTTGTCTAGAGGCTAGGATATTTGAGAAACCTGGAGTGATGGCTGAAGTCATTTTTATCTCCAGCATCATCATCAAATGTTTAAGTATCATGTACTGTTTAAATGTGTAAATTTCACAAATGGTCCAGTGAGGATTATTTATATTGAAAAATAGTGCCATGTGTCTCAACTCTCCATATTTGAAAATTCTTTTAGCATATGCTGCAGGATTGTTTTTGCACCCCCAGTCCCGGTTCCTGACACGCGGTAGAAATGTAATATGTCTTTACAATGAACATGAAGAAAGGGAAGGAAGGAAGATGGAAGTAGATTGTTACAGTGCTGTATGAATCATTTGTTTTAACACTTTCCACAGTCTTTTTTTTTTATAAGCCCCTTTACTAGAACTGTTGAGACATCCATATGTTTTTCAGGATTATAATGATTGTGTTGTTATATTGATGAAGAGCATCTTGTGAATGTATTTAATAACTACTCTTATTGAAGTTTGTGTTTTTAATCTTATGAAAGCCGGGAAAAATCATCAGGGGAAGGAACTGGCTTTCACTCCTTGGAGTTAGTGACTAAGAAATTCAAACCATTAGATGGCTAGATTATAGGACACTGGCCACATTTTCCCAAAGGAGTTCCTTGAAGATGTAGTCGATTATATTATTGGTATTACCTTATCCAATTAGGATACAGCTGTTGCAATAATTTATTTGTAATTTAAAATGTATCTTTTTACCCCTGGGAATTCAAATGAGGAAAAATAACTAAGCAGACATGCTATCATTAAACACAAACGTTAGGGAAACACCAATTAGGCTAAACCAAGTTTAAGTTAAAATGAGACTGTGGAGACTACAGGTACATACCATAACCCCCTTACAGATCTGATCCAAGCTGATTAGTAGTTAAGCATTAGTTTTTGAGGGGAAAACCCTAAATTAAGCATCTCCACGTTGCAGTTTTCATTACCTTTTTGAATTTCCAATTGAGGACTTAGTTTTTTTAGGATTCTGGTTGTGGTTGTCATATTTTGAAGGTGTCTTCATTCTATTTTCCACAGTGGAAAAAAATACTACTTTATCGTGTCATTTTTCCAAGGGAAAGGGAACAGATGTGGAATCAGTACCTCAAATATCACATCCTTGAACTTTTCACTCCTGATGCTCTTAACTCATATTAAGGCAAACAGGGTTGTGCTTTTTCAAAAATCAAAGAGAATCTTTAGTCCTTTCTAAGACTAATAAGTTTTTGTTACTCTTTCTGTCCACGAAAAGCAATAATTTCTAAGCTTGATTTTTGATACGCTGGAGTTGGTGCAATAGGAAGTGGCCAGGAAAAAAATGGTCCCTTGCAGATATTCACAGACTGTCAGCATGACTGCCCTGGCCACAGAAGATGTCTTTTTATGGAGATGTTTTGTTGTAATTTCAGAAGGTGGTTGTTAAGTTATCTTGGCTCCATTACATTTAGCACATCTGGGATGTGTTCACATGAAGACATTGGCTAAAAGCTGTGTCTTGTGGCCTGGAATTGACTCTGATATTGAAAAGACTGGAAAGGACATTTCTTGCTAGTTGGCCTCATCGAGTAAGGACACCTTCCATGGGAAGCCCAGTCAGGAATTCATTTTGGAAGTGAAGAGTGAGTGTAGAAGTCAAACTTCTCAATGTTGCAGAATTCTTTTCAAACTGGCTTAATGCGCTTTTAGTGCTTTCCCAAATTTCTGCCTTGACAATTATAGCTCTGAGACGATTATTTACAAGCCTGGTACCAGAATTTCTGCCAGTGAGTCCACCATTAATTTATTGGAGTTAAAGGAATTTGTGAAAATGACTTACATCTGAATTATCGCCTCTGTAACCCATCACAGATAGTGCCGGCCACTGAGGATGCCCCGAGACAAGCTGGAACACAGCACTTTCCTCCAACTCTCAAGTCAGAACTCGATATTTGACAAAAGCAATCCGTTCTGCTAAATTTGCCATGTAGCAATATCTGAAGTTTTCCAATATTAAATGAGAATAACTAAGATAAACAGTAGAATCCTGTTGGATCCGTACCTATTCTTTGTTCATTTTTAGTGCCAAAGTTTGCCTTTGTTGAAAACTATGGAGTTTGAGCCATGGTAGAATTCATCCACTTTAGTTGGAGTTGTAAGGTCCATTTTATATAGTGAAGTGTACACAGATTAGCTCACAAGGATACGATTCCTAGGGCTGATTAATAGTGGACAAATTAGGATTTTCAGGTAGTTTATCGTTTATTATTTTTGCCATTTTCTTAGTGTATGTATACAGAAATGTGGGTATGTTTGGTATAAAGTGAGAAAGTATGTACAAAAGCACTTTGTAAAGTGTCCACTGTTGTGTCATCTGGATAATATTAATATTAACAACAACTGCATCAACTCTGCACAACTTATGTAGCACCTACTATGTGCTGGGAACTGTTCTACGTACTTTACATATTTTTACCTATTTAATCATCACAGAAACCGGAGAAGGATAGGTGTTATGACTACTCCACTTGATGGTTATAGAACTGAGGCCCAGGGTGGTGGAGTAATATGCTTGAGACCATCCAGTTAGTATGTGGCATAAGGGGCATTGGAACCCAGGCGGTGTGGCTCCAGAGTTAAGAACAGGGATAGAAGAAATCCTTCCTTCTTTCTATGGCATTCTGAATATTACATAGTTAGAAAATATATGCTTCTGGCAAAGATGGAATTGGATAAGAAAAATAATTTTAAGAAATCAAATTGCTCATTTGATTTTGATGTTTATAAATCTGATAAACACCTGTGATTTTATTTTATTTGTCCAAAGAAAATTTAGAAATAATAGCAAATTTGATGCTTACTTTAATTTGATGTGAGACCCTTCTAACTCTATGGTTGGTTTTGAACAGCTTTATTCTTCCAGCAATATAAATAGGGCATTTTTAAAAACAAAGGATAAAATGCAGCTCTCTATTTCTCCTTTTAAAAAAGATACACCATTGTTTTTAATCTCTTGGTTGGGTCCTTGGAGTAATGTGGTTAAAAGGCTCCCTTACATAGGATAAAAAAGGAGCTGGTTCATAAGGACCCAGGGTTCTGCTCACAGTAGGTTCTCTTCCAGATGGTGACAGGGACTTGTGCAATTTTAAGAAAAAGAGACCTGGATTTTCATGTTTTTCAGCTTTATTTATTGTAGCTGGACCAACTGTATCTTACAGGGTTCGAATGAGAAGCAATACGTTGGTCTGTAGAGGTGAGAAGCATAATTAGTAAGACAAACTCAGCTACCCTTTATAGAAATTTAGTACTTAAGTGAAAATGTTCTCACATTTTTCCTCCAACTTACAATCTCAACTCCATAGTTTATGGGTCTAAAAGTCCTCTTAGAGCATCTCCTTCTGCTATAATAAGATGTAAAGCAAAAGCACATTTGACTCCAAAGAAATGTTTTATTTTGTTTTCCCTCCCATTTTGGAAGGATCATTTTTTGGCCAAATGAAATTAGTGGAACATAAGGAAGAGCATGGAGGACATCAGGAGAAGGAAGGGAAAATGAAGGGGGGCGGAATCGGAGGGGGAGACGAACCATGAGAGACTATGGACTCCGAATAACAAACTGAGGGTTCTAGAGGGGACGGGGGTGGGGGGATGGGTTAGCCCGGTGCTGGGTATTAAGGAGGGCACGTACTGCATGGAGCACCGGGTGTTATACAAAAACAATGGATCGTGGATCACTACATCAAAAACTAATGATGTATTGTATGGTGACTAACATAACATAATAAAATAAAATTTAAAAAAAGAAAAAAAGAAAAAAAAAGAAATTAATTAAACTCAAAAAGCTTTCTCTTAAAAGAAAAAAAAAAAGCCAGGCTTTTTTTTCTTATGTATTCTCTAGATTCTCTATTTCTTCCAAGACTGCTCATCAGCTTTACTCACTACAGCACTATAGGAAAAAGTCTTGAAGGAAGAATACATGAAATTGGGAGCAATGGTAAATGTCTGTGTTCTAAAAACTTAATTATCAGTAAATAAAAGTCACTATAAGGATAAAGAACTGCAGACACTCTAAGTGTCTATTAAAATTCTTGGCACTGTGACATTTAGTACATAATTGTTGTGCACAGGACAGCTTTGCTCTGATGATCATATAGTTAGTAGGGGAGATATGCATGTAAAAACGCTTCGAAGTCGACTGTTTTCTTTTATGTGCTTCCCTAGGGCCTAATATATGTGCCTATTATGGAACTGACCTTATTGTTAACACTGAGGTGCGGGTTATATCTTATTCACTTAGAATAGTGTCTAAGACACAGTGAGTACCTAATGAATATTTGTAGAATGAAGAAGGGGGGGAGAGGATGGTGTCCATAAGTAAGACAGAAGGAAAGCTTTTCAGACAGAGAAATAGGATATGTGAGCAAAGCAGAAAGACAGAAAACTGTGGTTGAGAAATCATCACATAGTTCTATTTGGTTAAAATATGTGTGAAGACACTATCGGAAGCTACAGTTGAAAAGTTAGATAGGTAGGATTTCACAAATCATTGTCAAGATGAGGGGGTAGTAGATGAGTAGAGTAGAGAGTTTGAGTTGAGATGAGTAGAGAGTTTGGGGCCTTAAATGATCAAGATGGTTCTGATCTTCTTAAAATAAATAGAAATTGAAAACAGGATTAAGAAAGAAGGACTATTAGTGATATTGAGCATCTTTTCATGTGTCTGCTGGCCATCTGTATGTCTTCTTTGGAAAAATGTCTGTTTAGGTCCTCTGCCCATTTTTTAATTGGTTTGTTTGTTTGTTTTGGTGTTGAGTTGTATAAGTTCTTTATATAGTTTGGATGTTAACCCTTTATTGGATATATCATTTGCAAATATCCTCTCCCAATCAATGGTTTGCCTTTTTGTTTTGTTGATGGTTTCCTTTGCTGTGCAAGAGCCCTTTCTTCTATGGTAGTCCCAATAGTTGATTTCACTTTTGTTTCTCTTGCCTGAGGAAACATATCTAGAAAAATGTTTCTATGGCCAATGTCAAAGGAATTACTGCCTAGGAGTGTTTTTTTCTAGGAGTGTTAGGGTTTCAGGTCTCACATTTAGATCTTTAATCTGTTTTGAATTTATTTTTGTGTATGGCATAAGAAAGTGGTCCAGTTTCATTCTTTTGCATGTAGCTATTCAGTTTTCTCAGCACCATTTGTTGAATAAACTGTCTTTTCCCCATTGCATATTCTTGCCTCCTTTGTCATAGATTAATTGGCCATATAAGCGTGGTTCCATTTCTGGACTCTCT
Organism: Zalophus californianus; assembly: GCF_009762305.2. Taxonomy (NCBI): domain Eukaryota; kingdom Metazoa; phylum Chordata; class Mammalia; order Carnivora; family Otariidae; genus Zalophus; species Zalophus californianus. Next base: position 80,229,434 of record NC_045603.1, read on the forward strand.
GTCCTGTTCTGTTGATCTATGTGTCTTTTGGGGGGCCAGTACCATACTGTTTTGATTACTACAGCTTTGTAATATAACTTGAAATCTGGGATATGATACCTCCAGCTCTGTTCTCCTTTCTCAAGATTGCTTTGGCTATTTGGGGTATTTTGTGGTTCTATACAAATTTTAGGATTATTTGTTTTAGTTCTGTGAAAAAATGTTGGTATTTTGGTAGGAATTGCATTAAATCTGTAGATTCCACTACTCATCAGGGAAATGCAAATTAAAACCACAATGAGATATCACTTTACACTTGTCAGAATGGCTAAAATAAAAAACACAAGAAACAATAAGTGTCAAGGATGTGGAGAAAAAGGAATTCTTGTGCACTGTTGGTAGGAATGCAAATTGATGTAGCCACTGTGAAAAACAGTATGGAGGTTCCTCAAAAAATAAAAGGAAAATTATCATATGATCCAGTAATTCAACTAGTGGGTATTTACCCAAAGAAAACAAAACCACCAATTCAAAAGATACGTGCACCCCTATGTTTATTGCAGCATTATTTACAACAGCCAAGATATGGAAGCAACCCAAGTGTCCAGTGGATAGATGAATGGATAAAGAAGATGTGGTATATATATATATATATATATATATATATATATATATATATATACAATGAAATATTACTAAGCCATAAAATAGAATGAGATCATGCCATTTGAAAAACATGGGTGGACCTAGAGGGTATAATGCTAAGTGAAAAAGTCAGTCAGAGAAAAGACAAATACCATATGATTTCACTCATATCTGGAATTTAAGAAACAAAACAAATGAACAAACAAAGGATAAAAGAGGCAAACAAAGAAACAGACTCTTAAATACAGAGAACAAACTTGTGGTTGCCAGAGGGAAGGTGGGTGGGGGATGGGTGAAATAGCTGAAGGGGATGAAAAGTACACTTATTCTGATGAGCACTGAGTATGTGTAAAATGTTTCAATCACCTATATTGTACACCTGAAACTAATATAACACTGTCTGTTAATTATACTTGAAGGCAAAGAGAAAAAAATAGAGGAGACCATTCCATTGTGAAAAATCAAGTTTGAGAAGCCAGTAGAACCTCCAGATGAAGATAAGGCAATCTAAGTGGAAACAGGATGAGAAGCTTAGGAGAGCCAGGTCGGGCTGGAGGAAAGACATTTGGCAACCAGACTGCAGAAAGGGTTGTGCAACCAGGGATCAGATAAAATTGCTGATGGGGAGAGGGAAGATGAGGAGAACTGAGGATAAAACCCCGGGGCTCGAGAGGGAAGTATGATCAGAGCGTGAGAGAGAGAAGGAGCAGTGAGGGCCACGTGTCAGAGCGTCACGCTACCAGGAGTTGTGCCTGGGGAGGAGCGTGGAGCACAATGTGGGGCGCAGTCGAGCATTGAGTTAGGATCTTGCTCTACCACCTGCTAGCTCAATGATCCACGTCAAGTTACCTGAGCTCTTGGGCTTCAGTGTCCTTATCCATAAGATGGGACTAACACCTCAGTAATTGCTGTATTAATTTAGTTTAATCATACCTTAAAATCACTTAAAAAATTTTTATTATGTTAATCACCATACATTACATCATTAGTTTTTGATGTAGTGTTCCATGATTCATTGTAAAATCACCCTTGTCTATTAAAACAATAAGAACCAATAAAATGGAAGATTTGGAGTTATCTGTATTTCTTATGTACATCAAGCAACTATATTACAACATACAGTATTTTAAAAATGCCTTGTAACCAGTATAAGATTGAAGACTTAGGATTTTTTTGAATTACATGTTTTATAAAGGAATACACTGTCTTTTACCTATCATCTTCTGAATAAATCCCTTGGAATTTAAATATAATTCACTCTGTCTTATCAAGCATAATTTTTGGAGCACCAGCTGTATACCCACCACTTTCCTAGCTCTTTTTACTAAGCTCCTTCAAATAGGGCTTTGGGTTGCCAATTCTTAGGGTGTTTATTAAGCCGTGTTTCCTTTAGGCATCACTAATATTATTCTTTTTTTAAATTAACATATAGTGTATTATTAGTTTCAGAGGTAGAGTTCAGTGCTTCATCAGTTGCATATAACACCCAGTACTCACTCCATCAGTTGCCCTCCTTAATGCCTATTACCCAGTTACCTCATTCTCCCACGCCCTTCCCCTCCAGCAACCCTGTTTGTTTCCTAGAGTTCAGTGTCTCTTATGGTTTGTCTCCCTCTCTATTTTCATCTTGTTTTACTTTTCCCCCTCTTCCCCTATGATCCTCTGTTTTGTTTCTTAAATTCCACATATGAGTGAAATCATATGGTAATTGTCTTTCTCTGACTGACTTATTTCTCTTAGCATAATACCCTCTAGTTCCACCTATGTTGTTGCAAATGGTAAGATTTCATTTTCCTGATGGCTGGGTAATAGTCCATCATCTACCACATCTTCTTTATCCATTCATCTGTTGATGGACATCTGGGCTCTTTCCGTAGTTTGGCTATTGTGGACATTGCTACTATAAACATTGGGGTGCAGGGCCCCTTTGGATCACTACGTATGTATCTTTTGGGTAAATACCTAGTAGTGCAATTGCTGGGTCATAGGGTAGTTCTATTTTTAACTTCTTGAGGAACCTTCGTACTGTTTTCCAGCATGGCTACACCAGTTTGCATTCCTACCAGCAGTGTAAGAGGGTTTCCCTTTCTCTGCATCCTCGCCGACATCTGTTGTTTCCTGACTTGTTCATTTTAGCCATTCTGACTGGTGTGAGGTGATCTCTCATTGTAGTTTTGATCTTTATTTCCCTGGGCATCACTAATATTCTTAACAACTCTAAGACCCTCAGCTTTTGAGGCAATCTTAAATGTGTAGTACATAAGTGTTCCTGGTACAATCTATTGTAATTTTCCCAGTACATTTTGTTGAAAATACTATATTTTATTTCTGGGAGAAGCAAGATCATTATTTTCTTGGGAAACATTTGCAAATTTCTGCCTCAGAAAATATTATGATGTATAAAATTAATTTTTCTATGTCTCACCATCATTGATAAAATGCATTTTAAGTGACATTTTAATGTACTGATACTTTCCCTTTCCATTAGAAAAAAGAACAATAAGAAACACCTTTTCTTATCCTTTGTATTAGGGTAACACATTAAGAAAAATACTCCTGAATCGCTACTTTAAAGGAGACTATGGAGTCGGTATGAATGGACACCTCTCTGGAACCTACTGCAAATCTGCACAAGGCGGAGGTAAGACTGATCATTTTCTCATCATTGTGGGATTCTTGTCACATGTCTTCATGCTGATGTTATGCTAGCATTTTACTTAAAATAGAACAAATATAAAAATTCCACTCAGAAAGCACTATTAAAAGCCATTGTACAAAATTTTGCATTCATAACACAAGGATCTGAACATCTAATTTTGCTCTTTGATGCTGGAAAATAGTAAACTATGTCATAATTTCTTAATATGTAAATTAAGAACAAAAATAAAGCTAGTTTTCTTTTTCTAAAATATTATTATTAAGAAAAAACAATTACAGGTGTTATACTTTGAATAGAAAGCTATGTTTTTTCAAATTTCTGACATTTTTTTTAAAACCCTAGCTTCTATTATATTTAATGCTGAAGGGAAAAAATTCCAGTGATAAATAATATTCTTAAGATCTAATAATTCAAAAACCTTATGTGCTAATAATGTCTGAAAATTAAGATTTTTTTTCAATTTCCTAATCACAGGGAACTTCTCTGGACAAGATTCAGATAAGATGGGGATATCAATGTCAGATATTCAGTGTCTACTGGATAAAGAAGGTGCATCCGAACTTGTCATTGATGTTATAGTGAACACCAAAAATGACAGAATTTTTTCAGAAGGCATTTTACTTGGCATTGCCTTGCTTGAAGGAGGAAATACACAGACTCAGGTACCTGTTTATCATGATGAGTGTTATGTTGGTTATTTGTATTTCTTATTTACTTGTCATAGAAACCAAGGAAAGTAATGTATTTTTCTTTTTGCTTCTCATGACTATCTAAAAAAAAAAAAAAACCCAACAACCTGGTATCACATTTTCCTTATAAATTTATTTGATTTACTATAGAAACTGCAGACCTTCACAAATTATTCAGTGAAGCAGAACATTCCTTGGAAGCTTCCTTTCTAACATTATACCAGAAATTCTGATTTGTTTAGGGAAATTTGAGACCTACTTTCAGCCGATAAAAACATTTTGACTCATCTAAGAATTAAATGTAAAAATAAATAAATACATAAACTCCTCACACTGTGTTTGGCCTTATAACAGGTCTTAGTACCCCTGATCACCCTTCCCAGCACAGCCCCTCCCATTTACTTTTTTTTAGAGGTTTAGAACAGCCTTTTTATTTGATGCCCCAAATGTCCCAGTTCTTATTACCCCAATACCTCTGAGTAAGTGAATTTTCACTGGTCCGGGGAGAGAAGAACCATTTCCTTTGTTCCTTCAGCTTGGGAGGGGTGAGTTGAAAGCAGCCATTCATGTCTTCTGCATGCAGGCATCATCACACCACCATTTCTAGAAGGCACACGTTTCACTTCGAAACTTCTCCCACGTGCTCCTGGACTCCGCCACTCCCAAAGGCAGAACACACTTGGGGCGGGGGGGCACTGAGAGCAGAGCTGGGGAGTGTTCCCAAAGAACACACATCTTGCTCCTAGTCCTACCGCCCGCTCACTGCTCTTTGTGTGTTTGTCTTGGTTGGAGAAGGAAACTATGCTTACAACTAGTTGGAAATTTCAGAATCCGCTTTTCCTATTCAGGGCAAATGGAAGCCACATCTAATTGAAAACTAGGGTAATTCCTTTATTAATCCAGCAAAGGCAATGTCCATTCCTGTTGTCCAACAGGAATTTCGCTAGATCCAATAGCAGGTGGCTTTAGGAAGAAAGGCCTCATGTACAGCAGATGTTACAGTGACCAGAAAACAAGTCCCAAACACTGATACTGTTGAAAAACATCTTTAAAAACATCTTGAAAATTCTCATGGTATTGAAGCTGCAACACAGATTCCTCTGAGGGGAGTTGGGGAAGTGGGTGGTGGAGGGATCTGTGTGGGTTTTCTTGGAAAGGGTCTTGTCTTCTACAACCAGATATTCAGTTGGGATTTTCTAAAGAAATTGTCTAGGCAAACTACATAATGTGTGAGAGAGATTATCCAGATAGTAGTGAAGGACTTTTTGTTTTTAATCTCTAGATAGAAGCAATCCTTGCAATTAAAGTGCCTTCTGGATTCCTGTTACTGGACCATGCAGGGTCATCGGATGAGATCATCTTGGACCCTACCTACATTTTACGTTTATTTATGTCCTCATATTGCTGCAGAATAAGCCAGCTTCTGCCAGAAACTTCCTGTTCCACTTTCAAAGTCCTGACAAGGTCCCTGCATCCCTTTAGAGCCCAATACCTTTCAGTATTTTTTCACATGATGTTTCTGTGGCAGTTGTCACTGGTGACTTTTTCTTTGTTTTTGAAAACTTTTCTTTCTTTTCTTCCCCCATTTTTTTATTATGTTCAGTTAGCCAAAATATAGTACATCATTAACTTTTGATGTAGTGTTCAACACCCAGTGCTCATCATAACACGTGCTCTCAATACCCATCACCCAGTTACCCCATCCCCCCACCCCCCTCCCCTCTGAAACCCTCAGTTTGTTTCCCAGAGTCCAGAGTCTCTCTTGGTATGTCTCCCTCTCTGATTTTCAACTTAGGTCTTGGGACACCATTCTCTTCTCATTTTACCTCCTGCCATTTCTTCTTAGCCTTCTGTGAAAGCTCCTCTTGATCTACTTCACTCTTTTTTTTTTTTTTATTTGAGAGAGAGAGAGAGAGTACATGAGAGGGGGAAGGTCAGAGGGAGAAGCAGACTCCGTGCCAAGCAGGGAGCCCGATGCGGGACTCGATCCTGGGACTCCAGGATCATGACCTGAGCCGAAGGCAGTCGCTTAACCAACTGAGCCACCCAGGCGCCCCGATCTACTTAACTCTTGAATCCTGACATCTCTCACGTTTCTTTGGGCTCTCCTCTGTTTATTTTGCTTGTTCCTTTAGCCTGACCTTGTTCATTTCTGCATCTTTAACTTCCATTCAATGCTGATGATTTTCCACTCACTCGATGCACTTCTAGACTCTATATCCCGCTATCTTCCAGAATGTTTCGTGGGATGTCCCATTAGTACCTTAAACTCAACATGTCCCAGACTGAATATACTGTTACTCTCCATCCACCCAACTCCTCCTTTTACTTTGCCTCCCTCAGTAATTGCCGGTCCATCCACCCAGATGTCTGGCCAGAAGCTGAAAGCCCACTTTGACCTCAGCTAACTCACTCTCACTCCCTTCCTGAGTATCTCACTGAAGGCCAACCTCTGGTGATTCTGCCCTGCTAACATCTCTCATATCCACACTCTGCTTCCAGTCTCTGTATAGCCAGCCCTCATTACCCAGCCTTCTTATCTTTTCTGGGCCACCAGGTCTTCTGGGAGGTATCCCTGATCCCAGTTTTGTACTTCTCCAAATCATTCTCCACTTTGCCTCCAAAGGTATCTTTCCAAAAAACATGTTATTCTCCTGCTTAAAGTCAGTCGCTTGCCCTACAAAGGCAGAAACTCCCTAACACAGTCCATAAGATCCTTCATGATTTCATCTCTTCACTTTTTACTTTCTGATTCCACCTTCTCCCTCCTCTGTCCTCTCTTCTGTGCACCAGGTATACTGAGCTCTTCCTAGTTCCTCATATGTCTCATGCTATTTCTCACGTTCCTTTCCCCTCTAGGTGGACCCAACTCATGAACTTCTCTTGGAAGCCTCTTCCGATCCCATGTGCCACTAGGCAGAATGGTCCACTAGTTACTGAATGCCCCTGCTGTATCCTGCTGATGTCTTCAGTGGCATTTCTGCCACTTGATTGTGCCTTTTCATGTATGTGGTGGGCTTGGTCTAGCAAATTATGGATCCTTAACAATTGAGACCACATGCAGCTCATCTTTGTGTCCCATGTGTCTGACACCATGTTTGGCCCAATAAATGTTCAGGAATGATGGCCGTATGAATGAATGGTTTGAATCAGATACTACCCCCTTCACAAAGTCTTCCCCATCTGGCTCGGGCCTTGACAACCACTCCTTTATCTGAGCTCCCACAACATTTGTTTCCTTAATATCCATTTGGCACTCTGCCTATGCTACTTTGTTTTGTTGTTATTTGAACGACATTTTGCCTCTCTAATTAAATTTCATCCTTCTCAGAGTAGATCCTGCCCCATTTCTTCTACCCACAGTGCTTTATCACCATTCAACAAATATTTGTTGATGAAATAGCATTAAATTATTTTTGTATATGAAAGCCTTTTTTGAAGATGGGTTATGACAATGTCATTTACTAGCCACCCCTTATTTAGGTTTGTCACTTTTCTACATCACTGCGTATAACCCAAATAGCAGCTATGTTCTCCATCTCTAAAAGGTCTCACTGAGGTCAGCTTGAATCCTATTCCTTGCCCTTGAGCAGTCTAAAACCCACTCCTCCCCAAGACTCCTGCCGGTCCCCAGGGAGGGTGGTTACATTCTTACAGTGCCCTTAGGCACTAATGCTTGACAGCCCTACTTTTATAGAAATCTGATTCCCTTCCTTAATTTATACCCTCCTAGCTACATCAGCCGTGTTTATGTATGTATATGTTTAATATACATTATTAAAGATTGGTTGAAGGGGAGCAGAGGGGGGAGGCACTTCTGTTATAATTTCAAACTGAACACTAATAATAACACTTATCAAAGTAATGCCTGCTAAATACCAGGCACTGTTCTTCATGCTTTCCATGTACTGACTTGGTTAATTCTCACGACAACTGATGAGGGTAAAACATATGTTATCTTCATCTTACCAAAGAAGAATCTGAGATAGATGGTTTGAGCTCCTTCACTGAGCTCACATGGCTAGTTACAGATAGAGTCAGGACTCAAACCCATGCAGTCTGGCTCCAGGGTCTGTGCTCTTAACCACTCTAGACATCTCCTTTCTGAAATAACCTTCTACTTCCTGACCCCTGGGAAATTTCGCTGGCTGATCCACCCTGCATCGCTGCCTTAGGCTTACACCACCTCTCCAGTTCCTCCCTTCATTTTCCTTCTCTGCCTTCCCTCTTCTGGGCTCCCCCATCCTTCTTGGGGGAAAGTCCTTCCTCTGTCACACAGATCTGTTGACCCATCACCCTTGGTTCCTGAAAAAACCTCAGAGTTTCCCCTTATACTCTGAAGCTTATGGAAGCGTTTCCTAATCAAAAGCCATGTCTTTCACAATAGAAATCCTTATGCTATCTGTTGAGATTATATACACATTTACATAAAACATGCTTTTTATCTTTATTAAAGTCATACTGTTCAGCTTTATAGTGCCCTGGTTTTCAAAAGGTGGAGCCTATGTAAGTTACTTTAATAAATTTAATGACTTAGAGTCAGAGAATCCAGATTTAAATCCTAGCTTTACCACTTACTAGTTATATAATATTGGGCAAGTCATTTACCTTTACTAAACGTTATCTTACTGATCTGTAAAGTGGAAATAAGAATACTTATTATTTATCACACCGTTGTACTGAAAGTATCAATGAGATAATGTATTTCAAGGAACTAAATAAATTATAAAACTTTGTTTTAATATAGTCACAAAGTTCCTGTAACTTCCTCATGAATATTTTGGAACCTCTTTTCACCTTCTAACCCAATTATATTGGATATATTAGGGTCTAAGCATCAGCTTAATTTGTGGGACTGGAGAGGTCTGTAAATGCTGCATTTATCCTTTGAATTAACAGAACCAGCTTCACTGTTTCACTGTAGTTGCTATGGTAACTGTGGCTTTTTGCCCTGCTTTCTTGAGGAGTTGCTAGCCTTCTGTTTAGAGCTTCCCCTTGTAGGTATGAAGCCAAGTCCTAAGGCTTCATAAATTGCTCTGTACTCATACATTGCCCATATTGAAAATTGCAGGACAGGCGTCCATTTCAAGACCTGATGTCATTAGAGTTTTACCTGCAAGTCCCAGGACCTATAGGTCATGGTTCCTGGCATTCTTTTAGGAAAGCCTATGTACAGGAGCCAAACTCATCAAAATTGTCTGTTTACATTTTTGGATTATGGTTCATTGTATTTCATTTGGGAGTCATTGTTTTTCATATGTTTTCTTCACACTGTCTCTCATCAAGATTATATAACTGTCTTTTAATCAGTACAGTTACTAGAATTATTATCTTTATTAATTTTTTTTTACTTTATTTCTATTGTATTTATTGTGCCTATCCCATGATTTTCATATTAGTAACATACAGTTTCCCCACCCAGTACAAATTCTGTCTTCTCTGGAGTGTATCACCTTTCTCACCTCCTACCTCTTCTGGATACTTCCATAAGTCACTAAGCAAATAGTGATTATGCAGATATTTTCAAGGTTCAGTATTTCTACCTCTCACTATGATATTTTTTATCATCATTGTGGTGTTGAATCCTTTCTACATCATTATTCACTCTTAAAGCAGAATCCATTTTATACATTTAATGGCAGGCTTGTCCTAGACCCCATGCAAAGCAATGCAGCTAATGAAGTACCAAAAAAACTTAGTGCCTATCTATCAGTGGGTTCCTGTGAGTGAGGCTGCCATGGTAACACATTCTAAATTAAATGTACTGTAATTTAGATAAAGAGAAAAATAACTCTTTGTAACTCTGCGTAATACACAGGATGATCATTGGATTAGTGGCTGTTTTCCCCTCTAGGTGACAAACTCAGGAGGGCTGGGATTGTGGTGGCTTTTCCTTTTTGTTCTGTCCCTAGTAGTAGCCGGGGCCTGGCATATAGTAGGCACTCAATAAATATGTGTTGAACCAAGACATGAGTTTATACTAATATAAAAAATCAAGGAACTCTTTGCATACAACTTCTTATAGTGCCCTTGTAAATTTTTAAAATAAAATAATCAGTAAGGATGAATGAAATAACAGGAAAATATATTGAATTTTAGTCGAAAGTGCCAAGCAAATACAAGCTATTATTAGTATATACTAAAGAGTACAGGAGACTGGTAAAAGCTGCTAATTTATGAAATAATAAGGGGCAGCACATTAAATGTGTGCTTTTATCCATGATGTTTATGTTTATTTCAAGCATGCAAGCACTATTTTTCTCCACTTGGGTATTCATATCTTAAAATATGTTTTCTTGCAGTATTCCTTCTACCAGCAGTTGCACGAACAAAAAAAGTCAGAAAAATTCTTCAAAGTTCTGTATGACCGAATGAAGGCTGCTCAGAAAGAGATAAGATCAACAGTGACAGTTAATACCATAGACTTAGGTAACAAAAAAAGGGATGATGACAATGAATTGATGACATCTGGTCCACGGATGAGAGGTAAAGAAATATCTGAGTACTTGGGGGAATAGAACAGAAGGTCACATAACTTTTAAGTCTCACTGATCTTTGTCATCTCACCTACTTTAGTCTCATTGTCCCAACTGTGGTTCTGTGTATGGAGTTCTGTTCTTAAATTATTATGGCCATAGGGCTGACCTTGAAACAGCTGTGCGGGACCAAACTCAAACAAGGCATTATCAGCACAAAGCAACTAGTGACATGAAAATGTTTGGCTTCCTTGTGGAGTGCACGGTAAAGAGCCAGCTGCCCAAACCTTTGGAATGTTCGTGAAGTCCAGACTTTAAGAATAGAAATTATATCACCATACTCTAATGAAAGATTCTTGGTATTTGGAATAACGAAGTCATTGGCAAAGTAAATATAAATCATATAAACCTTAAGGTTTTGAAGTTTGCCATATTTTTCCCACCTTCTTGTATTCAAGAATTCTCATATTTTATATTTATCAGAAAGACATGAGCCCTTCTAAAATTGGTGAAACATTAAGATCTTTTTTTTAATGTCCTGTGCAAATTTAATGTTTTAGTTGCTACCTCAGATTGTTTTGGGGAAATTCTTGTACCTCATGTCAGATGATTTTTAATTCAGTTTTAGAGAATTTGGGTAACTGGTTGTCTTGCTTTATAATTAGCAAAAGGAAGTTAATTCAGAAATATAAGAGTACTGTTTTATTTCAGTAAGGGATTCATCATTACTTTTGAAAGAGGGAATGAAAGGGCAATTAACAGAAGCTTCTTCGGCAACGTCCAAAGCATACTGTGCGTACCGAAGGGAAATGGATCCGGAAATAGACATTATGTGTGCAGGATCAGAAGCAGGAAATGCTGAGGAAAAGTCTGCAGAGGAAGTAACGATGAGTCCTGCAATTGCCATCATGCAGCCCATACTGAGGTTTCTTCAGTTGCTATGTGAGAATCACAACCGGGAACTGCAGGTATTCGTTCTATTTTGTGTAAAAGCTGAGAAGACAGCCTATGATTGTAGGTAACTAAATTCAAATACTAACCTGTAGTTCTGGAGAGAGTTTTGGAAAGATAATCAATAAAACCGATAGGGCTCTTCTGAGTTGGGAAGAAACATTTGCATCTAAGTGATGAAAAGTGAGGGGAAATTCCTTTATGCGTGAAAAAAATCAGGCTTGTATATTATCGTCCAAGGCATCCTCAGCTCACATCTTTTTAGCCTTAGTTAGCATCATCTAATCCTAGTAGTCTGGTATTTGTTGAGTAAGGTCGCATTTGCCTCATCTATACCTTTCATAGTTTTTTTTTTAAGATTTATTTATTTATTTTTTTTTTAGAGAGGAGGGGGAGGGGCAGAGGGAGAGAGAGAGAGAGAGAGAATCTCAAGCAGGCTCTCTGCTAAGCACAGAACCCCATGCAGGGCTCAATCCCAAGACCCTGAGATCATGACCTGAGCCGAAACCAAGAGTCAGATGCTTAATCAACTGAGCCACCCAGGTGCCCCTACCTTTCATGGTTTTATAGATATAGGGGCTTTCATCATTTCCAACTCAATTCATATATCTTGAGTGAGGATACAGACTATATTTATACATCTTCATTAGAAACAGTTAATATAGGAGGATTTTTTAGGACAGTAAATGTTGATACCTTTGTAGATGAATATGGTCCTGGTCTTACATCTTCTTTGGTACATTTTTCTTTTTCAAATAGTTGGACTGAGGGGCACCTAGGAGTTTTGGCCTTTTGTTTTTTGCATTATTTGTGCACTGCTTATGTCACCATGGCGTAACTACATGAAAGGTAAAATCATCTCTAAGAGCACATATCCAGGATTAGGGAGAGCAGGGCTTGAAGCTGTGTTCTCTAGTGAGAGCCTAGAGTGGAGGTGTTCTGAGTTGGTAAGAGACGGTCGATTCATATGAATTGAATTAAATATCCTCTAAGGAGATGAGAAGCTCAGGACTTCGTGAATGGTAGAAACTGTGAGTCTTGTGGCCCACCCCACCACAATGTGGATAGGGCTGCTGCAGAGCTGTGGCAGGCAAAGGCCAGAAGTATTACTTCCAGAGGGAGGATACTGGTGCCTACATGCTTATCCTGATCCATTTGGTCTGTCCATGTAGGAGATAGATAGATAGTATCTGATCAAATATTTTTCTAATAGGAGTGTGAGATCAAACAATTTGGAAAATGTTCTTATAAAATAGTTTTGGGTGTAATGTATGATTACATTACATTCTTATAAAATAGCTGGGGTGGTGATCTCAGGGTCATGAGATCGAGCCCCACATCGGGCTCTACACTCAGCAGGGAGTCTGCTTGAGATTCTTTCCCCCTCCCTCTCTTTCCTCCTCTGCTCCTCCCCTCCACTCGAATGCTCTCCCTCTCTCTCTCTCAAATAAATAAACAAAATCTTTAAAATAGTTTTGTTTTAATAGAATAGATGGTGAAATTATTCACAATAGCTAATATGTAGAAGCAACCCAGTGTCCATTGACAGATGGATATACAAAATGTGGTATATGCGTGCAATGGAATATTAGTCAACCTCACAAAGGGAGGAAATTATGACATGTGCTACAACATGTATGACCCTTGAGATATTATGCCTTAAGTGAAATGAGTTAGTCACAAAAAGACAAATACTGTGTGATTCTATTTATATGACCTACTTAGAGTAGTCAAAATGAGAGAGACAGAAAGTAGAGTAGTGGTTGCCAGGGGGAGAGGGGAGGGGAGAATAAGGAGCTGTTAATAGGTATAGAGTTTCAGTTTTACAAGATGAAAAGAGTTCTAGAATTGGATGATGGTGATGGTAGCTCAACATTCTGAATATATTTAATACCACTGAACTGTACACTTAAAGATGTTTATGGTAGATGGTAAGATGGTAAATTTTATGCCATCATAAAAAATTGGAAAAAAATCACACAAAAAAACTAAAGAAAAAAAAGAAAGTGGTGGAAATAAATTCAATAAGTAAATTCAATAATAAATTAAATTAATAAAAATAAGTAATAAATAAAAATAAAAGTTTCCCTCTCTGTTTACCTTTCACTAGGTTTACTCCTCCAAAGAAAGTACTGTTAACAGGTTGTACTTCCTTCCAGGGATTTTTATGCACATAAAGGCATATTGATCTGTATGCATAAACTCTTTTTAAAAAACCCAGATTATGTAATGTTCCTCAAGTTACTTTTCATTTAGTAATACACCTTATTACTAGATTTTGTTTATATCAGTATGCATTGAAGTACCGCATTTTTATAGCTTTGCAATATTCCAATGTTTGGATGTACTGTTATTTGTTAAATCAGTCACATTATGATAGGTATGGTATGGTTTCCAGTTTTTGCTATTATAAGCGGTGTGTGTGTGTGTGTGTGTGTGTGTGCACATCATATACATATGATGATTTTATATACATATATATATATATATATGAGGTGGAACTGTATGTTAACTGAATATTTTAATAGGTGCTTCTAAGTTGCCCTCCATAGTGGTTGTATGATTTACTGTTTGAAGATGCACTGTTTATAAAGGATCATTTACTTGAAAATTGCTTCTTTCCCTGATCAACTGCTTTCTAGCTTCTTGTGTCCTTCTTATTTTTTTTTTTTTTTGCCTTCTCCATATAGTTTTAAGGTAATGACATTGTTATGAACTATACAGATAAATTTAGATTCTTGAGGAAAAAACTTAAGACTTTTTTCTTAAACCTAGGGGAAATTTAATAAATGTGAATACTTTCTTATAAAGAGCAATTCCATGCCACATTGCCAAGGGGATATTTTTGAGTCAGGAAAACACATAGTGAGAGAGCTGAAAGCAATTAGCATAGTGATTTCTTTTAACTCCTCAGGTATATTTTCTTTTGCCTTCAGAACTTCTTGAGGAATCAAAACAACAAAACAAATTATAACCTCGTCTGTGAGACCCTTCAGTTTTTGGACTGCATTTGTGGAAGTACCACGGGTGGCCTGGGCCTGTTGGGTCTCTACATCAATGAGAAGAATGTAGTGCTGGTCAACCAGACTCTGGAGAGCTTGACGGAGTATTGCCAGGGCCCATGCCATGAAAATCAGGTAACCGTGAAAGCAGTTCTTCACGCAGAAGGATTCATGACTAATTAGCAAAAGGATCAAACTGGTGAAGGAGCCAAGCTTTGTCTACATGTAAAAGATCTTTCTTTTTGCTTTGCCAGATATTTTTACTTTTCTCACAAAACATACAAAGACTGAATTCTAGACTAGCAAACACTATGCCCTATTTTTATTTAATTTCATCATAAAATAAAATTTCCATGAAAATGTTCCAGATAAAAATCAGACCTCCTGAAAAGAGTGAAATGTGTTTCTTCACCGTTGCTCAGTTTTCATCTTTAGTGACTCTTTCCCAGGATTTGTGGAATACACTCCCTTTGGCTCCTACCACTCCGCTATAATGTGTAGTATATATTATGTCCTGTATACTCACAGTAAACTTATGAAAATTATGAAATAGCTCTTACTGCTCCCATTGCATGGATGAATAGGTTTTTCTGACTCAGAGATCAAGTGATGTTCCACGGTCTCGGAGTGACAGAATCAGTATATTGTAGAGCCATTCTTAAAACTCAGGACTTTTGATTGGGTCTAAATAGAGTGCTCTTTTGACTGCATTACATTTTCAAGGGTAAAATTTCACCTCTCTCTTCCAGAAGGTTTGCCTGATGCCATTTTCTTGGACATCAAGGACATATTGTGAGCCTAGAAGACAGGACACTTGAGCTAGTACAGAGAGGAGAGTCACCCTAGAATTTATTAATTAACTGTTCACATCTGCTTAAGTGTTATGGAGCTATCATTGCAAGCATGGATTCAGCCTGGAAGAAAGAGTTGTCAAGTGCTAAACATTTCTGGATATAAATCTTAAAGAAGCCATTGAGATCAAACATCAGTGCATAACAGAAAAGAAGTGTGAAAAAACCCAGGCTGCAAAGTATGACATATGCACACACATATGTATAAACATGTACATACATATGCATACATAGGTATGTAGAATAAAAACCAACAATTACTGACATAAAGAATTTGTTGTGAGGATACTCTCCTCCCTCTGTAATGTGCGTGTTACCTGGTAAAGGAGTCTGCAGATTTTGCGTGGATTTTCCTGGATTATATTTCAGTCTCCTAGGGTAATGGTACAAGAAAACTTAACTATTGATTTAAAAGTTGAGGAAAAATATACAAATTTGGAGACTTGGTTTTGTTGTTGGTAAAAAACATGCATATCGATAATATCAAACACATATTCCCCACTTTTGGTCTTATAAAAGGATGAAATTAGTTTTGAAATTAATTTACTAAGTCAGGTAGGCTCTGAAAGTAAAAACTAATGATAAAATAACATAATAAGACAGTAATAAATAGTGATAATAAACATGAATCCCACATTACTCTAAAAATATCCTTACTTTGAACCCCAACCTCTGAAAATGTGTGGGAGAAAAGAAGGTTGCCAGAACATTTCAGAAATGATCTGCAAATCGATTCCAAGTCTAGCAAGTGTCTTAATAATCAGAAGAACCTCAGGAAATGTGGGAGATGGATGGAAGACACCTTTCCCTTGTGTTGGGAGAGTAAAAAGTTTTTTGTGCAAAGGGAGAAATGAAGCCCATTCTGAAAGATAACCGTTATTTCAGAGTTACCTTGAGTTTACTCTTTCTCATTTAATTCACCTGTGTTTCCATTTTTCAAACCCCCTTGACACTGGATGCTGCATTGTAACATGTAGTTCCACGAAATCTAACCCACAAGTTTCTGATGTTCAAGTTCTACCCATTGAGTTAAGATCAGGATCCTGGCACAGTAGACCCTAACCTTCAAAATACTGATTACCTCTCAGGATGTTTTATAAACTTCCCCCAAGTCAGGTCCCTCTATAAATCACTCAGGTTCAAGGACTCTGCAGAACTTGTCCTCAACCACCATACTTGACAGATGTCCCCAGAACATTAGAAGGTGCCTGTCTTCCTTGTCTGCTGCTCCCTCGCAGGTGCAGCAGCATCACGTGTGACTCATTCAGCATTCAGTAGCAGTTAAACTGATAAGCTACATCAGTGCCAATGACACTGACTTACAAACAGACGTACTGTGGACACTCCTTTCATAAATGGGAATATTCTCTTAGCCAGGAGAAATCAGATCTTAAAATTCTGAATTTAAGGCGCTCCTCTAGTGGGGGGCATATTAGAATTTGTTGTCTGAAAAGGGTATTTAACTCAATTTTTGAAGTTCTTTGAAATTCTATAAAAATGGTTCATTTTAAAAGATACCTATTTACACACACTGTCTCTTTCAGTGTTCTGCATTCAAAGCCATTTAATCAATCCTAATCAATTAAAAGATTCGATATGAAAGGATAAGTCAAATTTAAAGCCTTGACTTAATCTCAAAGTTAAATCTTAATTCTGTTTTAAAGGTCAAAAATACTAAGGTGACTGTTCTTTTACGTCAGATGATTTCTAGGGCTTTTATGCTGTAAATAAAACATTGGTAAACATTTTGTTTTCTAGACGTGTATTGCTACTCATGAATCCAATGGGATTGATATCATCATTGCTTTGATTCTAAATGACATAAACCCTCTTGGTAAATATCGAATGGATCTGGTGCTCCAACTAAAGGTAGAGTAAATCCACTGTTCAGGGGTGAAAGTGACATTTTCTATATAAAACTTCCTTTCAGAATTGACTCTGAATCTTCAAGTAGCTCTTGTAAAAAACCCAGGTATTATCATCTATTCAGCTAATGAATTGACAGAAAGGAATAGTGAAAGTATAATGTGCTCTAAACCCCAATAAACGTCCAGTAAGCTTTGAGGTAATGTTCAGTTGGAGGGTACTTTACTGAAAGTTCTTTTAAGTAGCCACTTTGTTTCACTACTTCTCTTTGTTTTTATTTTATATTTTTTATTATATGGAGAAAAAAAGATGTTAAACATTCAATTTGCCATATATTTTTAATTCATCTTGACTACAGAATTCTATCTAGCAAGTCACAATGAATTAGAGCAAGTAAAAGAAGGGCTGCATTTTAATTTCATGCTCTCTTCTTTCAAAAAGTTGTTTCTTTTTTCATCAGAATTGTGGTTTTTTGTCAAATACTATAAGCAATGTTCACACTCCCTTTGAGAAGCTGCTTTAACTTAAGCTATGCATATACTTCCCAGTAGTTCCATTTATCAGAGCTCAGGAAGAAAATGGAATTTTAAAAAATTTCTTCAACTTTTTCTTTAAATGGAAATAGACAAAATGAATATACACAAGAAGCTATATAAATCCCAAATCCAAAGGCATGATATTTAATACAGATAAATTATTAAAGACCACATTACTGTGTTTAGTGTTAAAGAGGTAAAAAAAATCATCAGTTAAATACAATTTTTTTGTAAAAACAGGTCCATCCAAAAAAAAAAAGCAATTTTTTTTTTGAGAGAAAGAGAGAGCTCACATGCGTGAGTGGAGGTGGGGGCGCAGAGGGACAGAGAGAGAGAATCTTAAGCAGACTCTGCATTGAGTGTAGAGTCTGTATGGGGGCTTGATCTCATGACCCTGAGATCGTGACCCGAGCCAAAAACATGAGTCAAATACTTAACCGACTGAGCCACCCAGGCACCCATAGCAAATATAATAAAATTAAGCTTTGTACCGGTAAATTTATGGCCAGAAAGAATAGGAATGATATTTTTGTAATTTTGTTTCTAAATATAGATTTATTTATTTATTTTAAAGATTTTATTTATTTATTTGATAGAGAGAGACACAGTGAGAGAGGGAACACAAGCAGGAGGAGTGGGAGAGGGAGAAGCAGGCTTCCCGCTGAGCAGGGAACCCGACGCGGGGCTCGATCCCAGGACCCTGGGATCATGACCTGAGCCAAAGGCAGATGCTTAACGACTGAGCCACCCAGACGCATTTAGATATATAATGGAATATATATATATATATATATATATATCCTACTTATGTGGAGATTGTGCTAGGGGCTCCTAATAAGCAAATGTTTCTTTTCATAGACAAGGTGAATTTTTATTTTTTCACTGTTTTCATTGGCAATATGTATGAGCCTTGGGTCTTTTTGTTCATAGAACAGAACAAATGTGATCTGTATGTAGATTGAGCTTTGTCCTTTTCCTCATTAGCGTCATGCTTTTGTTAGTGAAGCCAGCCTTGGCCTATATGACAGCTCAAGTTGAGTTACTAGAAAAATGTTTATTTCATCTTAATTTATCTTTTTTTAAAAATATTTTATTTATTTATTTGAGAGAGAGAATGAGAGAGAGACAGAGAGCACATGAAGGGGGAGGGTCAGAGGGAGAAGCAGACTCCCCGCTGAGCAGGGAGCCCGATGCGGGACTCGATCCTGGGACTCCAGGGTCATGACCTGAGCCGAAGGCAGTCGCTTAACCAACTGAGCCACCCAGGCGTCCCTTAAATTTATCTTTAATCATAATTCATAAACAACATATAGAAGCCTTGGCCTTTGGCTCTTTAAATCCTTTATTGGCCTAAAGACTGTATCTTTAAATCTCATTTCTAATTGATATAACTTAATGGAGGAAAATACTGAGTGGTTTGTTTGTTTATTTATTTATTTATTTATTTATTTATTTATTTATTTGAGAGGGGAGGGGCAGAGGGAGAGAGAATGACAAGCAGACTCCCCGCTGAGAGCAGAGTGGGGCACAGGGCTTGATTCCACAACCTTAAGATCATGACCTGAGCCAAACCCAAGAGTCAGACGCTTAGCTGACTGAGCCACCCAGGAGCCCTGTGATTCATCAATTTAAAACAAAGTATTAAAAAAAATAAAACCAAGTATAGGCATACAGATTATTTACCAATCCAAGCATATGTAAAAAACTAAATGTTGGGGTATTACTTAACAGTACATAGATATTTTTCGCTATTCAAATGAAAATGCTTTTTTGAAAAAGGACTATTTAAAATTTCATTTGTTACTAACCACTATATATGTATATTTTTTCGAAATGTGATGTTGGCTAAATCAAGGTATATATAAAACACCAGGTGAATGGATTTGACATGAAATATTTAAAATATAGTCTTCTACTTAAAGAACAAGGCGTATGTACCTTTCTAAACAAGCTATGAAGCTTTGTGTATAATGGACAATATGAGAACAATGCTTATAAGGCAGAATGATACATATTGGCAGATCTTAGGGGGCTTCCATGAGCAGAATAATTTTAATTATAAATTCTCCATAACATTATAGAGTATGTCATATTACAAAATGCTACATGAAGGTTGATTTTGTATCATTCATCCTTAAATTTAATTGCTTAATCATTTATGCTTTCATTTATAATTTTAAGTATACTTAACTCTATATACTCATTTACTATGAAGGCTTATGCATTTTTTTCATGTATCTGTCTTGTCCTTTAATTTTTAATTTATATTTCATGACTGATCTGTGACTGCGAAGTTTTGAATTTGTAAATAGGTATTTTTTTTTTAAAGGTCTCTAGCTTCCTTTGGAAGAAAATCTGTTAACACCAACACACACATTTGATTTCTTAGTGTATATAGGCTCTTGTACTTTCAATTTGATTCAGATTTCAGGTCATTTACAAGATTTCTATTCTTTCAACATAGCGTAAAAAGAAGATTGGTTGGAAAAAAATCATATTGCCAATGGTATTCTGAAATTGGATGTATTTTTAAGCTATTATGTATTGGGCCTGCTAAGTGAGGTTCATTAGAGAATACTGTTAGTGTTGCCAAGGTTTTAGCTTTGAATTCTGCGGGGTCAGTTCAGATTGCTCTGAGGATTTAAGTTCTCCACTAATCCTAGAACATTATTATTTTAGGTACGTTGTTTGTATAGGATGCTAGATTATAAAAATGGATTTTAGGATAGGTACAAATCTGCAAAAAATTGAAAATGGACCAGAAAAATATAATGCCACTTCCCTTACAAATACTGATTTTTTTTTCAGGATGGGTCAGTGATCTTGCTACCATCATCATCAGACATCATTGCTGCTAATATTAGTCATTTAAAGATAGTCTTTAGACTGCACTCCTAAAAGAACAAAATAGTTGGATAGAATTTGGCATTAAGCTACTCGGTAAAATTAATTTGTATAAATTTAACACAATTTTATGTGGTGAATGTCTGCATACATCAAACAGCTGGTTCAGTTCAAGTCTTTATCCTACAAGATGTTAATTTTTAGTCACTGAGAAACATCTTAAAGCCATTTGACTTTACTTCTCTTGTGCTCCTATCAAAGATTGCGTGTGGAGCTTGAGAATTTTATCTAAATAAATATTGCAAAAACACTGTAGAAATATCTCCCAGGTGGTTTTTATCATTTCACAGTTTGCCACAATTCTGGGGCAGTGCTATTGAAAACAGTGTAAAGAAACATCTTTCCAAATGTTGAGGATATTGTGCTTTGTGTAATAAGACTTTCTATAATTCTTTGAATTATAAATCAACTATATCAGAAACATTAATGGTATCTACAGGTTACATATTTGAGAATATATACTTATAAACCAAAGTGGAAACATCAAAGACAACATAAAATATTTTTAGTCTCTATTAAACAAAAGAAAATATTATTCTTCTACAACCCAGTTGGTAAACATGTTGCATATATACTGCCGTAGAGTGAGACCAGTAAACTATTATCAGTAAATTTTTATTTTACTAACTCATGAATTTAAAATTTTATAGATTAATTCTCAGTGATTATTGCTCAAATTTATTTAAAATTTTGATATGATAATATGTATTCATGTTTCATGCGAAAAACAATTGTGCTAAGTTCTTTAAATTATATTCCATTTCTATAAAATACATTATTGATAAGTTCGCCTTACCATCTTGTTAAAATGGCATCAAGGCAATGTCTATTTAGAAAATGGTGATGGAAAATAGTATATTTTAATGCATTATATATGAAGTTTCAATTTTGTATTTAAAACAGCCTTTTGCCAATATTTAAAATATTCTTTGTAACATACCTCTCATGATTCATTATTTTTATTTTGTGTTGACAATGAAGTAAAACCTTCTATATTAAAATGTGAATTAGCCAAATGAAATTAGCAGTTTAAAATTCTGTTTGTTTTTTTTTAAATGGTCCTGGTAATGTCAATTAAAACAAACACAGGGATTGTTAATCCATGAAATAGGCTTTCCATGTGCATTAACTCAGTCTGTATCTCTAGAACAATGCCTCTAAGCTTTTGCTGGCCATTATGGAAAGCAGACATGACAGCGAGAATGCGGAAAGAATTCTTTTTAACATGAGACCCAGGGAACTGGTAAGAAAATTTTTGAAACTGTATTAATAATGTTCATCCTAAAAGGGATAAATTTGTAGTATGCATGTCAGGAAAGAGGGCTAGTGGCTTTCACTGCTCTACCAGGACATAATAGCACATCGCAACTTACCTTTACATGTAACTCAGGAGGCCCTATGATGGCAAAAACCTGTGTGATTTGGGTCCTTACTTCATTGGTTTTATCCACTCTAAGCACTTTTCTTAATCAGATTGTCACAGTCTGTTAAACTATCTGAAAATTCTTTTTGCCCCCCCCAAAAATAAATTTGCTTTAGTTTGTGTACTGGAATATATGAGAAAGGTATCTAAGAAATGTTTGTACTCCTCAAAAATTTTATTTAGACCTCTTTCTGAACAATAAAAATAAAACCAATACCTTTTGTACTTATTTCTATCAGTGAAATGTTGCACCATGCTTGGCATAAAGGAAATCATATGAAGACTTGATGGGGATTCCACAGAGGTCATTAGTGTGTCTTCTTACTGTAGAAGTTATATTTTCCTCCTCACTTGCATGGAAATTAGGAAGTAATATCAGCGTACTTTAAAAGCACTAAGTTTCTTTTTCTTTAATTTTAACTGCAGTATGATTAACATACAGTGTTATATTAGTTTCAAGTGCACAATATAGTAATTCAACAATTCCATACATCACCCAGGGCTCATCATGACAAGCGCCCTCCTTCATCCCCATCACCTATTTCACCCCATCCCCCCACCCCACTCCCCTCTGGTAACCATCAGTTTGTTCTCTGTAGTTAAGAGTCTGTTTCTTGGTTTGTCTCTGTCTCTGTCTCTCTCTCTCTTTTTTTTTCCTTGAAAGCATTGGGTTTTAAAAGCATTGAGAATATACTCAAACCCATATCACTCAGGGGCCCCACGACTAGGTTCCAGTCTTAGAAGCACCACTGCTGGTACTACGGGGAGATCCTGTTGAAGGCACTCTTTTGCTCTCTCTTTAATAGTAAGGAATGGTGTTGAGCAGGGCTGATAAAGAGAAATGTAAGATGCAGTTTTATTTAGCATATATTTACAAAGTCTCGTATCTGTAAGGCAGTGGGCTAAGAGAAGCAAGACATTCTCTATTTCTTAAGGTTAAATGGAGCAATGAGTTACATGTTCATACAACCACAGCACTGTACAAGAGCCCTTTGAAAATACTATCTCCTCTGCCTACAACACCTTTATCTCATCATCCACTTCCTCCTTGTGGCTCATCATCAGTCTCTTGCCTGAGTTCATGCCCCTGCTCTGTGCTCACTTAGTGCCTCACACTTAGTGCAGCTGTAGGACTATCGTGTTCACCTCTTGACGTGCTAACTCCCACTGGACATTAAGTTCCTACAGGGCACATACTGTGTTATACTCACTGTTGGGTCCTCAGTGCAGAAGACAATGTCCAGTTTCCCTTGTCCCTCTTACCTAGTGGGTGCTTAATACATGGTTCCGGAGTCTCCTAATTCATGGGAACTTTGGCATGGTCAACATTCAAACATCAAAAGCAAAATTTTTCAAGGAAGACAGAAAATATTGTCGGAAAATACTTTCACATTCATTTAAATAAAGATGGTTTCCAAGGCCATTTTCAATTATAATTCTTTTATACTTTTCAAGTCTTAGGAAGTGTTGCAGTTTTTAATTATACCCCGTAAACAACGTAAAATGCCTGTTGTTTGTGGCATTTCAAACCTTGTTGTTCCTATTTGTTTTTTTTTTTTTTAATAGGTGGATGTGATGAAGAATGCCTATAACCAAGGATTGGAATGTGACCATGGGGATGATGAGGGCGGAGATGATGGTGTTTCCCCAAAAGATGTTGGACACAATATCTACATCCTGGCCCATCAGGTGTCACATTTTAATGTCTTGTATTATTGCTAATCTTATCAATTGTGTTTTGTGTCATGACTTGTTATATTTTCAAGTTCTGGTCCCATCATTCATTCAACACCTGCCCCCTTGCTCTGAGCCAGGGAAAAGGAAAGGCTCCCAGAATGCCGACTGTGTTCCCAGAGCTCTGCTAAGTGTTGATCCACAAGAGAATGATACTTGCCTCCCAAAACTGCTGGACCAGGAGACAGTGCCAGGTCAGAGGCTGAGAAATAAACAAACCGTGACAACAAATGGAAGCTTGAAGGAGAGAGGAGGAGAGGCTAACTGAGAAGATAGAGAGTGCGTAGTAAGGGGGTACATTGGGTCTAATCAGGAGAAACCTTGCAGACGGCTTCTGGCCTCTCCGAGTTGTAGTTGGCATGCTTCATTCAGAAGCCAGAAGCGGCAGCCTCTAATTGGTTTCATTGGACTTCTAACAGAGATGAAGAATTTAAATTTTAAATTCTTTTAGAGGACCCATTCCCATCCTATAGTACTTTATGAAAACAGGTACTTGATAAGTGTTGTTTGAGGAATTTAATTTTATTAACATGAAGATCAACTTTAAATTTGCATCTTCTAATGAAGATTTGTTTAGGAGTTAAAATTTTTATTTCATTTTATTTTATTTTTTAAAGATTTTATTTATCTGACAGAGAAAAAGAGACAGCGAGAGAGGGAACACAAGCAGGGGGAGTGGGAGAGGGAGAAGCAGGCTTCCCGCTGAGCAGGGAGCCCGATGCGGGGCTCGATCCCAGGACCCCGGGATCATGACCTGAGCCGAAGGCAGACGCTTAATGCCCGAGCCACCCATGTGCCCTAGGAGTTAAAAATTTAAATGTACAGTGCCAATTTGATTTTTTTACAGTAACTCCCCCTTTTTTATGGAATATAGTCCAAACTTTGTAGACTTTCCCGATCTTTCTTTCTAGTCATCTTCTCACATTGTCTACCCTCTCCCTCTTCCTTCTTCCCCATACAGCTTGCCAATTGATTGAACAAACACTGATAGATATAAAGTACATTGATTTTTCTCACTTTTTAATTTTTCCAGTTTTATTGAGATATAATGGACATATACAGCACTGTGTCACTTTAAGGTGTTAAAAGGGTGCTCTTTAGACACTTCTTGCCCTTCTTTTCTCTGTGTAATTGTATGATGTATATAAACTGGAGTGTAATTTTTACAGAAGATTCCGGGAAGGAGTCAGATTTTAAAATATATTTACAAAAGAAGCTGCTCTGGTATTTTTAATACAGTTCCGATCCCTGTGGAGATTTTTGGGTCTCGCATCATATAGCAAAGTGCACATATAGACTAGAAACAGATAAGGGCAGATGGGTTATAGCTAGAAAGACAAAAGAGAATTTTAGGTATTGAGGAACTAAAAGCCAGAATGAAGGACAAGTTGAAGGAAGAACACAGGCTTAGGAGATGGAAAAGGTGTCATTTTATTTTTATTTTTTAAAGATCTATTTATTTGAGAGAGAGAGAGAGCACGAACAGGGGGAGCTGCAGAGGGAGGGGGGGAAGCAGACTCCCTGGTTGAGCAGGGAGCCCAACGCGCAGCTCGATTCTAGGACTCCAAATCCTGACCTGAGCCAAAGGCAGATAGATGCTTAACTGACTAAGGCCACCCAGGCGTCCCAAAGGTGTCATTTTAGAGAGAAAGCAAAATTCAGGTGACAGGAATGGAGTCAGTCTAGAAAAGAAATGACTACAGATTGAACGTGAGTGGAAAGAAAAAAACATCACTGGCTGAGAATGAAAATCCAAATTGGCTGCGAGGAGGAAGAGAGAAATGTGATGGCCCAGCATGTGCATGGGCAAGGAGCTATTTCAGAAGCTGTAGCCTTGTGGAAGGAAACCAACAAGGAAGAGTGGGCCAGAGTGAGCAGTGAACATTTTAGAGGAAGGAAGTAGGGGAATTCAGCCGCCCATGTTTTCTTGACTGAAAGCTAGTCTCACTCTCTCTGGGGAGGCTGTCCCCTCTTGCACGAGCGACTGTGCGAACAAGTCCTGACCTTTCGGTGGGAAATGAACAACCAGCCCAACTAAGTCAGCCTTGGAACCAGTAGAGTGGCAGATGTTTGAACCCATCACCCACGTCCATGAAGAGGAGATTTAAAAATGCCATCTCAGATTACCCGTATAATAGGCGGAACAGTAACAATGTCGAGGTCAAGAAAAGACTTTTCTAGGTCAGTTCATTTTTAAGCAGACTATGTATAGGAGTAGAGAGTACAGATTTTAAAAACAGGCTGCGGAAGATGTGGAGGAGAATGGAGAGCGAGGGTAAAGAATGCAAGAGCTGGTCATAGAATGAAGGCTCATGACATAAAATATGAAAGAAGTTAAAAACGCAGATGGCATAAGGGTCAATGATCTTGATGGGTGTAAGTTTATAACAGTGCTTGGAGAGAACAGATTAGATTCAAAGATGACGGTGGAGTTGTCCAAGGAGTGGGAATTCGTAGTTAAAAAAAAAAAAAAAAGGAACAAGGGGATACAATTTACTGAAACGAAGAGATAAAACTACGGATGTGAAAATGGCTTGAATGGATATATAGAGGTTTCTTAATTTTGCAAAACCAAAATGTTGAAAAAGCAGTAGTTTACAGAGCTGGGATGGTACAACATAGAGATACATAAATGAAGCCAGACTGAGTATAGGGAAGAAGGAAATTCTGAATTGCTGAACACCCTAAACCTTGTGATTCAATGATAAGAGTAAATATGAAACAAGAGTCCATGTGTGTTATTCTAGGAACTCAAAAACGGGATAGGAGTGGCAAAATATATGGAACAGTGTGTGTAACTGACAGTGAGAGTTAAGCAACTATCTGCTTATTTTCTTAGAGTGACACGGAACATTGTTACCGTATTACTTTTAAATGTATTCTCTTGGGTGACTCCTCCCACCATTTTTTTTTAATGAAAAATTCAGTTTTCACTCAGAGAAGAGAGCCCACTGAGCTTTTTTGATCTTTCCATGAGTGAGTCCTTTGGCGTTCTCTAGGCTGGCATTGTTATATTTGGCTTCTTGGGAGGCCAAACCATGGTTGCTGAGTACATTACGAATCTGTTGTCCAAACAGCTACCACACCGAAGCAGAAATTCAAAGGGTAGGAATCCCATGCTTTGCTTTCAGGAGCAACTGTGTAGCTCTGCTCCAAGGGTTTGGTTGAGCCCAGGTTTTGCTGCTTTCATGGTGGGTATGGAATTATTTGTCTCCTGAATGCTGATGACCATGCAGATTAGTTTCTGCCCTTGCACAGTTCAGTAATTCCAAAACTAAGGTTCAACTTCCTCCTTGTTTTACTATAATCATCTTTTGTACAGACAGTTTATTTCGGTGCGCTCAGACTTTCAGTTTTTGTTGTTGTTCTTTTCATGGTAGTGAGGTAGTTCTGCTTTTTCTACTGTGACATCCTTTTTGGCCCTTCCTGTGGTTGGTGTTACAAGAAACAAATAATGCTTCTTGTAAGTGTCTTGCCTGATCTACATAAAACTATAAATACATCAAAAAGGGAATTTCTTAAGTTCTAATACTATGGTGCGTGCAGAACATTTCCTTAAAATTCAGCTATTGGTCCTTTTTGATTTTCTGTCCTCCACATGTTCTCCTTGGGTATCTCTGCCTCCTCTTTCTGCTGTGGGCTTGTTCTGTTATATTTTGCCTGCTTCCTGTTCTTTCTCCTCTTTATTCCTGTCTTTCCATAGAATAGTCACTGCCTGCAATCTAGGACATTCTTCAGTACTTTGTGTATGTTTAACATGTATTAAACCATATTGTTTTTCTGGTCCCACATAGTAATTTCTGTTTTTTGGTCTGAAAAACTTTATTTTATTCCCCCCTCCCAGTTTTATTGAGATATAATTGACACACAACATTGTGTGAGTTTAAGGTGTATGATGTGTTGATTTGACACATTTATATATTGCGAAATGATTACCATCATAGCAGTAGCTTCATCCCATTGCATCATTATTTCCTTTTTGGTGAGAACATTTAAGATACACTCTCTTGGCAACATTCAAGTATATGATTATAGTATTATTAACTATAGTCACCATACTGTACCTTAGATCCCCAGAACTTGTTAGTCTTATAACTGGAAGCTTATACCCTTTGACCAACATCTCTCTATTTCTTCCAGCCTCGAACCCCTGGTAACCATCATTCTGCTCTCTGTTTCTCTGACTTCCACATTTTTAAATTCCACATATAAAAGATCATATGATATTTCTCTCTCTTTGACTTATTTCACTTAACATAATGCCCTCAAGGTCTATCCAAGTTGTTGCAAACAGCAGGATTTCCTTCTTTCTCATAGCTAAGTAATATTCCATTGTGTGTGTGTGTGTGTGTGTGTGTGTGTGTGTGTGTGTGTGTGTATACACACACACACCACATCTTCTTTATGCATCATCCATTGATGGACACTTAGGTTGTTTCCATATCTTGACTATTGTGAATAATGCTGCAGTGAACATGTAGGACCCTTTATTTCAATACCTACCAGAATTAAGCTGTATATGGAGAAAAGTATTAATTAGCAAGCCTATGGAAATCAAAAATAACTCCTGGCTCATAAGGCAAGAAACAATGGATCACTTTAATTGGCTATGTGGAATTCTTTTTTAAAATATAGGTTTTATGAACATTTCCCTATGTCACTAAATGGTCTTTGAAAACATAATTTTAATGTCTGCATAATCATTCATCATTTGAATGTAGCACAATTTTTTTAATTACTCCTATTGTTGGACATTAGGTTTCTAATGTTTTTGATGTTATAAATTATGCTATGATTAAGATCCTTATACATTAATCTTTGTCTGCTACACTGATTACTTCCCTAGGATAAATTCCAAGAAGTTTAATTATTAGGTCACAAGGTAGTAACTATTTTATGGTTGCATATCATAAAATTGTTTTCCACAATGTGTGATGGTACTAATCTTACTGAATCCTAAAATTACTACCATTTAAAAAAATCTTTGCCAAACTTATAGTGTTTGGAACATAGTGACCACTTCACAAACATTTGTTAAGTGAATTAATGAATTATAGATGAAAGGGTATCTCATTTTAATTCCCATATTTTGGATTACCAGTAAAATGGACTCTCTCTCTCTCCCTCTTTTTTTTTTTTTTTTGAGAGAGAGAGGGTGAGGGAGGAAGGGGCAGAGGGAGAGAATCTCAAGCAGACTTCCCATTGAGTGCAGAGTCCGACGTGGGTCTTGATCTCATGACCCATGAAATCATGACCTGAGCTGAAACCAAGAGTCAGACGCTCAACTGACTGAACCACCCAGGTGCCCCCAAATGGACTCTCTTTTCATGTTATTTAGTATTTCTATTTTTTTTTATGTGACTTGTTTGAAAATGTGTTTATCCATTCTTCTGACAGGGTTCATTTTTTGTTAGTGAATTTTAATTAACAGTAACAAATCTCAGTCATAGTGGCTATAGCTACTGCTTCCTGATTAATTGCTTTTTAATGTTTTAATGATAGATTTCTTCTGCCCTGTTGAGATCTCTTAAACACTCACTTAGATTTTCTTCTGGTGTATAATGAATTCAGTTAAGTATTTGATTATATAATCTTCCCATGTCATGATGCAGAAATAATAAAAAAATAAGTTCTGAGTCTAAGTTATCTCTGAAGATATAATCCCAGATTTAGTAATAAGAGGAGTCCACGAGGACATGGTTTATAGGAGTCACATGAATGTGATTTAGAGCATGGGTCACAGAGAGAGCTTTAGCAAAGGAGGTCAGACCACCTTCAGGGTCAGACAGGGCATGTGAATGAGCAGGGGGAGCAGGTGAGCCTGGGACAGTCTGGTGATCCTCTTCCAAAGCAGGCAGCCTTTAGTCATGTCTGCTGACTTTCCAATTTGGATTACAGGCCCTAGATTTCCACTTCTTTCGATATTTCAAAAGAAACCTGAATTTTGAAATTTTTAAAAAATGTAAAATCTCTTAGTTTTTAAACGTTGACAATTCATTTGATATTTTTAAAAACACTGAGCAGTCTAAACAAAACTCACTAGCAAGTGGAATGTAGCCCATGAGCCATAGTTTGCCACTTATGGAATAGAAGATCCAAATTTCTCATTTATTCTTCATTCAATTGCATGGACTTTTGAGTACCTACTAGATGCCAGGCACTGTGCTGGATATTAGGAGTACAGCAGTGAAGACTAATAAGAGATCAGCTCTCAGGGAATTTACATTCTGACCAGGAGCAATGAAGAGTAGACAGACCAGAAAGACAGCAGATAGTGATACAAGCCCTGCAGTAAGTGAGAACAGGGTGTGGGGAAAGGCAGTTATGGAATGCTGTTGTAGATTGGGGATCAGGAGGGTTTTCTCTGAGGAGCTGAAATTGAAGCTCACTCTAAGTGAGAAAGCAAATACCAGCAGTATGAAATGGGGAGATATGGGAGACATCCCAGAGAGTGGCTTGAAATTGGAAATGAGCTTGGCGTGGATCACCAGACTGTCCCAGGCTCACCTGCTCCCCCAGCGCTCATTCACATGCCCTGTCTGACCCTGAAGGTGGTCTGGATTTGGCCCTGACCTCCTCTGCTAAAGCTCTCTCTGTGACCCATGCTCTATATCACATTCATGTGACTCCTATAAACCAAGTCTTCATGGACTCCTCTTATTACTAAATCTGGGATTATATCTTCAGAGATAACTTAGACTCAGAACTTACTTTTTTTATTATTTCTGCATTATGACATGGGAAGATTATATAATCAAAAGATCTGTGTACCTAGACCCTCAACCAGCTGTTAGCACTCAAATATTATAATAATCGTATACAACGCACCTGAGGCTCATTTATTTTAAGATAGTCATTCAAGAACATTTATTGAGCACCTCTTACATCAGGCACTGTTTCAGTTGCCAAAATGGAAAGATGAATAAAGATGCTCTCCAGAAGCTCACAATCAACAAGCTTTTGTTAAAATGGAGGTACGAACAAAACAGGTATACATGTGATACATGTTCCCTAGAAGTAAGGATTCATGGAAGCGGTGACACTTGAACTGAATCTTCAAGGATAAGAGGAGGGGGGAGAACACTCCATCAGAGGCAACAACTTCTGCCAAAATGCACCAGAGATATTTTAGAGAAAGGAACTTCTTTTGGGAATATTGGTAGGGTTCTTGTGTGGTATCTACTTATGTCTTTATATGAAATGAATTATAATAATTTGAATTAAGTCAACACCTTTGATAACTGTGAAGACCTTGATTATAGGCATCTAATAAATGTTGCATGAATGAAATAAGCGAATGAATGAAAATTGAATGAAGGAATGAATGACTAGGACATGACATACTCTAAAACTTTAGTATTTATAATTTCAGTATTATAACAAAAAAAGCTGAATAAAGATAATTTCTTGTTATCATCAAAATTAATAATAAATTTTTCCCCTGGAGTATAAATTCTGTGTGTACAGGCACAATTTTTTTTCTGGTCCTATGCCAACTACATATGTTAGCATATAGTAGATACTCAAGAAGAGTTTGGGGAATAATTTCTTGCAAAAATGCATGCGGGCTGATAATATTTTCATGTAATACAGGTACTAAGTAAGATTAAGAGGGTCCTACCAAACTGGTATTAGCCTGCTGGCAGTCAAGGATCTTATTCAACTTCTATGGTCTTTTTAATTCCATAGAGCACTCTTTACCAATCATGTCAGCAAACCCTACATAGATAGAGCCCTGTAATATCTCCATCATGCCAGGCACTTTTCTTACTTTTGTTCATGATGCCACCTCTGAACTAATAAAATATCTCCTCCTTTTCTTAAAACTCATGTTAGTACTTCCTTAGTTTTTCTAAGATCCAAATTGAGACCGACTTACCCCATTTCTTAGATGAATTCCAACCAACAATGATCTTTTCTTTGTATTGAATTCTTACATCTGTTATGTTCACCCAAAACTGCATACCTATTTTCCCAACAGCTTATGCTATATATCATCCTAGAATTGTTCTTTGTTTCATGTGTGTAGGTCTTGGCTACTTAATTAGTAGTAGATTCTCCAAATCTGGGGACCCATGAGGCCTCATTTAAAAAAAAAAAAAGGAAACTTTCCACAAAGAAGAATATCTTGGGGAAAAAATACTTGACATAATAGATTTAAGTCCTCTAATGGGCACCTACATATCTTTCACCAAGCAACAAAGAATCTTTGGATGACTGCCATTTATATGACTGCTCAAATTCATGGTTAATGGGAGCAATAAAAAATGCAATCCAGGAAATGGATTGAAATTGGACTCTGTAATTGTTAGTTTGGTGTAAGGATCATGAAGCCAAGTTCAGTGGAAGCAATTACTTTTCTGCTTAACATTTCATGTTTGGTAGATATATATTTAATTCTGAGTGACATAATTGTTAGAGCATCAGTCTGAATTCTAGCAACTTTGAAAGCCTTTTCTGTGTCTTTGGCTCCTCCTTATGTCTGCTCTGATTTCAACTTTATCCACTGAATTCAAAGTCTATTAGGAG
This sequence comes from Zalophus californianus, assembly GCF_009762305.2. Taxonomy (NCBI): domain Eukaryota; kingdom Metazoa; phylum Chordata; class Mammalia; order Carnivora; family Otariidae; genus Zalophus; species Zalophus californianus. Next base: position 80,261,678 of record NC_045603.1, read on the forward strand.
AGCTAGAGATATCAGGCAGGGAGGCTTCTATATATTTTTTCCATACAGAAAAATACATAGCATTTCCTAACATATTTTAGACACTTGGGTTTTTACCCTGTTCCCAGTCGAAGCCAGTATCTCTTTCTTTCCTTTCAGGAGAGAGAGAAAGCGTGATAGGAATAGCCATCGTGTTTCAAGGACTAGGATTCTTTTTGTTATGTTATGCTGATGGAATTTGCTCGATGTCCTGATAGTCCTCATTCATCCACTTTCTTTTCCTTAAGAATTTAACCTCATAGCTGCAATCGCTTGAGCTATATTCATTTTAAGGGATATGCGTATACATACTCTAAATAGCTAAATTTTAATTTATACTGAAGCGGTATGAAGTGTATATATTACTCAGACTAAAATGTTTTCCTTAGAGACTTTGCAACTCACCTCTTTGGGGCTTCTATTTTCTTATGCTAATATATAGTAATCAGCATTGCTTCATTTACTTTATTTGTAGAAACAGAAGGATGGGTTTGTAATTGGATACATAACTTCCATCTTTAATATCTTTGAAGGGTTTTAACTAACTTACAATTACTTCATCTTTATTATTGCTTGTAGTGCAGAAAGTAGAAAACACAGCTGGGTTTTTCAGCTCACGGAAGCACTTGTAGCTCAGTAACATGTTGGCTAGAATATTGTACAAACAGCGTAGCTGTTACTCACCCTTGCACCCTGTATTTTCTCCATTAGCTGATGATGTCACTCATCTTCTCTGACTTCCCCTTCCCCATCTATAAAAATATGAGGGGTATCCAGCAACTATGCTTTCAGAGTAAACTTTCAGAGACTTTTATGGACCCTAGAAAGTAGTTGGACCATGATGGCTCCTTTACTAGATTAGATTATGTTTTAAATAATGTAACAGAGAAACTGACCAGCTACTGGCTATTTTTGTATTTATGTATACCTTACCTACATATGAAAGGAATTTGAGGTTGAGTAAGAAATGCACTTGTAAAATTAGACTGTTAGAATTCAAGATCAAAAGCCTTGAGAAGGAAAAGGAATCTAAGTCTGCTAAGGGTCTCAGCTAATATTCTTACTGCTTATCAGTAGGACTCAGAGCTTCTTGGTAACCAAGAGTGAAAAATTATGCACAGTACAATTAATATCTGTGCTATTCATTAACGATCACCTTTTTGCTAGTATTTAATTCTAAAAGGAATCCATGGAAGGGAGAGGACAGCGGGGTAGACAGTGTTTTCTAAACAGCTCTGCAGAACACACCAGATTGAAAAAAAATGCACAGAGTGTTTTTCAGGCCTCGGGGATGAATAATGTTCGGCATTTCTGAGTTATAATCAAAAGCGAGTGTAGATAACGTGAAGCATGAGTACAGTAGTCATTGTGAAAATAGGTATGTAAGGTCACTTCATAGGGAGACTGTAATAGTGTAGAAACTTTCCAATATGTGAACTTAGTTGAAAAAAATTTTCTTAATATCAAGAGATTGTCTTTCTAAAATCTCAGAAAAAAGACTTCACCTAATTGCCCAGCTACATGAAAAAAACTGTTGTTAATCTTGACAACAGATACGTAGAGAGATATAGGCAACTAAACGAACTTTGCCTGAAAACTTAACATAATTGCACATTTTCTTTTCTAAAAGAAATAAGAAATCCAGGATCAACTCTTTTCCCCCAACCGAAAGATATTTTTCTATGTTGCCTTCACAAAGTAGTTTGAGGTAATAAAATAGATGATTCTTAACTAATGTTACTTTGAGCATTAATTATTCTGTGTTTCTTGGCAACCAAGGCAAAAAAAGAAATACTAGTTACATGATTCATATATAATGCAAAAAAAAAAACCCACTCATATTGATTATTAGTGAAGCACAAAATTTCTTTGTACTTAATTTGAAGAGGAATTTATTGAGGGAACCCTTATGTAGTAATATTAATTATTGGTGGTGTAACAGGTTAAGATTAGTAGGCCTTCCTCGCTAATATAATCCAGACATAAAAAATGCCTATTAGACACCAGATTAAAAAAAAACAACAACCTTATTGTATCCTGTTGCCATGCATTCTCTGTAGTAAAAAAGGTAAGCAGATTTCCAATTAAAATTTTAACATAATATAAAGGGTGAAAATTTTTTCAACAAACATTTCTGCACATGCATCCAGCATCTGCACAGAGCCTGGTGCCTAGGAAGTGGTCCATAAATGTTAAAACTCATCAGAATTACTTTCATGACTTTCCCCAGCTAAACTCATTTTTAATTCATTCTTTATTCAAAGTATATTTATTGGTTACCTACTAGAACCAGGCTGTATTTCAGTGCTGGGGATAAAGTACTGAGCAGACAGACTCAAATCCCTCCCCTCCATGACCTTACATTCTCATGGGGGATGTCTCCCTCCTTGTGATCACATTATTTGCTCCTTCTCGGGGCAGATATTCTACAGACGTCATTTGTACCACGGACGTGAAGATGAAGGTGTGAAAATGAGATATAGTCTCTACCTTCAGGACATTTACCATTTATTACAGGGACACATGAAACAATCACAGTGTGCCAAGTCCTGTGGAAGATGTCTATCTGGGGTGCTCTGGGGTCTCAGGTTAGGAGAGGGCCTGGGAAAGTGAGCTTGTGGCAGAGACAAGGGAGAAGAGAGTGTCAGGGGAAGAGTCAGAGGAGCAGAGAGAGAGAGAACAATTTCCTTCTCTACTCGATCATTCCATTATTTGCTCCACATTCAAGCATGCAAATCTGCTTCTCTAAAGCCCCATAGTCCGCTGGGCCATAACTCAGCTCCCTTTTATACCAGAACTTCTCAAAAGATGGTACACAATTGCTATCTCCAATTCTTCTCTTTCTATTCTCTCTTGAATTCACCCCTGTCAGGCTTTCATCCTTGGCATGGCCCCAAACAGCCCTAGTGACTGCTGTCTTGCTAAATCTGATTTGTTCTCATTCCTCATCTTATTTGACCTGTCACTAACATTTGACACAGTCAGTCACTCTCCTCTTCTGGAAATACTTCCTTCACTTAGCTTTCATACTGCACATTTTCTTGGACTTTCTGCTTCCTTATTGGCCCCTTCTCAATTTCTTTCGTTGCTTCCTATTCCTCTCTCCTGCTTCTATCAGAAGTGTTCTAGTCCGCATGTTCTAGGATTCATTCCATGGATCTCTTGTCTCCTCAGTTGACACTCCCAAGATAATCTCATTCAGTCACATGACTTTAAACACCAGCTGTACCACAATAAGTCCCAAATTTATATCTTCAGCGTGGGCCTCTCTTGTGAACACTGGACTGGTACATCCAACTGCTTGTTTGAGATCTGCATTTAAATGTCTTTTTAGGCATCTCACACTTTACATAACCATAATGGAACTCTTGATTTTCCCACCATTTTTCCAACTTGGATACCAATCCAGACACTCTGACTCCAGAACCTGGGTTCCTTACCATTACTTTAACCCAAGTCTGTTCCTGTGTGTTCCCATTGCACACTGTGCTTACACGTATCACTGAGTTTTTGTGGCCTACTTATTTGTTTGTCTTCTCTGCTAGACTTCAAATTCAGTAAAGGCAGGAGTTATGTTTTATTCATGAATGCGTTGCCTAGTGCATAATCCTTGTGTTTGATACAATAAATACTTTCGAATGAATTAGTGAGTAAATGAACAAATATCGTAGTCAACAAGTGAGTGCCAGAGATGACTAGAAAGGAAATAGGTTAATCTTGGCTGGAGTTACGGCAATTGGCTTTGTGAAGGGGCTGACAATTTAGATGAATCTTACATATTGATGAGATTTGATAAGCAGAAAAAAGAGAGGGGGCCTCTCCATCGTAGGGAAAGAATGAGCATAAGCAGAGGTCATACTCACCATGATATGTGTGGGGAGGTTACGTGCTCTGGAACATTACATTAAAGGGATGGAGAAAACAGTGTGGTGCAGATGTGGGAGGTAGCAGTGGAGGGCACATCTTACCAAATTCTAGGGGGCTCTAAGGACCAAAAAATAATTCAGTGGAAATATTTATTGAATTGTGACATAGCATAAATTTCTGCTGAACTGTTCCTTAGGGTACTTAGTTCTTATTTATGTCACCCTAAAATTAATGAAACATTAACAATTTTGTAGAATGCTAAAACAGTAACACAAAAACAAATGGCACAGAAATCTGCTTTAGAAGGTAAATGTTGGAGAGGTTGTGGAGAAAGGGGAACCCTCTTACACTGTTGGTGGGAATGCAAGTTGGTACAGCTGCTTTGGAAAACAGTGTGGAGGTGCCTCAGAAAATTAAAAATAGAGCTACCCTATGACCCAGCAATTGCACTCCTGGGTATTTACCCCAAAGACACAGATGTAGTGAAAAGAAGGGCCATATGCACCCCAATGTTCATAGCAGCAATGTCCGCAATAGCCAAACTGTGGAAAGAGCCGAGATGCCCTTCAACAGATGAATGGATAAAGAAGATGTGGTCCATATATACAATGGAATATTACTCAGCCATCAGAAAGGAGAAATACCCAACTGTTACATCAACATGGATGGGACTGGAGGAGATTATGCTAAGTGAAGTAAGTCAAACAGAGAAAGTCAATTATCATATGGTTTCACTTCTTTGTGGAACATAAGGAAGAGCATGGAGGACATTAGGAGAAGGAAGGGAAAAATGAGGTGGGGGGGAATCGGAGGGAGAGACGAACCATGAGAGACTCTGGACTCTGAGAAACAAACAGGGTTCTAGAGGGGAGGGGGGTGGGGGGATGGGTTAGCCCGGTGATGGGTATTAAGGAGGGCACGTACCGCATGGAGCACTGGGTGTTATACGAAACAATGGATCGTGGATCACCACATCAAAAACTAATGATGTATTGTATGGTGACAACATAACATAATAAAATTTTTTTTAAAAAGTAAAAAAAATAATTAAAATAAAAAAAAGAAGGTATCCACCAACTCAAAAGCATTATTGCAAGACTTTAAAAGATCTCTTAATGGTTGTACTTTTTATTCATGACTAATTCATTCCCTGATATTATTAAGCAAGTATTTAAAAATAAATCAATTAAAAATGAACCCATGAGAAAATATAATTAGTAAACACATAAGCCAGTATAAAAACATGGATGGCAAAGCACTAAGGAATATTCTGGGCATGTGTTTGTGTGTGTGCTTGCATGTGTCTGCCTATTGATCAACTTGTTTTTCTAGCTAAAATATAAATGTAAGAAAGATACTCTATAGGTGACACTTTATTCTGAAGAAGCATTGTGGAAGTATGAGGTGGAATGGCAGGACAGAGTGATCCAACTAATATCTTCTAGCCAATAGATCCAGTGCTAGAATATTAAGCTAGTGTATGAAAATAATTTTTTTCTGATTTAAGAGCCGAGAGACTCATGGAGGTATGTGAATCTTACTAGCAATGCAATGAGCTTGTTCAGCATTCGTGTTTTGTGGCTGTTGGCCACAATTTGTGTTGTACATTTTGAATTTCAGAATTACTTACAGAGGCACAGAAAAATGACAGACCATTGTAACAAAATAATTCTGGAAGATCAACTGTTGAATTAAAAAGTCAAGTTTCAGAAAGGGAAATAGTTATCCTTGGCCACACCAAAAAAGTCCCCCTTCGATGTCACAACCAAGTAGTTATGTGAAATTATATGGTAGGGGAAAGTTCTGGAAAGTCCCTTGTGGAGATTTATGTTATTAATGAAATAAAATCATTTTTAGAGATATAAAGTTGGTTCAAAAACTATCTTCTGGAAACCTTTGTATATGTGTGTATCTACGTATCTCTTTATCTATGTATCTGTCATTTCAACATCTGGTTCGCTCTGTGAGACCTGCAACCTGTGTGTGTTACTTTTATAAAGGGTTTGCCAATATTTTGCAAGGGGTCATGTAGTAAATATTTTAGGCTATCTCTGCTGCAGATACTCAACTTTGCCGTTCTACTGTAAAAACAGCCATAGAAAATACGAAAACAAATGAGCATGGCTGTGTTAAAATGAAACTTCGCTTAAAAAACAAAAAACCAAAAACAGGTGGCAGGCCCAATTTGACCCATGAGCTGTAGTTTGCCAAACCCTGCTCTAGATAACTTTTATAATCTTCACAGCCAGAAAGTTTCCTGTGTCCACATTTGAAATACCTTTATGAGTAAGAATTGATAGGTCACAAATTTGTAAGTGATCTTCATGTTTATATTTATAACATTTAATTCATTTTGTATGTGAGTGTAACACACATGCACATACAGATACACACACGGAAAGACATATACTTAGAGTTTTTGACTGGAGAGAAGAGAACACACTGCATGTTCTTTCCTTCCATTGCTGTGATTCTGTGATTTCAGTGTTCTGTGACCAGGGAAAGCCTGATCATACATGCGAATTGACTGACCAGTTCATAGGACAGACATATGTTCATTCATTAGACTGAGCATATGAATGAATCAAGTATGAAACAGGAGTGTGAATGAATCAAGTGGAACAAAAGCAGAAGAGGGGGGCATGAAGGCAGAAGTAACTGGAATGTGACAGAATTCGGGGTCAAACTGGAAGAAATTTCACTGGGGGGATCTGCTTGCATCTGATACCCAACTTGGGAAAGACCATGTTTTTAAAGTTGAGGTCAAAAGCAGTGGCGCCTGGGTGGCTCAGTTGGTTAAGCGACTGCCTTCGGCTCAGGTCATGATCCTGGAGTCCCAGGATCGAGTCCCACATCGGGCTCCCTGCTCAGCAGGGAGTCTGCTTCTCCCTCTGACCCTCTTCCCTCTCGTGCTCTCTATCTCTCATTCTCTCTCTCTCAAATAAATAAAATCTTTAAAAAAAAAAAAAAAAAAAAGCAGTGGTTCTTAAATTGTAGTATGCATCAAATTCCTGGACCCCATCCCCAGAAACTTTTAATTGAGTAAGTCTGGAGCACAGCTCCAAAAAGTTTTTTACCATAAATTCTTGATATTTTTATTCAAGTTGTCTGCATGCTGCAGTTTTAAAAAAGTTACTCCAGACTTTCTCCCTCCTTGGCTTCCTTTCCTAATTATCTGAGAGCCAGATCACCTGACCTCTTCTCATTCCATTCTCTTCCTTCTCCTTTTGTGCTTTCCACCTTCCAGATATCAAGCTAATCTGATTATCACCTAACTCATTTCTGTTAGCCCACCCTTTTTCAGAAATTAAAGGAGTTAATCTCTGCTATTTAGTAACAGGATGATATCTTTTTAAACATGCTTGCAGGGCGCCTGGGTGGCTCAGTCGGTTAAGCATCCAACTCTTGATTTCAGCTCAGGTCTTGATCTCAGGGTCATGAGTTCAAGCCCTGCATTGGGCTTCAAGCTGCACAAGAGCCTACACTAAAAACAAATAATAATAAAAATTAAAAAAATGCTTGCACCAAAACAAAAAAATGAAAACCATGGCTCTTTTCTAGGCATGTATTCCTTGGCCCTATAAGGCAATGTGAGAATCCTGTGTCTCTCACTGCTTTATATGTAAAGTCCCTAATGACCAAACAAGAAGAGAAGGCCAGAATGTTGGGCAAAAGAGGGAGAGGGCCAGAGATGAGGCTGAGGAGGTAGGCAGGGTCAGGTGAGGAGGGTGTGTAGGTCTTGCTAAAGGTTTTAGCAATGAGAAGCCATCACCCCCACCTTAACCCAAACACTACTTCATCTCTGGTCAATTTAATGACTGGGAATGGCATGAAGAGAGTGGGAATGTGTGTCTTGGATAACTCCCAGGTACAGTGTTGGTGGGTGGATATGTGATGGTGCATTTCACAAGACTGGAAATAGAGGGGGCTTGCAGTTGGAATGGGGAGAAAAGCTTGGTTCTAGACCTTTGGTATCTGAGAACATAGAGGACATTAGGTTGGAGGTATACAACATGCAGTTGATTAAGTGTACTTGATTCTCAGAAAAGAGAGTCAGGCTTGGGATATCAATGTACAGAGATGTTAGTATAGATGCTATTGGAAATGGTGAGTGTAGTTGAGATTTCCCAGGAACAGCTACTGGAATGAGAGGGATAAATGAGATCAAGAATGGAACCCTGGGTAATATCACCCTTTAAAAGAGAGCAGGAGGAGAAACCAACAGAAATGGGTTGAAATTAGCTGGTCTGAGAATGGGACATGAACACGAGGCAGGGCACAGACTCACAAAGGGGAGTGGGACCAGTGGCCCCAAAGAACTCAACGCGCAAGGTGCAGCCATAAATCTGATCCCAGGACTCGGCACGTAGCAGGTCACCAACAGCCTTACCAAGAGTGAGTGGGGGCCCCAAATGGGCAGCAGCAAACAGACAAGTAGATACACTCCAAAATGCACGTTAGAGTCGGAGAAGCAGTGATTCAAAGCGGCTTAGTCAAAGTGTCCTGTTCTGATCCCTATCTCATGCACAATGAAAGTGAAATATTAGTTCTAAAACTCAGAGGGGAGGGAGAATGAAACACTGGCGCCATTACAACTCACATTGTCTCGCCGTCACGCTGAGCAACTTTACTGATACCCTCAATACACTGCAGTTGCTCTTCAGAAGAAGTGGTGTGTGTGTGTGTGTGTGTGTGTGTGTGTATGTGTTTTGTTTAAAATGTCCTCCCAAGATTTCCTATGGCTCCTCATATTTATACTTGCTCTCCTCCTAGCTCAGTGGCCTCGCCTAAAAGCAACATCCGTAAAGGGCTAATAGGAAGTCCTCACAGGTCCCAGTGTGCAAAAGCAGATCTTGATCTGTCACACGGGGCTTTGTTTTAGCTTGTACCCACTCTGTGTGGTGCTTTGTGGTTATCTGGGAAGGCATGCTCTGGGATCACAGCGATGGTGCTAATTAAATGTCAGTGAGTCTGGGAGCTGCAGCGAGGCCTTCACGCTCAGATTGCTGAGACAGAGGCAGGAAGGAGAGGCCCATCAACCTTCCTGAAGCTCATTAGGGTAGGGTAGGGCTCGCATTCAGACAGCTTCGGCGTTTAGGCTCTAAATGGAGGCTGCAAGAGGGCCCACAAATGAGCTCCGAAAGGAATAAACAACATATGTCTATATGGTTTTAACAGAAAACAAATTCTTAGGGCAAGTTTTCCTTGAAATTGTTCTCCTCCGTCACCCCTTATTTTATTGACTGTATCACTGATTCTAGAAGTGCCTCACGTTTAACTTGTTTTTAAAGTTGATCACTCCTACATGTTCAACACTGACACAAAACTGAGGGAGAAGTTTTCCAAAGTAATAAATTGCACGCACATCTCGAGAAAAGATCAATGCTTTGGGTGTAGGTGGCGACAGGCAGCCAGGCTGTTCCTGGCTTTCCCTGAAAGCCCTGACCTTCTCCTTTCTCATAGGCTGCAATCTGAGCCCAGGGTGGTACGGGGAAACTCAGTCTAGAAGTCATCATCTGCCTCCCCTGAGGGTTACTCCAAGCTCCCTTTCTTGTGAGTGGAGTGCTTCTTTAACCAATTATCAAGCTAGAAAGTTGGCATTCGTTGTGATCCTTCCACGCCCGCCATCCAGACAGCATGTCCTGTCCATTCTACCTTCTGGATGTCTCTCAGAGCTGCCCCGCTTCCTACTCTTCCTGCCTTTCCTCCTCTTACCATCCTCATGTCCTGCCCGGACAACAGCGGTGTTTCTCTGCCTCTGGCCAGATTCCTCTCAGTCCACTTTCCACAGGGAAGTCAAAGGGGTTATTCTCAAAGGTGTCTGTCTCCTCAACTCAACATTTCACTAGCTTCCCACAAAACAGCGTATGCCCTCACTGGCATGACTCAGGAGGCCTTTTCACATCGTGTTCCTGATTCCTCTTACTTTTTTCTATTATTTTAGCTCATATTTAGCAAGTGCTTACTTTGTATCAGGTGCGGTGTCTCATCCAATCCACTCTGAGGTAAATGTTAAAGGACACTGTTATTAACCTCATTTTGCAGAAGAAAATGAAGCTCAGTGGAGCTATGGGACCTTGCCCGTGTGGGTTTGTTAATAAGTAGGAGGGAGAGGATTTGAACCTCGGTCTGTTGGAGCCCTTGATGTTAACTGTGTACTCCTCCTCTCCAGCCATCTCCGTCCTCAGCCGTCCTCTGACACTGTATGTTCCAGAATCTGCCCACAGTCCTCGCTCCTGCCCTGGTCCCAGACCACCACCTCTCGCTGGGATTATTGCCCTAGGGGTCTGTTCTCCCTGCTTCCATTCACCCGTGCCTTCCTTTGTGTCTTCTCTTCACCCAGTGGCTGCTCTAAACCCTTAAAAGCACAATCGAGATTATGTCACCTGTCTGCTCAAAACTTTCCGATATTCCCAGTTTCTGAGCAAAAGTCAAACCCTGGCACTGGCCTCAAATGCCTCTCGGTGTGACCTGGCCCCCTTCTTCACCCATCTCTCTGGCTACCTCCCTCCTGACCTGCTCAAGCCACGCTGGTCTCCTGGCTGTGCCTTGAAGTCAAGAAATACTGCTGTGTGTCATTGAATTTACTGTTGCTTCTCCCTTTTAACTCTGTGAAACCAGTCTGACCATTTGATTTAAAATGGCAGCTTCCATTGCCCTAGGGCTCATTACTCCCAACCAACCACTTAATTTTCTTCTTGGCACTTGCCCATCTGTTTGTGTCTCCTCTACTACCAGAAAGTCAATCCATAAAGGTGGGGGGTTTGTCTGTCTTGGTCGTTATTATAACCCCAGTTCCTGGAGAATTACTAGGCACACATCAGGGGTTCACGAAGTGTTTTGGAGTGAGCATACAAGGCATACTCTAATTGTTGTATTTAGCTCATGATTGCTTAGGTTATAAGGAAACTTGTTTTGATGTTTTGGATTGGGGTAAGTGAGTCTTCATGTTATGCAAAAATTGCATATAACATGCGTTACGGATCTAACAATTTTGTGTTCCATTTATAGATAGCTCATGACCTCATCATATAATACCAAAGAAACTTATCCTACAGGCAGTAACTGTGTATAGTATCTATACGTTTGTGTTCCATACCTGCGCCCTTAAATGTCTTCTCTACCAGTTAGCTGTATAATTTTCTGAGACAGGAGAACAAGATTTCCTAAATGAGTTTGTTTCTAAATTGTATTTCCTCCCTTCCTTTCTCTTCCTTTCATTCCCTTCTCTTCCTTTCATTCCCTCCTTTGTCTTTTCATTTGCAACCTGGGTAATTTAACTTCTGGATGACTAGATAACATTTAAAAGGGTGTTGGATGTCACAGAATGAACAAGTAACAAAATACATCTGTTCAAAATTCTTTGTCTCTTTTCATTTTGATTCAACTGATCTGAATCCTTACTTAGAGTTGAAATTCACCTTGCCATCTCATTTCCTCCTTTATTAGGTTTGCCTTTGAAATGCAGAAGTTCACTTGCGCAATAATTCTCTCCCTTTTGAGAACCACGGGATCCAACAAAAGCTGACCTTTTTTAAAGCAGCTGTTGATTAGACAGTTAAACATAGAGGCAGCGCTGACATGATATTTCTCAGTCTGATGTAACTTGGAAATAGAAAGCTGTAACAACCTGAGGTGGAAATGCTTTCAAGCAACTGAGCTTAAAGTTCCTGAAAATTATCTCGTAGTGCTTCTTCTCAATTCCCCACATTCCACCCCCGATTTTGCATCTGGCTAATTTGTGCACTTCAGATTGGATTCCTGAGCACACTGGCAGTGTGAGAAATGTTGTGGAACTCATCATTATAATTCCGAGCCTTTAATTAACCCACTCTAAAGTGGCTCTGTCATGTCTAGGAGCAACAGAAAAGCAATTGACTCATTCTTAGAATAGGTGTATCATAGAGGAGAGTAGACGAGTAGTACTGTGCTCTTAACTAAACCTGGTTGGTTGGGGAGCATAAGGAGCATTAAGAAAGAACTCATCTCTACCTCTGAAACAAATAATACATTATACATTAAAAAAAAAAAAAGAAGAAGAAGATAGCAGGAAGGGAAGAATGAAGGGGGGAAATCGGAGGGGGAGACGAACCATGAGAGACAATGGACTCTGAGAAACAAACTGAGGGTTCTCGAGGGGAGGAGGGTGGGGGGATGGGTTAGCCTGGTGATGGGTATTAAAGAGGGCACGTTCTGCATGGAGCACTGGGTGTTATACGCAAACAATGAATAGTGGAACACTACATCAAAAACTAATGATGTAATGTATGGTGATTAACATAATATAATAAAAAAAACAAGAATGCAGATCCTCCGGTAATTCTGTTTGATATAGTAGTGTAGGTATTGCTGTTACTTCACAGGTAGGTAAATTAGACATAAAAAGGTCAAGTGACTTGTACATGTTCCTGTGAAAGGTCAGTGGCAGAATCAGAGATAATCCCTCAGTGTGAATAATAAGCCCAGCAATCGCTTTGAGAGCAAGGACCCTCTTAAATTTTCCCAGTCAACCGTAAGACCTATTTTAATATGGTCAAATGCCTCAAAAAGATGATTCTTTAAACCTCTTGGCGCTTGCCTTGGAAAAAAAAAGAGTCACTAGGAACAGTGAAAGAATTAAAATGCTTTTGAAGAGATAAATGATGGTATAATTCTTTTTTTTAAGATTTTATTTATTTATTATTCAAATTCAATTAGCCAAGGTATAGTACATCATTAGTTTTTGATATAATGTTCAATGATTCATTGGTTGAGTATATCACCTCATCATATCATCATATCATGTGCCCTCTTTAATGCCTATCACAGAGTTACCCCATCTCCCCACCCATCTCCCTTTCAGCAGCCCTCAGTTTTTTCCCCGGAGTCAAGAGTCCCATATGATTTGTCTTCCTCTCTGATTTCTTCCCATTCAGTTTGCCCCCACCCCACCCCTATTATCCTCTGCACTATTCCTTATATATTTATTTGAGAGGAGAGAGAGAGAGAGAGAGAGAGCATGAGTTGGGGGGGGAGAGGGAGCGAGACAAGCAGACTTCCTGCTGAGCAGGGTACCCGTCGCAGGACCCAGAGATCATGACCTGAGCTGAAGGCAGACGCTTAATCGACTGAGCCACCCAGATGCCCCGTGATGGTATAATTCTTATTTTCTTTATGTTGTAAATAAATAACTAATTACTGTATTCCAGAAATAGGAATTAAAACATCTTTCACATTTACAAATTGTACTTCAACATTTCCTAAAAATCAATCTCTTCTGGTAAATTAAACACATACACAATTAAAAATTGATCATACAGAAACATTGCATGACCATCCATTCAATAAATATTTATTAAGGACCTAATTGGTACTGGACACTATTCTGGAGGCATGAGATACAACAGTGAATGAAACAAAATTCCTGTCCTCCTGAAACTTGTATTTTAGGCAAGGGAGACACACTAAAATCAAATAAATAATACTGCACACTCACGTATCATTATCTGAATCGTCATGGAGAAGGATCCTTGTGTTCTGCTGGTATTACCCAGATTGTGTTTGAAAAATCACTAGGGAGCCTCTGGGCTGTCCTTCATGGTCCAGTAATGATGGCCCAAAAGAGGCTGCTGACCGGGACACTTGGAGGTAGCTTCAGGCCTGGCTCATGAGGCAAGGTGGGTGGGGTGTGGGGGAGTCACCCACCTTTGGGAAAGGAAGGGCTAGGTGGTGACCGCCATCAAGTGGCACTGGGCCTGGGGTGAGGACAGATGCCATTGGAACTGCCCAGCTGTCCTGGAAACTGAGGGCCCACCCACTAACTGCCTTTACATGACTTGGGTGTTGAACCCTGATTATAATATCTGTATGGCACCTTTCCTAGTCCAGCCCTGAGCCCTGGGGAAGCAGGAAAGTATGACTGGCCTCTTGCACGGCTTTGTCTCCAAAATAAACTACTAAAATTAAAAAAAAAAAAATTAAAGGAAAAAAAGAAGAAAAATCACTAGGGAGGGAACATGGATGGGAAATATCCAACACATTTATTTGTAGGTGCTTGACAGAGCTACTAAAGTAATATTATCCTCTCATCTCTGGATCTGAAGAAATACATTACTTCCTTTATAGGAATAGCGAGACCTAGAAATTTCAAAGACTTATCTTTATAAACATCAAAAAGAGGGGTGCCTGGGTGGCTCAGTTGGTTAAGCAACTGCCTTCGGCTCAGGTCATGATCCTGGAGTCCTGGGATCCAGTCAAGCATCAGGCTCCCTGCTCAGCGGGGAGTCTACTTCTCCCTCTGACCTTCCCCCTCTCATGTGCTCTCTCATTCTCTCTCTCAAATAAATAAACAAAATCTTTAAAAAAAAAAAAAACCCAAACCATCAAAAAGAAATAGGGTCTGAAGAAACGTCTGTCTTTCATCAATTCTATAGAACAAAAGCAAAAACTCCAAGTGTACATCATTTTGGGGTTTCCTAGAGATTAGTTAGTTGCAACTTTCTTTTTCTATTAATGTTTATTTGTATTTTGGATAACCACATGAAGCATGTAGAATTAGTTTCTTTTCTTGCTTCTCACCCAGAAATATTTTATCTGTTTTGAATAGGACACTGCAACAATGATTAATATAGAAAATTTTTGTGATATACTGATTTCAGATAAGATGGCCTACTTACGATTTATTTTCATGTAGTTTTAGTCATTCAGGAAATACTGATATATATTCTTACAGTGATATCAGAAGCAATTAAGCATTAAATTATGTGATTAATTTTTGCATGAAAAATATAAAATGACAGGTATTTTCCTTTAAAATAATAAATTCTTTATAAAATCCTAACATACATAGCTTTTGAACTACTGAAGCCAAAGAAAGTATGACCTGTTTTCATTAAGCAAAATTGAACTCAAGAATAACTTTGACTTAAGGGCACCTGGGTGTTTCAGTTACTTAAGCACCTGACTCTTGATTTTGGCTCAGGTCATGATCTCAGGGTTGTGAGATTGAGCCCCATGTCAGCCTCCCCACTGGGTGTGGGCCCTGCTTAAGATTCTCTCTCTCCTTCTCTTTCTACCCCTCCTCTCTCTCTCCCTCTCTTAAAAAAAAAAAAAGAGGAAGAAGAAATTTGACTTAAATAATTGTAGGGAAAGAACTTGTTTTAGAAGGTAATTTTGTTCACCTACTCTCTTCATGAAAATAAGCATATAAACTAATTTCATAAACTAATGTGTAATATATATTTTGATATATAATTATATAAACCTCCTTTGTAAGCTGATTTTTTACTTGAATGGGATTTTAGTACAGAAATATTTTTAAAAGTGCAAAGTGGGTTCAGAAATTAAAGCTATGCCCAATTAAAGCTATAAATGACCAATATTTATTTATTATTATTTATTTATTTATTTTCAGATTTTTGTTTAAATTCCAGTTAGTTGACATATAGTGTAATGTTGGTTTCAGGAGTAGAATTTAGTGATTCATCACTTACATACAACACCCAGTGCTCATCACAAGTGCCCTCCTTAATGCCCATCACCCAACTAGTCCATCCCCCACTCCCACCTCCCCTCTGATAACCCTCAGTTTGTTCTATATAATTAAGAGTCTGTTTCTTGGTTTACTGCTCTTTTTTTTTTTCCTCCTATGTTCATCTGTCTTGTTTCTTAAATTCCACATATGAGTGAAATCATGTGGTAGATAAATGACCAATTTTTAAAAACTAAATGGAATACTTTTTATGTGTCTGATCCCAATTACAATTAAAAAAAATGTTCAAGAAATTATTTACTGTTATTAAGAGTATCTAATAATGTTTACATTTTTCTTGTAGGGAGGAAAAAACTCCTTTAAAAACAGTTGCTTCTTTAGTTTTCGATTTTAAAAACAGTAGATTCCTGTCCAGAATCTAAATTGGTCCTGGTGGTAAGATTTTCTATCTATTAGGACAATGGTTCTCAAATGTTGGCAGGATTGAAATCACCTGGAGGGCTTGCTAGCATCATTGCTGGGCTCCACCCACAGAGTTTTTGATTCTGAAGGGCCTGGAGGTGGGGCCCATGAATTTGCATTTCTGATGAGTTCCCAGGTGATGCTGATGCAGTTGGCCCAGGAACCACATTTTGAGAACCATTCTGTTAGGATGAATTTTAGCAATCATTAGGAGAGCTAGATTCTTCATCACAACATTTTGAATGCTTTATGTCAAAACCATAGTGCAAATATAACTTACTACCTTAAGTCATTTAAAAATGCATTGTTTCTCCTGGGCCATTTATGTTGCTTTTTCTTTCCTACTTTACCCTGCTTCAAAGGTTGATCTATCAAACGTATTTTCAAACTTATTATAATAAGACTAAAGGTCTTTTATTGATTTTACTGTAATTTTAGACAGACCCTAATGAATAGGAGTCTAGATCATCTGAAAATTGAGGGATTTTGTTTTGTTTGGGTTTTTGTTTATTTTGTTTTGTTTTTTAGTTTGTTTAGTTTGTTTAGTTTTAGTTTTTTAGTGAATTTCTTGTCATTTTGCACATCTTTGTCTTAGTTTGGCCACAATGGAAGTAATACACTGATCTCTAAGAACTATAAAAAATTTATTTTAGATCTTGGATGAGTAAAACCTATATATTTTTTAAACTCCTTTGTTGAAGATGCTGTAGTGTAGGGTAATGCTGGCATTCTAGGCTCCTTCCTTCAGTGCCATGGAAGGAGGATGGGACCAGTTCCTTACTTCTCTATGGTTGTGTGTATGTGGCAGGGATGAGGAAACAGTCCTGAGGTGTCACAGTTTCCTTTGGGGTCTTTGGTCTGGTGGTCCACGCATCCTCCACAGCCACCTCACAAGGCACTCTGGGGTTTGTGTCGTTTCTTTCCCAGGTTTACTGGAACACCTTCCTCAGAATGACACCCCCTCTGTTCTCTTTCCTGTCCATTGCCACGCTTTCCTCTTGGCCACGCTTCCTTTGAGGTGTTCTCTTTGGATTCTCAAGAGACTGTTTGGCAAGTCCAGAAAAATAAACATTATGTCTTTCTCTTTCCATTCCAGTTACGATCCAAATTCTGCAAGACAATATAGACATCTGTGTTTGACTAGGGAACAAGGAAGTCTGGGAAGGAGAAAAAAGGACAAGAATTAACTTTAAGAAAGACAGACTTTCCAGCTAATCCATTTCATGATATTCTTTGGTGGAGAATCCTTACTTTCATCTGCTTCTCATAGCCATATCTATAATACTAGATGGGTATTGTATATATAATATCAAACCCGTATCTGTAGTACTCTTCCACATTTCCTCCCCTCACTTTACCCCTCATCCCTAACTCTGTAATGTTCTCCCCCACCTTTGGGAAATGCCACCATTTCTGCATCTTTATTTAACCTCAGATTTAAATTGGATATCAATGGGGGTTTCCTGCAGCCTAGATTCTACAGACTGAAATGGAGAGGGTGTTCTCTCTACTAGGCATGCCAGAGCTGATATCCTTGTCAAGGGTCTAGGTGCAAATATTCCTGCCACAGTGAATATTTTCTTGCTGAGACCACAGAGTTCAGTCTCAGGTGAGAAAGCCTTTTCTTCTTTGTAACATGACTTTGGCCCTACTCCTAACAGAATAATAATTCTGGCATCAATATTCTAGAGGGACAGTTATTTCTTCTTTGGGCTGTTTTCTTTATAAAGGACTTTATGGTACTGAGAGTAGCTCTGGCCAGTTGGCACCATTCCCAAAAGATCCTCTTTATTCCTCCATTCTTTTTTCTAATAGAAGGGAAAAGAATGGGCAAGAGGATCTTAATGCCACAATTAATAGAAAAATTCCTTTACAGCTCACATTTGTATTAGCTTCCTCTATAGACTGAATGTTTGTGTTACCCACCCTGAATTCATATGTTGAATCCCAACATCCAATGTGATGGGGTTTGGAATTGGTACCTTTGGGAGGTGATTAGGTCATGATGGTGGAGCCCTCATGAATGGGATTAATAATGCCCTTATACGAGAGACCTGAAAGATCCCTTGCCCCTCCACCAATGAGGTTTTAGTGAGAAGATACCTGTCTTTGAGGAAGTGAGCTCTCCCCAGACACCAAATCTGCTGGCGCTTTTATCTTGGACTTCCCAGCCTCTAGAAGTGTATGCAATTAATTTGTGATATATATATAAATAAAGTGTGATATGTAAGCCACCCAGGCTATGGTACTTTTGTCTATAGCAACCCAAACAGACCAATGCAGCGTCCCAGGACTACTGTAATGAATTACCATGATTTTAATATTCTAAAACAGCAGACATTTATTTGCTAACAGTTCTGGGGGCTGGAAGTCCTAAATGAAGATGACGGCAGAGCCATGCTCTCTCTGAAGGCTCTAAGGTAGGATCCTTACCTGCCTCTTCTTAGCTTCTGGGGGTAGCCAGCAATCCTTGGTGATGCTCAGCTTGCATCACTCTAATCTCTCCTGTTACGTGGCAGTCCCCCTGTGTATCTATGTCTGTGTCCACGTTTTCCCACTCTCACAAAGACACTAGTCATTGGATTAGGGCCCACCTTCATCCAGTATGACCTCATCTTAACTGAATACATCCGCAAAAATCCTATATTCAAGTAAGATCACATTTATAAGTCTTGGGGGTTAGGACTGGAACACATCTTCTTGGTGGACCCAGTTCAACCCTCAACAGTACTCCCCATTCAGACTCCTACTTGGGCATGGAGTATGGTTGCAAATTCTAGACCTCTGTCTCTCTAGGCATCCTCTATGACTTTCTCCATGCAGGTCCCTTTCTCCCCTCAGAATGGCTTCCTCATGCCATCTTCACCTCCCCCTTCCTACTTATGGCCATTTTATCCATTCTTTAAAACCTTTATCAAATGTGTTTCTTACATGATTCTTATCCTAGTGCTACCAACCAAAGGGGATCCCTTGCATTTCTGTCCTTATTTTTCCTCGTATTAATTACATGTCTGTAATTGTTCTCATTCTACCAACTAGAAAGTAGACAGCTTAAAGAAAGAGAATAAGTCTTATCTCTACCATCCCACAGTAGTTTGTTTGTTTGTTTTTGCTTTGCACAGAACAGAATCACAAAATCAGAGAAAAATAGATGTTTTGAAAACCCAGGGTTTGTGTATTTTAAGCATGCGAGAAAAGGGAAAACCTTAGTTTACACTCTTTTCTGCTGATTTCTCTCTGCTCCAAATAGGAAGACTGTTTGGTATAAAAGCATTATACAATTATTAATGTAAATGTATGAGCCAATTATTCTGACTGCAGGCTCCAGCTCACTTTATGATCTTTGGAAAGGCATTTGCTGTGTCAGTTTTACCAATTAATAAAAGTGGAACTCACATGAAAAAAATCACATATGAGAAGTGCCAAATAATAATTATTGTTGAATATCATTCAAGAGCAATTGCTTGATTTTTTTACTCCATCCTTATTTGCACCCAAACTGAAATGAACATCAGAATCCTAATGATAAGAAAATAAATGTGAATGATTTAATAAGGGATACTGCTAAAAATGAAAAGCCCAAATCTGTCATCTTTATTCCCTAATCTTGGATTTAAAAAGCTGCACCGTGTTACTTAAAGACTCTGCTGTGGGTTTTATGTGTTTGTGTATATGGTTTATACTTATGAGTATTTATGTATTTTACATATATGCACAAATTTTCATTCCTGTTTAAAGTTGCATATGTGTTTAAATTACTAATACATCATGATTAGTAATGAAAGTGCATGATTTTCCTTCTTTCGTTTCCATACATAATGAAACAATCCCTATCCATTCATGCGGGTCTTCCCCTGTAGGAAATATGTCTTTATTCTTTTATAAGGCTAACTATCCACCAGTGTTTTGATTCCTTTCTCACTAATATATATGCATATGTCATGGATTACATTGCATTTTTAAAAACTTTAGTATTATGGAGGATGATAAATTATCTCGGGCTAGTTTTTTCTTTTTGTAATAATGAGCTACTAAGAGTTTTTTATTGGTAAACTCTTTCATCACCACTTACTAAGTAGGTATGGCAAATGTAAGCATCATCATCTAAGTAGGTATCTGCCATACCTACTTAGTATAAATGTATAAAACAATTGCTACAATTTTGCCTAGTGAAGATTGTCGTGGATTCTAAGTATTTCTAGGACCCAGAGATTTCCTACCTATGACATTATTCCTTTTTAGTATTCAGTGACGATGCCCATGTTCAGATTCTCATTATTAGCAACACTGAAAGATGGCTGGTTTTTCAGACCATGTTGTATAGTGACATCAGCTAATTTCAAGTACAGTTGTGAGGGTCTCTGCGAGCTGAAGTTGGATATCATAAGATGACTGTCCTTGTATGTCTTCATTAACTTTTTTAAGTTTTTAATTAGGATTTAAACTAGATTTCTCATTGTGATGGATCTCCACAGATGTGCTATACTTGTCTAGAAACTTACCAAGATTTCTCACATTTGGTTTCCAAAGCACATAATATTAAATGATGCTATTGCTTCTTTGGATTCTGGGGTTGTTTTTCTTTATTTATGTCATATAAAAAGGGATAGAAGAGAAAATTGGCTAAAACAAAGAGCCCATCACTAAGAAAAAAACTGATGCTTTTGATTGGCAGCCTGGCCATTCTAGATAACATTTTTTAAAGGATTGCATATATAGGGCACTAAAACTTTTTTAAACAACTACTGCACATATGTTAACTAGTCTCTGAGAATTTGTACTGTGCTTCTAGTAAACTATAAATTTGGACCAGAGAGCTCTATATTGATACCAGTCATTTTCACATGTTTTAGAATCACTGAGATATTCTTTACTTCTTTTGTATTTTGTCTATACAATAGGGATGCTATCCTTGCTCCACGGGGTTCAATTCCTCATTTACTGAGTACTCAGTTCCTTCTCCAAATAGCTTATGATATAGCAGAAGGGATGTAAGTACACGAATTAACTATGAAATAAGAAAAAAATATTAAAATATTTTATTTCTGCAAACCCTGGGAATTCTACTGTCATCTGATGTCTAATTGTATTTCTTGGGCTTTTATCTTTTGTCAAGGAGGAAACAGAGGGATAATTTACTGTGATTTAAGAGTTTTTGCCCACATAAACACATAGTGAATGTCTTCACTGACTTGTTTTTTTGGCAAATATTCATTGTGTCTATTTGGCTCTGTTTTTGACTCTGAAAATGTAGAGGTTAAGATCAGACCCTTTTCCTTAAAAATGTTGTAGCCCACTGGAGAGAGCCAATATCTACTAAGACGCAATATGAGAAATTTTGCTATCTAGATATGCACAGGGCACTATCTGAACGTAGAACGAGGAAGAGCAAACTAGGCTACTGAGTCAGGAAAGGCTCTCAGTCACAAAGAATGTAAAAGATATCCAGGTAGAAAAATGGTACAGCTATTTCTATTTTGTTTTTTCTTATTATATCTTTCAAATTTTCCAAGATATGTGGAGATGACATATATAATCATGAATAAGAATATTTTTTAAGTGTTTAAACATCTGAAAGGAGGCTGAGGCATCTTATTTTTTTAAAGGGCCTTTTAGAGTGCCACTGAAATGCAAGAAAACAAGACAAATGTAGAATCATCTCATTAACACTGCAGGAAAGAGAAGTCCTGGTGTGTTTCTGTGAAGTAGGATATAATAAATGAAAATTATTTGTATAGATTTGTACTATGAATTATATCACATAAAATAGCATTATTGAGTTCTTAAAATAATTATATTAATTTTGGCACTATAAAGTAACTATAAAGAAGTAAAAGTTTTTAGTAAATAAATTTATAAGAAATTATTCAAATTAATGTCTCATGTTGGAAAGCTATCCTTTATTTATGATTTAAGAGTTCTGATATTTACATTTATTAAACAAGTATGTATTGAGTATCTACTATGTGCCAGACACTGTTCTAAGCCTTGGAAATAGAACAGTGAACAAAATGAGTGAAAATCTGTGTCCTCTGAAAACATAGCTTACTCTAACATAAGCAGGGATCTTTAATGAAGAGATCGATAATAAAATATGGTATGTCAGATCATAATATGCTATGGGAAAAAATAAGGCAGGAAATAGTGTTGGGTATATTAGGGGAGGTGGATGAGTTGATCATTGAAAGTGTGGTTATTGATAACACAATATTTGGGAAAGGAGTCCTGAAGGAGGTGAAGAAGCAAACCATGCAGGTGTCTAGAGGAAGAGAATCCGGGCAAAGGGACAACTAATAAAGCCTTGAGACAAACGCATGCTTCTCAGGTGGAAGGAACTGGCAGGAGCCCAATGTGGCTGGGACTGTGGGGAGGGTACAAGGAGAGGAGTCGAGAAAGGCGTAGCGAGGCCAGATTCTGTAGTCCTTATTGGCCGTGGTGAAGAGCTGGCTCTAATTCTAAATAAGATGACAGCCATCAGAGAGTTTGGAGTCAAAGAGGGATGATCTGACCGAAAAGATGCCTCTGGCTCATGTGTAACAGCTAGACTCGGGAGGACTAAGGTCAGTCAGGGAGACCAGTTAAAATGCTATTGCAGTGTTCCAGGTGAGAGAAGCTGGTGGCTCAGAGTAGTGTGGTAGTGGAGGTCAGATGGTGGACATATGGGCACACCTAAAACCTGATCATTACTAGTCACTGCTCCCTGCACTCTGTTGGTAGGCTCCAATTCAAGTATCTCAGGCTAGTTAGCCCTTCCTGACTAGCACTTTCTTCCAAGCACTGCAACACATTTCTTACGACAGTTAAAGCTACAATTCATTCATCCTTCCACCTTTTCATCATCCCTCTTGGCTTCATTTCCTTCCTTATTCAGCTTAGCTTCCATGGTCCCCTTTAAATTCCTTGCATAGCCTCTTAATTTCCATGTATCTCTTCTTGGTGTGTTGTTGACCTTGCCCTGAAAAACCACACATCTCATTAATTACAACGCTGTCTACTCCGTGCCTGGACGCAGACAACTGAACCTCACTGGAGAAAAACACACAAACATGCTTACTGACCTCACTTTGACCATAACAGAAAGGGAGCCCTTCAGACTTCCGGACAATTCTACTACATTTTCTAAGGTTGTTCGCTTTCCCTAGCTCACCCTCATGCCTTCCGTTCCTCAAATTTCTTAACACCTCCTCTCTCATCCCTATTATCAACTTACTAGTACACTGAGAAAATAAAAGTAACCAGAAAAAAAAAAAAAAAAAAACTTTTCTGTGTTTCCATCATCAAAACTGCCACCCTCCTGAAACTGTGACCATATTCTCTGCTGTCAGTATGGTTAATTTGTTTCTGTCTAAGGCCAAAACCTTCCACTTATATTCTAGGGCATTCCATTCTCACCTGGTCAAGATGTTTTAGCAAACATTCCATCTCTCTCAAAATCAAATCAACATGATGTTACCATTCCCATCTTTAAAAAACCCTCCCTTTTACCTTATCCATTTCTCTAGCTACCACCCTATTTCTTAGCTCCCCCTTTTCAAGAGTTGCCTATATTCATTGTTTATACTTCTTCTTCTCCCATTCTTATTTAAACTCACTACAGCAGGCTTTGGTATCCACCACTCCCTGAAACTGTTGCTGTCAAGGTTACCAGTGACTTGTAAGTTGCTCAACCCAATGGCCACTTCCTGGTCCTCATTTGATTCAACTGTCTGCGACTTTTGACACAGATGATCACTCCCTCCGACCTGAAGTTCTTTCTTCATTTGGCTGCCAGGACACCAGGTTTCACTGGTTTTGTTCTGACCTCCCTTGCTCAAATTTCTCAGTCTTCTTCACTGTGATGCCTCTCTTCCTAACTTCTGTTGGTGTTCTTTGGATCTCTTTTCTCTGACTCAGCTCACTTTTAGGTAATCCCTTTAAGGCTCATAATTTTAAGTATCAGGCATATACTGACAACACCTAAATATATAGCTCCAATCCTGACCTCTGCTCAGAGCTCCTGAAAAACATATCCATCCAACAGCCTGCTCATCATTTCCTTTTGCATGATATATAAAGTTTCATGTGTCCAAGACCAAAGTCTTGATTTTCTTTCCCTAAATATGCTCCTTCTGCATTTTTCCTTAGCAATTGGCATTTCTAAACTTTCCGTTGCTCAAGTTAATACTTTCAGAGTCAAACCTAACTCCTCTTTTTCTCATGCCCCAGATGCAAACTGTAAACGAATCATGCCAATTTTACCTTCAACAAACTTCTTAAAACATATGCTAATGTGCCTAAATGATTACAATAATTGTATCCTTTGAAACACATTTAGATTTTTAGAAGCACCTACAAGTCGCAACAAATTTCATGACTACAGTTTGTAATAAAAATCTGTACAATTCACATTTAGTCAGGAATGAAATGTAAATAGTTTTCTTGAGTGAGTTATAAATATCCCTGAAAGCCAATTCTAAAATACTAGTTTCAAAAATGATTTGCTCTAGAGCAGCATCAGTGGGATGAATATTTAATTTACCATGTTATCACTTACAAGGATAATGTTTATTAGGCTTTATAGGTTCTGGATTATTATTTAAAATTTATCTCCATTCTTTATAATCACAATTTGAATTAACATCTCAAGA
Source organism: Zalophus californianus (assembly GCF_009762305.2). Taxonomy (NCBI): domain Eukaryota; kingdom Metazoa; phylum Chordata; class Mammalia; order Carnivora; family Otariidae; genus Zalophus; species Zalophus californianus. The sequence goes on from NC_045603.1 coordinate 80,286,122, forward strand.
ATAGTACAAGGACTTATTTATTGCTCTGTAATGTTGATAAGAATACTGACTCTGAAACCATTCTGCTTGCGTTCAATACTGGCTGTATCATTTTCTAGGTACATTATCATGGACAAGTCCCTTAAATGCTTGGTGCCTCAGTTTCCTCATCTGTAAAACGAGGATAATGCCAGTGCCTACCTCAGGATTTCCTCATAGGATCAAATGAGATCATGTACTTAAGTGTTTAGGATAGCAACTGGCACAGAGTGAAAGATAGGAACGGTGCCAGGAATAAAAGAATCATATGGAGATTCTTTGATTTTGGAAGCCCTCAGGGAACTTGAGGCATAAATAGACTATCTGAAAGGTCATAGACATTGGGGAGGGTATGTGCTATGGTGAGCGCTGTGAGTTGTGTAAGACTGTTGAATCACAGACCTGTACCTCTGAAACAAATAATACATTATATGTTTAAAAAAAAAGAAGAAGATACCAGGAAGGGAAGAATGAAGGGGGGGAAATCGGAGGGGGAGACAAACCATGAGAAACTATGGACTCTGAGAAACAAACTGAGGGTTCTAGAGGGGAGGGGGTGGGGGGATGGGTTAGCCCGGTGATGGGTATTAAAGAGGGCACGTTCTGCGTGGAGCGCTGGGTGTTATACGCACACAATGAATCATGGAACACTACATCAAAAACTAATGATGTAATGTATGGTGATTAACATAACATAATAAAAAATAATAATAATAAAGACATTGCTGGGTTTCAGGAATTGCTCAAGAGAGCCAGAAAAGTGGCCTGTGAAAGCAATATGTATTAGTTAGCTACAAAGTGAGAGAACCAGCTAACAAATGTCATAGACATTCAAATGAGAAAGATTACTTCCATCAACGGCAGTTTAAGATCATTCGTGGTGAAATTTTCATTATTTAAATGCTCATTGCGAATTACAATAAAACTGAGATAAAGCGCCAGTTTTGACATATGAATATTCAGAAGCGTAGGACTTTAGTACAAACTGCTAGTGTAGGCTGATTGATGCCATAAGAGAAATTCTTCCAAAGTGTAAATACCTATTTATTTAGGTAGATAGGAAGCTGCCATTTAGATTGGTATTGCTACCTTACTGAAGTATCACACTGCTGATCAAGTTTAATGTGCATATAGTTTATTGTAGAGAGCATCAGTTATATGTCTCTATGGGCGTTTCTTCTTCCTGGCACAATCATACATTTATCTAAGATATAAATTTAATCAACAAATATGAATTGAGCACCTACTCTGGGCGAGACATGGTCTTCTCATGCTAGGAACATATACATTGCCAAATAAAAAATGTAAGATTGATGTACTAATAATAGCTGATCCCCATGATTTCATTATTTATTCCTTTCAAATGGACATGTTTCCTGAAGCATAATTAATCAGCATCAACCCCAGAACTGTGAAGCTATGGGTACCAGTGGACAAAGTAATTTCAAAGTTTGACCCCAGGAAAGGGAGAAAAAAGACCTAAACCCTTTCCCTTCTCTTTCACTCTAGTTGGCTCGTCACAACAAACTCTTACAGCAGATGCTCAAACCAGGATCGGATCCAGATGATGGGGATGAAGCCTTAAAATATTATGCCAACCACACTGCACAGATTGAGGTAACCATCTCTTATTTCTCGAAAGGGATCAACTGTGAAAATATATGTTCCCTTTCTCTTTCAGACCATTTTCATAATTGTTTCCTAGAACAATGAAGCAAAATTGAAAAATAGAAACTGTAAAAGTATACATCAAAAGATAAGATGCGAGGAGTGATCTATGAGAAATTGAAGTGCATATCTTTCAAAGTGGTCTTTATTTTTTGGCCAGAACGATATGTGAATTTTCTTTTGTAATTAACGTTATTTTTATGTTGTATTGGTCATGGAAGCAATCATTACAGAGCAGTGATGTTTTGATGAAAAGATTCTTATATTAGAAGCTATCATGTAAGAACAGCATTCTCTGTAAAAACTATAAAAGGCTTGTTAAAAGAGAGATCTCTGTGTAAAGCAATGTTCAAAAGTGTGGAAGGCACTATAAAGTGCTATAGCAATGGCATAAACCTGGAGTGCTTTAGCAGCTCTCATTTTCAGTATGTGGCAATTGACCCCCCCCATGAAATATTATTTAATAGCTTTTGGCAGTTGAGGAGGGGTGGGTCAACATGGACTTACCATTATGTGTTGTGAGACCCATCTGGCTGTCATTTACTAGCTCTGGTATCATTTTGACACTGGTTGGCAGAGTTAATCAGGCAGAAGTGAGCAGAGTAGTTGATGCTTGTCACTCGTAATTTACATTCATACATTTATTCATTTTGGTGGATATTTTTTAGTTTACAGCAGAATGCATGATGGGTATCACTGCTATTAACTCTCAGGATATATAATCACGATACCTTGCTGTTTGCTATTGCCGAACATTTGGAATAACAAACATGTCACAAAATTGATCACTTGCTCACGTTTATAAACATTAATAGTACTGCAGCTTTGGTGGGAGACTTGACATAGGAACCCATAAGCCGGACCAGCAGCAAAAACATTGCTTATTGCATCAGGTGCTTAGAGCCTGAGAGGCTGGTCACCTCAGGAAGCTGGAGAAGTTGATACGGATTTATCGCCAAACCACTAAGGTTCTGAGGAAGATCCCAGAAGTCATGGTACAAAGCTACCTGATTAGAAGAGATAGGAATAGCAGGTGGGCTGAGTGAGCCAGAGGAAGGATTTGGTTAATACCTGTGTGAGAGCTGGGGCCATCGTCTGAAGTAGGACTTTTATTGGTTTCCCAGCAATGAGGAGGGATTTCACTGTAAATACACAAATTTGATAAATGTTTGCGGATCACTTACTCTCTCTCAGTTACATACACGTACAAAAGATAATTCCGTGTAGTAAGTGCATAAACAAAGGGCCAAGGAAATGTAGGGAAAACAGCAATTAACTGTGCCTGGGGAATTTCAGGATGGATTTCACAGAGATAGTTTCCATAAAGAATATATTAAAGATTGAGTAGAAGTTTCTCTATTAAAGATTGGGCACAGAATTTCAGATAGAAGTAAATGAAGGGAAGGTGTGAAACCATGAGAGACTCTTGACTTCAGGAAACAAACTGGGAGTTGCAGAAGGGGAGGTGGGGAGGGGAATGGGGTAACTGAGTGATGAGTATTAAGGAGGCCACGTGATGTGATGAGCACTGAGTGTTATACAGACTCATGAATCACTGAGCACTACATCAGAAACTAATGATATGTTGGTTAATTGAATTTAAATAAAACAAAAAAAATGAAGTTGTTAAAGCAAAAAAATAAAAATAAAAAACATACAAGGCGGGGGACTCTTCAAAAGATGACTCTAGTTGCTGTTGGAGAAAGAATTGGAAAAGAGAATGGGGCATGGGGATGCAGGTAGATCAGATGAAAGATATTTTAATAGGAAATGTGAAAGATGGTGGTACTGAAGATGACTGGATTGGAGAAAAATCTACATACACACACGTACATACATGTATGTACGTGTGTGTATGAGGGATATTTATAATGCCCCTTATAAAATGTGACAACCTAAGCAAAATGGTACGGAAAAGGATGCCCCTGGGCTTCTGGTTTGACTAAATAAGCAGAATTGGTGTAGTGCATTGGGATCCTAGCTTGGGCAATTAAAAGAGAGAGGAAGATCATTTATTGGTTCTTGGATAAACTGAATTTGAGGTGAATTTGAGGCATTCCTGAAGTTGGGTACAGAAGTCCAGGGTTCAAAGGAACAGTCTGGGCTGATGATGTAAATTCTACATGTTGACCAGTCCCCATGCTCGTTGGAAGACCAGCTCATGTGCTCTACTCAGAGAGGCTTCTCACCCATTAGGCATTCATTAATTTTAATCCCACTGTACTCCCACAGCAGTTTGATCGTGCTGTTAGTTTAACATATCATATTGAAACATGTGTCTTATGTGTCGCTTGTCCCCTACTGACACAGTGCCTTGGAGCATCACCACAGTAATGATTATTGTTGAAAATAATTTTTCTAAAATAATAGACTCAAAGATGCTGAGAAATATGAAGGACCTTGTATGTTACCTGGTTCACTCACCCATTCAAGGAGAAATTACTCTGTAATTATCTTGCCTCTACTTTAAATTGTTCCTGTGATAGGAACAATTCTATTTCTAAATTCTATTTCTTTTTTTTTTTTTTAGGTGTATTTATTTGAGAGCGCACACGTTTCCTTCTTCAGAAGGAAACAGATCCAGTTTTGAACAATTTGAATAATTAGAATGTTATTTTTTATAAAGAGTTCACACTAGCCCACCTTAATGTTCCCCACTGTTCAGAACATTTGCTCTTCTGTTAGCATGATAGCTTGGCTGTAACATTTGAAGAACCATGATGATTACTTAACTAGAGGCTCTTATAGATTGGGATTCATGTTGTGTTTTCACTTTGAGTTCCCCAGACCTCCTCACCTAAGAAGTGAATAAGCTTTTGTTGAATAAATGTATTGAAACAATTATCCATTTTGGCTTTTTACAGTTAATACAGTCCCACTGTCTGCAATAATTCCTCCAGTTTGTCCATGCCCCTTGTAGAATGTGATGACCAGAATCAAACATAACATTTATAAAGGGACTGAATTGTTTGGTCTATAATAATCAAAATTCTATTTCTTTTTTTTTTTAGGTGTATTTATTTGAGAGCGCACACGCACAAGTGGGCACAAATGGGGGGAGGGGCAGAGGGAGAGACTCTTAAGCAGACTACCCACTAAGCATGGAGCCCGATGTGGGGATTGATCCTACAACCCATGAGATTATGACCTAGGCCAAAATCATGAGTTGGGTGCTTAACCAACTGAGCCACCCCGGCGCCCTTCTGTTTCTTTTTTTAAATTTATTTTTATTTTTTATTTTTATTCTATTTATTTAAATAAAAAAAAAGCAAAAGCAATGCACCTATTTTTCCCACACCCCATCCACTGCCTCTGGCAACCACCAATCTATTCTCTGTATCTATGAGCTTGTGTGTATATACGTGTGTGTCTATGTGTGTGTGTATACATATATATATATTCAGATTCCACATATAAGAGAGATCATGTGGTATTTCTTTCTCTGTCTGACTTATTTCACTTAGCATAATGCCCTTGAGGTCCATCCATATATTGTCACAAATGGCAAGATATCATTCTTCTTTATGGCTGAATAATATTCCACTGCATATGTATACCACAATTTCTTTACCCATTCATCCATGGACAGGCACTTAGGTTGTTTCCATGTCTTGGCTATTGTAAATAATACTGCAGTGAACATGGGGGTGCAGATATCTTTTCAAATTGGTGTTTTGGGGTTTTTTGGATAAATCTGCAAAAGTGGAATTGCTGGATCATATAGTAGTTCTTCTTTTAATTTTTAAGGAATCTCTGTATTGTTTTCCACAGTGACCACCACAATTTACATTCTCACCAATGATGCACAAGAGTTCCCTTTTCTCTACATCCTCACTAATACTTAATATTTCTAGTTTCTTTGATAATAGTCATTCTAATATGTGTGAGATGATATCTCATTGTGGTTTTGATTTGAATTTTCTTGATGATTAATGATGTAGGGCATCTTTTTGTGTATTTGTTGGACATTTTTATGTCTTTTTTGGAAAACTGTCTATTCATATCTTCCACCCATTTTTTTAATCAGATTGGGGTTTTTTGCTATTGAGTTGTATGAATTCTTTTTTTTCTTTTCAAGTTTTTATTTAAATACTAATTAATTAACATATATGGTAAAATTGGTTTCAGGTGTAGAATTTAGTGATTCATCACTTACATTTAACACCCAGTGCTCATCACAAGTGACCTCCTTAATGCCCATCACCCATTTACCTATTCCCCATGCACTTCCTCCCATCAACCCTTAGTTTGTTCTCTATAGTTAAGAGTCTCTATGGTTTGCTTTCCTCTCTTTTTTTTCTTCCCCTATGTTCATCTGTTTTGTTTCTTAAATTCCATATATGAGTGAAATCATATGATACTTGTCTTTCCCTGACTTATTTTCCTTAGCGTAATATACTCTAGCTCCACCCATGTCATTGCAAATGGCAAGATTTCATTCTTTTTGATGGCTGAGTAATATTCCATTGTATATATTAACCACATCTTCTTTATCCATTCATAAGTTGATGGACATTTGGGCTCTTTCCATAGTTTGACTATTGTTGATAATGCTGCCATAAACATTAGGTTGCATGTGCCACTTCAAATCTGTATTTTTATATCCTTTGGGTAAATGCCTAGTAGTGCAATTGCTGAATTGTAGGGTAGTTCTGTTTTTAACTTTTTGAGTTGTGTGAATTCCTTATATAGTTTGAATATTACCCCTTATTGGATATTTGATTTGCATATATTTTTTCCCATTCAGTAGCTTGCCTTTTCATTTTGTTGATGGTTTCCTTTGTTGTGCAAAAGCTTTTTAGTTTGATATAGTCCAACTTTTTAATTATTGCTTTTGTTGTCTTTGTTTTTGGTGTCAAATTTTTTTTAAAGATTTTATTTATTTATTGGACAGAGAGAGAGAGAGAGAGAGAGCGAGAGCAAGAACACAAGCAGGGGGAGTGGGAAAGGGAGAAGCAGACTTCCCTCCAAGCAGAGAGACCGATGTGGGACTCGATCCCAGGACCTTGGGATCATTACCCAAGCCCAAGGCAGACACTTAACAACTGAGCCACCCAGGCGCCCCTTGGTGTCAGATTTAAATAATCATCTTCAAGACCTATGTCAGGGAGCTTACTGCCTGTTTTCTTCCAGGAGTTTTTATGGTTTCAAGTCTCATGTTTAAGTCTTGATCATTTTGAGTTAATTTCTTTTCTATTCTTGTAAGGTAGTGCTCCAGTTTCATTCTTTTGCATGTAGCCATCCAATTTTTCCAAAACCATTTATTGAAGAAGTTGTCCTTTCCTCATTGTATATTCTTGGTTCCTTTATGGTCAATTAATTGGCTATATATTCATGGGTTTATTTCTGGGCTCCCTATTCTGTTCCAATGATCTGTATTTCTGTTTTTATGCCCAAACCACACTGTTTAATTACTATAGCTTTGTAATATAGTTGAAATCAGGGAGTGTGATACCACCAACTTTTTCTTTCTCAAAATTGTTTTGGCTATTTGGGGTCTTTAATGGTTCCATACAGATTTTAGAACTGGTTGTTCTTTTTTTTTTTTTTTTTAAGGACTGTTTGTCCTATTTGAAAAAATGCCTTGGAATTTTGATAGAGCTTGCATTGAATCTATATATTGCTTTTGGTAGTATGGATACTTTAAAAATATTAGTTCTTCCAATCCATGAGCATGAAATATTTTTCCATTTATTTGTGGTTTCTTCAGTTTCTTTCATTAATGTCTTATAGTTTTCAATATATAGATCTTTTTCCACTTTGGTTAAACTTATTCTTAGGTATTGTATTCTTTTTGATGCAATTCTAAATGGGATTGTTTTCTTTATTTCTCTTTCTGATAGTTCATTATTAATATATAGAAATACAACATATTTTTATGTGTTGATTTCTGTATCTTGCCACTTTACTGAATTTGTTTATTATTTCTAATAGTTTCTTGATGGGATATTAAGAAAACTTAGTATCATGTCATCTAGATAGAGTGACCGTTTTACTTCTTTTTTCTAATATGGATGCCTTTTATTTCTTTTTCTTGCCTAATCTCTCTGGCTAGGACTTCCAATACTATGAATAAAAGTGGTAAGTGGTAACATCATTGTCTTGTTAACTGATCTTAGAAGAAGAGCTTTCAGCTTTGCACTGTTGAGTATGATGTTAGCTGTGACCTTGTCATATATAGCTTTTATGTTGAGATACGTTCCCTCTATACCCCCTTTGTTGAGAATTTTTATTGTAAATGGATGTTGAACTTTCTCACATGCCTTTTCTGCATCTATTGAGATGATTATAAAGTTTTTATCCTTCATTTTGTTACTGTGTTGTATCACATTGACTGATTTGTGGATGTTGAAGCATCCTTGCATCCCTGGAATATATCGCACTTGATTGGTGGCATAGAAACACTATTTCTTAAATGCATCCTGAGATTTTTGGTTGGTTGGTTGGTTTGACACTGTTGGATCAAGCAAACCTTTTTTCCCCCTACAATATGAAATAGGTCCAATTTTTCTTTTGTACAATTGATTTCTTTAACCTATGTTCAGGAATTTTATTTACCGCTACTAAATTTCATTTTCTGTGTTTTATGATAGTATCCTAGTATGTAGTTTGCATATTTAACATGTTATTTTGGGTAGCTTCAATTACAAGTAACAGAATACCAGATTGACAGTTATTTGAACAATAAAAATATTTTATTATCCCACATAAAAGGAAATCTGAAGGTACCAGTAGTTCTACAGTTGACTCAATGACTCAATGATGTCTTTAAACATGCAGGTGTTTCCCATCTTTCTCTAGGTGTTCCTTATTATGCTGGTGATATCTTACCTCATGGTTGCAAAATGGCTGCCAGCATTTTGAGCATCATGCCCTTATACTACCTTTTGTTCTAAGTGGGAAGAAAGAGGATACAGACCAAAAGAAGTGTTTTTGTGTTGTGTATTTAGTTTTTTGTTGTTATTATTTTGTTTGTCTCATGTAGCTGTCTGCCTTTTTCTGATTCCCCTTCCCCATCACCAGGATATTTCTACTTATGCCTCATTTCCTGGAACTAGTAACATGCTTGCCCCTGTATCAGCCCGTGGTGAAGGGGAATAGGATGACCCTTCTGGCTTAGACCAATCCTGATTCATTCTTGAGGGCTGAGCAGAGTATATGAATATGAATCTTGAGATTTAGTCAACACAAAACCTTGTTACATAGTAAATTTCTGTGAAAATATTCATCCTGTTTTTGTTTTGTTTAGTCTAACATTACACTGTCACAAATACCAAATAAGACAAGTTCAAAATAATGAATATTTACATCTGGTTATATACTTGAATGGATATGAAACCTACAAAAATATGTTTTACCGTGACTAGGAAAACATTTTTATGATACAAAGCACCTTTCTTTGCAGAACTCAAGGCACATCATGTTGAGTATGTCATTTGGTCCCTAACAGCAACAGCTCTTTTAGGAAGACCAAGCTAAGAATAAGATACAGATATGCTAAGTACTGTGTTTAAGGTTATGTAGCCAATCACTTAGTTCTTAGTTCTCTGCTGTAATTCATGAAAATAAAATTGGGTGACAAAATTTTAATGTTAGTCCAAAAAGAATAAAGATTTGGGGTTTTGTTATTTATAAGATATTCATGATACATTCATCAGTTAATTTTTCTTAAAGACAACAATGAAAAGTAGTACACTAGAGGATTGCTTTAGGTATTTCAAGCTGGCATATTTTTTTATTTTTATTTTTTTGTTTGGGGTGGCGTATTTTTTTAAACCTGAATTCATAAAATATCATTCATAAGCTCATGCTAAAAACAAAAAAATAGTCCAAAACTGACAAATGCAAATTAATATTTTCAGATTGTTCGGCATGATAGGACAATGGAACAAATAGTTTTTCCTGTCCCCAATATATGTGAATACCTTACACGAGAATCCAAGTGCCGTGTGTTCAATACAACTGAAAGGGATGAACAAGGAAGTAAAGTGAATGACTTTTTCCAGCAAACAGAAGATCTCTACAATGAAATGAAGTGGCAGAAAAAAATCAGGAGTAAGTACAGTAAACCAAAATGGTTAGTTTTGAGCATAATGGTAGATATATTGGTACTTTGGAATACATGACAGCATTCATTTAAATTGGTTTTTAACTTCTTACCTTCTGATGTTACTGAAGTCCCGTAAAGGCTTAAGAGTGTAAGCTCAGTCTACACCTGGGTGGGAGCTGAGACACCTGTGGCTTAATAAAAACAGAAGACTAATTAGATCATCTTTTCATGCTGATCCTATAGTTTTATAAATATTATGAAATGCAAGGTTAGCTGTATGTTTCAACCGCTGAACAGCTGCAGCTTTGCAGTCCTTGGCTAGGTTCTGACTGGCTTTAACAATCGGTGAGTGGGATGGAGAGACATTGGCACCAGCATGCTTGTCCTCTGTTGTCTTATGATCCTACGATGGAGTAGATTGTTTATGTCTTCTTGAAAGTCATTCTTTCTTTCAACATATCTTTACCTTTCCAAATCAGACTAAAAATTCTGTGGCACTTGTATTCCAATGAGGCAATGTTGTCATTTTACAGTTAACAAGTAGTATGATAATAGTTCCCATTACTTACATCTCAAGGGGTCAAGTCTATTTGGAAGTACTGAATTTTCAAACTTAAAAAGTTTTATAGTTTACACTAAGCTTTGGTTTATTTTCCCAAATATCATGAGTTTTTAACAAAATATAATAGGGAGAAACTCTTGATTAGGTCTTTTCTATCTTTGGGGGAAGTCTTCCAGACAAGCAGGCCTGTGTTCTCAATACCTCTCTTCAACAGTGCTTCTAGTTTTCTAGGAACTTTAATGAGCGTGGTTTATGAATTTGAGTGGAGCTTGAGACACATCATCTTTGGATATAAGATTATATGCATTTTGCATATGCATATGCATTTTTAGGCTTTCTTATCAGAATATTTGAAGAAATAAAGAAATGACTCTCCCTTAGTATTTTGCCATGTAGAACCTTATGGAATTCAGAGAAAATTTTGAGTATCCAGAATATATGAAGACTCAACAATTTTATTTGGGACATTTGAAAAGCACACATTTTATCCTTGACAAAAGTAAGTTGAATAAGGACGTAGTGCTTGTGGGGTTTGTTCTTTTTTGGATAGATATCTTATAATTTACTAGAAAACAAATCTTAAAATAATTTCCAATGTACATTTTACATTGAAAATTTGGAAGCAACTTACTATGAGGTTACAGATAGAAACTAATTCATTAGATGGATATACTGCAAATATATGCATCAACATCTTCTAATTTTGTCTTAACATTCTGCTTTTTAAAACGAAGACTCCTAATTCAAAAATGATGGAGATGCAGATGTTTACAGTGTAACATACATTAGTCAACTAAATGCCATGGCAAATCACAGCCTATTCCAGGGTTGGATTGCTTCAGTCTAAGAGAAGGAAAACAACATATACAGTTTAGAAGTAAGCAGAAGATCCCAGACTGGAATTCACAGAACCTAATTTGAAAAGTTTATAATTTCTATTTGAAAGTTGATGTGCCTTTCTCCCTCAAGTAACTCCAATATTTTAGATCTTATGTTTAGATATTAAGAATTAAGAAGGGACAAGACCTGGAAAAGTCATGTGGTCAAATTTGTATGCACTGCATATCTCTTCAATTATTTAGGAGAGGTAGAAAGAACTGATTTTTGGGTTAGGGTCAACTATGTTCAGTAGATAAATTTACTAATTCATTTCTGAAGATAAATATGGAATCTCTTTTCTGAAAATATTCGGTTAAGACTCTCCTACTTATTAGTACTTCCTATTGTATCTTTCACATTTTTTCTGCTGTTCCAAACCCAAGTGCTTAGGAAGCATTACAGTTTAAAACAGAAATCATAAATCACTAGTTCCCAATAAGCAGTTCTAGGCCATGGTGTTAAGTTTCAGGATTTCAGGTAACTGTGACTGGGTCATAGGAGTTTTCATCAGACATGTATCTGGCTTGGGTTTTTTATTTGACTGTAAAGCATGGGAGTGGGACCATTTTATCAATATTACTGAATTATAAAGTGATACATACTATTCCGTGAAGAGGGGCCCCAGGCAGCCACTAACGTGTTGCCCTTAATCTGCTCTAGAGATGTATTAGAGAGAATTATTACAGAATCACTTTTTCTGACCATGTTTAGCAATTGCAAAATTTCTTACCCTTTTACCATGGTTTAGGTGTAATTGACTGAAGAATAAAAAAGGAATCAAATAGAAAACCCCTTTATAGTATTGATTATAAACTTTCTTATATAAGTCATTTTGAATATTTGTTTCAGTATACTTTTATACTACCTTGCAAAAACACATTTGGTAGAATGTTATTTCCGTAGAGGTCATGTGTTGAAACCAAAATTAATTATTCCATTTTGTCCCATCACACTTTTTGCTTACTAGATAACCCTGCACTGTTCTGGTTCTCGAGGCACATATCCCTCTGGGGGACCATATCCTTCAACTTGGCTGTGTTCATCAATTTAGCTGTTGCTCTCTTCTACCCATTTGGGGATGATGGAGATGAAGGCAAGTGCTTGTCTTTCTTTAAATGATAAATATTTTAAAGTTCTAAAAATAATACTCTTGATAATCCATTCCTTGGCTATTTAGAGCTTCAAAATAATAATAATGCAATTCTTTTTTAAAATTATTTTTATTTATTTATTTATTTATTTATTTATTATGCTATGTTAATCACCATACATCACATCATTAGTTTTTGATGTAGTGTTCCATGATTCATTGTTTGTGCATAACACCCAGTGCTCCATGCAGTACGTACCCTCCTTAATACCCATCACCGGGCTAACCCATCACCCCTCCCCCCTCCCCTCTAGAACCCTCAGTTTGTTTCTCAGAGTCCATAGTTTCTCATGGTTCGTCTCCCCTCCGATTCCCCCCCCTTCATTTCTCCCTTCCTACTAGCTTCTTTTTTTTTTTTTTAACATATAATGTATTATTTGTTCATTGGGGAGGGTATGTGCTATGGTGAGCGCTGTGAATTGTGTAAGACTGTTGAAGCACAGACCTGTACCTCTGAAAAAAATAATAATGCAATTCTTGTTAAAATTTTCTGTATTCATTGAAAGTGGAGCATGATGGTAAGTAGATTAGGCAGAAAACTATGGTCAATAGAAATGTTGGTTTTCAGAAAGCTCATATACAGAAGAGCTCTTGGAGCTATGCTATACTGGCAAGCAAGGCAATGAAAAAGAATTATTTCTACTGATTAATATGACTGAAAGCTTTTTAAATATGGCATCTCAATTATATGGGAAATGGGTGCCAAACTATTTATAGTGATTACCTTAAATAGTGGAGTTTATATTTAATCCTCTTCCTCGTTTTCTGTCTTGTCTAAGGTTTCTATGATGAGCACACATGGACTTTGAAAAAAATTTTTTTTAATGTACAGCGTAGGACAGAATATGATCATAGAGAATATCTCAGATCTCAGATTAGAAGGTTAACTCTTGTTTCTAGTCTAGGATGTCTCTACAAGGATGAGTGACTGAAATTAATATTATTAAACTAATAATAAATAAAGTTTTACAAAAGCAAAGACAAGAGAAATTATCCCACCTTAGGTGAAATGGGACGTAGAGGTGAAATATGCTAACGGGTGGGACCACAGGAATTAAGTTTTGTTTAAGTCTGACAAAGTGCATGGGAAAATATGTTACAGCCTCGGGGTACAATCAGGTAAGTAGCTTCGAAATGTGTGCGGAAAGAAGGGCTTGAAGGAAAAGATGAATGACATCAGGACACAGGAACCACAAATTGCTTTCCTATCTCACCTGTAGGACTGTTGTAAGAATTTAATGAGATGCTATCTAGGTAAGGCATTTAGAATAGTGCCTGGTAAGCATTCTGTGAAGCTTAGTTATTGTTGTCATTGTCATTCCAAGGTAAATATTAATACTACAAAGGGAAGCCCAGTGAAAATGATGGTATGATGAAAACAACAGGTATTTAAGCCTATTTCAGATGAACTGGAGGTGAGCATGAAGGGAGATAGGAGTCCAGGAGTAATTTGCTATTTCAAACTCCATTACAGATACTAGATATCAAAGTCCTAACTTTTAGATATAATTTAAATGGTGATAAAAAAAATTTGATTTTTTCAAAAGCATGCCAGTGCCGAAAGAATACTCGGTGGTGGAGCAGATGTGTGATGAGTGAAATAGCAAATGAAAGCAGAGCAAATATTTGGCCATCCATTGTGGGAAGTTGCAAATACAGCAGGAAGTGGAAACAGCTTTCTTTTCACTGTGTTTAGTCTTATTTAGTGATGATAGCCCTCTTGGCACAGAAGAATATAACCCTTGTAAGGAGAGAAGTCCAACATGAAATGATAAATTGGTATCATCTGCGCACAGAACGTTGAGAGTAAATTGTGGAGTCCCAGTTAACAGAAGCATAAAGTCTTAGGTATGGAAGCAATTCTAGAGATCATCTAATATCAAATCTTCATTTGACAGATAAAGAGATGGAATCCCAGAGAGGCTAAAAAAATGGTAGATCTTAGAGTAGAAGGTTAACTCTTTTGTTTCCCATCCAGGATTTTTCTACATAGATAATTGGGTTGGAAGTATATAGATACCCGGAAGAGAACAAATCTTCATACAGAACATATTTTTTTATGAGCTCCATTCCATGATAACCCTTACTTGACCATGAGAGCCAATGCCTATAGCCTCTGCTGCCACCTATTGTACGTGAACTATAATGGTAATGGGCAATGCCACCCCTCTAGACATCTACTTTTTACTCATTCAGGAGAAAGTAAAACACCTGATACATTTTTGGTACTTGCCAAGTAACAGTTACAGTTGTAATATTGATAATAATAATAGCAGCTGATGTTGTTTACCATTTAGATTGGGTCAGGCAGAATGCTAAGCACTTCCCATACATAATTTCACTTACTCTTCCTGACAATTCTGTAAAGTAAGCACTTCATCTTTATGGATGAAGATCTGAGGCTTTAGAAGATTTGTCCAATAATTCAGCAGTGGAGTCCATAAATATGTATTTTTTAACAAGCTTCTGAGGTGTTGCTGATGCAGCTGGTCGTTAAGCAAGCGCTTGAAACCACACATGTAGTAGAATTTGGAGTAAGTCTCCAAGAGAAGAGAGAAATAGGACTAACAAAACAAGACTGAAAAGCAAGGTGCCTCGTCATCAGAGGACAGACTTTACTCTTCAGAAAGACTGGATAAAAGTTAACAATCATAATGAAGGTGGAGGCTCAATCTTAGGTATCTGCGTTGGATGGGGGGCACTGGTGCTGAGAGAAAAGAGAAGGCATGAGCAGCCATTTTGGCAAAATGGAATCCCAAAGTCATGTTTGGTTAATCTAATTACAGTTCTGGATGAGTTATTTAATTATAACTCTAGGAATACAGTTAAAATTTTGGTCAGGATTATCACAGTCTCTAACCTTCAGTTGTACACTTTGAATAGCTAGAAAGACTGAGAAAACAAAGTCAAAACTGAGAAGCATACTTGGACATCAGAACTGTCTGAAGAAGGAAAATCCTGTGCTGGATGTGCAAGTTCTCTAATACCGGATTTTGTCAAACAAAGTTTGGATGACTGCTTGCCAGGAGCACTTCGAGCTGATTTAAAGGTGGATTAGTTGGGCATTAACATTCCTTCCAAAAAAAATGATGGAGACATGTCAAAGAACACAAGATCCAACTTGAATGGACTCCCAGCGACCACATCTGCAGAAATTTTGAGAGAAAAAAAGTGTTGCCAATAATACAAAATAACCCATAGAATAAAATAAGAATCCAGGAGTCCTTATGGACTGTGAGAAGAGAAACCTCCTCCTTACAATTGTATTCTAATTAATAAATGTAGAAGGAAATAGCATAGCACCATTTGGCAAATAGCACTGTAGTAAGAATCATCAGTGGTTGTTAAAATTAATAGGTGAATGTTAGATGAAAAAGAATAATGAGAAAGAGGTTATTGACATAGTCTCAAAGTATTTCACCCTACACACTTACTAATTACAAGAGGAAAAATAGTAGTGTGGAGAAATCACTCTAAGTGATCAACATTAATGTCACCAAGTAATGAGACACAGCAACATTGGTTGCCTCTTGATATGATGCACTGACAAGGGCATGGCATCCTGTGCCAAAAATACATAAACTGAGGAAACTTTAGACAAACCCAAAATAAGGGACATTCTTCAAAATAATTGGTCAGTAATTGTGAAGCTTACGAAAGATAAAGATAGAGGAATGGCTCAAATTAAAAGAGACCAAAGAGAATGACAACTGATGTACTATGTGACCTTAGTCCAGAAAAAGGATGTTAATTGGGAAATTAATGAACTTTGAATAAGGCCTATAGATTAAAGTGATATATTATAATAAAACACATAGGAATAAACTTAACCAAGGAGGTGAAAGACCTGTACTCTGAAAGGTATAAAACACCGATGAAAGAAATTGAAAAATGACACAAACAAATGGAAAGAGATTCCATGCTCACGGACTAAAAGAACCAATATTGTTCACAATGAAATCTACAGATTTAAAGCAATCCCTATCAAAATACCAACATTGTATTTCACAGAACTAGAAGAACAAATAATACTAAAATTTATATGGGACCACAGAAGACCCTGAAGAGAAAAAGCAGTCTTGAGAAAAAAGCACAAAGCTGGAGGTATCATAATCCCAGATTTCAAGTTATACTACAAAGCTGTATAATCAAAACAGTGTGATATTGGCACACACACAAAAAAAAGACACATAGATTGATGGAACAGAATAGAGAGCCCAGAAATAAACCCACACTTACATAGTCAATTAATCTCTGACAAAGGAGGCAAGAATATGCAGTGGAAAAAAGACAATCTCTTTGACAAATGGTGCTGGGAAAACTGGACAGCTACATGCAGAAGAATGAAACTGGACCACTTTCTTATGCCATACACAAAAATAAAATGGATTAAAGATCTAAATGTGAGACCTGAAGCCATAACACTCCTAGGAGAAAACATAGGCAGTAATTCCTTTGACATCGGCCATAGAAACATTTTTCCAGATATGTCTCCTCAGGCAAGGAAAACAAAAACAAAATTAAACTATTAAGACTACTCCAAAATAAAAGGCTTTTTCATAGCAAAAGGAAACCATCAACAAAACAAAAAAGCAACCTACTGCATGGGAGAAGATATTTACAAATGGTATATCCAATAAGGGGTTAATATCCAAAATATATAAAAGAACTCAAAATATATTGATTTATATATCAAAATATATAAATAACATGAAAAAAGACAATCCAGTTAAAAAATAGGCAGAGAATATGAATATACATTTTTCCAAAGAAGACATCCAGATGGCCAACAGACATATGAAAAGATGCTCAACATCACTAATCATCAGGGAAATGCAAATTAAAACCACAATGAGCTATCACCTTACACCTGTCAGAATGGCTAAATCAAAACAACAAGAAATAACAAGTATTGGCGAGGATGTGGAAAAAAGGAACCCTTGTGCACTGTTGGTAGGAATGCGAATTGGTGCAGCCGCTGTGAAAAATAGTATGGAAGTTCCTCAAAAAATTAAAAATAGAATTACCAGATGATACAGTAATTCAACTACCAAGTATTTATCCTGAGAAAATAGACACACTAATTTGAAAAGATGTATGTGCCCCTATGTTTATTGCAGCATTATTTATAATAGTCAAGATACGGAAGCAAACGAAGTGTCCATCCACAGATGAATGGATAAGTGAAATAAGTCAGAGAAAGACAAATATAGTAGGATTTCACTCATATGTGGAATTTAAGAAACAAAATAAGTAAACACACAAAGAAAAAAGAGACAAACAAAAAGACAGACTTTTTTTTTTTAAAGATTTATTTATTTATTTTAGAGAGGAGTGAGTGGGGGATGGGAGAGGGGCAGATGGAAAGAGAGAGAGAGAGAATCTCAAGCAGACTATGTGCTGAGCATAGAGCCCAACACAGGGCTCCATCTCACGACCCTGAGATCATGACCTGAGCCGAAATCAGCAGTTGGACACTTAACCAACTGAGCCACTCAGGCGCCCCCCAAAAAACAGACTCTTAAATAACAAATTGATCGTTGCCGGAGGGGAGATGGGGGAGGGAAATGAGTGAAATACATCAAGGGGATTAAGATAAGTACACTTATCTTGATGACACTGAGCAATGTACAAAATTGTTGAATCATTACGTTGTTCACCTGAAACTAATATAACATTGCATGTTAATTATTCTTCAATTTCCAAAAAGAAAAGATAAAAAATGGTGTATCATATTACTTTCTTGATATTGATCATTGTAATGCAGTTATGTAAGGTGAAATTCAGGTGAGGGGTATACAGTAATTTTGCATTCTATCTGCAACTCTTACATAAATCTGAAAGTGTTTTGAAATGAAATGTTAAAAAAGAAAAAATAAATAAATATGAGGATTCTCGGGGAGCCTGGGTGGCTCAGTCGTTAAGTGTCTGCCTTCGGCTCAGGTCATGATCCCTGGGTCCTGGTATCAAGCCCCACACTGGTCTGCCTGCTTGGCGGGAAGCCTGCTTCTCCATCTCCCCCTCCCCCTGCTTGTGTTCCCTCTCTTGCTGTGTCTGTCTCTGTCAAATAAATAAATAAAATCTTTAAAAAAATAAAAAATAAAGATAAATATGAGGATTCTGTCCTACCGTAAAGTCCCTAGATTCTGGGTATGGTCAAAATGAGCCACCTTCCCCAACCCCAGACCCTCCTCCAGGCTGCCCCAGAGTCACTGTGTCCTCTGTGAAGACAGGCAGTTGGCAGAGGCAATGGGCTGTATTAAGCTTTCTCCAAGCATGTTTTCCAGCCTGATCACACATAAGCTGGGAATTACTTAGATCTGGTTCACTGTTGGGTTGTAATATTAACTGAGAGAATATTGTCTCTCTTCCACCAGAGTAGTGGTGTATAATAATAAAAAGGAGATACTTAAGGGGAAGGTAATTCTCAAGGGATCAGCTTATAGTGCACTCCCTCCCCGACCCCTGCTGTAGATAATGGCCTTTCATTGCCGGGCTTTGAAGAGCTCAGATTGCATTATTTTATTTATTTATTTATTTATTTATTTATTTATTTATTTATTTATTTATTTGGTGGGGGGAAACACTAAGCAGTTGTTCTTATTTATTCAACTATAACAACTACAGCAATTTTTTGATTCGTAACACCTTAGGTTAATGCTAATTAAATTGCTGTAAACGTGGTTGAGGATCAGAATAGGATTCAGGAACAAGGGAGAACAATAACAACAAACATCTTCAAACTGTTTTTTGAAATACCTTTTTTTCCTTTAATTAAATGCGGCTTTCCCATAGACTTCCCCAGACTGGTTTGCAGTCTAAGGTGGTCAGAAACGAGGCTTTGGGCATTCTCAAGAGACTGCAGGGTAAGCTAAGGTGCCAAGCAGGAGACCGAAACCCTGATCTGAGGGAATCTTAGGCATGTTCTGGGAGGAGAGGCAGATTCTCAAACGTTTCCTAGTGTTCCTTCCTTTTCACCAAATTTCCCCTTCCCTGGCTAATTCAGTGCAGTAAGAATCCCCTCACCACCTTTCCTGGTTACACTGTCATGTAGAGGGAACCTGACAGGAATGTATGGTTTCTGCTTGGACTGGAAAGGCAACTGGACTTGCTCTGATCCACCTCCTCCAGAGAGTCTGAACGGTAGGGAGGTGCCCAGGAAGGCCCCTTTGGGTAACTGAAAGGCCTGGTGCACCCAGAAAGGCGCTGCTGACCCTCGGAAAATAGAAGACCTCTCAGCCTGAGGATGTCAACTCTTGAGGGCAGTTCCAGGTCGCCTCTTCTTTATCCCACACAATTCAACGTGGTAACTGGGCTTTAGGAAACTCATAGTTAGGTGTAGTAACAAAAAGAAGTTTACGCATATCACTTTTTAGGCCATTCTAAATATTTTTGGCTTCTTCTCTCTTCATTTCCCCTTTACCATTTTTGTAGGGGAAGCCATTTTTTTCCCTTGACCTTTCCCAATGATATGGATTGATTCTGAGTGGTCATTTCCACCAGGAATCACAGGCCACTGAGGCCAGGTTTCCCAAGGGGGTGAGCTTGGTTTACATTTATTCAGGAATGCAGGGCTTATTTGTGTGGCTATAGGTTTTGATTTGGTTGACTGGTTTATTTATTTAACATATGCTTCTCTAAAAAGGAAACTTGTACCCAAAGTGGAAGAATGAGGTATTGCTGGTTTGGGCTAAGAGCAGCTTTTGGTGCTAGAGAACATCCCAGATGTCCATTCAGAAGCTGAACATTGGCCATGGCAACTGTCCCTGCCCAGTTTGGCAAAGGCAGACTAGTTAGTGGAGAAAACTGCTGCCATGTGCATTTCTTATTTCCAGATAGCATATGACTTTTTTTTTTAATCAGGCTCAAATTTAGAGTGTAATTCTTTTTTTCCCTCAAATGCTTTGTGTTAAAGAAAGTTAAGTTCTTCAAGGTGATTTTAATTCATTTGACTTAATAACAACCATTGATGAAGTATGGCTATGTACCAGGCACTGTACTAGGCCCTAAAGACACAGAAATTGGTAAAGCTGTCCTTGTTTTCAAGGAGCTCATGATCTAGTTCAGGGACGAAGAAATGAGTAAGGCACAATAGTAAAGACCACCCATGGATTTATGGATGGATGTCCACTTTAGCTGGATTGAGGTGGGGGAAAGAGTCTTATGAAGTTACATGGGAGGCAGAGAAATGGAGAGGGACTGGAGGTAAGAAGCAGCATGTTCTGTACAGTGAACTATACACGAGTCATGTGAGGTGGATAGGAGAGTTCCATTACATGACTTGAACTGAGGTCTCCAAATTGGCTGTTAGAATTTTCTTCCATAAAGGACAAAATTCATATTTTCTAAGAT
This sequence comes from Zalophus californianus, assembly GCF_009762305.2. Taxonomy (NCBI): domain Eukaryota; kingdom Metazoa; phylum Chordata; class Mammalia; order Carnivora; family Otariidae; genus Zalophus; species Zalophus californianus. The sequence goes on from NC_045603.1 coordinate 80,306,801, forward strand.
TTGAAAATATGTAGAGCAAATTCTAGAAAATTTTTCCATTATTAAAAGAACAGCACTTATTATAGAAAATTGATACAAATATGAAGTATTAAGGAGAGTTCCCCCCTCCCACCCTCAGTGGGTAAAAACTGGCTTTAACAATCTGTACTGTCTTCTCTAGAGTTTGTCAGTTTCAATTTATTAATTTTTGCATTAAATCTTCAGCTAAAAACCAATGTGACCATTCTTACAGAATATGATTACAAATTATTGACAATTGACAATATTGTCAATAGCCATTTTAAATAACTTTTAAGTTTATTGATTTCACAAATACATATTTATCATTAAACTATGTGCAAGGTACAACATTAGATGATCTTTGAGTTCTTTCTGAAAAGAGATCAAATGCCCAGTTTTAAGTGCATGGTTATAATTTCTTGTTTAATCAAGGGGAAATCTTGGCAAGCCAGATATTGCCTAGGAAAGAATAGTCAAGATGTGGTTAGCTTATCAGGCACCAATAACAATGAGCAGTATAACTATAGGTGTCAATGCTAGGACTTTTATTTTTTTTTAAGATTTTATTTATTTATTTGAGAGAGAATGAGAGATAGAGAGCATGAGAGGGAAGAGGGCCAGAGGGAGAAGCAGACTCCCTGCTGAGCAGGGAGCCCAATGCAGGACTCGATCCTGGGACTCCAGGATCATGACCTGAGCCGAAGGCAGTAGCTTAACCAACTGAGCCACCCAGGCGCCCAATGCTAGGACTTTTAAAGTAAGAATGTCACACCAAGACACTGCTTATGAATTATACTGAAGAGTCCAATGACTCGCTAAAAGTCATTAAATGTGCATAGATGTTAAAAGTTCTAGTAAACTGAAGAATGAAGCTCCACAACTTGGCAAATTTATAACTGGAGACTTAGTTACTTACTCAAAATGAGTTCACAGATTATGTTTTTGTTTATTCATTTAATCAGTAAGTATTCACTTGTTGCTACATGCCACATACCGTGAGAGGCCCAGAGATCAGAGATGATCCCCACTCTTACAAAGCTTACATTCTGATGACATCCGAATAAGCATGAGAGAAAGTCGAAGGTCTGATTCTCTCCATGGCTCTTTGAGATCTGTGAAGTTGGTGGTCAGGCTATGTTTTGGTAGACACAAAGTGCTTATAAACCAACATTATAATAAACCTGAGTTGGGTATCCATTTTGTTAGCGTTGCCAGAGGATGTGAATTAAGGTAATTTCCAGAGATATGTACCCCTATTCTTTCCCCTTCCCCAAAGTCATCTTATCAGATCATAAATTTGGTGAGGGGGGTTGCACGCCCAGGTGGCTCAGTTAGTTAAGCATCTGACTTCAGCTCGGGTCATGATCTCAGGGTCCTGGGATCGAGCTCCCACATCAGCTCCCCACTCAGTGGGGAGTCTCCTTGTCCCTCTCCCTCTGCCCCTCCCCCTCCTCACTCTCCCCACCCACAGGCTGGTGAACTCTCTCTCTTTTGCAAATGAATGAATGAATGAACAAACAAACAAACAAATAAATAAATGTGATGAAGGGGTTAGATCAGATCTCTCTTCCCAACCATCTTTCATCACTTTTTGCTTGAGTCAATGTGATAAGGACAAACATTGCAAAAATAAACATGTCTAAGCTAAGGCTGTTTGCTACCTGACTTGTTTTGTTTTGTTTCTTAATGTCTGACAGGCTCTTCCTACCTACTTTTGATCTATTAGCACTAACTACAAACTAAAGGCTTACACAGAATTCAGTGAAGGAATTCAGATAATCCCGGGCTTTAACTGATAATACAAAAACTCTACATACCAAAGCACTTGTGGTATTTTGCATGCAGAAGTGAATTTTATAAATAATAGAAACTGTCCAAAAGAAATAACTAATGGAAAATCTCCATTTTGTTGTTTTCCCTGTGACTTCATTAGCCAATAGGCATGTGTTTGAGGTCCTATAGCTGATCTAATCAGCCCAAGAATGTGGGGTACTTCAGCAATAAAGCACCACATGACCTTCAACCGGGGATTCCTTGAATCCACATAGTCAGTGCAAACGTCAATGAATTATACTTTTTTTTTAAAGGAGATATATTTTTAAACTTCTTTTGGGCAATTTATAAAGAAATTTTGATGTATTGGGGTTCGTTTTTTAAGTATTTGGAACTTTTGTTTTCTGATGATTTTTGTTTTGTTTTGTTTTCTGATGACTTAAAAGCTCAACATTTTTTTAGAGTTTGAGTTGGCTTTCTAGTACATACACTCATACATATACACATACATCATATACATTCGTACACATGTATATTTTAACAGATAAAGCTTGTGTCTATTTTATTAAAGACTGGGTATTTTACATTCTGAATTCTTTAGAAGAATCTGCAGTATAGAAACTTTATGACAATAGAACAAGACAAGGTATGAGTTCAGTGACAAAATCCTTGGTTTCATATGATTTAACTGTACATTTAACACTCATTAACTGTAAATTTTGAATTAAAGTTCCCAAGTGAGATACATCTAGCAGAAGTATTTAACATATAACTCTTATAGGAGAGAAAGATGAACAATTCTCAGAGTTAATGGAAGCTACATTAACTAGTGGGTATTTTAACATCCTGAAAATAATCACAAACTTTCTGGAAATGCAATGAATATTTGCATTGAGTAATGAGTAATGTGTTCAGAGACATTTCCTCCAAATATACAGTGTGTAGAGTGGGTTGTTATGAAATTCAGTGTCTTATGGTTTGATTTGCTATGTTACATAAAGTAGAGTGGCAAAGATTTTAACATTTTCTACTTTTGTTCTTAGTAAAAATAAACTTCTTCCTCATATTACAGGTACACTTTCTCCGTTGTTCTCAGTTCTTCTTTGGATAGCAGTTGCAGTCTGCACATCTATGCTGTTTTTCTTCTCCAAGCCTGTGGGTATTCGACCATTTCTTGTGTCAATAATGCTCAGATCGATATATACAATAGGTCTTGGGCCTACGTTAATACTTCTTGGTGCAGCTAATGTAAGTATTTTATTTAGCTTTGTCCTTTTGTAAATTCATTGAAAAAGTGTACTAAATGTAAAAATGTAGCTATATATTTTAATTTGTGTATACATAGTAAATTCTTGTTTACTGTGAATTCAAATTAATGAGAGTTTAATTTGTACATTTGTAATTTTGAGAGAGAGAAAAAATGACAAGTAAAAATTTGATATATTTAAAAAGGTGGCATTTGGGGCATGACCCAGTTCTGCAATCAATTTAATCCAATCCAGTTTTAATGCCTTCTGTATCCTATACCCAAAGATATTGACAAAAATGACTCTAAACCACTGTTAACATCCTAAAGTGACTTCTAAATCACCCAAGAAAGATTAAATTATAGTTGGCAGAATTTTAGAAGTGAGTACCTTTTATAAAATGACCAAAGAAAAAGTATTGCTATATGAGAAAATACGAAATTTGGCTCTTTTTTATGTGAACAAAACCCATAAACTTGTGAAAGCCATCGATGAGATTAATATTTTTTTCACTAAATTTTGAAATACTGGAACAAGGGAGCATATTTCAAAACCTCAGTTGGTAAGTTGAGAATAAGTAATCAGAGCACCATTCCAAATAGCAATAATAGTACCCAGGAGATAAAATTTTAAAGGGACTAGACAGCTTTCTACATGGCATATTCATAAGGGATATTAAAAGAAGGGTAAATCACCAAGTTAATGAAAGAAAAAATGTCCAGGCATGCAAATAAATATTTTTAATATGTCTGCTGAATCCCTAAAGCACTGTACACAGTGCTTGTATGGGGTTTCTAACATAGTGTCCTATATTCTGGTATCTGCATATATGCTTTATCTTCCCTACTACATTATGCAGTTCTTTTTTTATTTTATTTTATTATGTTATGTTAGTCACCATACAGTACATCATTAGTTTTTGATGTAGGGTTCCATGATTCACTGTCTGCATATAACGCCCAGTGCTCCATGCAACACATTATACAGTTCTTAAGGATAATGATTGATCATTCAGTGTCTTGGAATGTTTTTGGTATCCAACAAATGTTTCTTAAATAAATTAGTATTCACGAGTGAGTGAATGAATGAGTGAAAAATTATCTTTGTATTCTTATACATTTACAGTGCCTTGTACATGAAATACATGGCAAGTATTTATTGAAAATGAATAAATGAAATAGCCAGCCAAACTTTTGAGAATTATAAAGCTGAGCTAGAATGACCAAGTCTGTGTTTCTGACCACTATTATATTACACTTCTTTGAAAATTTGACATGTTGTAAATGACAACTCCTAGTTAACTAGAACATTCAGGCAACCAAATTACCAGTTGTTCTTCATTCACTGTTAATAAAGGGAAGTGTACTATACATGCAAAGAGGTCTATCGGTAAAGAATTCTGTCAAGTACCAAATACAGGATTCTTAAGTTTCTTGAGGGCAGAGATTGTCACGTTCATAGGTATAATCCTGCCCTCTTCACTCCCTCACTCCCGATTCCATTTTTCTCCCACTTAATCCCTAGCGCTTAAACATTCAAAAATTCTTTACATGAACTGAACTTGTACTTTGAGTGTTTTGGAAACCAAGCTAATTGAGGAATCTTCATGTATTTATCTAAATTTTTCTAACCCTATTAGAAAACTTGAGTTAGGTAAGTCCAACTTATTATTAAAAAGACATTGAATATTGAGCCAAATTATTTGAAGAAGCAAATAATATTCCTAAACTGACAGCTGGTCCTCAATAAGACATTAATTCGAGAGAGAAAACCCAAGTTTGATAAGTTGAAATAATAGCTAGATAGAGTTGGGCCAGAAATAACAAGCATTTATTCAGCCTCTGTTATCTGATAGACATTAAAACTACCAATAAGTAGAGGATGTGGTTCTTGCCATACAGAAGCCTCAAGAATAAATAAAGAGATAAGGAAAAACATTTTAATGTCTATTGGGGAAACCAAAAACATTTGGAGTTACTTCTCCTTTCCCCCTTAGGGGACAGGATGAAAAATAATCTCTGCCTGGTTTGGTGAGAATAGTTCCACTATAGGAAATGACAATTCATCTAAGAGGCAACTTTTATACTTGAAAAGAAATATATGTGGAAATGTATCTCTCTTATTAAATGTATGAATCTGTGGGTACTCTCATATCTCTCACAGCATAAAAAACCCATTTGCACAGCCCCCCAAACGATACATCACAATTTGCCAGTTCAGGGCATTTTGGCAAAGAAAATATCAAGTTTAATTTGGAACAAACAAATTGGATAGTATAATTGTGATTTCGATAATATAGATATTGATAGTTTTTATCTATAGTTTTGATATTGTACAGATTAATAAAATGTCTTAGCACATAATTATCTATCTTAACTTTTGTCATAATAAACTTATTAGGTGGCTTACTATTTCCCAGGGGGCAGGAAAAAAATTAAATGAAAACATAAATCAGTCACTTTTTGTAAGTTAGGATTTAATATATTTATTAATTTATACTTAAAAAGTTTGCATTGTTTGACAGGTGAAACTATAAGTGCTAAAATTATAGGTATCAGAAGCAGGAAAAACAAAAGAAAATATTTACCTGACAATCAAGCCTTAATGAGAATCAGAATTCTAGACCATAGGCAAATCGAGCCTCTGAGTTTCATTTTTCTCATCAGTGAAATGAAGATGTTGAAGCCTAGTTTGCACTTAGCAGTTGTTAAGAAGATTGGTGGAGAAGATTAGTATGAAGGTTTAGAGCAGAGAAATAACAGTGATGATATAATAGCAGCAAAGGCTACTGTTTATCAAGCTCCTAACATGTGAAGTACTATTTAACTGTGAAACATCGGTATCACAATCATAAAAGTATTTGTATTTTGGTTCACAGAGGGTTGTTTGTTTCTGGACTCAGTGTCTTTCATAATGTCAGGCAAATATAGAAAGTCACTTTTCTGGAAAAGGAACCAAGTGGAAGGAAAAACCTCAATCTGTGTTCTGAGCATTTAGTATTATCAGTTTCTGTTTATTATGATGCTTCATTTTTATCATCTTTACTCATTTCTAACAATCGAAGTTTTGTTTAGATTGCAACTAATTTCTCCATCTTGTCACAAGGGTTATCTCAATGTTTGAGATGTTTCAAAAAATTCAGATGTTTTTCTCTGTTATAAAGCATATCTTATAACCCAGTACAGTTTTCTTCTCACAGTCTACATTGCAATGGAAATTAGCATATTATTTTGGCAAATATAAACACACATTTTATAAATTTTAGATCACCTAATATTTCTGTACCACTAATAATGAAAATATTCCCAGTCATGTGGATGTTAATCAGTTTAACCATTCCATTAATTTTTATTGTTTAGATTTTTAGATATTTTTCATAATAAATAATGCAGTAAATACCTGTGGAAGATCTTTTAATATCTTCTAAACCCTTCTTATGTACAATGTTTTTTTTCTTTTGTAGTAGTGCCTGGAAATGTGTAATTTATTTAATGACATTTATAAATTATTTGCCTTTCTTACAGTTATTTGTAATATGGAAATGTTCCCTTATGCTGAAACTTGGTCTTGCCATTTTGCAGAGAGGAGAAGCAAGTGGAGTTTAGCAGATAGCTGTCTATTAGCAATAAGCCACAGTGTTCACATTTAATAGTATCATGCCCTTATTACTTACCTGCAGATAGTTTCCTGGGAGGGCTCATGTTACTGCTAATCTATAAGGTTGAGCCCCACCATATGTTCACTTAACATACACAACTTCAATTATATATTCCAAGACAAAACATTCATTCTCTCTCTCTCTCCCCCTCTCTCTCTCTCTCTCACACACACACACCCTATTTTTCATATAATACGGTCATTGAATGCTCCTAACTTATTCTGATATTCAGTTGTAGTAGCAGGAAACTGCTTCAGTGCTGGGGGAAAACTAGAAATGTTGAATTTATTTAAAAAACAGTATAGCTTATACCACCCTTGTTTATTATACTGTTTTGTTGGCAATTTAAAAGATTTCCAGGGTGATGTTGGCCTGAAAATTTTGCCTTATGCTTTGACCATAGAACCTTATCCTGCCTAAGGTGTAACACTACTGAGATGGAGATTTTTGAATCAAATCACATAGATTTTAGTAAGGTTGATGTTGATGGCAATATCATAATATGGTTAACATGTAGTTCAATAAATTCAGTTTTCCTTTTCAAGAAATACTAGACAGTATGTATGTATGTATGTATGTATGTATTTGGCTATAGTTTATTCCTGGAAAATAGGTCATTTTTTCCCCTAGGCACAATGTAAGATAGGGATAGAATTCCTGATCAGGAACATAGAACCAATAAGACAAAAAAGGATAATATAAAGGCAGCTATAAATTTCTGTGATCCCATAAAATAGCAAAATTAAAGGATATCCTATAGAATTCTAGAACTTTGAGTCACCTTAAGGATTATTCATTTCTAGGCATTTCATTTTAGAAATGAGTATACAAAATCCTATAGAGACAAGGAGGATTTACCAAAGCATCTGGTGGGTGGCAGAGCCAAGACTGGAACCCAGGTGGCCCAACTTCTAGTCCAGTGTCCTTCCACTATACTGCACTGTTAAAAGTCCTGCAAAGACATATCAATGAATTTTGAAGTATCTATGAAAACAGTACTGTACTGTACAATTAATTTCCCCAATTAAAATTAATGAATTTTGTTCACTCTACATTAATTAACAAATGAACATTAATTTTGCTTTTGTTTTTAGAAGACCTACTGGTAAATAATCTTTGTAAAAAAGACTGTTGGAGGGGAGGTGGGCAGGGGGATGGGCTAAATGGGTGATGGGCATGAAAGAGGGCACTTGTGATGAGAACCGGGTGTTATATGTAAGTAATGAATCACTGAATTCCACTCCTGAAACTAATATTGCACTACGTGTTAACTAAAATTTAAATAAAAACTTGAAATATTAAATAAATAAATAAATAACTGCACTAAAAGCTTACATTGATACTGTTTCCCTACCCCACTCCACACTTTTTCCCCCACCATCACACAATTCACCCCGTCCTCAACAAAACATATACGAAATGCAATTTTGAAGAATAGATGGAGAAAGATAAAAATATTGTGGGACAGTTATGGTCATTTATATTGGTATTTGTATGCTGATTCAAGAGTCTTTTCAACACCAAATCAGAAGAGGCTGGTCTTTTAGCCACCTTGCCCAGTTCCCACGCCCTCCATTTATCATTGCCCACATGGACCCTTGCCATAGAAACAAAGATTGCCTACATAATGACATTGACAAATGAAGGACTGGTTAGACAACTTCAAGTAAGTCATGACATGAGAAGGGAGAATAAGTTTTTGTAACATCTTCATTCCCACAAATATCCCCAGCTTTCATGGAAATGCTCTATAAAAACAATTTATATATTTCAAGGTCACAGTGCAGGAAAAAACAGAGTTCAACTTCTTTCCTCCTCAGATCATTTATTCTTGCATTTATTTCTTCTTGGTATGAACACCTCAAAACAAAAGGACAATTTCCTTGTTTCTGATCTCTACAGGGATAGATGGATTTCATTGCCAATATCAACTCCATTCTAGTTTGAGACTTAGTCAAGAGAACAGGGACATATCCATCAACACCAAGCTCTAGACCAAATTTCAAAGAAAATAAAAATCAACCTGTACACAGAGAAGGCAAACCTTTATTTTTCATGCAAAAATGGCTGAGGCCCTTTTAGGCAGAAATGTGTCCTTCATTTTGCATTATTTGAGAATTGAAATGTATTGCTTTTTTTGAGAACTTGAACCCAATATATTACTTTTCCTGAATGTGTAGGACTTATAGTTTTCCTGTGTAATTGTTTAATGATTCAGTTTAGGGAAATAGAAATCAGGAAACAACATATAAACAGTTTGTCATGAGCATATCATCCATCCTTCTGAAAAGTCATACTTTCAATTTTTAACTTTATTTTTTATAGAACTTCTTACTTCTATTTCATATTGATGAATATAGTGGGTGAAGGAAAGCAAATAATTTGAATTTAAGTAGTCACTCAAGATAATTTAAAGAGTAAAACTGAATATTACTTCATCTAGACATTCTGTATTTCACCATTTTCATGGTTGTTTATTGTGAAATACCACATGTATCTGAGCACCTTGTATATATTTCCTGAGCTTTTTAAATGACTTTTTATGATATTAAACTTACTCTTGGATAATAGTCATAAGGACATCATTATACTGTAGCTATGTTTAATAATAATGTAAATATATGATGATGAAACTAAATAGTGAAGTGTAACTTTCTGCCGACATTATTCAAATTGTTCACAAGATGATGAAAGAATGGAAAACACCGATTACTGAGAGGATCATTAATTAGCATGGGGAAAACTTAGGAAGTTTGAACTTCTGTGTTGTTGATTTGGTTTGGCTATCTTCACAACATGCAATGTTAACCCACTTTTCATTTATTTATTGATTTGAACTTCAGAAAGTTGAGAGAAAAGGTTTTTCCAACCTCTCAAATTTCACTTCTGCCCATTATTTAAAATCATTACATAAGGCAATTTCTTTTTGTATATATGAAAAATCAACGCTGTTGCAAAGGACAACGTGTTTTCCCAAAGTTAGCTTTGGACATGTAAAGACAAATACGGTGCCACTAGAGAACTTGAAGAACTCAGGGAACAATTTAGAAGAACTGAAATTTGAAATCTGTAATTGTTTCCATGATGACTAAGATGCAAAATGGCTTCTTCAGTTTATAAATAATGCAGTGACTCTAGAACCAAATATCTGGCACTAAGTTTATGATAACTGTGTTCTTTGGAAATCATTGCATAGATTGTTGTTATTGCCAAAGAATCTCTGTGTACGTTTCTATATTCCAAAGTCATGCCACAAAGGGCAATTTTAAATAGTTTTAATATAAATACATAGCACCAAGCATAATAAACACTCCAAAATGTTTATTGAATAATTACCACCTGTGGAGCTTAGAAAATATATGCATGCAGGATGCCTGGGTGGCACAGTCGGTTAAACATCTGACTCTTGGTTTCGGCTCAGGTCATCATATCAGGGTCATGAGGTCGAGCCCCTCATCAGGCTCCACGCTCAGCTAGGAGTCTACTTGAGATTCTCTCTCCCTCTCCCTCTGCCCCTCCCACTCATGCTCTCTCTCTCTCTCTCTCTCAAATAAATAAATCTTAAAAAAAGGAAAGAAAATATATGCATGCATTATATTTGTTTTAACCTAATTACATAAGTATATTTATATTTTTATGTATTTAAATGCAAAAAAATCACTTTTAATGGCTTACTTGTTTACAGTAATATTCAGTAGAGAAAGTTTAGGATAAAAAAATGAAGGATAGATATTTTCTGAAAAGATATTTTTCTGTTACATTTCCAGTATAATAAAAATATTGCATCTATTACTTCTAATATGGAAAATATGATGGGTAGTATCTAAAGAGTCATTGTACTAAGTGTTTCATACGCATTATGAATTGTTTAATCCTCTAAAGAGTTCTATAAGGTCGAAATCCCTTTGCTCCAATTTTTCCAAAGAAACGATCAAGGCCAGCTGCTGCATGACCTTGTACAACAGTAGTGAGAGAGCCAGGGTTTAAATCCAGGTCTGCCTCGATTACATAGCTGGCGCCCTTAATCATCCTCCTCTTTTCTCCTGGAACTGCAAATGATACAACTTTGGGGTGTTTTCTGTTTACACACAGATTTGTAAGCAATGCCGAAAAATTACCAGATGAGAAATGATAAAAGAAACCCGCAGATTTCGTGAATGCTAGGTTTTGTCAATGACTGCTATTTACGTGAGTTTCGGGGATAAATAAGACAGTAAAGTCTAATCTTTTCCTCCCTGCAGCTTTGTAATAAAATAGTGTTTCTGGTGAGTTTTGTGGGCAATCGTGGCACTTTCACCCGAGGCTACCGAGCGGTCATCCTGGATATGGCCTTTCTCTACCACGTGGCCTACGTCCTGGTTTGCATGCTGGGCCTCTTTGTCCATGAATTCTTCTATAGCTTCCTGGTGAGTACTTCTCCATGTGGACGATCACCGCTGGAAAAAATAACACAATGGTGCTGCTTCTTATGCTTCTTCCTTTGATTTTTTTTTTTTTTTTAAGCAGGGCCTGACATTTAGGACAAATTATGTTATTTTTAGAATTTCCTAGGAAAATCAGGAATTAGTATTATTTTTCCTCTCTTCCTCTGAGAACCCACATAGGTGGTGGAACTCTTTATTTCCTCTCTGAGAAGTTACCAACGACCCGACCTCTAGAACCAAAAGCAGCTGCTTTTTGGCTTCAGCCAAATCCTTCCTTCCCCTTACATTTAGAGGTTCTCCAACAGAGTTTAGGAGAAAAAAAGTGGGGATACGTTTTCTTAGCCCTGGAATCGTTGTACCTTATTCACAACAACAAATATTATTGTAACTCTAGAGTGGCATATAAATAAAATGAGTAAACTGCCAACCTCGCAAAAAGGTACTGAGTTGTTCGAAATCTTAGTTTCAGATTTAATGTGTCTTTGTTGTTAAGCTTGTCTACATGCATCTAATTCATTAAGCGGGCTTTCACATTTCTTCTAGATTCTTTTTTCAGGTTATCAGTTTTACTTCCTACATATAGACTGTTCTATAGCCATAAACTAGGAGGAGGGGAGGCAATATAAATTCATGATAATGTTTGAAACCTAAAGCCCTACCAGGTTAGCATCATGATGCCATGGGAGCAATTTATTTATATCTCCAGCCCATGGTTGACATGCAGTGGAGACCACTAGCCAATAAAATAATTCCTGAAACCTCAGTTGAAGATCTAAAAACATTATGCTGACCCTGTCTGCTTGGCTCACAGGGGACAAATCCATCACCCGCCGCTTTCCTGTTACCTATCTAGCAAACCCAGGTAGGAAGACTGAAGAGAGGCAGATTTTCCATTTACTTGTCAAGCATTTGCAAGAGCCCCCAGGAACCGTAGATTTGTCCCTTACACTTTGATACAAAATTATCTTCTAGGTAGTTAAGTTAGATGATCCAACAATCAAAAATAGAGTTTTTACTGTTCCAGGGATCCAAATGATTTCCCTTTCTGCTCTAATTTACCAAAAAAAAATCCATTTTTAAAAACATGCCCATGCTATATGAAGTCCCATTACACCCAGCACTTTGACCTGACTTGTGACTTGTAATATTCTGTAACGTCTATAAAATGCATAGGGATAGTATGATAGACTCATACTATCAAGATTCATTAGAGAGATAATATGAAAAACATGTGAAATGATGTATTAAATCTTTCTGTTTTCCAAAGAAAGGCAATTGACAAAATAAAGGTGTATTTGAACCATTACATGAGCTATTGATAATAATGTTACTTTTAATTTACGTTACTTAACCTAATTTTCTAGTTGTATTTTCCTCTTGTCTTTTATTGTTCTAATCTTACAGTAGTGATGCTAATTTGTTTTCACTGGGTTGTTGGTGAAAAGGATATTGTCCATTTTGACGTTTATAGAGTATTAGGAGGAAATTATAATGGACATAATGCCAACATGGCATTTAAGCATATTTTAAAAATATGTTTTATATTTAAAAAAATACATGAATATGTATTTCTAGTTATACCCACAAATCCCAATCCTTTATCCAAAATAATAAAAACCACACTCTAGATTTTCCTTTCAGAAATAAGTAGAACCATTAACCTGTCCAGTGTCTTACACTTTTTTTTGCCTCCTCAAGATTCTGATTCCAGGGCTATGGAATGAGGTCCAGAAATAAGCATTTTTAGCAAGCATCCCATGGGGCTCCTGAACACTATAAACTTTTAGAAACCATTCAGAAGTGACCTAGAGCCCATTTCCAGACCCTTTCTTTAAGTCACTGTTGAGTTAAAGTAAAGGAAAATCTCCTTTATGTCAACCAAAGTTGTTAAGTAAGCTGAATAAGTCAGTGTCATAATTTGGAAGTTGAATTTGCATTAATTAATTTGTCTGTCCTGAGAAATATTGACTTTGTTTCTAGAAGTTGTTGCTCCCTTCAGAAGATAAGCACTTAGCAAAATAGTTAAACATATTATTTTGCATATGATCATGATAAAATAGCAGTTTCCTAGGGTGAGCGAACAAGGTAATATCTCTATGGCAATTATTGGCAAGACTAAAATTAAATTGGAAAGTAAGTCAGTACTCAGAAAAACAGGACAAGTCCTGGTGTTTCTGCAGGAGCTCGTGACACTGGTAATGCCTCGTTTCAACCAGTTCAGAAATTTTAATCAGTTCCCACAGATAGCAGGAGACAAACCTTAATTATTCCAACTTTTAAAATGCTGTTCATTTCCAAACAGATATTTATGCCTTTTTAAGTGAATATTTACTTACTGCTTTTAACTAGCCTTTGATAATATAACATGTACTTCCTAATGTATAATTTCAACTTAATAATATAGCAATAAATAAAATTGTTCTTGGTGTTGACTCCAGAGAGCAAGCACATACCTAGGTTCTAGACTAGTGCAGAGACTTTCTGCTACTAAACACAAAATGGATAATAACCCATTAAAGGGAGTGAAAATTTTTTTAAAAATTGTGTCTTGTAGTTTTGCTTATACTTCTGTTTCCAAAATTATATCCTAAAGTAATAGGTTTTGCCCTCATTATACCAGAGGTGCTTCCATTTCTCAAATATTTTTTAATTTCCCATCTTTTCTATTGCAGCAGGCTCATAAAATTGTTCTAGTAATTTCACCCCTAATTCCTTGATTAAGCAATAACGCCTAATGACTCTGTCAATTAGCCATCACTTAGGTAAACATAATTCTGCATTTTCACTTTAGCCATCTTACGTATTTCAGAAGCAACTGCAGAATATCAGTGAGGATAAAAATAAGGAATAAGTAGCTAAGTTGGTTAAGTATAGTATTATAATTTTTTTAAATTCAAATTTGAAGCTGTGCTATTTCTGTATCTTACAAAATTGAAATTATGTTGGTTATGAAACCAACAGATGCACATTATATGCTGTGTTAGAGTTATCTTTATTGAAAAACAGTTTATTAATACGTTCCAACTGTAGAAGACACATGTATTTTGGTGTATTTTTAAGGTATCAGTTAGTTTGTTATTTTTTTCACAGGTAAACTAAAATGGCTTGCATCTGTATTTGTAATTACCTTTTATGTTTATTCAGCTTTTGCGCCACTGCATTTTTTTCCTTGTTTTATTTTTGTAGCTTTTTGATTTGGTATACAGAGAAGAGACTCTGCTTAATGTCATAAAGAGTGTCACACGGAATGGCCGCTCCATTATTCTAACTGCAGTCCTGGCTCTCATCCTTGTCTACCTGTTTTCCATTATTGGGTTCCTTTTTCTGAAGGATGACTTCACAATGGAGGTGGATAGGCTGAAAAACAGAACTCCTATTACAGGTATTGCTACTACCACTACATGAGCTTTCTCTGATGGCAGATACAACTTGTACACAGCTTAAGAGAATTACAGATAAACACTAATGGAGGAAATGTTTTCTTTCATTCCTTTGAAAACATGTTCTTACTCACTGAGAGCTCATGAATGTGAAATATTCTTCAGCTATCAGCTGTCAATGGGTATAGGAACATCCTGATATAAGAAACATCATCTGGGCTCTGTCTCAGTAAGAAAGTTTCAACAGTGTTGATTGTATTCCAGTCAACAACTTCGGTGTAGGATAATGGCTTTGGGATTCTCTTCTTCTTTTCCCTGTCTCCCCCAAGAACAACATCTAGCATCGTTCACAACCATTATTCCATATATGTTTGCTCACAGTACATCATACTTATTATACTTAAAGAATTGAAAATGGTAAATGTTTTGATTTGGAAACCATCGGGTAGTAAGAAATCGGATATAGAAAAAATGCTCAGAATACTGTCATTAAGGAGCTCAATTCATCAGGATGTTGTCACAATGTCTATACGATATTTATTTCTGTTGTCTCACTGGTTAGGCATCACCCATTTACACTTCCTGTGATTCTTGTGGTGTGAGGGCTTATTCTTTCCATCTTACTTTGAATTTTTATTTACCATCCTTTCTAATGGTTTCTTCTTCCCCCATGCCTACCTTTTTCATTCAGGTTAAATTTCTTCGTTACTCTTTTTCCAAAGCAGGATACAAATCATAGTTCTGCACTTTGCTGTTTGTTTCTCTGGATGATTCTGTAGCCTATGAATTGTAGAGAATAGAAACCACAAAATTATTTTCCCCTCAAGCCATTCCAAATTTAAAGGTATGATTTAATTAGTGGTGATTTATAAACAGTAGTCTTTCTTGCCTTTAACAAACATTTCTTGATTATTAAATTGATGACATATGGTAGTATCTTTCTTGGGATATGGGGTAATTAAATGGCATTTAGATCTGTTATTAAGTCTAAGTAATCAAAGCACAGAATAGAAATGTCATCTACATAGATTCGGTTGTTAAACTTGAGACTGAATTTCATACCTAGGTATTAGTCTTTATTCAGAGGAATATGAAATATTTTGTTACTGCCTTTCCTGTTCTCCCTTAAATGTTACTTTTTCCAGAGTTTTACATGTGTAAATATTTGGAGGAAAAGCTCCTATCCATAAATAGCGCCCCCCCAAACTCCACTTTTACCAAATTATCTGTGAATCATAAAGTATCTGTTCTCAAAAATCTTCAAGTTTTAATTATTTTTTATTTACTAGGCATGATCACATTGAGTTATTCAGTACAGGGTGAGTCTGAAGCTGAAGCGTCATGATTCCTGAGTCCAAATGTGTACAATTGTTATTGTTTTATGAATCTAGTAGTACTTTTGTGTTATTTAAAAAGGAAGTTAGTGTCATTATGAATATATTTTCCTTAGAAATACAAAAATATCTTCTCTCTTTTTTCTTACAAAATAGGCAACATTAGACCTAGAATCTCAAGATCTTTATTAAAAATATGCATATTTATATAAAAAACTGCTAAATAAGAGAAAGCATTCATAAATACTATTAAAATCTAGTATAGGAGAACAGCTAACAAAGTTAAACTCTTGGATTCTTCATAGATTGAGAATTTTTGTTGCATCGGCTGAGAATGAATGTGATATTGTGCCCTGGGAAAATCACCCTTACTTTCATAATATTTTTAATTTAATTTGTAATGCCATCTAGTATGTCTATTGATAAATAGCATAAAGTTTATTTTTTCAAGTATTGAACGCTCTTGACTCCCAAAGTGGAGTGAAATTATCGAGGATAACGTGCTTAGGTAGCAAGTGACGTCTAGGGAGTGCAGAAGGATGCGGTTGCTCAGGGAGCAGGAAGTAGTCATCAGGAAGCCATGGGATGGGAGCCCAGAGGGGAGGCTGAGCATTCTAGAGGTAAATCGCAGAACATCACAGGTGCCTATGAGAGTGGAGGATGGATAATTGGCAAATGGCATCGGGAATTGAGGAAAATGTAGATCCTACCTCTGGGACCAGTGGAACCGGGCTCGATAGAGGAAGCAGCTACCACTTTACCATGTTGAAGGGAGTCGTGTCTTAGAAAAGCCCAGGGAGTTGGAGGGCAGGTTCCGTTGACAAGCGGAGGTCACAGTGTCTCTCCCATGTGTCCCTTCTTCCCCATTCTCAGTGCCACCCTCCAGTTTCCCACCCTCGGGAACATCCCATGTGGCTTCCCCACCTTCAGCCTGTTCTGCCTGCCCGACTCATTCATCCTAACCACCGCTCTGATTGGGTCTCTCATTGATTCAAGAACTTTGCTGGGATCTGCCCTGACTGTGAGATGCTTGGTTTAAAACATCAGGCTGGGAGCTCAGGTCACTCTGCTCCCACGTCTGTGCCTTTGCTAGCCTCTGTGCCTTTTGTCATACAAACGGCACCTGGGATTGCCACCTTCTTCCCCTCCCCCCCCACCCCAGCTCATCTTTCTGTGTGTAAATCCCATGTCTCCTTTAGGTTGATCCTTCTCCAAAAAGCCTTGTATTGTTTTCTTTCTAAAATTCACTTCTCTGTCCTAATGCACTATATTACATTAACTGTGCTCACTTCCTCCCCTCAGGCATCATCCGGTCTCTGCCCCTTGGTATTCCCTATTTGTTAGGTCTGCAAGGCCTCCACTCCGTGTCCTCAGAGCCTCTCATGGAGTCAGGAAATATGAAGTAAGGGAATGGCCACCAGGACACACTCAGAAACCTCATCTCTCTCTCTCTCCCTCACCACCAGAAACCCACTCCAGCACCAAATGATGTACCCACTCTTTCCCCCAAGTTTGGCCCAGTGAGGGGGCAAGGAGTGATGGAGGCAAATGTGTGGCCTCCCTTCCCTGAGTCGACTCGGTCTTTCTCAGCTCCAGTGCTGGTCCTGCAGACGACCCGGTCCTGGTTGCCTAGTGCTTCACCCGATCACGCAGCCTGACTCCAGGTCCCTTTTGCCACCTCTGCCTTCTCTCATCAAAGAATCAGGGTAACCTTGGTGTGGTGTTTCTCTGCCTTGCACTTGAATATTTCTTCAACCCTTTGTATATAAAAATGAACTTGCTCCTGTCCCCTGTCTTATGGACTTTCCTTGATGACTCTGTTTGAAATGTTGGTTTGAGAGGTACGACCTCTTTACTTTCTATTTGTTACTAACAACCACAACAAAATGTTTTATTAAGTTCTTCTCACCCAGATAGGAAAGTTACTATCTTCTGGTTCATTCTGGCCAGGGAAATACGTGGTGCACTAGCAAGCAGGTGGATCTTTGGGAACTAAGGAAGAAAAGAAAGATCTTGAGTAGGATCTGGCAGAAGATTCTTGCATTTTAAACCCTGTTCCCTGGAGCCCCCTACTTCACTGTGAGAACTGCCATGACCTACAAGTCTCCACCTGCTGTAGGGACTGACCAGTGGCTTGGAGCTCGGGAAACACCGACTGCTTTGGGGAGGTGTGTTCCTGGCATCCCAGGTCTGAATCCTGAATGCATTGGCCATCCAAGCACTGTTACACATGGTGGTTAAGCTCTACATTATTATTAATACAGGTATAAAAGGCTTCTAGTGGATTGGCTTGTGAACCTATTCTCTAGTTATAAAATTGCTTCCATATACAAAACTGCATTCAGAGTTCCAAACCAGCTTGCTAAAAAAGACTTCAGGAGCACAGCTACATCAGAGTAGTAGTGCCTTTTGTTTATATGCCTTTGTAACCATATGTTCATTTCTTGTCATTTGCGTATTTGTCTCTATACCATATTCTAATTTGTGTGTTCCAGGTAGTAATGAATTTCCCACTATGACTTTAACTTCAACGATGGAAACATGTAAAAAGGACAACTGCTCACCCACAATACCCGCTTCGAATACAGGTCTGTAAAAAGGGCCCCAGATCTTGATCTTTTGCAGTTATGTTTCTTTGGGAAATGTTATTACCACTAAGGGAGTGGCTCTAAGGATTTCGTGGTGGGTTGAAATAGAATCGTGGAGGGTAAAAGAACCCAAAAGTTTCAAACTAGAGAAAGGATTCCCGTATCTGTCATTTTGTATCTCCCACCCCGTTCCTTGTATTATTTCTATTCATGAGAATTAATCAGATTTACCCTGTGGGACGGCTGCTAAAAATACTATTACCGTATTGCAAACCCATGCCATACGGAGACCCTTTTAATTATATGGCCTATCACAAAGAATCAGGAAATGCACAGGCTTAGAACTCAGAAGGCTTGGTATAATCCTGGGCTTCCCACTTTCTAGCTCTCTGTCTTAGATATGTTATGCAAATTTCCTGGACCTTGTTCAAGATGGTTTGCCCAGAGAGGGAGGGAGGGAAGGAGGGAGGGAGCAGACAGAGAGACAGAGAGAATATGATACTTTCCCTGTTTCCAAAGGAGCAAATGGAACCATGCTCATAAAAAGAATTTTTTAAACTCTAAATTGTTCTCAATGGTTTGGAAACTATGGCATATGTGAAATTTAATGAACTATAGAAGGAATTAGTGATCTCTTTCCAACAGCAGCAATGATGTAGGGAGTATATATCTTTAAATATTTCAGGAGTTTTATTATATTAGAAAGGAGTGGATTTAGTCTGTGTTACATCTAGGAAGGGCACAACTGGACTCGGGGAAGATGAGCGATGGAAGAGTTAATAAGCCCAGTGTAAGGATGGGGTCCCCTGCTGCCATCTGGGAGCACATCTGTCTGATCATAATGAAAGGGCTGTCTTTCCCAAGCTTCCTTTTTTCTTGAGATGTTGGATTGTTGCATGAAGAAAAATGGATCGTGCCTTCTACAAACAAAATCTTTCCTGCTTTATGACCTAAAGGGAGAAATACATACATGTGCATTCCATCCCAGTGCCCCAGCAGCTCTATGAACTGTGAGCAGCTGCCTCCAAGACTTCTTTCCTCCCCTAAGGCCTGGCCTGCCAGTCAAGGCTTCCAAACAACAAACCAGCTCATTCTTCGCTTGTGGAGCTTTACTGTGCTCTGCAATTTCTAAAATCCTGTTACATGCATCCTCCATTTTAAACACCTCCAATTTCCTTGGCCTTCCTCACACAGTCTAGCAGTGACTCTTGATGTCACACTCCAGGGCAAGAAACTGAGTGGTGCTATCATATTCTGGATAGTGGAATTTGGAATCACACCATACCCTTGACCCATATTTGGCTGACTCCGCTAAAATGCCATTCTTCACTGGTTCAGCTGTCAAGCTATAAATGCCTATCCTGTACTCATGTAATTGGGAGTTTGGGATTTCAAGCACAAAACGATGCATTTATTTTTATATATTTCTGCCAACCTAGAATCCAAGGCCATCCCAGTTTGTCCCAGGAAGAGATGAGGAGCTTTTTCAACTAGATGATCTCTAGGTTTCAAGCCCCTTTCCATTCTCATGTGCCATGGGGCTCATGGTATCTTTATGGATCCTGATTCTATGAAGCAATATGTTTACTCTCTCGTGTCATCCTTAAGCTGATAAGCTATAGAACAGGGATAGGCGAACAATGGCCCATAGGGAAATGTGACTTGCCACCTGTTTTTGTACAGCCCTCAGGGTAAGACTAGTTGTAACCTTTTTAAAAAGTATTTTCTTTAAAGAAAATGATGCAATAGAGACTTTATGTCACCCACAAAGCCTAAAACATTTCCTATCTGGCTCTTTAGAAAAAAAAATTGCCAACCTCTGCTATGGAAGATTTTCATTAAAGGTGCAGAAATGTTGCATGGGACAGTGCTAAGGACAAATTCTTGAGCATGCTACTAGAAATATGCTTTCAGACCAACATAGTCATGTTCTATGCAGTTCTTCAGCCACATAGAACTCTGTCTTAAATAAATTATCAGTTAACCCATGTTTCTCCATCTTAAAAAAAAAAAAATCATGAGACTCCTCAGAGCCTCCTTGCCAAAGCCCAGATACACAATGTCTGTCACATCCCCAGTTTGAGGTTAGTGTGAACCCATACTGGCTCCTCTTGATCCCACCTTCTTCCCACACTATCCTTTTAATGATCCATTTGGATGTGTTATCTTGGGGACCAGCATCAAGCTCAGTTTTCAGCGGCTTGCAGAATCTGTCACAGTCTCAAATTCAGGTCTACAAATACTCCTCTCCTCTTATTATTCATATTTTAAAAAAATATCACAGCAAAAACTTGGGTATAGTTTAAGTAGCTGGGTAAAATTAAATAGCTCTTAGGATCTTTTGGCCGTCTTGAACTTCAATTTTTTATCTCCAGTACTTGTAATTTTCTTTTCAATTGGACATGCTTTCTCCTTAACAGACTGTGAAAAAAATAGGTTAAAAAATGTATAAATTTTCTCATTAGCACAACTATTCTAACAACATGGTCCCAAGGATATTGTAACTGTATTCTTGCCTTGCTCTCCTATCTCTGAATATTAACTTGAAATTATTTCCTTTGTTTTAAAGCAAATATGCTTTAACTATAGTTTGATTTTGAGAAAGGAATATTACTTTGCCAGTGAACCAACAACAAAGCCAGTGTTCCTCCTGCCAGAGACTATAAAGATGGCTGACCCAGGGGCCCACACAGCAGATGCACTAGTGATGTTCATCTGCAGCATGGGAGCTAGAAGCTCCTAAGATTCAGTGAGGTCACTGCCAGAGCCTCTTCTCCTGGAGTGAGATCTTCCCAGCCATACATGCTGTGTGCATAGCCCAGGATGTGGCTGCCCAGCTCTGTGCAATCTTGTAAATCTTAGGCTTGATAATCAGCCAGACATTCTATTGTAATTGTTTTATGTGCTATTACTAATTATGACAGTTTATCTTAACATTTAAAAAAATGAAGTGAATATTTTTGTAAAACAGGAAATTAAGTCAATTCAGCACAAATCCTTGATGATGGTGATGGTGATGGTGATGATATTATCATAAAACCTTTATTCATCCATTCCTCCAGCAAAATTTGTTCAGCCTGATCTATTGGCCAGCCCCCATGCTGGGTGTTCAGGACATAGTACTGAGTAGACAAACATGATCCTAGCCCTGATAGAACTTTATAGAATAGTAAGGGGGGGAGGCATAAAAAGTTGTAAAATATGGTGAGTACTACCAGCAGTTCCATGATCAAGAATCACAAGAGAGCTTGGCTGTAGGTAGAGCCAACAGAAAGGCCCTTCTGAGGAGGGATTATTTAAACTGAGACTTGGAGCATGAGAAGGAGTCAGTCACACCATTCCAGGCACAGGGACCAGCATGGGCAAGGGCCCTGAGGCATGTCAAAGATAGATAGATACTACTAATTGTCCTCACATTATGGGTAAAAACACCAAAGGACACACACTTTAAGTAAGATCACATAGCTAGTAGACTATTCTAGATCTCTGATGCCAAGGCCTGTCCTCTAGGCTTCTAAGTCTTATTGTCCTTCAGTTAAAGGATTAATCTCTGTACATTTTTTTCTTCCTTAACCAAAAATTAGATTGTTAAAATTCTGCCTATCATATTGCCTTTCAATTAGAATGCTTGGATAACTTTTCTTTATGCATGCCATCTTCTAAAGGCAATACTTTGACATAAATATTCTCAATTATGTATTTCCCAACAGGAATTGATCCCTCCCCCGCCCCCTGCCCCATTCTCCCACCTCAAGACATTTGACCATGCCTGGAGATATTTTTGGTTGTCACAGCTCCAGGAGGAATGCTTCTGGCATCTAATGAATAGAGGCCAGGGGTGCTGCTGAACACCCTTCAAAACACAAGATAGCCCCCCTCAACAAAGAACTCTCCAGCCCAAAATGTCAATAGTGTTGAGGTTGAGAAACTCTGTTCCATCACGAGGTCTGTTTGGAGACTGGTTTATAACTCTGGATACAGACTCATAAAAGGCTTCTCATAAAATCCTCTACAAGCTATTTCTCACCTAATATATTACATAAGGAACAGAACTTCCCTTTTCTCTGTGGGCAGATGGGGACAATTCTTGCAGGTTTATTACCCCTGGAGCAACATCTCCATGATTTTATGCTCCGCCTGAGCTGGGCGTAGGGAGAGGCAGGTACGATTTTGCAGGAAAACTCCCAGAGAAGGAAGAAGAGGGGATAGTGGAGGAATGTCAGCGCTGGTGTGGCAGGGACACTGTTGGGGGCCAGAGCTGTTGGCAGTGGCTTCACACCACCTGGGGTCATTCCTAAATCAGTGTTTGAAACTACAAGAATGCCTGTTATTAATGTACCTACTCTTTCCTCTGTGTCCTTTTTTTGCATTTGATACAGTAAGTGATAAAATTCATCTGACTGAAAATTCCACGGATTTGATCTTCTAGCCCTTGCCCCCTTTAAACCTCGGCCACACATATTTAACCGCAAGGGTAGAGGAAAAGCTCGCCCCTGGTGTTTGTTGTGCAGCATGGATCACTTAGATTTAAAAATAACTTTTCCATGTCTAAGACCAGAATTAAATTTTAATTTGCAAACCCTAGTGTGCATTTGTGATGGCCTTGGTTTGTTACCTTGTGGACAGCAGGTCCGCATTACAAAGGCCCAGACCCATACACAGGAGCAGAATAACAAGCCTCGTGGTGATTGGGGAGCCCAGCGCCTGGTCCCCGAGGAAGCTCCAGTGGAGGCAGGTAGGGTCATTGTCCCAGCAGCCGCACATTCACATGGTAACGGGCAACCAACTGTGGCCGGAGAAAAAAAAATAAAAAGAACTTTTATCTCATTTGCTGCAGACCTACCTGACTTCTTAGACAAATATAATCACTTACCAAAGAAAAACCAAAAAAAAATTTTTTTAAACCGACTTTCTAGAAAAGTGAGGCCTTTTTTAGGCAATTTACAAAATATTGTTACAATTATTTTCTAAGTAAGGGTCATTTGAATGCACAGAAAAGGGAGGAAGTTCACAGGTTTCTCACATGTATGAGCCATTCAAGATTTAATACATTTTGGTATTTTACTTTAATAAAAAAGCCTGATGAATAGCTGAAGCTGATCAGCCTTGGTGCCACTCTGTGTTTTGGCTTCCCACGGGGTGCCCCGCATCTTAAATTTCTCTTTCTAGTTAACATTTTTAAAAAAGAATTTCCATAATGAATCGATTAAAATTAAAGTTTAAAACAAACAAGAGGTTTTCGATTGCACTTGGACTTTCAGCTATATCTCAGTGGCAGTCGGTTGTTTCTAAGAAATCATAAAAAAATGGGTACTTTAATTATTAAAGCAGAAAAATAGCATTATTAAATACTCTTATTCAAGCATATCCAATATTCAAAAAAACATAGGCCAACACCTCAGATCAGAGCCAAGAGAATATATTTTTATTCCTTTCTCTGTATAGAACACTTTAATTCCTGTTATGAATTAAGAAAAGATATTTTACTTTACTAATGCTCAATTGAAAATGAGGATAATTTCGTCTCATCTTCTTCAAGTATAAAGTTGGTTATGTTAAAACTGTAACTTTGCATAAGATTTTATAGCCATCTATCGGTAATAATGATAATTATGACACCTAGATTTGTCACCCCCTATGTGCCAAGTGATGTTCTAAGTTCCTTAACATGTATATATATATTTAGTTTTTTTAAATGCGTCCACATTACACATCTATTTCCACTAATTCTTTCCTTTCGCCTGTACGCAAGCATACACTCTCATTTCTTTTTTTAAAGATTTATTTAGAGGGAGAGAGAATCTCAAGCCGATTCTCCACTGAGGGTGGGGCCTGGCAGCGGGGCTCAGATCTCACAACCCTGAGATCATGACCTGAGCAGAAACCAAGAGTCTTCCGCTCAAACCAACTGAGCCACCCAGGCACTCCTCTCTCACTCCTTTTATAACCACCTGATTTCATCATCACTCCCTTGCCACCGTTAGCTAGCCCATTGTTCATTCTTGTACCTGGAACCGCTTTGCTGCCTCAATTTGAACCTTCCTCTGCACTCTTGTTACCTGCCCACACGAACCCATCTCCTTTTCAGGACCAGAGTTTCTGATAAAACAACTGGCCTGCACTTTCTCCTTCGATTTCTGCATCAACCATCTTCTGTTTCACTATTTGCTGTCTTCCTGTCATCTCCTGATAACCTGAATGTTCAATCCAGAGACCTTTTCTTGCTTCTCATTGCTTTTGACTCTTCCCATAATTTTTACATTTTTTGGTATCTTCTCCATCTTTACATTATTTTCTTCCTGAATTTTGGATCACAGTACTCTCCCAGCTCTCTTGTGCTCTCTAGTTTTGGAAAATGCCTTCTCATCTTCTCATCCTACAATCATCTGAAATTCTTGCCTTGCCTTCATCATAACACCTTGCATTCAGCATCTCCTTCTCATTTGTCCATTTCTGTGGCCTAATGAAACCGCCCATTCCCAAGTCAGCTCTGGCCGGAATCTCCAGCGGAATGTATAACCCTGCCTTCCCCCTCGGGCCTAGGGTCATGCCAAGCCCCTGTTCGTCCATCCTTTCCATTCTCATGGCCATCACTCCTGGTTGAGGCTCATCACACATTACGCCTCCTAAGCAGTCTTTCCATCTCTAGTCATTCTCTCCTCTTCAATTCACCTACTGTATCACCACTAGATCACTTGTCAGAAATCACTGCTTTGCATATTTTCCCCTTACCCCCAACTCGAGAGTTTCATGATGCTCCATTGCCTGCCAAATAAACCCCAAACTCGCAGAGAGCTCCCAGTTTATCTTCCCAGCTTTATCTTCCATTCCTCTACATACTGGCTTATTTGATGTTCATCATATAAGAAAGAGTTTCCTACCTCCCGCACTCTCTGGCCATACCATGGGAATACCTCTCTGCTACCGTTTTAATCCCTTGACTATTTGAGGCAAACTCAGAGTCTCCGTTAGTTAGAGGGATTCCCCACTCATTATCCCTAGTATTAAATGTTCTCTATTCTGATCTCTTTGCACCACTTCTGGGACTGTAATCACATGTTAACTTGTCTTATTATTTAAGTAAATGTTTTATCTCATACTATTTCATTAGCTAGATGATAAAGCACCTTGCCCTCCAGCGGCTCCCCTGGGCTTTCAGGATAAAGTTTAAACTCTTTAGCTAGGCGTATGAGTCTCTCCATAATGAACAGGTCCCTTCCCGTTTCTCTTCTCACACTTGTCTGCATGCACCAAAAGCCCAGTCATTCCAGTGCACCTGCAGTTCCTCAAACACCCCATATGGGCTCATGCCTGTTTACCTTCACTCATCCTCTTTTCTCTGCCTAGAATGTCTTACTTTGCTGATATTACTGGCCAGGCATAAGTCTCTTTCAATATTCAACTCGGGTGCCACCTTCTTCAAGATGCTATCCCTGATGCCCCCTGCCCCCGTGAGATGCACACTATCCTGTCTGCACAGTATCCTGGGATAGGATATTGCCTTTGTTCATCTGCTGACCCACATTTCCTACGAAACCATAAATCTCCTAGGGGCTGCCACACTTTCCTCTTTCCACCTGTCTACCTAGCACCTGGCCCAGGGTCTGTGGAGACAGTGAACTGAGGCAGGTTTGGCATTGGGAAGGCCTGCTGGTTATGTAGGTAGGTCTCCACAAGGTGGCATTTACTTAGGTGAATCTACTATGACTCAGGGCCTGGCTTTTAGCCTGCAGGCAAGGGAACTTGGCTTAACGCATTGTGAGTAAATCCATCTCACAAAGATAGAGCCTTATTAACCAAACTCATGGAGGCTCCTATATAAAACCAGTATGCCGACGCACCGATTCTTATGCAGTGGGTTGACTGGATTGTTGCTGTCGTTGACCTGGCCTGGGCATTCTCCCCCTGCATACATGCTATACAGAAAGTCAATACTCTCATTTTATATATTTGCAGCCAATCCATTTTATTTCGCAGTGGCTAATCACATGAATTGTGTGTGGATTTTACTAGCTCACCTGTTAACGAATGAACAGCCTCGTTTTTAAATTCTTAGGAAGAGATGGGAGCACTTTCGTGTGGCTTCTATGTACTGACTAACCTGGCACTTTGTTAAGTCTTTAGTATACATTTATGTCACATGACCAGGTAGTTGCTGATTGAATATATGAATGCAGATCCTGCCACTAAATATAAGATTGCTTTGACTGAACGTCTAACCATAGCAAAGTAGCATATAGACATATTCCATATGACCTCATTACTGGAAAACCACATCTCTCTATAAAAATTCCTTTAATTCTCTTACCCATTTTTAACTAGTTTTCTTCACATTCTTCCTAGCCATCACGTTAGAACCTACCTTCAGGTGTCGGGGGCCTAACTAGCATGTTGCAGACAGAGCTTTCTCTGCCTGCCTTATCTCCTCCCCACAAGCCTCACCTCTTCCCCATTTCTCCTTCCTCCAAAGGCAGCTTTATTTCTTCTACTTTCTAAATCAGAAAGTGCCTTGAGGCTCACCTCTAAGGTAAGTGGTCTGGCACAGACTTGGCTGTTAGCTTTGATGCTGCAACATTGTGCCTACCCATCTCTGACTTCCGCCCCCCTCTTGAGGTATATATTTATGTTTTAAAAAGAAACCGCTCTGAATAAAGGGAAAATATCAGGATCCTCCCATCCATGTGAAGTTAAAATAAAGTCAGTTCACAAGAGGAAAATCAGCCTTTTTGTAACAAAGTACCAAACAGGCTGTTGGTCATGGATCATGTAGACAAAATTAGACTGTTTCTTTTTCTTTTTTCCCCTTTGGTTGTTTTTACATTTGTGCCTGTGGCTACACAATTCCAAAATTCAACACCACTATGGTTCTTTAGCCTTGTAACAAGAAAAACACATTTCTGCTCACTTATCAATTTTAGGAAATCCTGATTATTTTTTTTTAAGATTTTATTTATTTATTTATTTTAGAGAGAGAAAAGTGTGTGCAAAGTGGGGGAGGAGCAGAGGGGGAGGGAGTGGGGGGGAAGCATGTCAAGCAGACTTCACACTGAATGCAGAGTCTGACGTGGGGCTTGATCTCATGACCCTGAGATTGCAACCTGAGCCGAAACCAAGAGTTGGGCGCTTAACCGACTGAGCCACCCAGGCGCCACAGAAATCCTGATTCTAACATAGTATGAACTTTTCACTATTTTAAATGACTGGGAAATTATTACCAAGTTTACCTTTAAACCAAATTAAGACCAGGAACTTTTTTGTCACATTATATCTTTTCTGTCTCCTCTTTTACTCCCTAAATATTTTCACGTAAGTACATTCACATAAAATAAATTGTTCACATAAATATATTGTGCTTCTTGTCCATAGCTCAAAGCTCCTCATTAAAAGAGCTTAGATGCTTAACTAAATTAATGAAAGAATATCTGCCCTAATTCTTAAACACCTACTCTGTGTATTCTAATCCCTGTGCAGTGTTTTACATATCCTAAATATAATCTTCTGAAGGGTTTCATCCTTAATCAGACCTCCCCATTTTACAGATGAGGATAGTGAGGTCAAGTGACTGCCCAAGTCTCAGTACTGGGACAGAGTAGAATTTGGAGCCACGCCCACCTGGCTTCCTTGTGCACGCTCTTTTTCCTGCAATATCTTTGCTTCTGGGGTGAGTGGACTGTCTTCCTGAGGTCTTACCACAACCTCCCCGCACTACAACAGTGTACCAGGCAGATGAGCTTTCCTTATGTTGTCCTTTCCATTCTGCCATTTGTCACTCTTGGAAGAAAACAAATATTTCAGAATACTATTGTGTGGCCTTCTCAGCCTATGTCAGTCATGGGCTACTACAAGTCAAATAGGTGCTATGTGCTTCAAAAAATTGTGTCATGGCACAGTTGTGAAGGAATGGCTATTTAGAAGTAGACAGTAGCATATTTAAAACATGAGTTTGTTGCCTGGTTTAACTTGTGTGTTTTTATAGCTGATGAAGAGTATGAGGATGGAATTGAAAGGACATGTGATACTCTCCTTATGTGCATCGTCACAGTCCTGAACCAGGGCCTCCGGAATGGCGGCGGTGTGGGAGACGTTCTCAGAAGGCCATCAAAAGATGTAAGCTGTAGAAAAAAATATTTTTTTAAGAAGAACATAAGCATTTTTTAAATTTTTCTTAACAACATCTACAACACAATTTTTGTTTTCAAGATGCTATGTTGTGTCATTTGCCTTAAACGTATGTATAATGGTGGCCATTAAAACCAATTAATTGTATATTAGAACTACACAGAAATAGCTAATGTCCTAAAAAAAATCTATGTCTGTTAGTAGGGTTATGAAAAGTTTCCAAGTTTGAACTGTGTATTGTATTACAGCCATGAGATCATGACTACAAACTTGGTAGAGGAGTTAATGGTTGCATAAATAACGGAACTAGGCTGCCTCTTGTCTATCAGGCTTCTAAGGCATTAAGATTTACTCTTTGCCTCTGAATAGTAATAGCGGCCATTATTTATCCATGATGAATATAAAATTTGAACAAATTCTAAAATGATTTCATATATTAAAATGGCAAGGCTAAAAAATTTCTCATTAGCTGCAAAAGCTCGAGTGCCTGGCTGAAGACTTGAGAAATCTGAGTTCTGCAACAAGCCAGCTATGGCATATTGTCAGTTCGTCTAATGGTTCCTCATCTGTGAAATGGCTGGATTGCAGCATCTCTAATGTGTGTTTTAATACTGCCCATCAGGTAGAAGTAAGCTGGAGCTGTCTGTACTTGACCCTATAAGGCCAAGAATAAAATCTACTCTAGAAATTGACGAAGCATTAGGTCCTTCTCAGCTCGCTAATCGCTGACCTTGGGAATTGCTACTTGTCTCCCTTTTGTGCAGCTTCTGGGATGGGATCCCAATGTGCCAAAATGCATTTAGCAGAATGATATAGTACAGTGGTTTTTAATAAAAGGTACGTCCCCCATTGATGGGAGGGTATAAGTCCTGGAGAATGGAAGTGGCTCTGGGAATAGGCGTGAAGTTTATCTCACAACACTTAAAGAAAAGAAAATGGAAGACAGAAAGTGGGTCTTATTTTTTCCAACTTGGAGCACTGTTTATATTCATTCAGCAAACCTTTATTAAATATATTCTCTATGCTAGACTGTATGTCAAATCAACGTACCTTGAAAATATGTATACATATACTTTTTTTTTTTAATTTTTATTTCAGGAACCCTTGTTTGCTGCCCGAGTGGTGTATGACCTTCTTTTTTATTTCATTGTCATCATTATTGTCCTTAACTTGATTTTTGGTGTTATCATTGATACTTTTGCTGATCTCAGAAGTGAAAAACAGAAAAAAGAAGAAATTCTAAAGACAACTTGCTTCATCTGTGGTAAGTGTTCGCAGGATACATAAATAATAGGTGAAGAGACTATCCAGGAAGAAGGAGGGGCTAGAGTGATTTTTATTTGTCATGCTTTGGGAAAAATAATTTCAAAATGAAAGCTAGACAAAAATTATGTAACCGAGCATTAGACTAGGGTTCTCTGCTTCCAGTAATAGATAGAAGAATTATATCCGAAAGCTATCTTGTCATTATTTCTGCAATTTGTATGACTCTCTGACTGTAGAATGTGTTGCAAAATTTCAAAAGGTTACACCAACTGGCAAACAGATTTTTAATCACAATAACCTATTGATTAGATGACAGAATGATTTTTATTTTATTTTGTTGGATTATGAATCCACAGATGGTTTTTCTAGCAGCTTGAACTTCTATTCACTAACTGTACTTCTCTGTTTTTCATCTCTCTCTCTCTCTCTTTCTCTCTCTGACACACACACACACACACACACACACACACACACACACACACACACACCACACTCTCTTCCCCTTTGCCCCTTGTTAGCTCTCAGTCTGACCCAACTCTCTCCTTGCCCTCATCATTCCCTTTTGCTCTACCCTCTTCTCAATATACTTCAGCCCATTGGTAGTCTCTGTAGCTGACCTAGCATCCTAGAGTTCTTCCCTCTCTTTGAATATTCACTAAGTCCAGGTTATCCTCACCATCTATTTCACCATGTTGAGCTGAAGAATCTTTTGGTTAAAGTCACATAACAAGCATAAGGGCTTCACTACAACATTATTCTATATAACTCAAATTGGGCCCTCAATAAATCCCATTCCCTCCTTGATTCACCTTTTGTCAATTGTCTCATTCTCCTCAATGGGTCTCCCAAACCTTTCCAGCATTCCCTCAACACTCAGAGGTGTACCAAGTACTAACCTGTAACAATGAACTGTATTCCAAGGAAACAAACACAAGTTGGACATGCCCTTCTTCAGGGTGTTCACAATCTAGTGTGGAATACAAACACAATAAGCATCATTGCTATCTAGTGTGTTAAGAGACATGATAGAGAAGTTCACAGGCTGTTATACCCCTTCAGGTTATGGTGGAGGCAAACAAGAAAGAGTCAGGAAAGGCTTTTAGAAGAGATGGTCACTGAACTGATGGTAAAAGATAGAAGGTAGCTAGTCATATTAAAGTGAGTAGAAGCAGGGCCGCTGGGTGGCTCAGTAGGTTAAGCATCTGCCTTCGACTCAGGTCATGATCCCGGGGTCCTGGGATCAAGCCCCACTTCAGGTCAGTGGGGAGTCTGCTTCTCCCCTCCACCCTTCCCCCTACTCGTGCTTTCTCTCTCTCGCATAAATAAATAAAATCTTTAAAAAAATTAAGTGGGTAGAAGCAGAGTGACCAGCATAAGAACAGGCATGAAGGGAAGAACAGCACAATGGGAGTCTTCAGTTACTATAAGGAGCTCAGTGTTGCTGGAGCATGAATTTCAGTGCAGTCTATGCCCCAAGAAGAGGTTCACCAGAACATGGCCTTTTATGTTAAAAGACTTGGACTTTGTCCTGTAGACTTACAGAGGATGCTGAACCATTAAAGAATTTAAGTAGAAGAGTACAGGGTCTAATTTTTGTTTTAGAGCAATGGGGCAACTACAGAAGGTTGTTTTTCAGGGGACATAGTCCAAGTGAAAGGTAACAACTTTGATGCAGGAAAGTTAGGGTGCAGTATTAAGGGTAGAGGACAGGGTCATGGAATACTTAGAGACAGACTTTTAAAATCTCAGTGGTTAGGAATGAATATGAAAGATAGTTGGGTGTGTGGGTGGGTGGTAGTACCAACTGTTGAGTTTGAGAAGAAAAAAAGAAAAGATTTGGAGAGGAATATACTGAGTTTGGCTTTGGAAATACTGAAATTGCAGTGTGTACTCAACACCCCAGTGGGCCACACCCAGCACAGAGGTCAGCATGGGTCTGAGCCTCAGAGAATGAGTCTGCACTAGAGACAGTTATTGGGGAATCCTCCGTCTGTGTGTGGTAGCCAAAGCCAGAGCATGGGGAAGACTTCAGAGGGGGAAGAGAAGAAAATGGGGTTTAAAGCGGGAAATATCAGCACTGAAGAGTTGAGAGAAACAGGTTCAAATGCGCGTGCACACACGTAGATCTTTCCAGTCAGAATGGTGTGAGGAGAACCAAGAATGTGTGTCATATGGATATGAGGGGAGGACACAGCCTTGGAAAGAAAGTGATTGATTATCAACTATTTCAAAGCAGAGAAGACCAGTAACATATTATGCCAAATAGAGCCTTTGTATTTCTCATTCAGGTGATTCGGAATAAAGATGGAGTACTTTCCATGAGGATAAGTTACACAATGCTGGGGGAGATTTACCAGAAGGAAATGAGGCAGAAAGAAGAAGTCTTTCTTTATATATCTAGACTAGATGGAGGGAAACAAGATTGGGTTGGAGCCAAGGAAGATATCGTACAATAATTCAGGGATTTGGGGAAGAGAGGCATTGTATGGAAGAATGAGTTCTGTGGAGGAAAAGACATGCTGCCCTTGAAAACCTTTGTGTATGTCTCATGGTCTTGCTTTTACAGTGCTTCCTCTAAGTCCTTCCTTTCACAATCATAATAACTATTATGTCAGCGTGCAACCTTGGAAGAAAGGGTTCTTTGGAAGAAAGTATCAGTTAGATGTGAGCCTCATTTGAGGCCATGATCCTTCCTCCCATATTCTAACAAGAAAGATGAACAGCAAAGCAAGCCCATCACTTAAGTACCATTCCTGCTCCTCTACACTTTCCCTTTGCTGTCAGAATTCTCTTTGGCTTTCACAGTTACTTAAAAAAAAAACCTATAACTTATAAATTCCTTAAAACATCACAATAACCCTCATCACCAGACTGAATGTTTTTCTCAGCTCTCCCCATTAGGTTCCTGCTGACCTTTTCTTCTGCCTTGGATTGCTCATTCTCTCATTCTATCACAAGCCTTCTCCCAACCACTAGATAAACGGTTCGGATTTTATTATTGCCAAATGTGCAACCACAGCTCCAACCTCTTTCCAGGTTTTGTCCTTTATTTCAGTTGTTGACTGACACCTACACAGGCATGACTTTTGGCAGCCAAATCTACCATGTCTGAAAACCAGTGCCTCTTGCCTTTCCATCTTCTTCTTCTGACCTAGCAGTTTATCCTGATCTCTATATTGCCATTGATGATATCCCACTGGGCCTTCAGTTTTCTAGGCTGGGAGCTTCTCCATCATTCTTAGCATCTCCTTTTTCCTATTCCAGGTGCACTAGTTACCATGTGCTAATGAATCTCTGTTCCCAATCTCACTCACTTCCCTCCACACATCCCGCAAGCCACACCTTGGTTTTTCAGGCTCGCCTTGGCTCACACCCCAAAATGTTCTGCTCAGTGCTGCCAGACTAATTTTACCAGTTTGAATTCATCATTTCCTTACTCAAAAGTCTATCAATAGCATTGCACAGTCTGTAACTCTAAAATTCCAAATTTCCTGGCACGTAAGGTGCTCCATAACCAAGCTCCCTTTTTTGCCCACCTTTTCACCCAATGTTCCCCTGTTTATAGATCAACTTCCAGCCCAACTACATTGCTCATCTTCAACTTAGAGACTCTCCACATGTTCTCAGTTATGGTGTTTCCATTTGGAATGCCCAAACACCTAAGCTGTTCAACTCCAACCCTCTCTCTAAGGCCAGCTCTAATGCCATTATTCCATGAAGCTTTATCAGATTTCACTAACCAGCAGCGAACATTTCTGCTTCTAGATGGCTCACATCACACTTAGCAGTATGGTACCATACTTATTTTTTGTTGTCTTATCTCTGTCAGATGCTATACACTGTCACATAGTAGAAAGGGCATGGACTTTATGGTTAAGTCAACACACTGGTTTCATATCCTGGATATGTGATCTTAGCCAAGTTTCCTTTTCACCTTGAACTATTGTTCCCTCATCTGGAAAATGGGGAATATAATGTCATCTTTTGTGGTTTTAATGAGTATAATTGAGATCATGTGTATCAAAATTCCTAGCTCAATGCTTAGCTGAGTAAGCCCTCAATGCACATTAATTTCCCTTCTTTAAGATACTTATTTATTTTATGATTCCTTAGTATGTATTGAGGACCAATCATAAATATTTGCTTAATGAATGACTATTCAATAAATCAGCCTAAATTAATATTATCTCTCTGTTTATGTGGCTTATAACCTACAAAAGGAAGATAAATTGGGTAAGTACTAGATGGATATATACGGCAGACAAAAAGCCTGGGTGTACCCATTCCAAGTTATTTTAAATTTTGTCACATTCAGGGTATTGTTTCGGTAGCATACACATTACCACAGAGATATAGGGTGATAAATCAGGAGGCATAGGAGGAGATATTAGATCAACATGGTCTATTTTACAGAAGCTTCATTTTCATTCAAAACTTTGAGAGACCATTTAGGTAATTTAACCTAAGAGTAAATTTTAATAGTATTTTTTACATTAGAACAAATAGTATGCTATAAAGTAAAATAAATTTTTAAAGTAAAACAAATTTAATGTGAACATTTAAAATAAAACAAGAATTTTTTTAAAAATTGAAAAGTAATCCCAGGCGCTTATAGCTGCTAACCCCGTAACCTCAGCAGCATAAAGTTTCTCTACTCTCTGCCCTTAAAGGACCTTTAGCAGAAATATGTGAGAAGCATTATCATAATGTATATCTAGATATGCGTGCGTTCCTGGAATTGTTTACCACATATAAGATCTAATACATCCCATATACGTTGAAAGAACTTAATTACAAGAATGATTTAGACAGTTGGGATATTTGGGGGTTGTACTAGGAGGCTATAAAATAGTTGTGATCAATTGATAAACGGTTCTTGTAAGAGTTGGGTGTTAAGTTGTGATCCAAAGAGGGATATCATATCAAACAACAGAGGAAAGAATCTCCACAGTAGGAGAGAATTGGCTCCAGTAGCACATGTACCAATTGACACCCATAGTAACAACAGAGGGGGAGGTAGATTCTGTGACAGGCAATGAGAGCAGATGGGATGTTCCTTGCCTTGAAGGCAATGACCAGATGTTTGAGAATTATGACTCAGAAAACAATTGCTAATGATCCAGAAGGCGGTCGTGATAGGGTGATGATTAGCAGATGACAGAGCTGAAGCAGTAAGCATAGGAACAAATTGGCACTGGTATCCATATTAATTATTAATTTTGAGTTACCAGAGGCTGAAAATCCAGCCAGAAGGAGATGTTGACAGACCAGTGTGACAAAATACCAAAATGGAGAAAGGATTGATGGTAGTCAGGTGCCTAGAATGAAAGATCTTTCTAGGTGATTTAATAGGAGATAAAGGCTATACTGTCAGAGAGGGGCATGTTCTTCTCTTCGTATATTAGTTCTTTATCTGTACTTGCGCCTCAAGGTCGTTTATACTTTATTTGTTCAACAGTTACTCACTGAGTATCTACTATATACCAGGGTACTGCAGTGAACAAAAATAGACAAAATTTACTGCTATCATGGAGCTCATTTTCCAGCACACATAGAATGTATGATGCTAAGGGCTATGCAGAAAAATACAGCCGAGAAGAGGTATGGTGATGGGTGAGTGAGGGTCCTCACCCTAGTCATACTGTGTGGGAAACACAACGTAGGTACCGTCTTATTTTTTCTGAAACTTCTGTGTTGAGCGCACAGAGTTCCTCTTATCCTTCTTTTCTTTCTGCCTTGGTCATCTCCTCCAATACCCTGGCTTTCATTGTTTATTTTATGTCACTTACCTTTGAATTAGTATATTTACACCTTGACGTCTCTGTTTAAAATTTCTAGCTTTGGACCTAACAGCCCAACACTGGTTGTTCTATAGGCATCACAAATTCAGCACATCCCCAGTCAAATGTATCTTCCCTCCAAAGTCTCTTCCTTCTTTTGTTTTTCCTTGCTGTACTGATATTACCATAAATTCAGTCATTCAGGTCAGGAATTGTAGGGTCATTCTTGATTCCTCCTGAATCTGTCCCTCTAATTGGACATCAAGCCCTCTTAAATTTTCATCCAAAAACTTCTCTTTATTCTCTCCCTTTTCTTCTTTTTTTTTTTTTTCCCCAATTATTCTGTCAATGTTAGTTTGAATGCCTACTGTTTTCCAGATACGATGCCAGGTGCTGCTAAAATAAATAAATAAAAATAAATAAAAATAAACCAGACAATAAAGTGGTAGAGGCTAAGATAGAAATAGATAAATTTTCATAGCAAAGTGTTATGGGCACAGGGAGGCTCCACTAACTGTTTGTGTCTGTGCAAGTCAGTGGTAGTTGAGCTAGGTCTTGAAGAAGGAATACCTATAAGGCAGGAAAGAGAGGAGGTGGAGGCATAGAATTTTCCAAGGACTCGGTTTGTTTGGAGAATGGTGAGAAAGTCAGAGTCGCTCTAAGAAATGTGCACAGAGTAGATTGTCAGAGTATGAGTCCAAGGATGACTTCAAGTTCCCTGGTTGACAAGGACTTCATTAACAGAGGTAAAGAAGAGCTAAAGAAACAAATTTTTGATGAGCTGCATTTGACATGCCCGTAAGCAACCCAAGGGGATTTACCCAAAAGACAGCTGGAAATAGAAACTGAAGTTGAGAAGAAAGGTCAGCGCTGGGGCCACATCACCAGCACAATCATGGCTGAAACCAGGGGAATGGCTGACAAAGCTTAGAGAGCAAGAACCAATGGAGATGAAAGACAACCAGTTCCCTGCCTTTACATCCTCCACCGCCCTAGTCCCCCAGTCTCCCCACTCATAGCCTCTATTCCCAGTCTTCCTCTAAATCCCACCACAGGAAGTTACCTGAAGCACAACTCTAAACAGGCTAGTCTCCACGCAAAGGCCTTCTGGATAAAGTGCAGTTTCCATAGCTTTTCATTTAAAGCTCTTCACAGTTTAAAAAAAAATAAAACTCTTCATGGTTTCTGCCAAATGTACCATTACATCTTCATTTCCAAATGTTCCCTTCGGAGGAATTGATGCTCCCCCAAACAGGTGGTCTACTTCCATCTGTAGCTTTGCCTTGCCACTTCCTTTGCCCAGAAGGCCAAAGAACATGGCTTTTGAGCTAGAAATTTTTCTGTTTATGTACCGACCGACTTCTCCACTAACAAGAGGTGTTAACTTGAGCAATTTATTGAATTCCTCTGGATCTCTTTCCTCACATGCTGAAAGGTCAGATTGGATTATTGTAATTATAAGAGCATATTTAAACATCTTTATGTTGTTGTCAGCACAAATAGGTGCTCAATAAAAATTAGCTAGCTTTTATTACCATTTATCTCTTTTCCACTTGCCATAATCCTGTTTCAAGGCTAGACACTTAAATCTTTACACCTCTTTTAAACCTTTTAAAGTGTACCTTGTCACAATTCATTTTGTCCTCCTCTGTGCTTCCCTGGCAGTTTATATCACTTCAGGATATAGTGCAAGCTACCTGTTTTCTCTACCATATTACGGATTAATTGATAGTAGACACGTTATTTTTATAGCCCTATGTACCTTGCAACAGAAAGGTAATTGTTTGAACTGAATTCTGGGAAAATCTACTTTAACATTCTCTCTCTCTCTCTTTTTAAGTAGTTCTATTGAGATATAATTTATATACCCTACAACTCACCCATTTAAAGTCTGCAATTCAGTGGTTCTTAGTATATATTCAGAGTTGTGCGTCCATCATCACAATCAATTTTAGAACATTTTCATTGCCCCCAAAAGAAACCTCATACCTGTTAGCCATCACCCACCAACCCTCCACCCCCAACCTTTCCTCCTCCTCAGCCCTAGGCAACTGTTGATCTACTTTCTGTCTCTACAGATTTGCCTCCCCTGGACATTTTACATAAATGGGACCGTATAATAATATGTGGCCTTCTGGGACCTACTTCTTCTACTTAGTATGATGTTATCAAGATTTATGGTGTAGCACACATCAGTGCTTCATCCTTTGTATGGCTGAAAATTCCATTGTATGATATGATATATTTTGTTTATCTTTTCATTCATTGATGAACGTTCGGATTGTTTCTACTTTTTGGCTCTTAGGAATAATGCTATTGTGCACATTCATGCCCTAGCTTTTGTGTGAACATGTGTTTTCTGTTCTTTGGGTTAGGTACCTACAAGTAGACTTGCTGGGTCATATGGTCACTCTATGTTTAACCTTTTGAGGAGCTGCCAAACTGTTTTCTAAAGTAGCTGTACTCTGTCACATTCCTACCAGCAGAGTATGAGGGCTCCAGTCCATCCACATCATCACCAAGATTTGTGATTAATCTGTTTTTGATTATAGTCACCCATGTGGAATAACATTTTATTAGTGAACTATTTTTAATTCATTCCATAAATACCATATTCAGGGCTGACTATAAACCGGACACCCATGTTAGCTCTAGGACCGTTGGTGAAGAAAAGAGACAAATGCATCTGCTCCTGGACACACAGTAAATAATAAACATAGTAAGTTCTTATCTAAGTTCCTAGATAAAATGGCATTCCTTTCTTCTGTACTGATTAGCAGGCAGGCTTTTGCTCACACAACCATTTTTACCTCTTTATCTTAGACTTGTGGTCCAGTTTAATTTAACACCTTTGTTGAGGCTATGTTCATTCTGTTAGGAGGTGATAAGCACTCTAGGAAAAAGGATAAAAGAGAAAGAGTGATTGAGGCTGTTGGCAAAAGGGAAGGGGCAGGTTGTAGGACTAAATAGGGTGATCAAGTTAAGCCACATGGAGAAGGTGAGATTTGAGCAAAAGCTTGAAGGTGAGCAAGTTAGAGAGACACCAGAGAGAAGAGCGCTGTGGACAGAAGAAGCAACCAGTCCAAAGGCCCTGAAGCAGGAGTCTGCATGCGAGCAACAAGGAGGCCAGTATGGCTGGATGAGAGTTCGCAAGGGGGAGAGTAGGAGACAAGGTCAGCGAGGCTATAGGGCCAAATCACTTGCACTTTAGCAAATAGATACCACATAGGACCTACTTATACTCAACAACTGGTCATTATTTATCTGAACTTCAACTTAACTTGGCCTCACCTGAGCATCCTATATTTTATCTGGCAACCCTACTCATAAGCCATTGGAAGGCCTTTGATCTTTATGCTGAGTTGGTGGAGAACCACCACAGGGTTTGGAACAGAGGAGAGACACCATCCTACTTTGGGTTTTGAAGTATCTCAGTGGCTGCTGTGTTGAGTATAGGCCACAGAGAGTTAAAGTGGAAACAGGGGAGCCTGAGACGCAATTGCAGTAGTCCAGGTGAGAGATGATGAAGGCTCAGATAAGCGTGGCGGCTGTGGAGGCCATGAGAAGGGACCAGATTCCACGTATATGTTGAAGGTAGAGCCAAGAGAATTTCAACATGAATTGGATATGGGTGAGAGAAAGGATTCGAGGATGATTCCTCGGTTTTTGGCTTGAACAACTGGAAGACTAGAGTTGCCATGGAATGAAGAGGAGGACTGTGGGTGGAGCAGTTTTGGGGAAGAGTATGGATTTTATTTGGGCCATGCCGAGCTGATGATGGGTCAAATAAGATGAGGCATCACCATCAGCCAGATAATTTTATGGTATTTTCCATTAAAATATCCAATAATGTAATTTAAAAGGTCACTCTTCCACTAGGGACAGATTTTTTTCTTTTTCCTTATTGTACTTCATATCTTATTACTTAAAGAGTCTTCTTCATGCCTGAATGGCTTTTTTAAAATATGCTTAGAAAAGAATAGCCAGGATTGGAATTCAATTTCCTAGTTTCTTCTCCAGTATCTGAACTGCAAAACCAGACTGAATCCCAACATCCCATTTTACTTGGCAATTGAATTCATTTTTCTATAAATGTTTTTCTTCATCTCCATTCATTTTCTTTCATCCACCCTTCAACCCTTGAGAGAAAAGAATCTTACTATGCAGAACCTCTCCTCAGTGTCCTTCCAGCAGCTGAAAATCTGCCCTGGATATTGAAAAGACCCTCTCCTCCTTAAAATGCCAGGCACAGTAGTCTAAAGGGCTGCAGCCCTTACTGCACTCGGAGCAAAGATCACTGTGGACGCTGGCTTGCCCTGTGCTGATTACAGATGGTTTTCAAGATGACTCTCTCAGCTGCCTCTCCTCTTTTTACCCAAGTTCCTGGAAAAATAACTTTTATTTTTTTGTCCTGATTAACAAGCGTGCCTTTTATTGCACAATCATTTTTACTTTTTCTTAGATTTGTGGTCCAGTTTAATTGGACAGTTTTGACATGGCTATATTTAAAATTATCTGCAAATTTACAACTATAACAGGACCACGCATCTTCAAGGATCCATTGGGTAGAGGATGGAGGGGGGAGAATGTTAGTTTGGAAGAAGTCTGCAAGCTATGGCCTTTTTTCTGGAGGTCTTGTGTACTGTACTGTTTTTAATCATAACATTCTAAATTGGCACACTCACAGAAAGCCTTTATTCATGTAATTGTGATGTTTTGTTTTTATGCTAAGAAGTAAGTGCTGATTAAATGACAAATTACATACATTGTGTTTTCTGTGTTTTGCAGGACTTGAGAGGGACAAGTTTGATAATAAAACGGTTTCATTTGAGGAGCACATCAAGTCAGAACACAATATGTGGCATTATTTGTACTTCCTAGTCCTGGTGAAGGTTAAAGACCCAACTGAATACACTGGACCTGAAAGTTATGTGGCTCAAATGATCGTGGTGAGTGATGAGAGCATTTGAACCTTTGACGAGGTTTCAATTGTATGCTTTCCCTTTCTCTACCCTACCCTTCTCCCAATCATTGTGTTAACTTCTAAATAGGACTGTCAATCAATGAAGAATCCTCATACTGGCTAAATCATTGGACTTCTTGGTTATAGAAACCAAATCTAAGTCTCAAGTGCACAGATGATATTTACTGAAGAATTCTCTGTGCAGTGAATAGCACCATCTCAGCCACGTCTGTCATCTTCTGACCTCGTGTCATTGCTGATGTCTCAGTTCCCCATATCTGGAACTTTCCCATTGGCAAATATGAACAGAAGAGTCATACTTTAAGAAATTCCTTGGATTTCAGAAATCAGGGGTTTAAGAAATTGAACCATGTTTGGGAAGAGTATAATGTTTGATCTCAATGAGAGAACACTGGTTTCCAAGCTATGTATAGTTTGGGGTGTTGGTAATGATTGGCACTGATTCTGCCATACCTACTTGCTTATAACTAACTCCTCATTAAGATCAGGAGCAAAGGCTGTGGTTGTCCATGACTTGGACTTTCTTCTGTTTTACAGAAGATTAAAACTAAGTGGCTTAAAGAGAAGCCAAAGTTACAGCGTTAGTGTACCATGATACACATTTAGTGAGTATTACCGCATCCGATATAAATTCTTGTATTCTTATAATAAACATAGCTGTATGTTGGATTTTTTTTTCTCAAAAATCTTCTTATTTGAGAGTGAGGCTTTAGAAGAGTCATGATCCTCCTTGCTGCCTGGTCCCAAGGGTAACATTTAGGAAGCACCAATGCTGAAGCTTCAGGAGAGGCAGGTGACAGTGGCTGTATGTCCCTCCTTCTGGAAGCTGGTCATGCACGTGGGAAGACATAAACTACAGTAGATGGAACAACCAAAGAATATGTTTGGCGGGTAACATTAATAAGTACAAGTTAACATTGCAGTAATTTATCTTACCTGACAATATTTATATGTCACAGGAGAGCTACATGTAAACTGAATTTTTATTCCTGAGCATTTTTCATGTTTTTTTTTTTTTGACTTGCATCCTACTATAAGTTGTTCTATGTGATTAGAGGTTTGCATCTTACTATGAAGTTGTCATTCCTATGTGACAGTGGGCAGAACCTAATATTGTTTCTTTTTTCTCCATGTTTCCTCTTCTGCCCTCTCTCCCTTCTACATTAGGAAAAAAGGTAATCGGTTTGCATATAGGCACTCATAGTTGTTATTTATACATTCTTGATCTCAAGATGTTTGGGGACCATCTATGTGAAATATTTTTATCTGCTTGCTGGGGAAGAAACATGTAGAGCATTATGTTTAAAATGCAACTTCACATTGCTATATTTTATCAAAGTTTGAGTCCATATAATGAATACATATTTACTGGGCATCTATTGCGTCCCTTGGACTAAAAGATTTTGGGGAATACACTGACGAGTCTGACACATTCCTTCTCTGCCAAGGAATTTAGAGCTTAATAAAAGGGAGAGGAGAATAACAAGCCAAAAGTAAAATAGGCTAAGTTCCCCAAGAGTGGAACAAATGAAAATCTGTGAAGGCTTAAACATGTAGAGTGACATCCAACAGAGAGGTGGTGGAAGGGAATTGTGTGTGGTGGGGGGGCAGTATATCATACAGGGTGGGATTTGTGTAGATTGGGGGTGTCTGTTGGATTTAGAGTGAGTTCATGTAAGAGGGAGAAACCTGAACAAAAGCATAGAGATGGAACACTCAGACAT
This sequence comes from Zalophus californianus, assembly GCF_009762305.2. Taxonomy (NCBI): domain Eukaryota; kingdom Metazoa; phylum Chordata; class Mammalia; order Carnivora; family Otariidae; genus Zalophus; species Zalophus californianus. Next base: position 80,349,078 of record NC_045603.1, read on the forward strand.
TCGGGGGGACATTGGCCCAGTTTCACTGGCATATAGTCCACTTGTAAAGGAACTCTGAGAGATAGGATAGAGAAAGTAGATTGGACTTTTGGGTGGTAAGTGTTGGTTTAGGATAGCATTTCATCAGGAATGGGGAGCCACTGAAGGATTTCACTACGGGAATGATGTGGCCTAGGACAGTAGTCAGGCCATGGTGCGTAGGCTGGTTGGGAGAGGGGAAAGATGAAATCAGCGGTGGTATTTGGCAGTTGAGATTTGGGGTAGGGAGGGTCAGGAGAGGCGGTAGACTACAAGATGAGCCCAAGACACCTGACGTTGTGAGCCTGGTCATTGGGAGAAAGGTGGTGTATCGGTTGCAGAAGGATTTCTGCAAGAGGAGAGGCTGCTCATAGAAGAACACTTGTTGATTTCAAAATGAGACTAGAAGCTGAGTCACAAATTAGGAGGGACAGGGTAGTGACAACAGCATGAACCTTCGAGCCAGAAAGATCTGGCCTCAGACCTTAGCTCTGTCACTTACTTGCTGTGTGGTCTAGGATATCTTGGGCAAATCTTTGAACCTATCAGGGCCTCTGCCTCCTCATCCAAAAGGAAGAAATTGGTGTGAGATCAGTGAGATAATACGTTAAACGTGGCTAGCAGTGAAGGTACTCGGTAGCTGACAGTTTTTAGTGTGACTGTCCACATGAAGTGACAGTTGAAGCCATCATATTATGGAGAGATGGGAGAAGGGAGAATGTGTAAAGAGAGAAAGGAAGAGAAAGCCCAAGACAGAACCTGGGGGATCCCCCATTCAGGAAAAAGAACAAAGACAAGTAAACTAAGTAGAGAGGAAGACAGTAAGAGGGGCAGAAAGAGAACTAGGTTGTGGAGTGTGTCAAAAGCCAAGAGATGAGCCTCACAATGCCAAGAATTTCAACAGCAGTAATTGCTGCAGAGAGACCATGAAGAAGAGACTGGCCAAACAGAGCCTTTGGGTTTTGTAATGAGGAAGTCACCAGGTGGCCTTTACCATAAGACCCGTCTTTCACCTTAACATGAAAACCAGCATTTTGCCAAGCCCTTGTACTTGAATTTTTAAGGATCCCTGAACTTATCCATGTTTCTGCCCATCCTGTTCCGTCAGCTCTCTCCAGAACCGTGACGGGAGGGAGGAGCACCCACCAGCTTATTCCGGTATGAACTATCTCATTCTCATCCAAGCAGGGCATGGCCAAGACAACAAGCACTGTTTCTGAACTTCTGAATGACCAGGAGAAGGAAGAGGGAAATCATTAAGCTCAGGACTGATGGAAACAAAAAGTCATTTACACAGAAGAGTGCTCACTTACTGGAATAGCCTTTTTGGAACATTTCAAAAAATCTGTAGCTAATGAACCCAAGTTAGAAAATCTGTTACTCCAAGCTCTGTGGAGATTATGGCTTTGTAATCCTGATCCTCAGAGAGAAGGAGAGAGAGAAAGATTGAGATTTTAGAGCACACAGCAAGTTGAAGCAAGTCTACAACTCAATTCAAAGACTCTATATTTCCTGTCTCCAACCCAGAGGCAACTACTCACAACAGTTTGGAAGGAAACCTTACAGACATTTTCCTACCACTTTTATTTTTGCTCCTTAAAAATAGTTCACTTACCAGGTTGATTTAAGCGCTTGTTTATCAGTAGAGCTTCTACTACACTGTTTAAGTATATCTGATTTGTACTTTGAGACCCTTAGGAAGTGCCTCCTTCCTTATGGTGACATGAGGAAAATGAGAATATAACAAGTTTGGGGGATGTTTCTTTCCTTCGTATATTTTTTTTCACTTCCAATGCTTCAACTTTATTACTAGGTCAATAAGGAGTATTTATATCAATATGCATTAAATCATACATTGTAAATAAGTTGATTTCTAGAGGTTAGAATCTAAGGAAATATACTTGTGCCTCTACATCCATCCAGTAATAGGATCAAGACTCTGAAATATGAAGAGAAATTGAAATCTTCCTTCCCTTGCCTTCAGACGCCAAACTAAGCTGTTTGATTATCAGCCACTGTCTGAGTATCTGAATGACCACAGAGCTTCTTCTGGGATATTGTTAGGGAAGATGTGAGTTGATCAAGGTATTTGGGGAATATATTTTCCCCTGGCAAGCAAACCCTCATTTTTGATAAGGGAATTGATATTTTGAGCTTGTATTTATTGGGAACAGAAAATGAGAAGGAAAAAGGAAGGCCCATGCTTTGGAAAGTGAAAATCATGAAAGAGAATCCAATAAACTGGAGGAAAGGGTATAAAAGGATAAATCCTCCAGCCTATACTAGTAATGGCCTTTGAGCATCACTAAGCCCTTTTGCTTCTCCCATTACCCAAAGGATGATGACTGAGAAGGAACAAACAAAATTGAGATCATTAGAAAAAATGCCCAAGGCTTTTAGATGTTTCTCTAACATTTCGAGGACATTTTCAGATTTTCAGTGTTCGTTTGCTGAGATAGGGTTGGGGCCTTTGGGGATATTTATGACTTAATTTGGAAAACGGCAGGATCAAAACCAGAGGTGCCTGTAAGAGAGCTATTGTGCCCGTTCAGAGACCTGCCACCTTCCCCGTGGGCTCCGCGATCCTGGGCTGCCACCGAGACCCTGGCTGGCCACCCCCCAGCACCATAGTTTTTTGGGGGTCATTTGATCATTTTTAGTACAGGGTACTTTTAAGCTCTTCTATTTACTTGACTCCTGTCTAGTGTCCCACTATTATGGCCATGTCTGCTAGGACAATTTAACTCGGGCTTTGGTTAACATAATAATTGTCTTGACACAGAAAAAAGAGTTGTGAGTTTCTTGAAGGCCACAACCAGGAACATCGAAGCCCTTTGTTCTTTGTAATAGCAGGGCAGGTAATATCTGTAATATGCCTTAAAAGCAATTTGATAAACAGTGAGTGCTCCCTGTCTCCTAGCAGCTCTTTATGGGTTTGATACAGAAGGATAAGTAAGAAATAGTCTCTTTCCCCCAGGAAGCGCAACACATTTATTGAATGAATAATAAAATAATGAGTAAATTAACAAATGAAGGGTTTTTTTCTTAGCCCTCTGGTAGTTGGACATAACTTACAGAAAGATATACCAAAATAGCTGCAGGAGTTCAGAACATGAATTTCTCATTAGTCAAATGTCATCTTTTCCCCTCTTTTAAAATTGGAAGATAAAGATGCAGCAGGAAGCGTTAGCCACCTGAACCAAGTATAATGAATGCAGTATTAGAAATCGTGTGGCTGATTTGAGAGCCAAGGCAATTTAATCCCCTCTTGCCGTGTTTCTCAAACCCAGTCCCCCCTTTCAATGAGATAGAAATCTAGTCACCCATTACTCTAGCTCCAGAAGAGAGGAAAAGAGCTAACAATTTTCCAGATGTTTTCCGTGTCTGGAACTCAAAATCAGTCTTGTTTATAGTTAACCCAGGTTTTGAGGAGTAACTGTTGGAGAGGGAGATGTTTGGGTTCACAAAAGACATCGAGTCTTCCAGGATTTGTATGCACCCCTCCTCCGTTAGCACCACTTGCCGACTTAATTTCTGCATTATTGTTATGTGTCATAACTATGAAATTATATGTTCTGATTCTATTGTTTCTAATTTATACTAATTATGTAATTGGATCTAAGTAAGCCAATTATGTAACTGCTCAATCTTTAAAACCTAAGACTTTAGAACTTCATAAGACACTGTTAAAAATGTTTACATTTCGAGACAAACCAAGGGGGTCTTTGCAGCTCAGCATGCACAATTAAGAAGTAAACATATACATTGAAGGAGACACCACCTTTGCTTTCCATATTTTAAGTCCAGACAGGTGTCTGCAATTTAAGAGGGATCCTTTTCACTTCTCAACTCTGGATTTCATTGTCATTGTGGGGTCTATCCTCTACATTATTCTAATTTCTTATTTCATATTCATATATAATATCTATGAGTTACCGCATTTAACCTTGTTCTCATCTTCTTTTTAGTTTGTAAAAATAGAGATAAAAATGGTAAGTACTTCCCAGGGTGGCTGTACACAGAGTCTGCATCTCAAAGACTCTGTCCTCAGTGCTGGAAGTGAGGGTAAAGGACTGGGGCCAAATCGTGTTTAAATGAGCTTCGTGGAGGGGAATGTGATGGGGAATAGAGTCGAGAGCAGGCAGGTCTCATTGACTACTTCCTGAACTCTTCAACACTGAATCTGCTGGCGGCCAGGGGATAGTTCTCCAAGTTCAAAAAGCCAAAAACTGGCTTTTGTTAGTGTTTCTAATCAGTGCTGAGGAGAAGCTCAGTGTAAAGGAGTAAGCCTAGGTAATAGATTCTGAGGTTTGACTTCTTGGGATTTCCATTTACACGATGGGTGACTTTCCCCTCTTCACTTAGCCTTACCCATCAGTGAAGCAAGGACAACCAGCCAGTCAGCAATCAGAATAGAACTGGCTGAGTGTGGCTGGATCCAGGAGGCCTCCTGCTGTCCCGGGCCCTGTCCCTGCCCCTGTGGTTGCTGGATTGGGGGCGGGGGGGAGGCAAGGATTGCAGGGTCCCAGGGAAAACACCTGGGCAGAGAAGGCTGCAGGGTCCTAGGGGGAGAGGGGGTCTTTGGAGGGCTGGGACAGTGGCTAATTTGGCAACTAAGAAATATAGCCATGGTCTTAGCAACCAGCACAGCCATATCTCTGTGTACCAGCTAAATGTTGGCCCTGGATAGAAGACGTCCCTTGCAGAGTTGCTATGAGGACGAAATAAACTCATGTGCACTAACAGCACTACTGCTAATGTAACTGACATTTGATGAGTGCTGACTCTGTGCCAGGTGCTGTGCTAAGTGTCTGACACATGTGATCCCTTTTACGGCCCTGGGACAACCCTGGAGGCACCCTGCTAGGACTGTCGCCATTCTGCCCATGAGGAAGCAGGCTTAGGGGACACTGATGACTCGCCCAAAGTTGCACAGCCAGTGGAAAGGTACGCTGTGTCTGTAATGTGCCCGGCACATGCAAATGGCCACTGAATGCTCTGTTATTATCTGATGCCGTGCTGTGTCCAAAGCTAGAAGCCGTGCTTCCTTTGAGAGCAGGCCAGGCCGGCTACACCCAGCACCCCCAGCAGCAGGCCTCGTGCTCCACAGACCGGGGGGGGGGGGGGGGGGGGGGCGGTGCGGGGGCGGGGGGAACTATACACATTCAGTCCAGGGCAGGGAGTGGACCTGGCCGGGAGACAGGAAGTCAGCTGACTGCCCTACAGTTGCAGGAAGGCCTGAGAGGAATTCAAATAGGAAAAATATACTCGTTCAGAGCTGGTTGGCAACTGCAAGCTTCCTACAGTGATTCAAAGTATTGCAATTACAATTATTACAATTGCAGGCCAGAAAGACAGAGGCTGCAGGATATTTCAATTTAATTTGGCAAGAATTTGCCAGGGAGCACTGCGCACAAGGCACCAATCAAAACAAGAATAAAACTTGGTCACTGGCCTCACAGAACCACAATTTGACAGAAAAGACAGCTACTGTCACTGGAAACTATAGCACAAATACCTCTGGTGAGAGGTAAAGTAGACATACCAACACACAGCATCTGGAGAAATCTCAAATGACACTGTTATGCCCCTGCCTGAAACCTTTTAGTGGTGCTTTGAATAAGATCCAAACTCTTTCCCGTGGCCCCTCAGACCACCGGGGCCCAGCCCACTTCACCAGTCTCGCCTCATTCCATGTTCCTTAGCCAACTACAGTTCAACTATGTTGGCCCTTTTCTGGGAAATTTGCATGTCTTCCCTGGCCAGAGTCTTGGCATGGAGGTGCCTGCTCTTTGCAGTTGCTGTTCCTAACTCTTTCCATGCCGGCACCTTCCCGGACACCCCCATTCCAGTTACTTCTCTCCTGTCACCCTTTCGAGCACCCATATTAATCTGACCCTAGTATTGTTTTTATACTTACTGATGTGTTAATTCCTCTCCACTATGACTTCAGCACTTACACACCTGGTTTGATCACTGCTGTATTCCCAGCACCTAAATTCACACCCAGCACACAGTAGGTACTCAGCATAGATTTGTTGGGCAGAATGAATAAGACATGGAACCACTGGAGCTCAGATGACAGGACAGGTCTTTGTGGCTAAAGGGACTGGGGACAGTAGCACAGAGAAGATTATGAGGAGAGTTGGACCTTGAAAAGGATTTCGGCAGAAGAAATGGAGGGGAATATATTCCAGACAAAGTGTGTATCTTAAAGGGAAAATTGTGCATAGCCAATAAGAAGGGAAACCAAATTTATGATCTGTGCCAGCAGCTCTGCATGTTATTTAATTATACCCATTTTATGGCAACTGAGGCTCAGAGAAGTACTTATCCAAGGTGCTCGGCAAATAAGTGCTGGAACCAGGACCCAGCTACAAATTTTTCTGGGGCCAATGGCTATGATTTTTACCTTTAGCTGTGCTTCATCTACTGAAGAATCAGGCAAAACTTGACTAAGATCAATTATTATGTAAGTCAAGTGTTGGAGAAAAGGTAGGGAAAAAACCCAAAACCAAAAGACATCTTTGGAAGGAGGAAAGGATGTCTCTGATATCTTAAGGAATTAGAATTCTTAGTCTCTCAGCTGCAGTAGTTGAGGTACAATGTAAAATGCCTTAAAAATGCAGGCCAATAAATTATTTCCCATTGGTGAAAGGTTTGTTCATCAAACCAACACTGGCTGAGTGCTTACTGCGCTCCAATCGCTGGGCTGCCTAGGGTTCAAGGTTGAGTTTCCTTCAGGAAGCTTTGGTGAAATCCAGGAGACAGAGAACTCCAACAAAGGAGAGGTGATGGCTCAGTGCAGTGGCAGAGCCTGCCATGGAGCCGACGGCCTGGGAAGGGAGGTCATGCCAGATGCTTGAGTAAGTCAGGGAAATGAGGATGGAGCAGGTGGAGAGAGCCGTTGGGTCTATCCAGAGAAAGAGTGGGGCTAAGCAGGGGAACGGGAGGTAAAGCAGCCACCAGGAGCCAGATCACAAGGGCCTCTTGCTTGGGAGTCTTTACTTTATCCTGAAGGCAAAAGGAAGCCCTTCAGAGATCTTAAACCAAAAAGAGATATGGTGAGATGTGTATTTTAGAAAGCATGTTCCATTGCAGAGAAAGAAATGGATACAATGGAACCATCCAGGAGCAAGAAAAAGAACAGGTAGAATGAGTTCATCTCCCAGTAACCATGATGACAGCTGATATGAAATGCCACTGGGGATTGAGAGGAAATGGTGGATGTGAAAAGATATAGGTAGAGGATCTACTGAAGGCGAGGGGAAGGTGGTGGCTCAACCTAAATCACTGGGGTTCCACAGGAGTAAGTTGAAATGTGATAATCTCAGTGTGCCTCATAGTATCCAAGTGCCTAGGTCCAGCTTGGGTTTCCAAGTGCATATGACCAATAAGAAACTGAATACATAGGTCTGGAATTCTGGTGAGAAGTCTAAAGTGGACAGTCCACTAGAAAAGATAAACTATTGCAAAGATAAGATTTCAGTCTTTTTTTGTTCACTAGGATGCCCCGCGAGCATAGAACAGTGCCTGGTATATAGTAGATACTAAGTAAAGATTTATTAAATGAGTATAAATATTTATTAATTCGCTAGAGAGCACATGATACATGACATTACAGATTAGGACAAGGCTAATCAAGGGATGCTACATATAGTAAGTAAATCAGAAAAAGCATGCCCTTAGGCTAAAAGATAAAGAGGTATAACCATTAATTAACATTAATAATAACCAATGATGATGATGATGATAATATCAAGAGTCTTCCACACAGATTTTACTTAACAAAAAGTAGAACCAGAAAGGAGAAAACAATTTTCATAGGACTCTAAAAGACAATTTTAACTTCTCATCAGCAGGTGAACATAGAAGTGCTTTGGTCAGTTTTTGGGTATCTTGTGACCTAACATTGATTAATAAGTTTTAGTATGGAATTATGTTGCAAACCCAAATGTTTACAGCAAAATGATTTGGATTTCGTTCAATATCTAGAAGCCTCTTTGAAATGGTGACCCATCCTAAGTCATTTATTTTGAGCTTATAAAGGGATGTTCATGTCTCCGATTCTCATAACCTTAATAAAAGGATTTCTTCCCACTGTGCTGAAGAAAATTCTTGTTTCCCAGTCCTACTCATTACTGTGAGATCTTGTTCAGTTCTCAGTCGGCTTTCTGGAATAATCATGTCCACATTGTTAGGACTGATACATTTTATTCAGAAATACTGGCTTTCTTCCAGAGAGTAACAGATACCATCAAAATGTAACTTGTGGAAATGAAAACTATATACCGTAAAGCCACACAACTTCTGTCTAGTGGATAGACTACATCGCTCATGCCATATCATGAGTCATTAGCGGAGATGGTAATTAAGTTGTTCTTGTGTTAGGTAAGGTTATCAGGGAAGCTAATTGCCATTGGATTTTGGACTAGTTTTGGATAAGGGAATTCCTGAAAAATAAGTGCTGAACTTTACAAAAGTGATTCAGCACTTGTATGTCAAAGATTAGTCATTTAATGTCATGTTAGTGGAGTCCGTTGCCTTTTGGGGGATTTAGAGATCAAGGGGTTTTGATGAGAGAATGGCGGCTGAGGTAGGTTACCCCAGCTCTCTGAGTCTGTTTCCTCATCTGTAAATGGAGGTAATACTCTTTGGTAAGATTCTTGTATGGTTTAAACAAAATTCCATTTATCCTAGTGCCTAACACGATGTCTGGTTCAGGGTTATTGCTCAATTAAGTGTTTGGTCCTTCCACTTCTACTTAAAATGTTTAGCTACTTAATATGGCTAAATTTAAATACTACTTTGCAGATTCAGAGCATTCTTTTTATTTTATTTTATTTTATTTATTTGACAGAAAGAGACCGCGAGAGAGGGAACACAAGCAGGGAGAGTGGGAGAGGGAGAAGCAGGCCTCCTGCTGAGCAGGGAGCCCAATGCGGGGCTCGTGAGCCGAAGGCAGACAGACGCTTAACGACTGAGCCACCCAGGTGCCCTGATTCAGAGCATTCTTAAGCCTTTTAATGATCAAACACATTACTGATTCTGCATAGTGGTCCTCTTAGAGTTTAGGCCATGGCCAACTTGCATTCGTTCAGTGAACACTTACTGCCTACCATGTCCCAGGCACTGTGCTAGCCCCTGGAAAGGGGGACAGAGGACATCAGGACAGGCATGGCCTGTCACAAAGCTTCCTGTTCAGAGCAGAAATCAGGCCCTAAAAAGTCACCACCATTTTTACATAGTCAAGTGAGTGTCACCACTGGGACAGACTGGGCAGAGGAACCGTCCTCTCTTGTGGCCGGACTCAACCTCAAGCCCATTTGCCACCTGTTTCTTTGTTAACACAAAAGTCAAGAGCTCACTTACCTATTTCAATTGCTTGAACCACTAATGAATCCATTTGAGTTTTATAAGTGACGTTAGGAGAGATCTGCCCGCAGAGAGTATGGTGAGATACTATCGGGAGTGTCCCCAAGAGCACACGGAGACATTGTGAAGGGGAGTATTAGGAGCTGACATTGAGTCAGAACAAAGATTGTATAACAGGTTTTACCTTGCTTACTTACATGCTCAGCCCCGGTGGGGGGCGGGGAGGGGGAGGGGGAATGGGAAGGGCACGCTTGGCCTTTTTCTTGGCTCTGTGACGGGAGCAGCAAAGGAAGTCACTTTCATTTTCCAAAGAGTGCCCCCTAAGCTCCTTCAGGTGAAGAACTTGCTGCACGTTTCCATCATGCAATCACCTTTTCCGTCTCTTTCAGCATTTGAAAAAGTCCCAGTGAAAAGCACACACATTTTCCTTTAGAAGAAATCTTCCAGCTCTCTAAATTTCCTTCTGCATTGGTGTACCACTGTCATGATGAACTCTTAAGAAAGATTTCAAGGTGTTTATGTTACTCTGAGCTTATGGATTAGCATTTCAAACGCAGCCGACATAAAAACACCAGTTCACCAGAATCTGAAGTTCAAAAATAGCCAAAATCAAGGGTGGTTTATTTGCATAGGTGCCTGTAACTTTACAAAGAGATAATTGCCCAGGGTTTTCTTCTAGCTCTCCGGGTGCCAAGTTGTGCTATAAAGGCCCTTGGCCCTGGTTCTGTCTGAGGTTTGACTTCCATGCACATCAAGTCCTCATTCATGTGAGAGTCTGAGGGGTTTCCAAAGTCTCTTCTGGCCCAGTTCTAAAAGTCTGACAACTTTAATATCTACAATATTGTTATATCAAATTTTGAGTGTGTTACTCTTTGTTTTATGTTACAAATGAGAAGCAGTTGTGGCAGGAGTTTTGGCATGGTCAGAATTTAACTATTTCCATTATCTTCACTGGGAGGACATATATGGATTGACCCCTCCCCCCTGACCCTGGCTGGAGACTGGCTGTTAAATGCCTGTTCATATGATTACACCTCTGTGCTGCCGGCCATCTCTGTAGGACAACACTGATTAGGGACCAGATCGTGAATGTTCCTTTACGACCTGAAGCCTAACGCCTTGAGAAAAAAATTCAACTGTGCTTCTGACAGGGGTCGGGAAATTTCCGCTGTCTCAGGCTGCACCTGTGCTGTGGGGCCTCAGAGAATTTCTGTTTCCTGAGCTGAGGGCCTAGTACTATTCGGGAGCCCTAAATCCAGTTTGAAAATATCATTAGAAGGCAAAGACTTAGTGCCGACAGATAAATAATAAGATAACTCATTTTATTGGAGATTGTAAAATTGATTCTTACTTGAGAGCAACATGTTTTCCTTACTTTGTTTTCTAGCGTATAACTCACTTGTGCCCAAGTAACCAAGAATAATGTAAGAGTCTGGTGTGTTGAAAGGGAGTTGGGGGGAGGGGTGTTGTGTGTGTAAGAGAGACACAGAGTGGCCTAGTGCTTTAGACATGGACTGGGGACTTCCAGAGCCTTGGGCAGGTAACTTAACCTTCCTGTGTCTCAGTGTCTTCATCTGTAAAATGGGTAAACTTCTCTACCTGTAGGGTTTTTATGCAGATTAAACAAGTTAATATTTATACAGTATCTGATACATAGTAAATGTTACATTCAATTTTTAAAATCTATATAAGTTAGGATCAGAATAGCATTTCGGAGCTCAAAAAATTATTATTTATTCAACAACTTTAATTTAGTGCCTACCATGTCTGTAGCAATGGGTTAGATATGGCAGGAGGGACAAATGAGAGACAAATAAATTCCCTGCTTCAAGAATCTAGGGCCTAATTGGAAGAGCGTGATATGTTGTCCTGAAGGTTGGATGATAATACCAGGCAGCGAAATTTGATGAGCTACATACAGATGAGGAGCTATCATGCAGGTTGAGGAGAAGAAGCTGTGCATGAAAAAAGGAGCAGATTTGAGTAATTGCTATCAAAGCACAGAGGGACCCACCCACCTGGATTAGGTTGGGGCTAACTGGTAGCAGTAATTACTTGCTCAAGGTAAGAAGTTTCTGTTTGATCCCACAAAGGAGAGACATTGATGACTTTTAAGTAGAGGAATTATATGATTTTTTTTTTTTATAAAGCATCAAAGAGTTCATAGTAGGATGTAGTAAAGGGACAAGAGGCTGGAGGAAAGAATGATCAACACACTAATGGAAAATGTGATGAAAGGAACCTAAAATAGAAAGCAAGGGAGGGGTGTGGTGGAAAGACTTGACCCAGAACAAGGATGGGCTGTTGTCCTCATTCCACCACCCATGAACCAGGTGGGACCACCCTCCTCCCAGGGTCCAGCTTTCCTGGCTTTCTTTCTAAGGTTTTCAATTCTGCCAACCTTGTCTTCTGCTCTTCCCTTCACCTGGAATGCTTATCTTCAGAAATTAAAATCTTCCTTTCCTGGCCAACCCAACTAAAGAAGACCCAAGACCTCTCTAAGAGTACCTTGTCATAACTTACCCAAGGACTGCACCCCTATCTGAAATGAGTTCCCTGTCAATTCATTTAACTACTTTTAAAAATGGTCTTTATTTCCCTGGACACTGGACCCTTGATGGTCCTTGTCACTGTTTCCTCAGTACCTAGGACAGCTTCTGGATTAAAAGGCTCTCAACAAACATTTGTTGAATAGAGTCATGAAATAACTGATCTCTGAGGTCCATCCACACTAATTTTTAACTCCCTAATTCCAGGTGCAAGATAAAGTAAGAAAAATGTTTACTGATGATGCATTTAGGAGAAGGGAAAAGAAGACTAAGGCTTTGCGCTTGGGTGACTGGGGTATCAATAGTTATTCCCTCCCCAAAACATTCAGGGAAACTGTGATTTTGGTTGCCAGTCCATTCCATGAATTGGGAGCCTCGGCAATGATTCCATTGGTTCTTAGAAATAACAAAACTGGATTTAGGAGGGGAGACTAACCAAAACTGAAGATGGAGTTTTGAAATCTTATATAAGATGCATGTTCACTAACTGATAATAACAAATGTATTTAAAAGTATCAATAGAGCTATTGATATTTGAATGAAAATTCCACATGTGGGAAAACACACTAAAGTAAAATGGTAAGAAACTTTAGCACAGTAAATCAGTGTTCACATGTAATATTTACTTGGATTTGCTCATTGTTTAGGACAGCAGGGTGGTGGGACCACCCCTTCCCATTACAGCTTGGCTATGGATAAATCACTCTCCCCAGGTCCATTCTGTCTTGTACAGTGACAGTGACCCGGGACATTCTTCTGACCCCCACTGGTGTAGTGTATGTAATACCATTCTGGCGTGAGCAGGACTGCCCTCACTACACACTCATTGGACAGTTGTGTAACCCCATGAAAAGGATGGTTTACAGTACCACTCTGATGCTAACTACCCAAAGTTAGCTCAGACCCCACAAGTTAGAGGGTGTGGTCCCCAACAAGACTGCCCTGACTTCAGATGCCAACCGCACTCTGGGTGTCCCCAGGCCCCCCTGTGCTTCTGAAAAACTGGCTTCACATTCAGGGTTTTCCATGGCTCCCTTCAGGTTGGGATAATTCACTAGAATGACATACAAAACTCAGAGAAGCACTCTACTTCCAAATTTTATTATAAAGGATACGGATCAGGAATAGCAAAATGAAGAGACATATGGGGTGAGATGTGGGTGGGTTTCAAACAGTGCTTCTTGCCCTTTTTCTGGAACAGGGCACATCACCATCCCAATGTGTTCACCAACCAGGAAGCTCCATTGAGTTTTGATGCCCAGAGTCTTCACTGCGGTTTCATTACATAAGCATGACTGACTTAATCATTTGCCATAATACTGAACTCAGACTCCTGCCCCCTTCCTCTCCCAGGAGGCTGGGCTAACTCAAAGCCCCAACCCTCTAATCCCACAGGTGCTCTTACCAGTGACCAGCCCCCACCCAGAGTGGTCTCATCTCCTAACATAAACTCAGGTGTGATGGGGGGGAGCTCATGAATAATGGAGACACTTCTATCAGTAGGGAAATTCCAAGGGTTTTAGAACCTCCCTCTCTAGAATCAAGGACAAATACCAGTCACATGCTTTGTTAGATAGCGGTTGTATTCCCCATTTTCTGCACATGCATTGGTTGCTTTTCTTTCTTTTTTTTCGTAAGCCCTTAATTGGAAAGGAGTTTTAAACCTTCGCTGGAAGTTAGGATTCCTCATTCTTCTCTCTCTTATATGCAACATACACTTCATCAAAATATCTCATCTACCTCCACTATCCAATCAAATAGATGTAAATCTACTACTTTCTGAGACTTCTAGCACTCTAGTCCAAATAACCTTCAACTCTCACCTAAACTGTTACAGATGCCCCTTAACTGGTCTTTGTGCCTCTATACTTGCCCCTCTACTGATTATTCCTCAGAGAACAAAGTGATCATTTTCAAAATGTAAATCAGAATATGTCACTCCCCTGCCCAGAACCCTCCACTGGCTTCCTAGTACGTAGAATAAAATTCAGACTTCTTGTCCAGGCCTCTACACCTTGACCCCTGCCATTCTCTGCCCCTCCCTCGTTCGTTGGCTCCAGCCGTATTGGCCTCGCTGTTTCTATAATAAGCCAGGCTTGTTTCTATATGAGGACCTTTGCATTTGTTCTTCCCTCAGCCTGCAACATTCTACTTACCTTTCGTAGTCTGCATTTCTCTGCTTAAATGTTACTACCTCAGAGAGGCTTTCTCTGGTCACCTTTTCAAAAGGGGTCCCTTCTCCCAACTATATCATTCTCTTTTTTTTAAGATTTACTTATTTATTTGAGAAGGAGAGGGAGTGGCAGAGGGAGAGTCTGACGCAGACCCTGTAGTGAGTGCAGAGCCTGACAGGGGTCTGATCCCACGACCTCGAGATCACAACCTGAGCCAACACTGAGTCAGACGTTTAACCCACTGTGCCACCCAGGCCCCACCACCACCACTATATCATTCTTAATCCTCTTAGCCTGCTTTCTTACTTCCCCAAAACACTTACTGCAATCTGACATTATACTATATATTTTTTATTGTGTGTCTCCCTCATTTGAATATAATCTGCATTAGAGTAACAACTTTGTTTTGTTCATTGCTGTATCATCAGGACTTAGAGTTGTGGGTGGCACTTACTAGATGCTTAGTAAATATTTGCATCCATTTGATTGAATGGATGGCTGAATGAACAAACGAATAAGAAGTAAGTAATGATATCTCTTTAGTGACTTAGCTTAGCTTCCTAATAATGCAGATGATAACTAGAAAGCAATAAGAAAAACACAGGTATTTGACTGACTGAATTTACATCCCAGAGTGGCTACTTCCTAACTGTGTGACTTTGGACAATTTGCTTAACCTCTCTGCCTCCATGTCTTCATCTGTTAAAAAAGAAAAGACAGCGTTAACTACGTTAACTCTTAAAACTGTTTGAAGACCTCCAGTAATGAAGAACTTCCTCCCATTCTCTATAACTCTTCAGTCTACACACATTCAGGTGGAGCCTCTGATCAGAGGGTCCAACAGATCTAAAATCGACCTCTTGTACATAGAAGATTGAGTTAGAAATTAAGAGACACCAGAGAGCTTACCCGGGTTATATAACCTCCTCCTGCTTTCTTTTATGAAAAACAAAGGGGTTGAATTCAGTCTATCAAATCTATCAAAAGACCCTTCAAAATGATATTCTGTGGTTTTATAATCAAAACCACAAGTCTGGATGGACTTAGAAGCCAAAGGTTTCTAGGAGGATCATATACCAACCTTAAAAGATTCTGCTCATTCAGGTGGCCACCAAGTAGTCCTACAGTGTCAACTAAATTTAATTCACAGGACATAACTAGTCACTGAAAAGCATGGGTTGGTTGGTTGCGATTAGGTGGCCAGCTCTGGTCTACACAGGGAAATGGCAAAGAAAATGGAGCTAAAGCTGGAGTCAGATTTAGATCAACAACCCATGTCAGCCATCTCTTTTCTGTCTTACTCTTTGTCTAATCAAGTACTACCTAAGAAGTAATAGAAATTAGTTTATATCATTAGTGAAAGACAGGGCACTAAGACAAATTAGATAGAAACGTGGGTGAACACAAGTGAATGCAATTTCTCCATCTGGCAATATGCAGATTTTTTTGTCTGTTCAAATCAGAGTAACATAGTGAGTCTCCCCAGAATGAATAATTTGTTCCAACTGCTCGATTTCTCATTCTTAGTTTTTCCAAGTATGTGTCTTAGTTTATTTCTATTGCCAGATTTCTTTTCTTCATATAAAGTCATTGTTTCATTAATCTTCCATATCTGCCTTATGAGTTTTTGTCAGATTTTTATATTCAGTTGCAAATCTGCTTTGTGGAATCTTATCCTTTCCTATCTTCATCTTTTCATCTCTCTCGTTCTCAGTAGTTTGGTGGATATGAATGTGATAGAAGCTAAGATTACATCACCTTTAATAAAGAGAAAATATAGAGTATGTAGAAATCAGGTGAGTTTACAGAGAAAGAAATCAATCAGGTTGGCAAATTGCATCTATGGGACAAAGTGCAAAATGCGTTTTTCATGCAGTATTTATTGAACAAGTTTGTGGAGAAGATGGTTAGAATGTATATGGAAAAGTAAGGAACCATTTTGTTCAATTTAAATGACATTGATGTATTTTTACATCATGAAATCCTTCAATGTTTCCAACAATCCTTGATGTAGTATTTTACACAATTGTCTCAAAGGGCTTTCAGAGATAAAAGTAAATTGTAAATTGGTTTCCAATCTATATATAATGGAAGCCTCTACAGTCACTCCACAAAATTCAATAGATCAAGAATGGCATTATAGCTTGGAAATTTGGGGGAAGTTGAGGTTTTGAATAACCCTCAAAGACCACAGTAAACTGTCCTTGCTTTTAATCAATTCCAGTTCCAAATGGCATATGGGTGATTTTCTGTAAGACCAAGTAGTCATGTTATACTTTTTTGTTCACTATGAAAAGGAAGTCATAATATTGGTTTTATAGAGCCAGAAAATGTATTCTTCCAAAATTAGCAAAAGTGACAAAATGACTTTTCTTTCCTTATGGTTATTGGAACTCCCAATATAGATATCCTTTCTAGAAGTGACTGCTCAATAGATTGGGTGTTTTGTTTTATTTTTTTTAAGATTTACGTATTTATTAGAGAGAGACAGAGAGGGGGAGGGGCAGAGGGAGAGGGAGAGAGAATCCCAGACAGACTCCATGCTGAGTGTGGAGCCCAACTCGGGGCTCGATCTCATGACCCTGAGATCATGACCTGAACCTAAACCAAGAGTCAGATGCTCAACCGACTGTATCATCGAGGCGCCCCGATAGATTGTTTTTATTGCTATTTATCAAAAGCAAACATTCCAGCAAAGAACACCCTCCCAGATCAAGTGGGTGCATCCCTCCTATGACGACTATAAATAAGGGTATACCTCAGGAGGATGGATGTTCTTATAAAAACTGGCATTCTCTTTCATCTTTTTATCCTAAAAGAAATCCTAAAACAACAGTGGAGAAGAACATGGTAGATTGTATTTGAGTTATTTCAACAACAGAAGAATGTGTTTGTTTTGAAGATAGAACAAAGATGAGACTGTAGTTGGGTGACTCCCGATAAAGACATCTCTGCTAATGAAAACCATAAACATAACCCAAAGCTACTTTCTGTAAAATATATCCCTAGTAAACATCAAAATATCAAACTAAAATTAGCAAAAGGAATTGTCGACAAAGGCTTTATTAAAAAACAGTTGCAACAGGGTGTGAAATTGTAGTTAAAGCTCACATAGCCCTTCATTACTTACTTGAAATTTTAGTTGGATTTTCTTATTTCCCCTGCCTGTTGCTGTAATTAGCCATTAAGCTAGGAGAAACTACATTTTCTACATCACACAGGAAATGCCTTTAAAGTTTGCAAAGAGAACAAAGAAAGCAAGCTAAATGGTTTCATGAAGAGACCAACTAATGTAGAACAGAAGAATATTCATTGCATCATCACTGAAAACTTGTCAGCAAGCAGAAGGGGATATTTAACTGGTAATTAATTTAAAATAGATTTCTCTTGTGTCCTTCTAAAGACATCCTATGTGTTATTTTTATTTTCTAGTTTAAAATAATGGATAGTTTTCATGGTAAGTTGGACAATGTGCAAGAATAATACCATATTAACCTAAAAATGCTCAGGTCAGAAATGATTTCTGTACAGGCAGCAGCTGTGGGAGCGTTGGGGCAAGCACACTCACTGGCTCTTGTGCCCAAACACCTCGGCTGCTCTCATCATAGAATGCTGTCTTAAGTGGACACAGTTGTTTTTAAGAAGCATCCTGTATAAACCCTTTCAATGATAGATTTTTTTTTAATTAAAACATTGAATTTTTAAAAAATAGTATGCAAATATTTTCCACCGTTTATTTCCTATAGAGAACATTTTCTTTTCTGCTCCTTACCTTCTAGGATAATGCACAGATGGACAAATTTATTTTAAGATTTAAAACTGTACATTCATATATATATAATGGTAAACAAGCACGAGCAATTTAAAGTTTCAAGGGCGTCATGTGTACTTAATGAAAATTCTGATCTATGACTTTGAACTCCTGTGTCTTGAGTCTGGCAATACCATATGTCAAGGAAAAAAATAACAGTTTCCCCCCAAAAAGATTCATGTAATTAAGGTTGCAGGAGTCATTTATGGACTCCTGGCATGTTTAGGGAATGTACAATGCCCTGCTCTGATATTAAGAATATTGTTAGGTCCTCAGGCTACAGGAATTACTAAGCTTTTGATTTAATTTTCATTCTATCTAGCTGCATTGTTCGTTTTCCTTTCTGCAAGTCCTCTGTGTTCAGGCATGAAAACTGTCTGACTTGCTTAGAGTTTCCAGTTGAACCTTGCTAGTAAAACCTGAAATAAAACTATGGCTTGCTTTTGTACTCTGGCTGAGCCAGCAGGATACCAATGAGCTTCATTTCACAATTCATGTTCATCGCTGTCATTCCCAAATTATGCCAGATAACTGCGGTCAGAATAGCGTTGTGCTAGAAATGCCTTATCCTAGGTCAGATGGGAATGCAGTGATATGGGGCTGCCACCTGCGGAGGCTGACTCACTGCAGGTCACCAGGTGGTTTTCCAGAGACAGCATTCCTGACAGGCCTTAGGTGATAAAATTCTAGATCCTGTGCTAAACATTGCAATCTCAGATAACTTGATGCCATCAGAGGACACAGAATGAATTGAGCCGGGAACACAGTAATCAGAGTCAAGAGGCAGAAATGTGGAAAAATCAGAATGCCTATGGATTGATTTAACAAGATAAATTGTAATTTCCAAGCAGAAAAGACATGCATGATGGCTGGTCAGTGTTTTGTTTTGTTTTGTTTTGTTTTGTTTTTTCCCTGAGAAGCCAGATTATAATCAGAAGGTTGCTTAATGAGCAGAGGTTTGGAGCAAAGGGAGTTAGCTGGGTGCATGAGTTGAATGTTTAATGGGTCAGATTAAGATAAACTGTTGCAACCTCATTGTTGCACACAGCTGTAGACTGCAGTTGAACAGAGGTTAACAGAGAGCGCCCTTCCTGTGTGTGAGCTCTGGCTATACCACCGACCGGCTCTGTGACCTTGGGAAGCAGTCACTCCGCGTGTCCAGTTTCCTTCTGGGTGAAATGAGCTAGGACTAGCACCTATGTTAGGGTTATTGTGAAAGTTCATTCTTTTATTATTCCTTTCCAACTATTTATTAAACACCATGTGCTGGGCATTATTTTAGGCCCTGAGGAACAGCAGTCAACAAAACGGACAAGAATCCCTACCCTCGTGAAGTTTATGTTCTAATAGCAGGCAATCAAGAAGTCACTAACAGTCTGCTAGATCATACTGGTTCCTACAGAGAAAAATAAAGCAGGGAAGGGAAAATAGGGCAGTGGAGTTCCTTTAAATACAGTGAAATACTAAATGTAAATATGGCAGCACCTGGACCATCATATTTTTTATTCTAACTTATGATTATTACTACCACTCTCTGTTTTTCTTCCACGAGTAACATGTGGATCCTAGCCGGGAGGGTGCTAGGCACACAAACCAGTTCTGCTGCCTTCTGCCCACCTCCTGATTGACATAGTTGCTTTTAGATGTGTTCGTTCCATTGATTAATTCATAGTTGGGGTTTTCTTTGTTCTGGAAGATGTTTTATCCTTAAGGGGTGATTATGTACCTTTCATTGATCACAAGTTGAGTTTTTAGATCTAACTTCAAGCATTTTGGAAGTGGTCTATACTTAGAGCATTATGTATGGTCATGACAAGAATTCTAATATTTCACAATCTCAAGAAAAGGTCTTGGGAACTGGAAACCGGAAGCCTATCTTCTGGTTCTGACTTTCTCATTCTCTCTGTTACACTGGTTAAATGATGGCAGCTGTACCTTAATTTTCCTCTCTTGTGTCTTGGGGACCCCTGGGGCTGCCCTTCACAGGCTTTATGAGCGAATAGAATGAAATAATAAATATGAAAGGGCAGTGAACTATTTAAGGGATTATGTGACTGAAATAGTACCAATTTTAATGTTATTGTTTCTCCTCCACTTTCCCTTTCCTACCTATTCTGATTTTTTTGCCCACAAACCTGAGAGGAGTTGAGATGATAAAGCCTGAGCTTTAGAGAATCTCAGGGTTGCAAAGAACTAGTCCAACCTCCCAGTCCAGCTCAGGAATCCCTCTCCTAAGGGAAGATCAGAGAACAAAAGTGACTCACCCAAGATCAACTGCCAGGAGGCTCCCTATCTTTTGCCCTCCCGATTCGGCATTCTTCAACTACGTTACAAAGAGTGACGAGGGAGGGTGAAATGCTGAGCAGGATACAAGAAAGGTAGCTGTCAATGAGGTTGGGTGGCTACAGACTGGTTGGGCTTAATGTTATACCAAGAAACCAAAAAGTTTAGATTTGATTGGTTAGGAAGTGATGGTGTTTGAGCAGAAGAGCAGCCCATGATGTTGTTTTTTTAATTAATTAATTTATTTATTTATTTATTTATTTGAGAGAGAAAGAGCATGAGCAGGAGGGGCAGAAGGAGAGGGAGAGAGAGAATCTCAAGCAGACTCCCCACTGAGGGTGAAGCCTGATGCGGGACTTGATCTCAAGACACTGAGATCATGACCTGAGCCAAAACCAAGAGTCCTGATTTTAACTAACTGAGCCATCCAGGTGCCCCCATGATGACGGTTTGTAGGACCCACTATGATAGAGGAAAAGGGTATGATATGAGAGATATAATAGAAAACAATTGTAAGTAATCAGTGACTAACCAGAAGGAGCAGGTGGGGGAGTGATGATCGTAAAAGTCTATCTACATTCTCGCCTGTGTGCCTCCATCCCCAGATGTCTGAGTGCTTGCTGGGCTGAGTGTGCCAGGCGACAGGCAGAAAAAAATCTAAGTGGTCTTTATGTAGCATGTGACAGCAGGGAGACCTGAAAAGACATGTTTTCTAAAATGTTAGGTTGGCTTTTAGGTTTCAGGAGAGCTCTGTAAATTGTTTTATTTTCGATAAAGAATACAGCCTTGTGAGCTCTGGGTTTGCTCTTCAGCCCAGGCTGGAGATATATTGCCAGTGACCAGCTCTGAGGGAGAGCCCGTGCTCTCGATGAACTAGGCCAGGTGGCAGGCTGCTCTGTGCACCATCTGGTGACGTGTGGCTGCAGGTAATTGCAGCCTCTTTAATGGGGCTGTAGCACTTTGACCCCAGCTGGAAGCCTGGGAATGCCATGCCCTCCAGCCCCTGGATTCCAAGCCACTTCGAAGCAGGGCATATCAGAACATCTCACTGCCTTGCTCTTGCTCCAGCTGTCATAAGTGTATTTATTACTGTGGAATTCTATGCAATAAGACAGTGATACTGTGACTCAGGGAATGAGCACGGGAGACACTGTATTAAAAGTGGGATTTGGCTGGTAGAAAGTTTACACTGCACATTGCATCAGCTACTTTCATCCTATAAAATTTGACTTTGCAATAAAATGGTTGTCAGTATAAATAAGATTTTTCTAAATTAGCTGCCTAACCTGATAGAACACATCAAAATCATCTCTCCCTCACTTTTTACAGTAGGCATGTCTTTGGAATGTTGCATATAAATGTATTTTGTATTGCAAATTGAATCATGCTTCTAATACATCTGGGAAATTGTTACTTAAAGAAATCCTGTGGTTATTCCTTTAGGAAAGAAGCCTTTTGAGGTGAATAGTAAATAATGTATTGTGGGTTCTTTTATATATCACATTAGCCTAAAGGCACCTGTATCTTAAGTTAAAATAATTAGATTACCTTTTTTTCAGAAGTAGTTGGTAATTGTGCAGAATCTAAACCGATACAACCAACATTATATATATATAGTAGTATTGTCAAATCATTTCCCACATTTTTCAGCAAATTAAAAAAGAGTTATGACGCAATGGAGTGGGGGGGCAGATTACTCTGAGGAACCAAAATGTGGGAAAATTATGTTAAATCTTATGTGATACATAAACCATGACCAGGGATGTAAATCAAAGCCAAATACCTTAAGTAATGTTCAATAGATGTTGCTATAATTCCAATAGATAGCGTCATTCCCAACCCAACCCAACACAATTAATTGTGAGGCTATTGACAACATTCTTTTAAATTCTAAACAGGTACCCCAGATTCCAAAAAATGATTAAACTTTGGGGTAAACAACTATAATATCTTTTAAAAATATTTATGACTGGCACAGAAAGATGTAATCAAATTACATTAAAATCTTAATAGAAAGAAAAATGTATATTCACATCTGCCTGGTGACATTTATAGGATGTAACAGAACATCAATTGGAGAGCGAAGGATAAATTTGACTTCAAGAGGACCTTGGGAGTCTTGGCTACTAACACTGGCAAAACCATCAATTTTCCATTCCTGGCGATAAATTTTAAATCCAAATAAATCTTGTTTGTTAGGGCATTAAAAAGCCTCGTCAGCGCTAAAGTTAAATAGGCATGCATTCATTGGCAGCATATTGAAGCCACAAACTGGGCCAAAGAGCAGACATCCCCTATCATCTAATTTTCAAGCACAAAGTTATGGTGAAGCCAAAAATGGCTTCAAGGGCAGGTCTTCTTTAACACAATTCATAGCATGCCCATGGGCTTTGGGACCAGGCAAAACTAAAGGTCATCCTCATTTCTCCAAAACAGCAGACCTTGAAAGAGAGGTGACAAAGAGGCCAGAACAGGTGAGGGAAGAGATAAACTTGATGTGTGGAAGTGGTTCTCTGCGTCCCGTTGGGTAAGATAAATAAAAGGGAGGAAATAAAAGAGGATTAATAGTATATTTAGTAAAATGTGGAAGGGCTAAAACGCCCTGGAAAAAAAAAAAAGCCTCAGAGCTTTCTTTCAAAATAGCAGTCCAGATACACAAATGGGGTCAGCTCTGACTGTGTGGGCCTAGGAAGCCTGACCACTGGTTGCTCTTGCAAAGAAACTGAGACAAAAATAGAATTTTCCCATTCTGGGGTGGTGTGCCAGGGATTTTCAAACAGTTGATTTTGAGAAGTCCATGGTGACTTGAGGAATTGACATTTTAGAAAGTGGGCACATGGCGGTGAACACTGTGTTTGGGGACATGGAACAGATGAATGGGCTCCTCATTCCCATGAGATTACTGAGCAGTGAGGTGGCAAGTAGCAACTGGCATGCGGAAATTGAAAAACTCACGTTGGGGTCACTCCTTGTTCTTGCCCCTGGAAATCTGTTGACTTCTGGGATGTCATGATCCACGAGGTCAGTTACAGGTGACTCCTTCGCTTTCTGGATCCTCTTTGCCCTGAGCCATACGTCCGCACATGCTATGCCCACACAGCCCTGCCCTAATTCCCAGTCCATTCTCCTCCCCCCAGAAGCATGTCATAAACGTTCGCTCTTTCTTTTCCCCACAAGGGAAAGGTGTTGCACTAGATCCTCTACATCGTTTTATCAAATCCTGATAGAAATCCTAAAAGATAAGCGTTATTATCCACACTGTCAGAGAAGGAAACTTAAATAATAGTCTCCTCTGACCACACACCTAATGAGAGGCAAAGCTGGGATTCAGACAAATACTTGGCTGCCTCCAAAACCCTTCCCTCTTAGACCACAGCTCGCTTTACTCCTTCCCTGCCCATCTAAGCATCCTCTCATTTGGAAGTCTGTGGAAACCACCATCAAGAGTGGTTTCACCTTGGTTGGCATTAACATGGAGCATAGACCACCCCCCCCCACATCGCACAAGTCGCTTCACCCCTTCCCTGAATATCCCCCACCTCTGGACCTTTGTAAAAACCGCAGCAGCCATCACAGAACACTTTTCTTGCTCTGCATCCTCCATTCTGACCTACCTCTGCGTTTATTCAGCCATCACTTATTGAAAGCCTACAGTGTGCCAGACACTGTTCTAGGCTCAAAGAACATGGGGACAGAACCCTCCCTGCCTAGAACCCGTGCTCTATTATTGGGAACAGACAAATAACTGTTTAAGGGAGATCACGTCAGGGAATGAGGAGGAAGAATAACGCAAGGCAAAGGAATAGACAGGGATGGAGGTCTATCAGATTGGACTGTCGAGGACAGCCTCTCTGGGGAGGGAGTTTGAGCAGAAACCTCAAGGGAAGAAGTGAGCAAGCCATGGAAAGATTTAGAACCAGAAGGAGCCAGTCTCTGACAGGAATGGGCTGGACACGAGGGAGTACCAGCAGGAAAGCCCACGTAGCTGGAGCTAGTGAGGAAGGCAAATGGAGACCAAGCATGTGGGAGGGGTGAGAGATAGACTGGATCATGCCAGGGCCCCCCTAGGCTAGGGAAGGAGCTCAGATTTTATGCTAGGAAAATTTATTCTAAAAAATACATCAGTGCTTTCACTTTTGGGTGCAATGTCAATTTTTTGTAGTACACAAAATTCACTCCTGGCAAGAAAATGGGTAGAACATATTAGACCGTTCAGTCCACAGAACATTCACAAGCTGGTAGATTTTGAATTGCTCCTGACCCCAAAGGCAGGATGAGTAGGGGGTAAAGAGAGAACTTATTTAAGGTTGCAATGCAACAGCATCCTTTTCACTTTATTCTTCTGCCGTAAACACACCCTGCACAAATCCTGCTTTGCATGGTTGTATCCTAAGTGTGTATATAGCTATACGTCTCTGGATATGTTCTGTTTTCTGTAGCTCTCTTTAAAAAAGTACAACGGAATATTGACTATTTATAGGTTTCAGACCAGCAACGATTAGCAAGAGCAGATGCCCATCTAGCCCAGTTATACCTGGACAGCTTGTCCTGCAGCGTCTTCACCATTGCTGCCATGGCACCCTGCCCCTTCTTCCCACCTGCAGCAGCTCATGGCCACAGGGCCCCCAACCAGAGACACCGAACAGGGCTGATGCCCATTCTAACACCTACCTATTCCCTTTTAGCCCCAACTAGGAGCACTGCAGTTTAACTCTGGCACTAACCACTGAGAGCTAACACAGATCCCATAAGTTGGAGGATGTCGTCCCCAGTGAGATTGCTCTTACTTCAGACGCCAACCACAATTTGGGTGTTCCCAGGCCACCTACATTTCTGATGGACTAGATATAAATTTGGGGATTCCCACAACCCCTTCAGGCTCATTAATTCACTAGACTGACTCCCAGAACTCAGGGAAACTCTATACTCACAATTACAGTTTCATTATAAAGGATACAAACCAGGAGGGCCAGCCAAATGAAGAGATGGATGGGATAAGGTCTTGGGGGAGGTAGGGGGGTGGGGGACACAGAGCTTCCAGGCCCTCTCCTCATACAATCCAGGCGTGTCACTCTCCCTGCACATCCGTGTGTTTACCAACCAGAAAGTTCCACCGAACCTCAGTGTTTAGGGTTTTTATTAGGCGTTTATTACATGAGCCTGATTTGTTGAATCACGGGCAACATGATCGAACTCAATGTTCAGCCTCCCTCCCCTCCCCAGAGGTCAGTTGAACTCAAAATCCCAACCCTTTAATCATGTGTCCTTGGTCTTTCCAGTGAAGCTTCCCCTTCCCAAAGCTGGTCAGGTATGATCCAAGGGGCAGGTGAAGAATGAAGACATTTCTACCATTTGGGAAACTCCAAGTACTTAAAGTCTCCCGCTAAGGACCAGGGACAAAGACCAGCCTGACTCTTTATTATACAACGGTGCCCCAGCCAGGGAGGCTGATGGATCTGGGAGCAGGCGAGTCAACAGCAGGAGGAGGGCAGTGGAGGAAGAAGCAAGCTGGAGGAGAAATACAAGATTAAGAATAGCTTGTGCTGCTATGGGAGCCATAAACTTTTATATATCTATATGGTTTCAGCTCTCAAGATGTGTACCATCTAATTGAGGAGTCAAGATATATACTTAAAGCAGGAAGCCATTGAAAAGTCAGTCAATATGCATTGTAAAATGTCTTAGGGTAGGACCTGAGTCCTCATCAGCACCGAGCCCCGGCGTACAACAGCCAATCATAACCAAGCATTACATTATTTCACCTGACTGGCTCCATCATGTGTCAGAAACAAGTTTCACATGTACCAATTGCTCTAGTATGTCATTGAATTTTTTTGTTTTCTCTCAGATTGATATTCTATAAAAACAAATGATCAGGGAAATGCTCCAAAAATGGAAAAATG
Organism: Zalophus californianus; assembly: GCF_009762305.2. NCBI lineage: Eukaryota > Metazoa > Chordata > Mammalia > Carnivora > Otariidae > Zalophus > Zalophus californianus. Next base: position 80,375,191 of record NC_045603.1, read on the forward strand.
GATAAAAATGCAGAAAACCCAAGTAGCCAACTTTTTAAAATGGAGGAATTTATTTGTTAAACTGCACAAAACTAGGAAGGCAGCACCTACCATAGGATCAACAGTTGTTTCCCTGCTGCATTTGTGTAAGCCAGCTCTATGGCTCATGGCCACAATGCCTCATCACCAAAACTCTGTGCCTTTTGCGACTTGGTATTTCATAATTATAATCAGCCAGGAGCCAGTATTCAAAAAGAAGCACCATACTCTGGAGTTACAGTGTATTAGACTCTCCTTGCAGACTCACTTGTGTCCTGTGCAGCCCATACCTCTGCTTCATCATTTGTAATCCCTCTTGTTCATCCTACCTGAAATTACCTCACTTCTTGTCACCATGTAACAGCTGCTTGGCAGAATTATGTGTCCTCACCTATGGTTGCTATTGCTCACTGTGTTCAGTACTACATGGCCCATCAACCCAGCTAGTCAGCTGTTGATGCATTGATGGCCACGGTAAAATTCTTTTTTATGCTGTGTGCCATTCGGTAGTTGGTCCAAGTCCCAGAGCCAGCTAGACAGTGGTCACAGCTATACTCTGTAAAGCTATCATCTAGCTGGGGGTTCAGTCCCATTTTGACATCACACCCACTTCCCCTCTTCCAGAAGAGCATATTAGTTTGGACTCAATTCAGATTTTTTTATTCAGTATCCCTTAATCCCCTTGATGTCCTATTTGAAAAATCTAGTGAAGGAATTTTAGCTTTTTGATGCTAATGAAGAAGTTTGGCCTGAGTGTAAGATTTCTTTGGTGCAACCTGGCACATCATCTTGGTCCAACTTTGAGTTTATTGTTAGGTCTGTGTTGTTCTGACCCAAAAGAAGTACACCAGATCTTTATCCTGACCATGCCCCAGATCTTTGGTGATGGACTTCTGAAGCAGTTCAGAGGCGGGTAAAGAGGCCAGTGATGATAAAGTCCAAGGGAAAAAATTTGGGTTTTCTAAAAGGTCATTAGAATCAAGAAGAGATCTTGGAGAGTGTTAGTGTACATCCATTTTATAAAAGAGATGGGAAATAATGAAATGAGAGTGGCAAATATGGACCCCTCCCATGAGAAATATGTCAAAACTCATATTTATGGGCAATTTACAAATGACCAAAATATTTACGACTTCCTAGTTGATAATATCTCAAAAAGGTCCTCTCAGCCATTTATGTACATAAATGAAATTTTCTATATACAGAGGCCACTCGGGTACTGTTATGGAATTCTGTCATTCTTCTGACTAGTTAGTCTAGATACCATCAGTGATAGCTCAGGTTTTAATGGAACCTAGAGGGACTGTAGTTTTGACTATAACAGTTCAGGTTATGCTCTTCTCTCTGCATTATTTTTTCTTAAGATTTTATTTATTTGTTTGACACACAGAGAGAGAGCACAAGCAGGGGAAGTGGCAGGCAGAGGGAGAAGCAGGCTCCCTGCTGGGCAGGGAGCCTGATGCAGGGCTCGATCCCAGGACCCTGGGATCATGACCTGAGCCAAAGGCAGACGCTTAACCGATTGAGCCACCCAGGCACCCTCTGCATTATTTTTAATAGCACTCCTTTCATGTTCAGATGTGTCCCTATTTAGTCAACAAATTGTGTGATTATTTCATCAGTGTGTAAGATGAGTACAGTTAAGGATTTTTGTTAAGGTTCATCCAATGATCAGTGGTGTTAAGGTGTCACTGGTTAGGTTTTGAAATATCTGGGGTGGTTGCTACCAAACTTTAGTGTACATCGGAATCACCCAGAGGGCTATTAAAACACAGGTCACTGAGCCCCAGCCTTAGACTTTCTGATTCTGCAAGTCTGGGGTAAGGCCTGAGAATTGCATTCCTAACCATTCCCCAATTGGTGCTAATGCTGCTAGCCCAGAGGAGACACAATTTGAGGACCACCAGCTCTTTTCCTCTGGTTGGGTAAAGACAAAGGGAAAGACTTAAAGATAGCCCAAAAGTTAAAAGAACAATTTGAGAAAATGACTTAACTTGAGGGCCTAGTGAAAGAACATCAGCTGGTGAGCTGGCCAGCTACAAACTCATTTTAATCAGATTACAGTGGTTAAAGCTCTGTGGGGATGATAGCCACTCCATGGATTCAGCACTGAGCTGTGCTGGGTGATTTTGACATTTGGTGACCATTCTTTAGAATGTTCTCAAGGAACAAAAAGCACATTCATTATCATCATCATTATTATTGTTATTATTATCCCAAAGGAGGGATTTTAGTATTTTAGAAGATTTACCCATTTCTAAATATGAGACAAACGTATATGTGCTCCATAGACACGTGAGGAAAAAAAGGCAGTGAAGTTCAAACAGTAGTAGATGCAGTTACTACAACAGATTTTTTTAAAAGATTTATTTATTTATTTGAGAGACAGAGAGAGAGTGTGCCCGCTCCTGCGCATGAGGGGCAGGGGCAGAGGGGGAGAGACAGAATCTCAAGCAGACTCCCCACTGAATGCAGAGCCTGATGTGAGGCTCAGTCCCATGACCCTGAGATCATGACCTGAACCAAAATCAAGAGTCAGGTGCTTAACCAGCTGAGCCACAAAGGCGCCCCACTACAACAGATTTGAATTGCATTTGTTGTTGCATTTGATTCTGGTGTTAAAAGATTTGGGGAAATGTTTTTTCTCTAGATATAGCATTTTCTGTATAGATATTCTATAAGGACTATATAGACATTCTTAGAGATACTGTATAGAAAATTATAGACATAATCTTCTCTGAACTCTACATATAAATCTACTACTATTAATTCTCCTAATAAGTTACATATAATAGAGATGAATTATTATCTTTGAGAGAAATATCAGGAGAGTCCTGTCAAAATATCAGATAGGACTTACAGAAAACTTGTTTTGATTTACCTTTTAAAAGGAAATATATCAACTTGTAGATTAACTGAGACATGCAGTGAGCCAAGTATTTATTTTTATTTTATTTTATTATATAAATAAATTTTATTATATATAAATATATATATTAATATATATATTAATTTATTTTATTATTTTTATTATTAAAGCACAAAATGGAACCTATTTGAACCTCAGCATGGTTTGAAAATCCAAAACCCTCTCTTTAGATTGCTTCTAGAAGATGAGCGCATGAAGATGTCCAGACAGACTCTTTCATACAGACTCTGTACAAAGTTTGTACAGACCCATCTGTAAGAGTCTAACCCCCAAAATGCTCAGATGTATCTTTCTGTAGGCTGCTGTGACTCTGCTGCCACCATGACCTATCCAGCATTTTTACAATCATATTTGAAATATAAACTGTACTTTTTGTTTTTATTGTTGACATTTTTTGATTTTAAAAACAGGATGATCTTGATGTAAATATGCTTTTCAACATCATAATCAAGGAGAGTGGTATCCAAAGTACATATGTAAATATAGAATAACAAAGATTCAGAAAAAAAGATTATTAAACCATGAACCCAGTAAACTAAAAATAAATTCAGACCATGGTACATTCTAAGGTCAAGAGACTTTTTTAATTTTAATTCCAATAGAGTTAACATATAGCATTCTGTTAGTTTCAGGTGTACAATATAGTGATTCAACAATTCTGTACATTACTCACTGCTCATGATGATAATTGTACTCTTTAACAGAAGGGTGTCTTGGGGCCCCTGGGTGGCTCAGTTGGTTAAGCGTCTGACTGTTTTGACTCAGGTCATGATTCTGTGGGTCGTGAGATCGACCTGAGTTGGGTTCCACACTCAGTGGGGAATCTACTTGAAGATTCTCTCCCTCTGCCTCTCCCTCCTCCCCGACTTGCACATGTACACTCTTTCTTGCTCTCTCTCAAATAAATAAACAAATCTTAAAGAGGGAGGGAGGGAAGGAAAGAAGGTAGGAAGGAAGGAAAGGAGTGTCTTTGGTGTATTAGGAGATTTCCACTGTCATCCTGGTTCTGCCATGATCTTCTGGTATGTGACTTTGGGTCAGTGGTTTAATTTAAAATATCTTTACGGATTTCCTCATCTCTATTAGTAAATGACATTCTCCATTAGTATTTTTGTTAATGTGTAACAACCGGTTCTGGCTTCCATTGTGTAAATACTCCCACCATGGCTGATTTCAGGCTACCAACATGGTGTCACTGAATGCAGATGTGGAACGCAATGGCATGACCCAGTTCTCTTCTCTGGGGGAACAGCCATGTGCTTCTGGCCTAATAAATCATTTAGAAGCTGAATTATCCAGTCTGTTTGCTCACATTAATCATTCTAATGAGATATTTTGATCTCTGAATGTAATCTTATCCTACAAGAAACAGTGCTGTTGAGTATACATTTTCAAACACTCATTTACTGACTTCAAAGCCCCCTTGGCTGACATTATTGTGGTAGCCCCACTCCTACCACTCTTGCCAAAGCCACCATTAATGCCCACCTGGAGACAGTGGTCTCCCAATGAGAGTCTCTACCATGTCCATTCTCCATGCAGCAGCCAAAGTATTCTGTTTATTTATGTGTGTGTGTTTTTTTTTTGTGTGTGTGTGTGTATACATATGTATGTGTATATGTATTTTTGCTGTAAACCAGGAATTGCCATTTGTCTGTTGGAAACCAAAATCCTCATATAGCTCCCTCTGTACACAGGGCTGTCTGTAACTCATGCCTGTTCACATCTGGTTCCTTACCTCCTACCACTCCCTGCCTCTCAGGTGGTACCTCACTCCAGTTACACCAATCTTCTTTCTTTCTTTTTCTTTCTCTTTTTATTATTTTGTTTTATGTAGTGTTCCATGACTCATTGTTTGCGTATAACACCCAGTGCTCCATGCAATACATGCCCTCCTTAATACCTCTCACCAGGCTAACCCATCCCCCCCACCCCCCTCCCCTCTAGAACCCTCAGTTTGTTTCTCAGAGTCCATAGGCTCTCATGGTCCATCTCCCCCTCTGATTCCCCCCCTTCATTAGTGCTCACCATAGCACATACCCTCCCCAATGTCTATCACCCAGCCTCCCCATCCCTCCCACCCCCCACCACTCCAGCAACCCTCAGTTTGTTTCCTGAGATTAAGAATTCCTCATATCAGTGAGATCATATGATACTTGTCTTTCTCTGACCAATCTTCTTTCTATTCTTCAAATATGTCAGCATCGTTTTCAGCCTTGGGACATTTGCATTATTATTCCCTCTACCTAAAACTCTGTCCTCTCATTTCTGTGCAAAGTTATCTCCTTCTTGTCAGTCAGACATCACCTCCCCACAGCAACCTTCATGGCCTACCCAGCCTACAGTAACACCCTCTTCCCCCAAGATAATCTTCAAACTCTCATTTCTTAATAGTGCTTATCCTTATCTGAGATTATTTATGTTTATTTATTGTCAGAACAAGGACTCTTTCTGAGCTATTTACTGTTTTAGCCAGTACCCGGAAGAGTATTTACTACCTAGTAGGTGCTCATTAAATATATGTTGAAGAAAAAGATAAAAGAAGGATTTTTGCTTTGTATTAGTAAAGAACAATCAGCTATCCATTTTACCAACAATATGTGGCAGGTGGCCATGTCATACAGGTTCTAACAAAAGGAAGGTATAAGAAGAAATCCAAAATGGGTACTCAAGTTTATAAACTAATCACAAATTTGTCCTCTGTGTAATTATCGACCACATAATTAATTAAGAATATCATAAAAGGCATCCAAGTTGGAAAGGAAGAAGTAAAACTATCACTCTTTGCTGATGACATGATATTATATATAGAAAATCCTGAAGACTCCACCAAACAAACTGTTACAGCTAATCAACAAGTTCAGAAAAGTTTCAGGATACAAAATCAGTACATAAAATTCTGTTGTGTTTGTATACACTAATAATGAACTATCAGAAAGAGAAATTTAAAAAACAGTGTCATTTATAATTACATCAAAAAGCATAAAATACCTACAAATAAAGTTAACCAAGGAGATGAAAGATCTGTATAATGAAAACTATAAGCCATTAATGAAAGAAATGGAAGAAATCACAAATAAATGAAAAGACTCCATGCTCACATATTGGAAGAGTGAATATTGTTAAAAAATCCATATTGCCCAAAGCAATCTAGAAATTCAGTGCAGTCCCTATTGACATCCCAATGGCGTTTTTTCACAGAAATAAAACAAATAATCTTAAATTTTGTATGGAACCTCAAAGAAATCCCAAGTCGCCAAAGCAATCTTGAGAAAAAAGAACAAGGCTAGAGGTGTCGTGCTCCCCGATTTCAAACTATGTCACAAAGCTATCGTAATTAATAGAGTATAACATAGGCATAAAAACAGGCACCTGGATCAATGGAATGGAAGAGCCCAGAAGTAAACCCATGCATATACAGTCAATTAATTTGCAATGAAGGAGCCAAAAATATACAATGGGGAAAGGACGGTCTCTTCAATAAATGGTGTTGGGAAAATTGGACAGATACATGCAAAAGAATGAAACTGGATGACTATCCTACACTACACAATCACACACACACACATACACACACACACACACACACACACACACACAATGGAATTTTATTCAGCCATAAAAAAGAGTGAAACCATTTGTGACAACATGGATTGACCTCAAGGGCATTATGCTAAGTGAAATAAGTCAGAGAGAGACAAATACAGCATGATCTTTCTTATGTATGAAACCTACCAACCAACCAACCAACAAACAAGCTTATCGATGCGGAACACAAGTTGGTGGTTGCCAGGGACAAGGGGTGGGGGTGGGGGTGGGGGATAAAAAAGAAATATAAAATAACTGAAGCATCAGGCGTGGTTGGATCCAAGGACTTGAAAATAATGAAAAATGAAGATCAGTTACCAGCTAGGTAATGAGGTTTTATCATCTTTATCCTGGACAAAATTGGCCGATGTTAAATATCACTTGGCCCTATTAATTTCTCAACACTTGCACCAGCCGGGGTTCTTCACTGTAAACAATAGCAACTGGCTGTGGTCACCTTAGGGAGAAAAGCGAAGTGCAGAGGGGTATACCGAAGTAAGAGGAAGGTGACCACAGGGCTCAGTATGGGCAGAATCCCAGTGAGGGGAGCTGGCCAGGGCAGGGGGAGGGGGCAGGGCTTCACCACAGCCAGACTTCACTGCTGCCACCACTGCGAGCAAAAGGAAGCCTATATTGCTTCTTGGCATCACTTGTTCCTCATCCGAATCTCAGGCAAGAGCAACTGATGGGCCAGTCTTAGGTCACATGACCGGCTCTACTGCCCCAGGGAGGAACAGACAGCCTATCAGCCTTCCTTCTCAGCTTCTGTAGCCGGATGCTGGACCCTGCCTCCCACCACGACCCCAGAGTGGTGGTGCCTGCAAACACAGGAAGGACACCACGTGCTGAGTGGCCAAAAGTTGGACAAATGCCCACTCCAGTATTCAGTACTCTATTCAGTATACTTTGCCCCAGTCTCACCATGAAAAGATCTCATTTTTTTCTCTCCCAAGGAGACTTGTAAGTGCCCATATTTCAAATTATTTGCAGGAAAAAATATATATATTCTTTTTTTTTAAAGATTTATTTATTTATTTGAGAGGGGAGAGAGCTTGAGTGGGGGAAGGGGCAGAAGGAGAGGGAGAGAGAGAGAAGCAGACTCCCCACTGAGCACTGAGCCCACGGTGGGGCTCTATCTCATGAACCTGAGCCGAAACCAAGAGTCAGAGGCTTGACCGACTGAGCCACCTAGGTGCCCTGAAATATTTATATTCTTTGATAAAGAGGCCAAGAGAAACTTAAGAGATAAAATATGGAAATTAATAAAAGTTTAAAAATGAGTTAAAACCTCAAGGATAAAGATACAGATTAAGTGGAGTTATGAATTGACAAGAAAAGAAAAACACAAACAGGAAGGGAAATGATTGACTCTTCAGCTTAGCACTGTGCCCACCGCAGTCTGTAGGTAGCACCTTGGAGCCGTCTGGCATCCCCGACAGCCTCCTCTGATGTGCAAGTTTTACTCACTCTGTGTGCACGTGCACATGTGCGTGTGGTCAGTGGGTTTCCCACTTAACACTTACGTAGGAAAACCAGCAATAGGGATCTAGGGAAAGCTGGGGCAGGTCCTTTGGTTCCTTGCTCACTCACAGCCGCTTAGCAGACAAGCCCCCTGCTCACTGCATCATCAAGACCCATGACTGGGTTCCAGTCCCTGGGTCTAGTACTGCCATGTATCTTAGAATGAGCTGGCCGAGGGCTCAAAGCAGCTCACAGTGCTGGGCTCCACTCCCCAATCTCTGGTTGCTGCTCCAGGTTGGCTCCATGCCTCATCCCTCATAGCCGCCCACCTGCCCCACTACATAGGCACCCCCCTAGCCAGAGCCTTGTGCCCCTTAGTGTTCCTGGTTATTGACTAGCAATCCTGTTAGTTATTGGCAGCAGGACCACAGCTCCCAGCAGCCCTAAGCTACTATTGGGCCCAGGCCCTCTTGGCCTCCCAGCTTTTGGGTACAGCCACTGACTTCCCTCTCGTCGTGGAGGCTGGGAAGGAGGGCAGGACGAGGAACGGGGATGGGAAGCAAGGTGGGTTTTCAGGGGCCATAGTCTCTGATTACAGTCAAGCCCGCTGTCCTTGGTGGAACCCGCCACTAGCCCCCTGGGGCACAGAGCTAAGCTGAGGGGTCCTCATCACACCTGCACCAGCACCTCTTTCTCGGGTCACTCCGGTGAGCCCTGCTCTCCAACACTGCTGCATTTTCAGGTTCCCTGGCATAGGCAGGCTTCGGAGAGCTCAGTTCTCTCAGCCTCCAAAATAGCCACCATCTGGCATGCATCCCACCCTCGGGGAATGACTTTCTGGTCGGCCTCGTGCATGCAGCACCTCTGCCCATTTCAGGAGGCCACAGCCCTCGTTTCCAGGCACCTTTACCACTTCCTAGCTCCCCCACCAGTCTGGAAATGTCAGAGGACAGGAATCTTGACCTGTGAGTCTTTGGAACTCCAGAGCCTAACGCTCTTCCTAAGACACTTTTATAAAAGTTTGTTGAACTGCTTTGACCCCCTTTTCGCCTGACCCCCACACTCACTTGCTTCCCTCTGGCTCGCTAAGGAGAGGAAGCCACGGTGAGAGGGGCCTTCATGTTTCCACCTCCGCCAACGCTTGAGCCTGAGAGGCTGCAAGGTGGTGGTGAGCATCCCTGGCCCCCTGCTCGCCCCGCACTGGCCACAGGTCATGCCCGCTCCCGCCTCGGCTCCACTGCAGAGGAAACCGGGGGTTGTAGAATTGGACCAGCTTCCAGTCCCTCCCAGCTGTTGCCTTTTGATTCCCAACCTGCAGCCCTGCTGGGATAAAGAACTCTGTTACGTTGGTTTCATAACGGTACACCCCTCCTTCACGGAACCTCTTTCTCTCTCTCTGCCTTCTGGAGCAATGACTACTTCCTGACAGCCTCCCAGGCCAGCAGCCGCCTTCCCATCCACACGCTGGAGGTGATGCCATGGACGGGGCCAGGCAGGAGCAGAGAGCATGGTCATCACACCAGCAGTCACTGCTCACTGAGCATTCGGTTAGGTGCCCTCCACAGCTAAAAGGTAGGGGCCCCAGCTTCTCTACATCCCGCCTCAGCTGCCCAAGGATACTTTGTGTTTGTGTACTGTTTGTAACATTCAAACCACTTTCACATACATAATGCAGACTTGATATCTGAGCATTTAGATTTTTAAAATATTTCAAGGTCTGACAATGCCACTATAGAGGGGTTTTGTTGCTTTACAAAATCATTCAATATAGATTTGCTTTGGATAGCTACCACATTTACAATTGTTCAAACAATACAAATTTTGTACTCTACTACATTTGCAGGAACCCAATAGTTGCAGAAGAAAGATACAGGGAGATAAGGGTACAGAATAAACAGGGAGATACAGAAGGAAGATACAGTTAATAAGGACTGGCAAAGGAATCTTCCAGTTCCATAACATGTCATTTTTTTTAAAAGATTTTATTTTTTGACAGAGAGAGACACAGCGAGAGAGGGAACACGAGCAGGGGGAGTGGGAGAGGGAGAATCAGGCTTCCCGCTGAGCAGGGAGCCCGACGCGGGGCTCGATCCCAGGACCCTGGGACCATGACCTGAGCAGAAGGCAGACGCTTAATGACTGAGCCACCCAGGCGCCCCTTCATGTCATTTTTTTTAACACATAGAATGAGTTGCCAAGTTTTTCTTTTATTTGTCAATCCAGGAATAGTGTTTTAATTTCAAAGGACACAGCTAGATCCTTTCTGTCCCCTCCAGTCCCTAAAGTTTGTCAGACAAGTTGTGTATTTTCCAGCTCATCCTTCCTTCCTCATGAACCCAGCGTCTGCATCTGAACCCCCATGAGAACCAGCCTTTTTGTTGCCCACATTGAGCAATACTTGTCATAGGCAGGTGCGGTGTTTAAGGCTGGGAACAAGGCTAGAAACCCAGATGCCAGTGTTGTGGGTGTCCCTTAAGTTTTTGACCTGCCATCAAGGTCACCATGTTGGTGAGAGGGTGAGCAGCGCCCCCCCCCCCCATGCCTCTACTCCATTGAGCAGAGGCTGGATTGGGGTACATGAAATCTTCCCCCTTGCCAAAATGATTACTTTCACTTCACAAAGAATCCTTGTTCCAGGTTATTTTTGTAGGTCCGACATTCCCAGAAAGGAGCGATGGTGTTTCCCCTCAGGGACCTTCCAGTAAGTAGGTAGTATTTGCATTGCTAGTGTTCCTTTGGAGAGCCATTTCTGCTGACATCTTCAAACCAGAAGGCAAAGAGAGGAATGCAGCAGGTTATACTGAGGCTTTGGGGAAATGGTTATACTTGTCAGCCTAGGAGCCTTTGTAAATGATTTCAGATTGGAAAATGCAGTAAACAGAAGGCTTAGGAGATGGTAACCAAGACCTTAGCAAAAATGGTCTTGAAACAGCACATTCTAAGCAGAGTCAGGGAGAGTGGAAACAGAGGTGAAGGTCTATGTTAAATGGTTTATTGACACTCCATGACAATACAATACATGGTATGTTTAGTGTGTTACCCCTCACTAGCAATACTTTAGAACACTCTGCAAAATTGCCGTGAATGTCAAGTGTCGATGCATTTTCATCAGTATCTGCATATGGATCTGATAGACTGCCTAGAGGCTTTGTGTTTCTTATTTTCAAGAAGTAAACCTCTAGCATACCCCAGAAGTAACCGAGGGGGCTCAAGTTATTATATTCTCACTGTGGTCTGTTTTCCTTGGCAAGTTCAAAAGCTAAGCAATGACCCCTCCATTAGACATGAAGTAGTCCAAAGCAGTGAAAGGAGCACAAGATTTCCAGTTGCACAGGGTGGAGGCCAAGGGCTGGCCCAGCCACTTACGGAACACCTGTGTGGCCTTGGGCAAGAAATTAATCCTTTTCCTACCTCAGTGTTCTCATCTGTAAAACAGGGATGGTAGCAGTCTCTACCTTGTGGAATTGTTGTGGGCATTTGCCAGAGCATGACTAAAGTGCCTGATACTTGCTAGGCAGCCAACAAGTGGGATCAATTACTATGATGGAGAATACAGTCCTTGCTTCCTCTTTAGCTTACAAGCAGGCAACTTTTAATGGGTACCTAGTAGAGCTAAAAAAACACAAGGCAACTTCACCAAAGCTTGGCTCACTGAAATCCATCCCATTACTTCTTCTTTTTTTTTTTATTATGTTCAGTTAGCCAACATATAGTACATCATTAGTTTTTGATGTAGTGTTCAGATAAAGGGTTGGTATCCCAGATCTATAAAGAACTTACCAAACTCAACACCCAAAAAACAAATAATCCAGTCAAGAAATGGGCAGAAGACATGAACAGATACTTCTCCAAAGAAGACATTCAAATGGCCAACAGACACATGAGAAAATGTTCAACATCACTAGTCATCAGGGAAATACATCCCATTACTTCTTAATCTCACTCTGACATGGAGAGAAATCATTACAATCCTACATGTTCTTGAGCCCATGGCCAGTGAAGCATCAATGGGGATAGATTCCATAAAAACTGTTCCACTATGTAATGTGGAGGAATTTGTCCAGAAGTGGAAATCAAGTGCAGGGACATCTGCCACTGTACTTAAGACCTCCAGGAAACCTAAACTTTCTAGGTTTCAGGCTGGGCATTTGTACCGTGCTGAGCTTGGCTTATGTGGTTTCAAGGACGCTTCTAGCCTCAATGCTATGTTTCTGTTTGCTCACTTGGCAAGCTCGAGGCTTGTCTCAGCAATTTGATTTGTGAAGCTTGCCTCGAATTCGTGGCTCACAGAAGGATGAGCTGGAGGAGACACAGAGACCACCTGGGGTCACATTCTGGTCTCATAGATGAGGAAACTGGGACTCAGAGAGCCAGGCTCCCCCCTCCCCTTATATCACATAGCTAGTTTTCAGCTGCGCTAAAACCAGAATCCAGGTGTTCCGACTCTTAGGTCCGTGATCTTTCCATCAGACCACATTGCCTCTTTGGCACAAATGGGGTATCACGCTAAAGAACTAAACATGAAAACAGCACAGCTAACCTTAAGGGACACCTGACACCCTCATCATTTTATTGAATAACTACAAAAGTAAATAAATCATGTTGATCTGACTGTTGAACATACTATTTGAAAGATTTTTTTCCTTTCTGGTCATCTAGAAAGATACGTTATTTTTAGAATCTAGGAATAGCTAGAGGGTGATGGTCGGCATGCTTTGTGAGTCCTTTCGCAGAGATGTGACTGGTTTATCTCTGAGCTTTGCCTTTTAGAACCCTCGAGAAGCTATGAATTTCCACTCACCGAGTTACTAGGTTCTTACGCTGTCACCTCAGAGCCTAACAGTTAATCTGCAACTTCTCCAACTTTATGCTACCCTGTGGTCAAATATTTTCATTCCTGGTGGAAGAAGGAAATGATTTCATATTGACTAACAGAAGTCAACATGGGAATCTACCAGTCATGTGCATGATCACAAGATGTACATAGCCTATATGAGTAACTGAGAAATAACGGATCAAATCAAGCTGCTTTGTTAGATGGCAGGCACATTACAAGCCAACAGGGTAAGGAAGTGGTATCCTGTTCTGTACGTCTCTCTTGCAGTTCTGGCTTAGACAAAAATCCAGGGTCTCACCCTGCTCAGTCTGAGTCTTCCCTGGAAGCCGCTCCTTGTGCCATGAGAGCAGAAAGAGGAAACCTGGGGCATTTAATTGGGGGCCACTTTTGATGAAAAAGCAAATGCAGCATTTATTCTGAGAACACTACTGTATTTGAGTTAATTTTGGTGAAAAAAAACATACTTCCTGCACTCATTTGAAGAAACATCAGTTGTGAACATTATTTTTAAAAGACTGGATTTATTTGTAAAAAAGAGGACAGAGAACAATTTAGGTTGGTTATTTTTTTCCATTTTAGTGAGAGATGTAAAACATTTATGTCCAGTTCCTTAAAAATTAAGGAAAGGATCTACAGAGCATTCAATACTGAAAAGAAAATTACACACGGTATATAGGTTTCCGATTATGGCCCATCGATGTAGAGAGGAAGGCCAGAATAAAACAAAAGCACAAACGTGGGAGAGAAGAGATTGAGACACAAGCAAACAGGCAGAAACAGAGAAAGATACAAGCAGCAAAAGGAAGAAAGGTGAGGAAGAAACGAGAACAGCTCTTGGGGACTGCGAGAAGGGACCATAGGGCCCGCAAGCACGAGCTTGTCCTTGCTTTCACCAGCCTTTGGCAGAAGTCTTTACTCGCCACCTAGACTGGAACTGTGCTGAGTTTTGCTCGATGTTGTTTTCCCAGTGCCTAGCACGACGTGGGAAACACAGCAAGAATGAGTAAATGAATGGATGAACACAGGGACAAGTGAAGAATGAGTGTGTGGGGAGAGTCCTGACCCTGGGACACCTACAACAGGATCCCTTCAAAGGTGGTCCCTCAGAGTCTCACCCATGTGCTCTTTGAAGTAGTGATGCCGTTGGCTAAGCATCAGAGCAATGGTTTCCTTCTGTTTCTTTTGGAGACTTTTTGAAAGTTGATGTTTCCACCATCCTGACCCTGGGCATCACCATGTCCATTAGCACCTTCTCACTCCAGGCCCAGCTGTCTGAGGCTGCCCAACCCTTCTGGCTCCCTAGAATCCCTGTCCTGGTACAAGCCACCTCTCCTGTCCCAGAATGCTTGCTGCCTTCCTGGCTCTCCCAAGACAGTCCCTCGTTTAGCCCATTTGCTGACAGCTGCCTTTTTCCCCAACCCTTCCACACTGAGGGCCCTGCTGACTGGGCTGCCCTTCACTAAGGAGTCATTGCATCTTCACTCGCACATCAAAATGCCTTTTTCAACCCTTTCCCATCACTGCCCTCTGCTACCTCCCACTCACTCCTGTACATTCATCACCCACAGCCTCCTCATCCACCCCAGCCATTGACCGCCTTCAGGATGACCTCAGGGACTTGGTGCACAATTCATCCAAAAGATCAGCCCCCGCAAATCCAGTGATTTTAAGAAAAAATTGTAGTAAAATACACATAACATAAAATTTGCCATTTGAAGTGTACAGTTTTACGGGATTACGTATAGTCACGTTACCATTGCTACAGCCCTCACCAGAGAATTTGCATCTTCCCCAACAGAAACTCTATACCCACTAAATACTAACTCCCTCAATTCCCTGGTATTTTTGCAGATTGAAGGCACTCTCACCCTAAAAACTTCATTTCCGGAAGTTGTCCTGCCTTCAGAATCTTCGATTTTATCATTGCACTTTCCGTCCACAGTCTTCCATCTGGCCTTGCAAGAGACCTCGATGCAGACAGGTCTGCGTTGGGGTCCCAGCTAAACCATGTGCTAGCCTCAGTTTCTTCATTTATAAAGCTCCGGCCATATATGATAATACTGTAAAGAATATAGATACTAAGCCGATAAGAGAACCAGTGGGCTGTTGAAAGGATTAAGTGCTTATAGAGCAGGGAGCCCAGGTCTGTTGTTCTCCATCCTGCCTACCAGGTTCCTCACTCCAGGCAGCACTTCGCTGACAGTCCTAGCTTCCCAACACCGTGTCTTTCTGATACAGGACATACCATCCTGCATCAGTCCAGCTCTCTGCCTCACCTGCGCATCAGCTGGGCTGTTGGAAAACCATGGTTTTTGCAGGTGTCATGATAAGGCATGGTTTCCCAGTTTGCTGGGCCACCCTTCCAGCCCTAGAAGCATTTAATGTGTCCTTATTTAGCTTCCTCCTCCCACTCCCCACAACAGCTGTTCCAGATCTTTCCCCTTCAGTCCATCTCCCTACCCGGCCATTACTCCAGTGGTTATCATGTATCTTCTTTGTCTGCATAGACCAGAGTTCTTAAGCTGGAGTGCTGGTAGGCATCATGCACATCCCCAAAGAGGTTCTGATTTGAAAAGAGGTAGTGGGATTGAAATCTGCAGTTTTAACAAGCAACCCCTGATGATTTTGATATACACAGTGCACAGTTCACTTTTCGTGGAAGGCTGTCCTAAGCCACAAGCCCCTTGGAGCAGATATCTGATTTCTAAATACCAGGCAAAAGATGCTGAAGCAGTGATTGAATGAATGAATTTGGCTGGTACTCTGCACTTCAAACTAAGTTACCGTCCTCCTTTGAAATGCTAATTAGCTACAGCTGTTTAAATGCAGTTTCAAATTCTTTAATGTGTTTTCTCTGTAATTCTTTATCTGCCCTTTTCATTGCATTGGGGATAGGGAACCATAAAGAACTTGTTGTTTTCTGAGCAGTGACAGTAACTACAGAACACCAGCAACAGCCCCATGGCTAGACGAGACTGAGACAGAAGGACAGAGACAAGTCGGCCTTCCCACTGAACCTCAGGGGAGGAAAGTACTCTGTGGACCCTCATTCTAGTGACTGACCTGGCAGAAGTAATGGCAGCCCCTGCAGTGGGCTTTTCTGAAGTGGGAGGACTCTTAAGCGGGGAGATCACCACTAGGGATATTGGGAAAAGGTGACCTAGAGAAATAGGGAGGTAAGTAGCGATGCAGGCTGACATACCCAGTCAGTGGTGGAAAGGCTCATCTGGCTTCACATCCTATCTCTGCCATTCCCTCGCTTGTCAAACGGGTGTTTAAACTGTTGGGGTGGCTCGTTGTCTCATCTGTAAAATGGGGACAATATGATTTACCTTGCAAGCTCTTTTGAGGATTGAAAAGTGTACTCTAAGTAATGCACGGTGATTCTATGATGTTAAGCAATCAAGAGTTTTCGAGAGAGCCGGGCATCGGGTCAACTCCTTTATTTCTGCAACAGTGCAGGGCTACACATACACACAGCCCTACACCCAGTCTGCCTAGAAAAACAGAAGTGGTACCAGCTATTGCCCCCTGGGGAAGTCTAACTCTGAAACCTCATCCTCACTGTAATAAAATGTTTCCAAAGGGAGCAGACAGAGTAACCTAGGACCATGCCCTCCCACTTCCTCTTGCCTGAGCAGAGCTCAAAGCCTGTCTTGGGGAAGTGGGCGGTAAACTAGTTTAGCATGGGTGGCTGGAACTGAAACATTTCTTCACCACCCTCCTATTCTGCCACCCCTTTCTTTTCTGGAGCGAGGGAGAAACAGCTCATGCCTCTCCTGTACCCACACATCCTTGGATCTGTTCTCCGCAGCCTCCAGACCCTACTTCATCATTCATCAGGATTCACCGAATGCCCTCTGGGTCCAGGGTGCTGTGCTAAATGCTTTCCCCAGGACCTCCCTGGGAGCCCATAAGAAGTTTGTTCCAACATTTAGAATCTTCCCCCAGCTCCTGAAAACCAAAGCCTAACCTGCACGTCGTTCCCACCCGCAGACCATCCCCAGGCCTGGCCAGAAAGAGTCCCTTTTGCTTTGGGTACTAAGAAACTTTGATTTAAATGTTAATACTAATGAACACCTATAACCCTTCTTTGCAGAACTCCAGGCTCCCTTCCAGTACTTACTCCCTTGCTCTTGAACCTGTATTTGCTTCTAGGAGAAGAATTTAGACTGGTTTCCTCGGATGCGAGCCATGTCCCTCGTTAGCAGTGAAGGAGACAGTGAGCAAAATGAGATTCGGAACCTGCAGGAGAAGTTGGAATCCACCATGAGCCTGGTCAAACAGCTGTCGACACAACTGGCAGAGCTCAAGGAGCAGGTCAGTGTGCTCGGGGGGCTGGAGCTGCAGCTGGATGGGGTGGAATCAGGGGAGACCTGAGGCTCCTGGGAGCAGGACTGTTATTCACAGAGAGCTATAAATTCCAATAAGGAACCCCCACGCTCTGCTGTGAGAGCCACATCTCAGCAGCTCGAGGCTTCTCCTTATCCCATTCCCACCTGGGCGAGTCTTCTCCACGTATAGAAGGGGTGGGGGGAGAAGGAGCAAATGCCAAAATACAAGGGCCTCTTTGCACTTTTTGATAGAAAATTATATTTTCTGCCATCCTAGCAATTAGTAAGCTCGTCGGAAAGGCAGATCGTCCTCGGGACCTGTCATTTCAGTGCTATAATCAACCCCTTCATCATGTGAAATTATTAGCAGTAGTAAAAATACTATCAAAAGTAGCTGTGGTAGCTATTAAAATGACTACAGTGATGGTGATGATTATCTGACAAGTCAGGGCTGCTTGAAAAGAACCATGGTTCCTGTTTTTAACCACAGAGAGGGGTTTGCCTTTTTTTTTTTCCCTCTGTTTATGGAAATTCACTTTAAAAAATATTTTCCCTTTTTTTTTTTTTTTTTTTGGTAACTATATTCCGGAGGATGCCAGACAGACTGTAGGTGCTTGGGAAATATTAACCCCACATTGCGTAGCCCACCAGCACTGGGCAAAAGTGAGACAATCAGCTCAACTCACTGTCTCTTTTCCCCCAGATGACAGAACAAAGGAAGAATAAGCAGAGACTGGGCTTTCTCGGATCAAACACACCCCATGTGAATCATCACATGCCACCACACTGATACCATGGGGGGGAAGCCGTGACTAGCCTTTCATCAGTGTCCTGCCTGATCACTGAATAAAGAACTGAGATGGAGGGGAGTGAACAGTGCCTATTGTTGAAAGTTAAAAACAACCAAGTGCCAAGATGTTGAGTGGTTTAGCTCTGAGAACAATTTATAACTGTGTTTCCATGGTTGAGAAGACCAAACGTAAAAGCTAGAAAGCACACATCACACATTCTTAATGTAACGTGCAGTAGCTTGCTCGAAATGGAAGGAGAGGATGGGGGAGGCAGGGTGCAAGGGGGCCACAGCAGGGACAGGATGACCTTTGGCTAGATCGGTAAGAGTCGGTTTTGTCTTGGATGCTGACGGCGACCTTTGTCGCGGTCGTGGGATTTATTTCTTTTAAATACGGCATATAGGTTAGCGATACCGGAATTCATACAGGGGCTAAGTTTTCCTAAGGAAAGTAACAGCAAAGATTAAAAATGAGGGTTGCAAAGAAAAATGATAATGCTTCCAAACTGTAGCTGTCACAGGGCAATTTTCTTATTTATAATGTGCAACACAGTGCATTTCCAGCTCTCGGAACATAGTGCTTTGGAGTTCGTGCCCCTCGTGCTGATAGCGCAACTGGAATGTGAGTGCTTTCTCCCGGATGCAGCGGGGATGCCACTGTGGAGCACAAAAGGGGATTTTCATATAACCCGTTCAAATATGTTTTAAGTCATGTAGGGGGGAAGATTCTAAAAGATTTGGGGAAGAAAAAGCTGACGGTAAGCCCCGGCGAAGAATTTTTTTTTTTTTTTTGCGAACATCTGCATGCTTTTAAAATATATTGAGAATAATAAATGGAAATGCTTAAAGGTGACAGGGAATATTGAGAAACTTATGATGGTCACATTGCCTTTTATAAATATGGAGTAAAAGCTATTTGATTTGTGTTTGCTGTGCTTAAGGAACTGAGTGGTTTTATTTATCCTGTCTCTGCAGTTAGGGGGAAAAAATCCAAGAAATGTCTTGAAGACTCAAGAAAATGCAGCTTTTCAATTGCAGATTTTAAACTCTATTGGTAAGAGCTTTTCAGAAGGCAGAAAGATAATCATCTCTTCCCCAAATTGTTTTTAGGTGAAGTTATGCAACCAGGATTTGTGGAGGGAGAAAATAACCTGCCGTGCTCATAATATTCGTAGAGACTATACATTTAGGATGTTAAAGCAAAATACGGGTAATGGAAGAACAGCTGCATGGTGAGAGGGCAAGGCCCCTAACCCCAGACTCTGGGAGATGCTTTGCAAATTGACCTCCGGCCCCCGCCCCGGGAGGAACAAACAATTACCTCCAGAGTCTTAAAACTCTCAAGTTATTACCGCCAAGATTTAAAGGCTGGATAGGGTTTGCTACGAGTTTAAAGTTTAAAGCCTTTTGGATTGTTGTCATTTAGTTTAAAACTGTTGGCTCTTAAAATTCTCAAATCATGGTCTGGGTAGATTATAAAGGATTCCTGAACCCATCCTTCTCCCACAATGTTGAAATGTGGACTTGGAGCGAAGCTGTGGAAACCCAGAGCAACAGTTTCTTAACTGAATCTACCGGTACTTCCCGCCTCCCACCCCCCACCCCAGTACTTCCCCACGCTAAGAATTCTTTACTGTGACACCATAGTATTTTTCCTTACCAGAAGAGCCATGATCCCAAAATACTAAGAAATTGGGATATATATCTGCCTGCAGGACAGAACTTTGAACCTACTAGGCATTCAACAAGTGTACGAGAAATTTCACTGTGGCTCAGTGACCCTTAATGCTTTACTAAAACTTTGAACGATATCCCATACTTGATTTTTTTTAAAGGGCTTCACCAAACCAAAGTCGGCCAAAGCGGTCATTGTTTTAATCCAAGACCATCATTGTTATAACAGTATTAGATGAAAGTACACTTTAAAGTATTTTAATTAGAGAGTTTGCAGATGGGGAGAAGAAGAGGAAATTGGTAAAGATTGACCCTATTCCAGGGTAGGAACCCATATCTGTTTTAACATGAAAGAAGATATTTTTGATGTCTGAATATCAAGAGAAGAGATTAATTTGTCCAATGAGAGCAACCTGCTTTTCACTTGATGAACTATCTATTCTTTTCTGGGGCTGTGCTAGTTCTTTTTTATAGTGAATAAGCCATTGGGTATATAACT
Organism: Zalophus californianus; assembly: GCF_009762305.2. Taxonomy (NCBI): domain Eukaryota; kingdom Metazoa; phylum Chordata; class Mammalia; order Carnivora; family Otariidae; genus Zalophus; species Zalophus californianus. The sequence continues at coordinate 80,395,321 of NC_045603.1, forward strand.
GCTATCGACAAATGGCCTGACTTGTCCACCTGTTGTCAGGGGCAGCTCACCATTTCACGGCATGTTTTCTCGAATGGGAAGTACCCGAAAGAGATTGCAACTGACCTCTTACTTGTTCAAAACCGAAATATTTCTCAGTTGTGTTTTTCTTTCCTGCCTAGATACTTAGAGATTATAGAGCAAAATAAAACAAAACAAAAAAGGCACTCTCCAGGCTCTTAAAGTCATGTCACAAGAAGGTAATAATGGGGAAATTTGACATTTGATATAAGTTCATACTTGTTATGTATATGTTTGTTAGCGTAACTGTAATATTTGACCTAGGCAAGTCTCAGTTAATGTTTTTATATTTATATAGTGATATTAAAATGAGTACAGTAATCTTTGATTTTGATGTTAAGGGAAATGTCTTACTCCTTAGTTATTAAAATGCATGTCAGTTTAAAAGTATCAGTTTCTGCTGAATATAATTTTTAATTTCAAAAAGATTTTATTCCCCTGCATGCTACATTCTGAGGCCCAAGAGTTTAAAGAAAGTATGTTTCCTAATTTATATCATTTGAGATGAGAGAGTGTTTGTATCATATGACTATAATATTAATAAATAAATTATATAAATGTAAAAATTATTTTTTCAACCCCTTGAGAAAGTTCATTTAGAAAGGGCTTATTTTCTTGCTTACTGAAATTTTTCTGTTGAAGATGAAGATACAGTTTCTAGTGGGTTATTGATTATATCAGGAAGATATTCCATTCAAGTCAGAACTAATCATGTGCTTATTTCCATATTCTCAGCTCACACCTCATTGTTTTGGCTGCTCTTTTTAGTTTGTGGTTGTTTCATTACAAACAGTAATATGCTAGGGCTCACCCCCTGCCCCCACATCAGTGGACAGGCTGGTGGTCTGGGGATTTGGGTGGGGAAGGTGAGGATTGGATCTTCGCTATGTTAGGGAAAAGGGGAGTAAATGAGAGATAATAAGAAGAAAACAGCCAACCCTCCAGAGGCCCAGGGGACGAGCGGGCAAGTTGGTAAATACTGCACAGGTGTAATGATGTAACAGATTACAGACTCAAGAGCTAACATTTAAACATGCCTCAAACAGTGCTCTGTGGAAGAACAGCTGTAAAAGGCATCCTCCCTCAGCTGTTCTTAAATCAATACGGAATAACCCACAGACCTGTTCCAATATGAGTGACACATGATACCATTTGAAAGAGTGAAGCAACCACCTTAAACACAAACACACATGCCTCTAGGATCTGGGCAAGTAACGAACCTGGGTGACATCGTGGGGTGCATACCATTTGTAGGGAGTGGGGAAGCTCCGGGGAGCTTTCTATTTGCAAAAGCTGACAACTAAGTCCAACTTTTAGAAAATGCCTGAGACTGATTAAGGCCCTCCAGTCACTCATTGGCTATCTGTGAAATACTCGTTGGTCAAGCTCTGCCATTTAGTAGAAGAAAACACAATACCGAAACCGAGCAGAGGTGCTAACATACATGTGGAAGTAGAGAGATCCAAAAACAAAATCCAAGTATCATCTCTGACCTGGAGTGTTTCCACAGACTTGAATCATTTATAAAAATATCATATCATGGAAAGCCTGGGTGGCTCAGTCGGTTAAGCATCTGCCTTTGGCTCGGGTCATGGTCCCAGAGTCCTGGGATTGAGTCCCGCATCGGGCTCCTTGCTCGGCGAGGAGCCTGCTTCTTCCTCTGCCTGCCTCTCTCTCTCTCTCTCTCTCTCTCTTTCTCTCTGACAATTAAATAAATAAATAAATCTTTTAAAAAATTATCATACCACTACTTCTCATATCGTTTTTTTCCTGCAGTCGAGTATTACTGTATTTGCCTCAAATAATATGATTCTAATAGAATATGCCAAGACCAGATAAGTATAATTTATAAATTATGAATAAAATGAGATTTGTGTAACTTTTTTTGCGTGTGATACTTTAAGTACCCTTTTCATTTCTTACCATGTTTCTACATAATCTATCCATCGGTACAAAAGTCATTATTATTGCTATTTTACATAGTGAGACATGAAGGACAAAAAACTTGGTGGCTTGAGCTGCACTGTGCTAATCTAAATGGAACATCGTGCCCAGCATTTATTGGGAGTCAGCTACATCGCCAACTGGCCAACACCTACTGGTATATCTCTATTGTGTCCGGGGCCCAGCGTGGGCTCAGTGGGCATAGGCTACTTGGTCATCTAGCATTTCCTAGTTCTTAACACGCAGTGCAAGAGGATAGTTCCCCTCAGAAGACAACGAAGCATGCAACAGCTGAAATCAAAACGAGGTGCGTGAATCACATGCAAACCATGAATAGAATTCTCTGCTCATGTGGGCATTTTCCAGTGTGCCAGAGTTCCTTGAAGCAGTGTGGCAAGAATTGCCTTGTTTTGCTTGGAATTGGAGGAAAGGGTGAGGGAAGGAAATTGGACAATGAGTTCCTCTTCCTGTAAGAATAATTGGCATGAAGGGCAGGAGTTTGCATGTGGAGATGTGGAGGGGAGTGTGCTGGATGTCTGCAAGTCACCCTGCCTTTGGTCAGCCATGGTGCTTTGTGGAAGTCTCAGGAAAGCCTCTAGCTTCACAGCAGGGCCAGAGATCTGTGCGCATTAGCCTCTCCTGTGTCCTTCCACAACAGCAGAGCTGCAGGTACCTTCCATGGAGTTGGCCACATACAAAACAGAGAAACACAGAAACCAAACTTGATGCAGGTAGAAGACTTATAGGAACAGAGATTAGTCGTTGAACTTAGTTTGACTCAATTTAACGGAAAATTCTGGTTTTTACACTTCAATGCGGATTTCCCCTAGGTTAGCCTGCTCCCTTTTAACACTGGTCCTTGGGCTAAAATCACCTCCTGGGAGAACTACCTCCTCATGGCCATGGAAATGTGGATACAGGTATGGCTTTCTTCTGCAATGCACTGCGACACATCCTTCCGAAGCCCCCCTCGCCCCCACCCCGTCACATGTGTTTGCGTAGAAAAAGGTTTCTGAGGCTGCTCCCTGTTCTAGTAACTGCTTTTAGTTTTGATTTTACCATTGTCTTCACTTCTGACAATTGTATCTGCTTTTCTGTATGGCATAACCTCTTCCTTCTTTTTCAACATGGATAAAATGTTGCTTTGTGATCCTGGTCTTCTTGGCAGTATATTCAAATAAAAATTCTGTGAACACAATAGCTTAAAATTAGACCCTGCTCTGTAAAAAAAAAAAAATACTGTATTCCATATCAATTAGGTTTTATCAGAGAGGCAAAATCATGAGGACAGAGATTTATTTTAAGACTTTGACGTGATGCAGTTGTAGTGAAGGACTCTGTGGAAGGCTGGTGCTTCTGCATTTGGCTGTGGGTCTGAAGTCACTAAGTCAGCGGTGCTGGTAGTCAGGAAGAAAAGCTGGGTGTGAAGCAGGAAAAAAACAAGGACAGACTGGAACCCATGGGGACAAACAAAAATTTGCATCTAGCTCTCACCACCACTAAACTCCATAACCTGTGGGACTGAAAAATGAAGCTGGCGTTCTCCACCTTGGAGCTGCCCATGCACGTGAATGGGACCCAGGACTCAGAGAAGCTGAAGGAGATCTGATGGGCACTAGGAGGTGTGGACTGGCTGCTACTCTCCGCCAACAAGGTGCGCCAGGAGATGAGCCTGTGAGCCGCAGGGGCGCCTGTTACCTATTCTTTCTGAACTTGAGGGCTGTTGCTTCCACCTCCATCTACCACATCTTGTGAAAGTATCTCCTGTAATTAACCTGTACTCCTATGAGAAAGGGGATTCTGGGGAATAATAGCTCCAGCTAAGCTACATTGACATAGTACCTAGTCATCCCGCTGGAGTAGACCTTAATGCTTGCTAAGAGTGATGTTCCTTTTCTACTGGACACATACTAGACACGTTTCCCAGCACCTATTGCAGTTGAGTGGAAAATCCACGACTAGTTCTAACCAATGGATTGTGAGTGAGGCAGAAAAAGTCCCTCCACAACCTCCAGTTCTTTCCTCACCACATCAATAATGGAAACCAAGATGGAGCCAGACTGAATCCTTGAGTCACCTCTTTGAAGGGAACTATCCTGAAGAGCCTTGATAGGCACGGCAAAATTGGTATGAACGAGAAACAAACATTCGTGCATTAAGGTGTTGAAATTAGAGGAGTTTTTGGTTGTTCTTAAATAAATGAGATCAGAGTATGTGTGATTGTTACTGTAGCATAACCCAGCCTACCTAACTAATACAGACACATGTATTAGGCACCAGAAAATTGACCCAAATATACCACTTCTGGGAGGTATCCAAGAAAAATAAAAAGTAAAGAAAAATCTACATATGCAAAATACTCATCATATCATTATTTACAATTCAAAAATTGAGTGCAGTCCAAAGTTCAGTGATTTTGGTGTGTTTAAAATGTATACTTCACTCATAGAATGGAATGTGATGAAATCTATGAGAACCAGGCAGACTGAGGTAACATTGGAAAACAGGTAGGATAAACTTTAAAAATAGCTACAATTATATGTACACCATTAACTGTATAAAAGCATGTTTCTCAAAAAGACATGAACAAAATGCACTATAATGATATTTGTTTTAAAATAGCTAGGATGATACGTTATTTTCCTTTCTCTTTATTTTCTATATTTTTTAAAATTGCTTTTATAGTTTAATAATAACATTTTTTAAAAGGAAGTAAAAGTTGTACTAAGTCTGGCAAGTATTTCCTGAGAACAAGTTTTCCCAAACTCATTTACATTTTTATAGGATAACTGGAATTGTAGATAAAGTAAATACCATAGCCACCATTTATATTGATTTCAACAAGACATATAAGAAAAGTTGCATGATATTCTTGTAGACAAGACACACAAATTTGTCCTGGATCAGAGTAGAGTTCTACAAATCTGTATGCAAGTGAATACTTTTACTTAATGTGAGGTTAGAGTAAAATATCCTTGGCCTATTGTTAGATGTCAGTCCTTGGTCCTTTCTTGACCAGCATTTATTTCAATGTCTGGAATAAAAAATAGATGACAAAATTACAAAATGTGGGGATGACATAAAGTTGGGGAGTAGACTGAACATGATGGATGACAGTAACAATAATGTCAGAAAACTGGAACAATGAACAAATCTATTCTGATGAACTTTAACTGGCAGAAATGTAAAATTTAGCTCCAAAAAGCTCAGTTGCATAAATATATGATAGAGCAGACAACCATTCATGTAAAAAACAAACCACGAAATTTTGAATAAAATCTAGCTCCCACGTTTATATATTAATTATTTTAAGATATGTTTATTAAGTGCTTACTGTATTTAAGGACTATTGCAAAAGTTCAGGCAAGATATGATGAGGGTTTTCTCTCAAGGAGTAAGCACTGGGATAGGAAGAGAGAGGTTGTTTACAAGAAATATTCAAAAGGGAAAATCTGTAGAATTTTGGTGCTCAATTGGGTGAAGAATGAGGAAAAAAAAAGGAGGAATCCAGAATGACTCCTGGACTTTGGGCTTGATGAATGGGAAAATAGTGCTGTTGTCCATTGAAATAAGGACTACTGTAGGTGTAGGCTATAGGGGGAAGTATGCGATGAGTTTATTATTGGACATATTAAGTTTTAGTTCCTTGAGACATCAGGAAGAAATATCTGTTAGATCATTAGATATATAAGCTTAGAGTCCATGAAAGAAATCAAGGCTAGAGAGAAAAGATTTAAAAGTCATAGACATACATGGCAGTGAGAGCAAAGGAATAAATGAATGCTAAAAGACAGTGTAGACATTAAGAAGAGAAGATCAAATACAGAGCCCAAAGGAATTTTGCAAATGAAGCTTAAAAAAAAAGTGAGTAAGAAAAATCAGAGAGCTGGTGTGAGAACAAAAAGAAATGAGGTTTCAGAAGTCAAGGGAGGAGTTTCAAAAGGTATGGGACTTCCTATCAAATATGCTCAGATCCTTTCAGATCCTCACATATCCCTCCTAACTTTCTATTCATAAACATATAAAAAGTAGAGAGTAATACCACATCTAATAATATAAAAACAAAATACCATAATCATACATAAACTAGGTAACTTAATACCCTTACTAAAGCTAAGGAAAGTCTAGTAAGGAGTTTTTCTAACTGCATCTGGGCCACGTGCTAGACATTCCAATCTTAGAATCAGTTTGTGGACAGCCTAAGGTAAGAAACTCGGAGAAAACTTCGATGTACTCTCACAGTTTGTCTCTAATTCCTGGACATGCGCCACCCTCATCTGAAGAAGAGGTGGCCATCCCCTTTTATAGGAGAACTATGTTCTGAGTCAGTCAGTTCTATCAACCTTCCCTATTTCCCTTCCATTCTCACCAAATCTTCTTATTCTATCTCTAGAGGTAAACTTCCTGTTTACGACACTGCAGGAAGTCGAATGGGGTGGCCAAGAAGCAAGGGGCAAAGGCGATGTAAGCCCGGACAGGAAGGTTGCTGACTGTGATTCTCCACATATAGTGAATAAAAACAATGCACTGCATCTGACTCTAAAATCAATAAAGAAGGAAAGCCTTTCTGCTTCTTCAAGGATTGCTTTTTGGGCAATGCAACTTGGGCTGCCAGCCATGCATGTCAGGCTACTCAAGCAAGAGAAGTAGAGTGGGAGTGAAGAGAATGACCTTCTACCCAAAGAAATTCGTATTCTCCTTCTTCCAGCATTGCTGATGAAAGGCAGCTGGGAAGATAGCATAGAGTAGGTTCAGTGTAGCACGAGATGCCCCAGGAACCAAGTCCCCATGCTTTCAAGTCAACCTTTCAAGTCAGCCTTCCCACTGTGGAGATACAGCTGAGTGCTGAACTGAAAAATATGGGCCAGAGGAGCCTTCCCTGCACCTGAACTTTTAAATTGAGTTACATGAAGAATTACAGAGAGGTATAAGTTCAGGAGATTTGAAATGAGAGGCATATTACCATCATCTGTTCAAATTTGTTTCATAATTATAGGCTTCAATGTTCTGGCTTCCAGATACATAACAATTGGGGCGCCTGGGTGGCTCAGTCTTTAAGCGTCTGCCTTCGGCTCAGGTCACTATCCCAGGGTCCTGTGATCGAGTCACGCATCCGGCTCCTTGCTCCACAAGGAGCCTGCTTCTCCCTCTGCCTCTCTCTCTGTGCCTCTCATGAATAAATAAATAAAATCTTAAAAAAAAAGATACATAACAATTTGCCTGTGTTTTTTAACGGTTTCAATATTGGTCTATTGGCTGGACATGGGCATTGTGGTATGTCCCTTTTCTTGGTTTAAAATAATACAGCAGTATTGTGTGTGGATGCGCATATAGATAAACACAGATAATAAGTGTACTATACTACGAAGTGTTGAGACTGCCTTTGCACCCTGCACAATCTTTTTACTCTAGGGTCACCTTTAAAGACCCTGGACTGGCTCAGTGAATGAGCTATGTGGGCAGCCAGTCCAACAGCAAGATGGCCGATTCTGTGAAGGCTATACCTACCCCTGATTGGCCAGACTCCACCATCCCCTGATTAGAACGATCTGTTACTCAGTAATCATTTCTTTAAATTAAAAATAATTCTGCTGTGCATAGAGAATGGAGGAATAAAGTGGACAACTGAATTCATAACACACTGTAAAAAAAACCCCGATTGGAGACCATGGCATTCTAGCATTTTCCCATCTTAATGGCAAAAGTTTAGTGATATAGATGCCTAAGTGAATGAATTCTTTGAGTGCCAACTTTGTGCCGTATGTTATATTCTAGGTGGAGAGTGGCAGACAGGGAACAAAGAAATAAAAATAAAAAGACATGAGAGGTCTTAAAAGAACTTAGCAGCTACTAAGAGATAATGATACACAGACAATTACAAAGCCAAGTGGTAAGTGTGATAAGAGAGGTAGACTGTGGAACCCAGAAGAAGGAGCATGGAGGAGAAGGGACAGTTTACAGAGGGAGCATTCATATTCGAAACGAATATGAGTAGCAGTGAACATTTCTGAGTGTGCACTAAAGGTCACTAAAATGCTGTACATGTTTTAAATCATTTAATCCTCATACAACCCTATGAAGTAAGGATTAGAATCACGTCTGGTTTAAAGAGGATGAATCCGAAGCACAGGGAAGTTAAGCAAATTGCCAAAAGTTTCACAGCTTATAAGATCTGAACCTAGGCAGGCTGCTTCTAAAATCCATACTGTTAACCCATACGCTACCACATGCACTGAGAAACAACTAGAAGATATAGGACAAGTAATGTTCCAGGAGAGATGGGGATGTAGCGCTGTTGTTTACTAATTAAAGAAAGGTCGATGCAAGAGAGGTGGAGATGGGAGGAACACTAGGCAGCTCTCAGAAGATGAAGATCCAGGACAAATGCTTGAGGGACAGGAGTAATGCCTCTTCATACATTTACTGATCCATCAGACATCTGCCAGGGTCAGATACTATTGCGGGCACGGGGCTAGGCCCTGGAGATACAAGAAATCAAACACCAACACTGTTCTTGCAGAGCTCACATTTCAGGGGTAAGGCAGTCCGGAACATATTTGAGTACAGTGCAGCACATGCTATGGTCAAAGGGCAGAGGGTGTCACGGGAGCTCAGCAGAAGAAGGTGCTATGGCCCAAGGGTTGAGATGGCCCAGAGAAAATGACACTGGGACAGTTGAATGGGGAAGTTAGAAGCGGTTAAGAAAGGAATCAGGGAGAAAGGGCATTCAAAGTTACAGGCAAAGTGAAGGCAAGCAGAGAGAGAGGAGAAAAAGTGAATTGTGTTCATGGAATGGTCAAAGTCACAATGGCTGGTATGTCATGGAGGAGTGGTAAGAACCAGGCTATGAAGTTGTTCCATGTTATTAACCTGGAAAAATGGGGGTGGGTGGGAGGGTAGCAGAAGCTTTTAGAGGAAGCAGAACATGATCATGTTTAGTTTTAGGAATATAACCAAGAGGCAGAGTGAGTGGTGGATTGGAGAAGAGGCTCGAGACAGGAAGATCAGTTCAGTTAAGAGGTTGTTGCAAAGATCCCCCAGGGGAACAGAAAGCCTGCACCGGGGCAGTGGTCATCTGGCAAGGAAGCATGCACACACCCGAGAGACACGCATGAGGTAGAGGTCCAGGATTGTAGACCAATAGAGCGAGAATTGTTGAGGATTACCTTGAGATTCGAATTTAAGAAAGAGGGTAGATGTCTATTAGCAGAGAAAGAAAATTCCTAACAGTGGGTATGTTAGCAATCTGTTGAGTTTGAAGAATCGACAAGGCATCCAGTTGAATATTATAGTAGACTCTATAATTGCTGAAGCAAAGTAATATCGTCGATGTGATCTCTTAACACCTTGTTTTCGGTATCAGATAGCTTTATTGTAAAGACACTAGCAATGGAGAGTAAATATTCAGCAACCCAACCATTTTCCTGAACATTATAAATGGAGATGCAATCATCTCCACGTACTTTGATTTCAGTTAGGAAGAAACATGATTTGCATCAAGTTTTATAGTGCTTTGACATATGTTATTTTTAATCCCCCCAGCAATCCTAGAGGTAGCATTTAATATTCCTCCAAGACAATATTTAATATCCTTCCAATTTTACAGACGAGGAATCGAAGTCCATTGTCTTATCACACAGTGAGTAGCAGAGCTAGGACTGGACCCCCTTCTTCTACCTTTTCCTGTAGAAAAAGACCATCTTCTTGAGATGGCAAACCCACTGAAGTCAGAACTGGTCTCATTAATTCTTGGGATCTGGATGGTTATCACAACATCCAGTGTATGACTGCACCGAATCACTGGATTTATTCATTTGTAGATGGATGCTACACATGAAACCTGCCAGAATTCTCTACTCTGTTACATAACGTGACTACATTGCTGAGTAAATATTTTTGTGGGAATGAAAAATTAAAAGTATTAGTTAGGTGGGTGTTACTTCATGTGGAATAGCTGGGGAGAGTGGGTAGATTCCATTAGCTAAAATAACACATATGGGAGAAATTGAAAGAGAATGTATACAAAGAGATCTCTCCGTGCAACCTAATCAATTTCCCCAACTGGCGGCAGGAAGTCCCTGTCCTGAATCCCACCTGAGCAAGCGTCTTCCAAGCTTACTTTACAAGGGTGTGTCTCCACACCAGCTCTCCTTGCCTTCTTTGCCTGCCTCTCTATTTTATTATGTGACGTTTTCACTGAGCTATTGAAATTGGATGTGTCAGACACATTAAAAGCAATGGCAGTTGTGGCAAGTTAGTTGATATATTTTAAAATAAACCAAGAGGGCCATGTAGATGTCAGGGGAATAAATTGCTCTGTTTAACAACAAGTGATTTATTTAACTACTGTGGACAGGGTCCGAGGGATGCCAAGCTGCATACATTTTGGGAAAAGCGGAGCTATTTTCTCAGGAATCTCTCATTTGGGACCAAAATAAAAGCAGGAGAAGTCTTTGAGAAAATTAATTAAATTCTTGATTTGGGAATGACCCTAAGGAATGGATTTTATTTCCCATGCGCGACAAGATCAACCTTGTAGGATTTCTGAAGGGGAGACACGTTCTGGAAGCCTCAGGTATTAGCACTGACCCAGACTTCGGGGGCTCCCCTCAGACAGCAGCGGCAGCGGCAGCGTTTCTCCCTAGCTTGCCTTAAAAGGCGGTGTTTCTCACCAAGAGCGTGCTGAGCGGAAATGCACACGTGTGGAATCTCACTCTTGACCTTGGTTGGCGACTGCTGGCTACAAGGGAATCCATCTATGGGAATTGATCAGAGTCTCAAGTTGCAGAAGAGCAAGTAACACAGCAGCCGAAAGCAGAGCCGCATCCTGGTTCTGCAGCTTCCTCATGGGGTGACCGTGAACTAGTCTCTGGCCTTTCTGTAGCTCAGTTTTTCTCATCCACGGATGAAGACAGTAACAGTACTGACCACATACAATTGATGTGAAGTTCGTGAGTTGCTGCAAGGGCGAGAGGGCCCGCTGCCTTTGTTCCTTCTCTTATCTATCTTCTCATCGATCCTTCCCTTGACGGGTTCGTTCCCCTCAGCACACACACAAACTGTCATAGCTCCCCTGACCGAGAATCCTTGATCCTACATCCTCCTCCCAGTTTTGACCTTACTCATTTTCTCCCATGTACATCAAACTCCTGGAAAAACTTGTGCCTCTGCTCTTTGATCCACCCCAATTGGACATTTGTCTCTGTTATTCCAGTGCGACTGTTCATCAAAATCACCCGTGACCTCCATCTTATCTAATCTAAAGGTCAATTCTTTTTTTTTTTTAAGATTTTTATTCATTTGACAGAGATAGCGAGAAAGAGAGGACAAGCAGGGGGAGAGGCAGAGGGAGAGGGAGAAGCAGACTCCCCGCTGAGCGGGGAGCCCGATGCGGGGATCGATCCCAGGACCCCAGGATCATGACCCGAGCCGAAGATAGATGCTTAACCATCTGAGCCACCCAGGCATCCCTTTAAAGGTCAATTCTAAAGGTCCTGTAGTGGGACACAACTTTTTAGCAGCATTAGACCCATTCTCGACTCCTTCATTCTGAAACACAGCTCTTTCTTGGTTCTCCCTGCCCGGGCCCAAGAAAGAGTGGCTGAAAAGTTGATGAACGGTCCTTCACTGGAGGCCCTGAGGCTCAGCATCTGGCTCTTCTCTCCTTTTTCCACACTTCCCAGATGATTTCCTCCAGTCTCACGCTAGCTACAGCTACAGACTGAGATACACGCCCAAACCAATACCTCCAGCCGCAACGTTTCCCCTGGAATCCCCTGAATTCCAACTCATTTTTCATATTTCCACTTTGATGAATAATAGGCCTCTCTTAATATCATCAACCCTCATTATTGCCGGATTCCTTATTTGCAAATTGGCCTGTTGGCGAAAATTGATTTGTGACCCCCAAACTCGACATCCCTACTGCTTTCACAGTCATTGGCAGACATGTGCAGAGCTGCGAAAAATGCGAGACACTCAACATGCACATTCCAGCTGAGGCTGAACATGGCAACACCCTCCTTTCTTGTTTCGGCTCTCATAAAATAAATAAGCATCCTTTTGTGATCTATTTAATGCTACGTTCTTTGCATTTTTGTGCTTTTTGTTGGTGATTTCGCTGTTTAAAATGGTTCCAAAGCATTGTCTCAAAGTGCTGTCTAGTGTTACTCAATACAAGAAGGCTGTAATGTGCCTTATGGAGAAAATATGTGTGTAGATAAGCTTCAACGAGGCATGACTTGTAATGCTGTTGGCCATGGGTTCAAGGGCAAGGAGTGAGCAATATATATTAAATAAGGTGTGTTTAAAGCACACATAAAGCAGAGGCGCCTGGGTGACTCCGTCAGTTAAGCGTCCGACTCTTGGTTTCGGCTCAGGTCATGATCTCATGGTTGTGAGATAGAGCCCCACATGGGGCTCATTGCTCAGTGTGGAGACTGCTTCAGATTCTCTCTCCCTCTCCCGCCCCCTCCTTCCACCTCCCTCTCCGCCCCTCTCCACACGCTCGCTCTCTCTCTCTAAAAATAAATAAATAAAATCTTTAAAAAATAAAGCATATATAAAGCAGATCATGTACTGATCACTTGACAAAAACATTTGCCACCAGGGGCTCACAGGAAGCCCCTGAGCCTTCGGCTCAGGTCATGTTCCCAGGGTCCTGGGATCGAGTCCCACATCGGGCTCCTTGCTCAGTGGGAAGCCTGCTTCTCCCTCTGCCTCTCCCCTGCTCCTGCTCTCTCTCTCTCTCTCTGACAAATAAATCAATAAAATCTTTTTTTTTTAAAGGAAGCTAACCCTGTATTTTCCCTAGGAGCAATTCAGTATTAATTGACTCAGTGTTCATGGTGACATTATAGAACATAACTGTTGTGAATAATGAGAATTGACGCTATACCTAAAACTTAACTGTAAATTCCTCTCACCCAATTCTTTTCTCAGAAAATAACTTCATTTTTTCTAGTTGCTTAGGCCAATTCCCTTTGTTATCTTTTCCCCTCACTTCCCATGTGCAATATATCAGCCAGTCCATTCATATCTTCTTTTGAAATTGCTCCACTTCTTATACCTACATTGTTTCAACACAGATCCAAACCATGGTCACCTTGACAGTGACAGTAGGGACCTCACTGGCTACTCTGATCCCATCCATGACCATTCCCACCCCCAAACACACAGGTAAGTCATATCATGTCACTCTACTGAGAATCCTCCAATGGCTTCTCATCTTACTCAGAGCAATAGCCAAAATCTTCACCGTGGCCTTCAGCTGTACTGTTTTCTTTGCTGACCCTCTAAAACATCACGATGTGCCTCAGCTCAAGGCCTTGCACTTGCTCTCCTCTCTACTTCAAGCATTTATCCTGCAAGAATTCACGTGGCTCACTTCCCCACTGCCTCTGTGTCTCTCCTCAGCTTACAAGAGAAAGCTCCCCTAGAGACTCCCTATAAAATTACACGTCCCTTATCCTTTATCTCCTTATCCTGCCCTATTTTCTTCATATCAGTTATTACCTGCTATATTCTAGGGCTGTTTACTTCCTCTCGATAGAATGTAAACTTTTGAGGGTAAGGACATTATCTGTTATATTCACTGCCATTTCCCCAGTGCCTGAAACAGTACCTGACACAAAGTAGATGCTAAATAAAATTTATCGGTAATCTGAGTGATTTTTTTTTCATTTCTTTTACATGAAATGGAGATGATATTACCCCAATTTCACACTGCGATGTATCTGTAACAATGCCAAAATATACTTTAGACTGCCTTTCCTGCTTACTCCCATGCCTCTAGGCCATCTTCAACAAGTCTGCTCAGGGAAGGCACACGCTCGCTGTTGACCCAGGCAAGGCAAATGACACACTCCCTCCCACAGCCAGATATCAGGATGTTGAGATTGCCTACTGCCCTTGCCCCTTGGCTTCGGTAAGGGTAAGAATGACTGAGTTGCTTTAGAAAAGATCATCTTGAAAGCTGGATGGGTGATGAGCTCTGTCTCATAAATTGCCTGTTTTCTTTCCAGTATGCATCATGGAGGAGACAACTTTCTTCTCAAAGGAAGATGTGCCATTTGAAAATTTTTGTTCCCATGCAGGGTGCACCATAGTGAGAACACTATCCAGCTAACTGTGGTAATGTGACTCAGGAAATCATGTAGATTGAATGCTTGAAAACGTTAACTGCATGAGTCCCAGGTGTTAGGGCCTTTACCAAGGTTGTTTGCTTAACTTCTGGGTTTTTTTTTTCGTTTTTTGTGGGCTTTTTGTTTTGTTTTGTTTTGTTGGGATTTTTTTGTTTGTTTGTTTGTTTGTTTTTTTAGAGACTGAGAGAGCACAAAGGTGGGGAGGGGCAGAGGGAAAATGAGAGAGAAAGTCTTAAGCAGACTCCACGTCCAGCATGGAGCCCAACATGGGGCTCAATTCCAAGACCCTGAGATCATGACCTGAGCCGAAGTCAGGAGTTGGACGCTTAACCAACTGAGCCACCCAGGAGCCCCATTTGTTTAACTTTAAAGAAATGTTTCCCTTGGAACATACTTCCTGGTGAACAGGATCACCTGTTGCTTAATATATATTAAATAGATACAGAGTAAACCATGAGCTTATTTAGGGGAATTAGCAGCTTCGGCAAATTCACTCTTCAGTCTTAATCAGCAAGCCAGAATTTTTGGGCAGTCGGGCTGGAAGCCACATGCACTGAGGATCTGAGAAACCACCCACAGAGGCATCATTCTTCCAGGCTCAGTCTCCTCTAACAAAAATCCCACTCTGTTCCTAGGCCAACGAGCCTCCAGGGTTGGAATTGCTCAAGCCGTGGTTCACAGCTCTGTCACTGTATTCATTTGCTCCATAGGTACGCACGTAGGTTGGCCCCATACACCACAGTCCAAGTTAACAGAGACCTGGGGAACTGATATTTATGGCAAAATGAACACATGGTCATTATGAAAATCTTGGAGCACACAGGAAGAATCATGAATAAAAAAGGGACTCATAATTCTAAGACTCAAAGATTAAACACTGTTACCAATTTAGTATATGTCCTTCTAGTCATTTGTCTGTATGTGTGGGAGTATATGTGGTTTTAAATAAGTCAGATTATTCTCACAATGTTGTTTAATCATTCTTTTCTACTTACCAGTCTATTGTGGACATTTTTCCAAGTCATTAATTATTCTGCCACAATCATCTTTTTTGAATGGTTGTCTAGCATTCCAACATACGAATGTACCATGTTTTATTTAAAAACACTTTACCATTTAACATTTAGATAATTTCCACCTTTTCATTATTAAAGATAACAGTGTGACGAACATTGTTGAACATAAATATTGGTGTGTATCTTTGATTATTCTCTAAGAATAAATTCACTCAAGTGAAATCATACAGTCAAAAGGTATGAATATTTTTCAGCCTTCAAAAAGTGTTTGCCAATTTTACTCCTACTCACAGAGCATGAAAGGGTCTCTTTTCCAGAGGTGGCTTTTGGATGAGGCTGTCCTGGGAGTCTCTCTTAGGGTACCCTTGCCTCTGATAGCGCTGACCTACGCCCCCGGACGCTGCCGCAGGGCAGCCATGCGCAGAGGCTGTCTATGCGCCCCAGGGCCTTCCGGGCCACGTTTACTCATCTCTACAGCTGGGCCAGCTGAAGCATGTGGAGGTCAGGTGATGTGTGCGGGGTCATGCAGCCAGTGGTGACTCAGCCAAAACCACTCCAGCTCCTGAACCTTGCTCAGATCACAAGGCTGAAAGCATTCACTTCCCTGAGGCCCATTATTCCCAAATAATTAAAAGAGGCCACTTGCACTTGAGTTTGTGGATATTAAGTTTTGGAATGACTGGCTCAGCCCCATGACTTTGCTAATTGGCGACACTAAATGCTATATAATCCTGCCATCTTTTTTCTTTGGGGAATTAATCAGATAATGATTTGTAGAGTTTCCCTTCACAACACAATTTGCAATGAAACCATGTAATGGGTGTATCCAGGTGTCCATCTGAGACTCTCAGACTCAGAGACATAACTGCTGAACTGGATCAAAACAAAAATCCTGATTCATTATGACTCACACGTAAAGTCCAAGCTACTTGGTAAGGTACACCCTCACCAACATTAAAAACAAACAAACAAACAAAACCCTGGTGACACAGATGAAGGCTTCTTGTCTATATCATCAATTATTCAACAAGGTGAATTAAATTCAAGCGACCCAGAGTCAGCCAACCTAATGATTAAGTCTCTGCAGGTGGCTGGGCCAATCTGGGGAATGACTATAGCTGGTCCGTGACGGGTCTGTGCTTTTAATGGATTATTGTCCCTGAATTCTTCCCTGGAATGGTGCCTATGAATTCAGGGTCCACCTTGGACAGTGTTTTTTTCTGACACTTAGCCATACCTAGTAGGAGTTGAAGCTCAGATGCCCGCCCTAGGTGCCAGTCCCACTTGCACAAAGGGTAAGAGAAAGTGGTTAGAGCACTGACCCATCCCCACGGGTGACTCCTGGCTCTTTTCCTAGGAGGGTAGATCAGTTACATCCTTTGCATTAACAGATGAGCCTGATGTATTATTATGTATATAATGTATTAAAATAAAACAAAATAAGTCCACTAAAGCTGTAGCGTAACTGTTAAGTTTATTTAACTGCATATATAAATATATAAACACACACCTCAGCTGATCCCAAACTGGGAGGCAGGGGGTTGTTTCTAGAACCAGGGACTAGGAACTCCTTTCAGTACCTATTTGCATGAGGTTGAGTGTCAGGAAGGCTTTTGGTTTTTCCCTAAAGCATGATGATGGCCTTGGGTAAGGAGTCCCTGAGACAGACAGCAAGCTGGGAGGGATAAAGACAGTGGAGCGATAGCATGTCACTCGGTTCCTGTCAGAGCCTTGAGAGTACTTTTGAGCCCTGAAGAAAAGAGGGATTCCACCTACTTCTACTCATACTGCTCTGACACTCTGGGGGTCAGCAGATTTGGAACCTTGGAGTTGTGCTCTGAGCATGGACCCTAGTGACGCCCATGACAGATCCTGCCAGCAATGGTATGAGTGAGGTTCCTTCAAAGGGTGTTGAGAATAAAGGACACTAAGGAGAGGGAGGGGGAGCGAGAAAAAGAATAGGGCAAAACCCACATGCGACTGTATCCAATAGACTGACTCCAGCTCCTGTGAAAGAACTTTGGGGACTCACAGAAATCCCTGGGTCAGGGAGACTTTACGAAGATCTGGAGGGCCAGAAACAGGAGCCTAATTGTCAATGCTAATGTATCCATCACACCAAAGTCCTCCTCTGTTTTAATGCATCAATCCTTTATTGCTTGGTATTTAGGTAGTTTCCAGTTTTGCATTATTAAAAATAACACTGTGATGAACATCCTTAAATAGAAATATTTTAGTAATTTTTATTCATTAAAGCAGTTTTAGATTCATGGCAGAACTGAGAGGAGGTACAGAAAGTTTCCATCTACCTATTCCCACACATGCATAGCCACCCCCATTATCAACAGCCCCCACCAAAGTGGTACGTTTGTTACAATCAATGGACCTACAGTGATACATCATTATCACCCAAAGTCCATAGTTGGCCTTAGGGTTCACTCTTGGTGTGGTACATTCTACAGATTTGGACACATTTTTTAACAGCATGAATCTACCTTTATAGCAATATCCATAGTAGTTTCACTGCCTTAAAAAACTTCTGTGCTCTGCATATTCATCTCTTCTCTATCCCTACCCCTGGCAACCACTAATCTTTTTACTATTTCCATAGTTTTGCCTGTAGTAGTCAGGTTTCTCCAGAAATAGAACCAGTAGAATATAGATATAGAGAATGATTTATTATGAGGAATTCACTCACATGATTATGGAGGCTGAGAAGTCCCATGATTTGCCACCTGCCAGCTGGAGACCCAAGAAAGCTGGTGGTGTAATTCAGTCTGAGTCCAAAGGCCTGAGAACCAGGAGGACTGATAGTGTACATCCCAGTCCAAGGGCCAGATTATATGAGATGAGGCATCCCAGTTCAATAGGCAGGAGCAAAAAGGGGAGAATTTTTCCTTCCTGTAACTTTCGTTCTATTCAGACCCTGGCTGGATCGGATAAACCTTATGCACAATCCACTTCACTGACTCTGCCAAATCAAATGTTCATCCCATTCAAAAGCATCTTCACCGACCCACCCAGAAATAATGTTTAATATGGGTATCCTGTGGCCAGTCAAGTTGACACATAATCAATTATCACATGCCGTTTTCAAAATGTCACATAACAGGGCGCCTGGGTGGCTCAGTCATCAAGCGTCTACCTTCGGCTCAGGTCATGATCCCAGGGTCCTGGTATTGAGCCCTGCATCAAGGCTCCCTGCTCCGCGGGAAGACTGCTTCTCCCTCTCCCACTCCCCCTGCTTGTGTTCCCTCTCTCGCTGTGTCTCTCTCTGTCAAATAAATAAATAAAAACCTTTAAAAAAATGTTATTAAAAAAATGTCACATACTTGGAATCATACAACAAGTAGCTTTTCAGATTGACTTCCTTCACTTAGTAATACGCATTTAAGTTTCCACAATGTCTTTTTATGGCTTGATGCCTCATTTCTTTTTAGTGCTGAATAATATTCCATTGTCTGGGTATACCACAGTCTATCCATTCACCTACTGAAGGACATCTTGGTTGCTTCCAAGTTTGGGCAATTATGAACAAAATTTCTATAAACATCTACATGCAGGTTTTTGTGTGGATATGAGCCTTCAACTTCTTGTGTAGATAACCAAGGAGTGCAATTTCTGGATAGTATATTAAGAATATATTTAGTTTAATATATTATATAAGAATATAATTAGGGGCGCCTGGGTGGCTCAGTTGGTTAAGCGACTGCCTTCGGCTCAGGTCATGATCCCGGAGTCCCGGGATCGAGTCCCGGGATCGAGTCCCACATCGGGCTCCCTGCTCAGCAGGGAGTCTGCTCCTCCCTCTGACCCTCTTCCCTCTCGTGCTCTCTATCTCTCATTCTCTCTCTCTCAAATAAATAAATAAAATCTTTAAAAAAAAATATTAAAAAAAAAGAATATAATTAAATATATTAAGAATATATATTTCTGGGTGCCTCAGTTGGTTAAGCATCTGCCTTCAGCTCAGGTCATGATCCCAAAGTCCTGGGATCAAGTCCCACATCAGGCTCCCTGCTCAGTGGAGAGTCTTCTTCTCCCTCCCCCTTCTCCTTCTCTCTCTCTCTCTCTGTGTCTCTCTCGTGCTCACTCTCTCTCAAATAAATAGTCTTTAAAAAAAAAAAAGAATATGTTTCATTTTGTAAGAAATAGACAAGCTGCCTTCCAAAGTGGCTGTACCATTTAACAGTCCCACTAGTAATGAATGAGAGTTCTTGTGGCTCCAAATCCTTATCAACATTTGGTGTTGTCAATGTTTGGGATTTTGGTCATTCTAATAGATGTGTAGTGGTATCTCATTGTTTTAATTTGTAATTCCCTGATGACATGGGTTGTGGAGAATATTTTCATATGCTTATTTGACTACTGTATATCTTCTTTGCTGAGGTATCTGTTCACATTTTGTTCCATTTTTTAATCTAGTCATTTGTTTACTTGTTGAATTTTAAAAGTTCTTCATATATTTTTGAATAACTACTCTTTATCAAATAGGTTTTTTGCAAACACTTTCTCCCAGTTTATGGTCTGTGTTTTCATTCTTTTTACAATGCCTTTTGCAGAACATATTTTAAAAAATTTTAATGAATTCCAGTTTATCATTTTTTTCTTTCATGGATTATGCCTTTGGTGTTATATTGAAGAAAAAATCCAAATCCAAATTATCTAGATTTTCTAGTATATTATATTCTAGGAGTTTTACATTTAAGTCTGTGATCCATTCTGAGTTAATTTTTTTGAGAGTTCCAAGGACTATCTCTAGATTCATTTTTTGCATGTGAATTTTTGCATGTGAATGGTGAATGCACCATTTGTTGAAAAGACCATCTTTTCTCCATTTCATTGCCTTTGCTCATTTGTCAAAGATCAGTTGACTATATGCATGTGGATCTGTTTTCTAGGCTACTTATTCTGTTCCGTTGATCCATTTTTCTATTATTTTGCAATTACCACACTGTCTTGATTACTGTAGCTTTATAGTAAGTCTTGAAGTTGAGTAGTATCATCCTCAAACTTTGCTATTGTGTTGGCTATCCTGGGTCTTTTGCCTCTCCATATACACTTTAGAGTAAGTTTGTCAATATCCACAGAATAACTTGCTGGTATTTGATTGGTATTGCATTTAATCTATTGATCAAGTTGGGATGAACTGACATTTTAACAACATTAAGTCTTCTTATCCATGAACACGAAATCTCTCTTCATTTTTTGGTTCTTCTTTGATATCTTTCATCAGAGTTTTATGGTTTTGCTCCTATAGGCTTGTACATGTTTTGTTAGATTTATACCTAAGTATTTAATTTTGGGGGGTTGCTAAAATAAATGGTATTGGCTTTTTTTCTTCAAGTTTTTATTTAAATTCCAGTTAGTTAACATACATTGTAATATTAGTTTCAGGAGTGGGATTTAGTGATTCATCATACATACAACACCCAGCGCTCATCACTAGTGCCCTCCTTAATACCAATCACCCACCTAACCCATTCCACCTCTCATCTCCCCTCCAGTAACCTTCAGTGTGTTCTCTATAGGTAAGAATCTGTTTTCTGGTTTACCTCTCTTTTTTTCCCTCCTGTGTTCATCTGTTTTGTTTCTTAAATTCCACGTGTGTGTGGAATCATATGGTATTTGCCTTTCTCTGTCTGACTTATTTCACTCAGCATACTGCTTTCTAGCTCTACCCATGTTCTTGCAAATGGCAAGAGTTCATTCTTTTTAATGGTTGAGTAATATTCCAGTGTATATGACTAGACATTTCACCAAAGAAGCATAGAAATGGCAACAGTCTCATGAAAAGATGTTCAACTTCACTCATTGTCATAGAAATACAAATCAAAACTACAATGAGATACCATCTCACACCTGTCAGAATGGCTAAAATGAACAACACAGGAAATAACAGATAATGGTGAAGAGGCAGAGAGGGAAATGCTTTTACCTGTTGGTGGGAATGCAAACTGGCACAACCACTCTGGAAAACAGTATGGAGTTTCCTCAAAAAGTTAAAAATAGAATTATGCTACAATCCAGCAACTGTACTACTAGGTATTTATCCAAAGGATACAAAAATACTGACTCGAAGGGATACATGCACTCCCATGTTTATAGCAGCACTATCAACAATAGCCAAATTATGGAAAGAGCCCAAAAGTCCATCGACTGATGAATGGATAAAGAAGATGTGGTATATATGCACAATGATATTGTGTTTTTAATTTCAAATTCCATTTGTTTATTGCAAGTGTATAGGAAAGCAATCAACCTTTCTATATTTCCTTGTATCCTGCAACCTTGCTGTAATTGTTTCTTAGTTCTAGGAAGTTCCTTTTTTCTTTATTTCTCTTTCTTTCTTTCCTCTTCTTTTCTTTCTTTTCTCTCTTTCTTTCTTTCTTTCAATTCATTTTGGATTTTCTATGTAGACAATAATGTAATCTCTGAACAAAAACAGTTTTATTTCTCTTTCCCAATCTGCATATATTTTGTTTCCTTTTCTTCTCTTATTGCATTAGCTAGGACTTCCAGGACAATGTTGAAAAGAAGTAGTGAGAGTGGATATTTTTGTCTTGTTTCTGATCTTAAGGGGAAGCTTTAAGTTTCTTACCATTAAGTAGGATGTTAGCTGTAGGTTTTTTGTGGATATTTGTTATCAAGTTGAGGAAGTCCCCTCTATTCCTAGTTTACTAAGAGTTTTATTATGAATAGGTGTTGGATTTTGTCAGATACTTTTTCTGTCTATTGATATGATCACGTGAGTTTTCTTTTTTCAGCCTATTGATATAAAGGATCACATTAATTGATTTTCAAATGTTGAAAATCACCTTTGTATATCTGGATAAGTCCTATTTTCTCATGATGTATAATTCTTTTATTTTTATACTTCGTTGGATTTAGTATGCTAATGTTTTCTGAAAGACTTTTGCTCTGTGTTTATGAGAGATACTGGTTTGTAGTTTTCTTTTCTTAATAATGTTTCCATCTGCTTTGGTAGTAGAGTAATGTTGACCACATAGAAAGAGTTAGGAAATACTCCTTCTGCTTTTATCTTCTTAAAATTTTTGGTAAATTTACAGGTGAATTCATCTGGACCTGGCACTTTCTGTTTTGAAAGATTTTTAATTATTGATTCAATTTCTTTGATAGGTATAGTCCTATTCAGATTTTCCATTTCTGCTTGTGTGCATTTTGGCAGGTTGTGCCATTTAAGGAATTGGTCCATTTTATTTAGGTTATCAAATTTGTGGCTATGGAGTTGTTTATATCATTCCTTTATTATCCTTTTAATGTCCATAGGATCTGTGGTGACATCCCTTTCTAATATTAGTAATTTGTGTCCTCCCTCTTTTTTCTTAGTTAGCCTGTCTAGAGGGTGTATTGACTTTATTGATCTTTTCTAAGAACCAGGTTTTGGTTTCATTGTTTTCCTCTATTGATTTCCTCTTTTCAATTTAATTGATTTTTGCAGATCAGTTGAAAGTGCACATTTGAAGAAGATGAATCCCGTAAGATTTTGAGTCTTAATTCCACAGTTTCAGATTGTCAGGGGGAGGTCGAAAGAATATAGTGGGTGCAGATCAGGGCTTGGCGTTGGCATGATGAACACAGCAAAATGCCAAATGGATAGAGGTGCCTAGAATGATGGGGGCAATGTTATAATAGCTGACCGTGGAGCCCAAGTTGAATGAAGCATCAAGAGGAGTTAGAAGGGCTCTCATGTACTGGTGTGGTAGAAAGAATGATAAGTAACTGAAGCTAGTATAAGGGTAGAAGAGGACTTTTAGTTCTTATGAGTGAATATAAGAGACAATAGATGAGGAAGTTGCAATAAAAAGATGAAAGGGCCAATTTGAGATCTTGGCTGGGAAATGTGCAGAGAGCCAGGATAGAGCTATGTGGGTGGGAACCTGGTATGGACTGGAAATGAAGGCTAGTAAAGCCATATACAGCAAGTGGACATGAGGTCCGTGAGTTGTCATCATCGTTGTCATTAATAAGCTTTTAGAAAGGCTGGAATAATCAGATCTGAATTTCAGGGGTTGCACAGAGCCGGGTGATAGATGCCATATCTGGCCACTAGAAATTTATCATTTGAAACCCCTGGAAAGAAATGAAAACCAATTTCCCCATTCCTGGAGAAAATACTTCACTTGCTTTTTCCAAATTGAGAGGAACCAGGAGAATGTTTTGGTGGTGACAAGTATTGTCTAAAATGCTAAAATAAATTGAAATCTACTTTGGTGGACTGAAGGTCAGAATACATTTTTAAGAAACAGACATTGAAAGGCTTCTTCTTTCACTTTCTGCCACAATGTCTGCTAGGCAAGGAAAATGACTCATTAATAAATTTAGCACCAGAGGCCTGACTCATTCAGAAACGTCTCAATAACCACCTCACCCAATCTTACTATACTTTAGCTAATGATATTCTCCAGCTTAGGCTGTCAGAATTATGCCTCACACATGGGTAATGGGTTTTATAGTTTGTACTAGAAGTAGGCCAGTAGTATTAATTCCCATTTTAGTGATGGAGAAGCTGAGCTAAGTGAATCACCTTAGGCTAGACATTGAACAGCGGGTAAAACTGTACTTCTTCTTACCATAAAAATCAGCAACGTGTCCATAGCAAAACATTTAGTCTTAGAGCAGCCACTCCAGATGGTGATTTGAGGTCTAAACCTAGTGACCATGCAGAAATGACTTCTATCGAACTTTAAAAAGTGATAGCATACCTACTAATGAATAATTTCAGGGTGGGAATAATTTCTTATCCAACTTTATATTTTCTGTACCTATACAGAGATCGGTAACAAGTATTCAAAAACATCTTTGTTAAATGAATGAATGAATGAATGAAACATCTTAAATATCAATTTGTGTGATCACTGTCTTTCCTGAGAGGAATATAATAAAATGCATGCTTTGTAGCTATGGCAAATGTTGTAGTTCTCCGCAGTGAAGTGTAGTCAAGTGCAAGTATCAAGGTTAAAAAGATCTATTGCATTACAGAATTTTGAGTCTCCTTGGTCTCACTTTCTTGATTAGGGTTTGAGGCTAATATCCACGTAGTTCTGGGGGCAGAGGTAGGGAAGGAGCACAGGATAATTCCAAACAGACCAGCTTTCTGGGCTTAGGGTCCCCAAAACCTTAAATTTTTATGTTTATCATCAGAAGCTTGGAAACTTCAGTTGCATCCACTATAGTGCTAGTAAGATAGAGAATGTAGGTGAATCTCAGAAAAGTCAAATGCAATCAATAAATATTTACAGACACATCTACATCTACAATAAATATTTACTGACATCTATGTCTATAATAAATATTTACCGACACATTTGGGGGTTACAAAATGTAAGATATAGGTTTTCTTTCAAAGTGTTTGCAATATACCTTGGGAAAAAAGATATAAGAAGTATGAAAGGGTGACAATAAAAAGTACAAATAGCAGTTCAAGATAATAAACACTTGTCATAGGGCAATTTATAACTATGCAGCATTTATCTCTCCTCTTCTTGATTCTTACCAGAAGTCCAACTTTATTCAAGTATCCATTCCTCCCAGAGGATAGAGGAGAAGATGACTCTCTCCTAGACCAGGTGATAGTCCTAATTAGTTAAGGACCATTAACATGCGACATTCCCTGTACTACTGTTATTGGTTCAGCCATAGGCATGTGACCAATGCTGGTTCAAGCCAACTGAGAGAAACAGACAGCCACTGCTCAGCGAGAGGGTTTCCACTCTATGCTGCTAGATATAAACAAAGAAGAGTGTGACCCTAGCTGCTTTTGAAAGTCATCTTATGACCATGAAGAAACTAGATATGGGATGGCAGCGTGGAGAAAACTTGGGTCTCCAATGGTGTATTTAGTCCCTGAATCAACCTTGGAGCCTGTCCTAACTCAGAGCTTCCTGCTACATGAGATAATAAATTTCTTTATTGCTTAAGTTGGCTTGGTGGGGGATTTGTTTCCAAAAGAATCTCAAGGAGACAATGACCAATTGCCAAATGCGTGGGCAGATAATAATGACTGTGAGAGTCCAGAGTGGGCAGAGTTCACATCAGGCTAGAGTGGTCAGGACAGCATTCAGAGAAACAGAGGCTTTAAAAATGAATAGAATTTGTATGGAAGGAGAGGCAGGAGAAAGGCATTCCCAGCAAAAACCAGAAGATGAAAGGAATTTGAGGAACAATAAAGGAATAGAGTGCAAAGTGAGGAAGGAAAGGTCAGATCATATTTTAGAAGACCTTGAAGAACAAGTTCAAGTACCTGGGACTCTGCTATATAGGCACTAAGGCTTCAATAAAGAGTTTTGAACAAGCAAATTATCTGTTCCTGCCTGAGCATTTGAAGTCAGGTCCATCCAGCACACATCATACTCCTGCTGGTCCATAACTACAAGTTTCCAACATTATTGGGTATTTTAAGCAAATGGCCCATACCACTGCCCTTTCCCCCTGACCTGCTTCCACTTTGATCTCATCTCTCTGGCTCCACAGTCATAGCTCTAGGATCCTGACTTGGATCCCTTGTCTTTGGCTTGTGCAGATTAGTCTCTCATCCTGCTCACTGCACCATCTAGTCTTTGTTTCTTTTCTCATGAACTATGCGGTAACATGCCTGTCTGCAGTGGAACCCCTCTGTGCTCTTGTTGGATGCTTTACTTCCTCATAGGCCAATCTCCATGCCAGGTACTCAGGAGACAAGAATAAGGGGAAATATTATTTATTTATTTATTTATTTATTTATTTATTAGTTTTAAAGATTTTATTTATTTATTTGAGAGAGAGAGAGAGAATGAGAGAGAGAACATGAGAGGGGGGAGGGTCAGAGGGAGAAGCAGACCCCCTGCTGAGCAGGGAGCCCGATGTGGGACTCGATCCCGGGACTCCAGGATCATGACCTGAGCCGAAGGCAGTCACTTAACCAACTGAGCCACCCAGGCACCTCAAGGGGAAATATTTAGATAGAAAGGGCAATGCAGAAGTGAGTCAAATGTGGTCATGCTCATGGTTTGAACCAAGTGTGTTAAGGGAAGTCATGTAAGGAGTTAATATATATGCTATGCAAAGAGTGCTTAGAATTTTTTTTTTTGAGTGCTTAGAATTTGATAAGAAAAATACAAACAACCCAATAGAAAAATGAGTAAATGGCAACCAACATGAAAAAGTCCTCAAATTCCTTAAAATTATGGGAATGCAAATTAAAGAAACAATGAAATATCACTTTACTAATACCTGTTACTCTGGCAAAAGAAAGAACTGTACTACCTATTGCTGGTGGAACTGTAAAGAAAAATGTACTTTCATAGATTACTGCAGGAAATATGAAGATTTACAGCCTTATTGGTGAGAGCTAAATGACAACATCTCTTAAAATTAAAAATACATCTAGCCTTCAATCCAGCAATCCACTTCAATCCACTCCTGATTTACTCTCATAGACATAAAAGTGGCAATACAAAAGACCTAAGTACACATATATATTGCAATGCTGTTTGTATGAGTGGGAAAGCCAGAAAAAAGAGAATACTCATCAAAGAAAGAGGGGCTGGATAAATTATAGAATATTGTGTAGCCATTATAGTCGATTAGTGTTCTGCCTGTTGACATGGAAGAATTTACATGGGGAATAATAATGGTTCAGATTTATCTACTGCTTACTACATGCTAGGTACAGTTCTAAGTGCCTCACATGTATTAACTTACTGATCCTCATAATAGTCCTGTGAACTAGGTATTATTATAGAAAAGTGAAGTAACTTGTCCAAGGATGCAATTAGTAAGCAACAAAGCTGGGATTTGAACCCATGAGGGTGTGGAACAGTCTCTCTCTAAAGATCATTCTACAGTGTCACTTGCTTCTGAAAAACCACTCTTGATGTGATGTGTATGTAAGAAAACTTTGTAGTGAAGAAGACAGTAGTTTTGGCTGGCAGTAACCTTATTGTTTGAATCTTGGCTCCAATGTACCCTATGACACTTCGGGAAAGTCAATCGCTGTGTCTAACCTCAGTTTCCTCAACTGTAAGGTAAGTATAAAAATTCAATGTACAGAGTTGTTTTAAGGACTAGAAATAAGGTGTGTAAATGCTAGTCCATATAGGTACATAATACAAAAATAGCTATTCTTTTTACTAATTCTTGCCATTGGTAGTTTTAGCTTACCACACCAATATTTGGGGCCATTTGTGAT
The DNA here is from genome assembly GCF_009762305.2 of Zalophus californianus. Classification (NCBI taxonomy): domain Eukaryota; kingdom Metazoa; phylum Chordata; class Mammalia; order Carnivora; family Otariidae; genus Zalophus; species Zalophus californianus. The sequence goes on from NC_045603.1 coordinate 80,422,674, forward strand.
TGGGATAGGTTCTTTTTGTTAACCCTTCACCCCTGCTTCCTGTCAACTGCCACCAGGAAGAATAAATGGGTCTAGGAAATAAAGGGGGGAGATAGGTGTGGTAATTCTTTTTTTTTAATTTATTATTTATTTATTTTTAAATTTAAATTCAATTAATTAACATATAATATATTTGTTTCAGGGGTACAGGTCTGTGATTCATCAGTCTTTTATGATACCCAGGGCTCATTACAACACATAGCCTCCTCAATGTCCATCACCCAGTTTCCCCATCCCCCACTCCCCACCCGTCCAGCAACCCTGTTTGTTTCCTAAGATTAAGAGTCTCTTATGGTTTGTCTCCCTCTCTGTTTTCATCTTGTTTCATTTTTTCCTCTCTTTGCCTATGATCCTCTGCCTTGTTCTCAAATTCCACATATCAGTGAGATCATAGGATAATTGTCTTTCTCTGATTGACTTATTTCACTTAGCATAATACCCTCTAGTTCCCTTCCCTGTAACTCTGGTCCCCAAATATCAGTACAGTGAGTTAAATCTACCAATGGCATATGTCTACCATATATGCATGTGTATACATATAAAATATATGCACACATATATACATATACATATACATATATATGTCATATATATACGTCAATGTATACGTTGGAGGGTGGCCTCCTAGCTAAGGTGTTTAGGGAAGGCCTCAACAAAAATATAGTTGAAAGGAAGGAGCAAATCATGGAGTTAAGAAGGTGGGGTGAAATAGAACATTCAAGGCAAAAGCGACAACAAACACAAAGGAACGGAAAGAGCATGGGCACATAGAAGGTCAGAAGGAAATAGAAGGAGTTGAGTATTCAAGGAGTGAGAAGGTATATGAAAACTATAGCTAGGAGAGAGGCAAACCAATAACTAGAGAAATGAAGAGGTAGTGCTGAGCCATGCTGTGCACCCATTTGAAGTTTGTGGTTATAAATTTAAAGTGAGACTACTCAGTATAGTTCCGTGATTTTTTTCCAGCATTGTTAAGATGGAAGGAGCTGGCTCAATATAGGATGTAATCAGAACCAGCAGTTAACCAAGTAAATATGTTGGAGGGGAAAAAAAGAGCAAGATATTTGAGATGTGTGTGAGTTTTCCTAATGATGCAATTTAAGCTGACTAAGCAGGGAAGTAGGGACATGAGGGAGGATAATGAATAATGAAAAATTTCTAGGTTCAATAGATTGAAAAAGATTGAAAAAGATCTGGCCCTGTAGGAGGGAATGCAGTTTAGCTGCGTGTCAAGAAGCTGTCTCCCTGTGTATAAATGTATGAATCTGAGGATGAGAAGCCCAGACAGGCGTATGGGTGGTTTTAGGGAGAACACTCCTCGGCTGGTGGTGAGGATGCTTTCCTGACCCAGATCTCCACATAGCTTAGAAGCCTACTCCAACCAGGAGGGCATCTGCAGGGAGTCTCATTTAGCTAAAAGTGGAGCATCTGACAAACTCTTGTCTTATTTTGCTGACAGAATTATCAATCACTAATGGAAGAAGAGACGGGGGAGCTTCTAGTTTAATAAGAAAGAATGTCTTGGTGAAAGAAATTGATGGGAATTTTGAGAGAAAATGGTCTGATTCCCTTAACTGCTCTAAATGAACCTAATTCTCCTCATTCATGAGATCACCAAATCCACTACTGGTAAATGTTGTGGAATTGTGGGGGAAAAAAAAACAAGTTACCTTCTTCCTCTGCAAAATAGCCTAAGGACTACTGGAGAAAAGTATAATCGGTTGGAAAATAAATAGTTGCTGACCTTACCCAATGGATGAAGATTTGTCAATCAGAAAAGAATAATAAATAATAATTTTTTTTATTTTTATTATTTCCTAGACCCATTTATTCTTCCTTTTGGAGGCACAACACATCATAATGGTCATTGATTTATGGCAGCTATTCTTAACTAGGATTCTCCAGGATAATTAAGCCCTACTGCCCTAGTATATCCATTATATATCATGGGATAACTTTCTTCCTAAGAGTCTAAAATAGTATTAGCTATGGACTATCCTTGAGAAAATTGAAAAAATAGTCAATTTTTGGTGTGGTTTAAATCTCTCATGGAATTCTGATTGAGAAAGACTGAAGTATATCATATACCCTAGAGGATGACTTCTATACAAGATAGTATCTCCATGCAGACACTATACTTTCAAAAGATCATTTTGTCACTCTGTCAGGCTAGCAGCTTCTTGGTAGCACAGTATGTGATAAGACCAGTAGATATTATGGTCATATTCCCAATGCCACATCTTTTTTTTTCTTTCTTACTTTTTTTTTTTTTTTCGCTATCAAGAAGTGGTTCTCAAACATTCATGTACTTTAGAATCATCTGGTGGGCTTGTTAAAACACAGATTTCTGGGCCCTACCTCAGTCTCATCTCTAATAAGTTCCCAAGTAACAGTGGTACTGATCTGGGACCACACTTTGAGATCTACTGCTATAAAGTGAGTTCCTTGGTTCAATGTATTGTTATACAAGATCCCAAGTCAATGGATCAAACACTCTATAAGCCTTTGGATAGCAGTGCAGGCTGAAGCCCTAGGAAAGACTAACTTCATACCCACAATATGTGCCACTGTCATTTCTAGGTCGAAGGGGTCCAATGTAGTCAACTTGCCATCAAGTAGTTGGTTGATCTCCTTGAGGGATGGTATCGTATCAGAGACTTAGCATTGGTTTCTATTGATGGCAGACTGGACATTAGGCAATGGGAGTATCTAGATCAGGCTTGGTGAGCCCATGAATAGCCTGCAACCATGCTACCATTGTATTCCATTCATACTCTCATTGTGTCAGCACTGAAGTGTCTGATGGCAGAGGTTGCTGAAGTCAACTAGCTAAGTCATTCTACTTAATATTTTAGTGCTTTGTTTGTGGTTGATGCCATTTAATATGTAGATAATATGTGATATGAAGATTTTTACAGTTTGTGTTCAACTCACATATGTCCATCCATATTATCTTCTTGAATTTATTGAGACTTGATTCTCTGTTATACAATGACCTTCATTTGTCTCATGATAAAGGGTTAATTCATCAAGAAGATACAACAATTGTAAATACTTATGTATCCAACATTGGAGCACCTAAATATATAAAACAAATACTAATAGAACTGAAAGGATAAATAAACAGCAGTACAATAGTTGGGGACTTTAATACCTCATTCTCAACAATGGATAGATCATCCAAACAGATAATCAATAAGGAATCAGTGGATTTGAACAACACTAAAGACCAAATATACCTAACATATATACAGAACATTCCATCCAATAGAAGCAGAACCCACATTCTTCTCAAGCACACATAGAACATGTTCTAGGATACATCATATGTTAGGCCACAAAACAAGTCTCAGTTGTTTTCTTAAAATCTAATTTGATGTGTGTAAGTATAACTACCCCTGTTTTCTTTTGGTTATCATTAGCTTGAAATATCTTTTTCCATCCCTTCACTTTTAGCCTTTGTGTGCCCTTAAAGCTAAAGTGTAAGCAGCATATTATTGGTTCTTGTTTTTTTTTAAAGATTTATTTATTGGGGCACCTAGATGGCTCAGTTGGTTAAGCATCTGCCTTCAGCTCAGGTCATGATCCCAGGGTCCTGGGACTAGCCCTGCATTGGGCTCCCTACTCAGAGGGAGTCTGCTTCGCCCTCTGCCCCTCCCCCCACTTGTGCGCATGCTCTCTCTCTCTCTCAAATAAATAAATAAAATCTTTAAAAAAATAAATAAGGATTTATTTATTTATTTCAGGGTGGGGAGGGGCAGAGGGAGAGGGAGAGAGAAATTTAAACAGACTCTTTGTTAAGCATAGAGCCAGACATGGGGCTTGATCTCACAACCCTGAGATCATGACCTAAGCTGAAACCAAGAGTCGGCTGCTGAACATACTGCACCACCCAGGCGCCCCAGATCTTTTTTTTTAAATCCATTCAGTCATTATATGTCTTTTGATTATGGAATTTAATACATTTACATTTATTACAATAAATAATTACATTTAAAGTAATTATTTATAGTTGCAGACTTACTATTACCATTTTATTGTTTTATGACTATTTTGTAGTTCTTTTGTTACTTTCTTCCCCTCTTGCTGTTTTCCTTTTTGATTTGATGATTTCTTGTGGTGGTATGCTTTGTTTCTCTTAGCATAACCTTTTCTCTGTGTGTTACAGGTTTTTCCTTTGGATTACTATGAGGTTTAGATAAAAATCTTATAACATCTTATTTTAAGCTAACAACTTAACTTTGATAGCATACAGAAAGTCTACACTTTTACTTCTCCCCCTTCCTCATATCTTAGGTTACTGATGTTACAGTTTACATCTTTTTTATGTTGTGTATCCACTAACAAATTATTATGGCTATAGCTATTTTTTTTAAAGACTTTATTTATTTATTTGAGAGAGAGAGAGCACATGAGAGGGGGGAGGGTCAAGGGAGAAGCAGACTCCCTGTCGAGCAGGGAGCCCGATGCGGGACTCGATCCAGGGACTCCAGGATCATGACCTGAGCTGAAGGCAGTCGCTTAACCAACTGAGCCACCCAGGCGCCCTATAGCTATTTTTAATATGTTTGTTTTTTAACTTTTAAACTAGAATTGTAAGTAATTTACATATCACCATTACAATATTAGAGAATCTGACTTTGACTATATATTTACCTTTCCTGGTGAGTTGTACGCATTCGTATGTTTTTGTGCTGTTAATTAGCATTAGCATCCTTTCAGCTTGAAGAACACTCTTTAGCATCTCTTCTAAGGCAGGTCTAGTGGTGATGAGCTCCCTCAGCATTTGTATGTTTGGGAAAAGTCTTTATCTTCCCTTCATTTTTTAAGGACAGCCTTGCTAGGTATAGTATTCTTGGTTGGCAGGATTTTTTTCTTTCAGTGTTTTGAATATATCATCCCACTCTCTTCTGGCCTGAAAACTTTCATTTTTTAAAAAATTTTATTTATTTATTTGAAAGAGAGGGAGAGAATGAGCAGGGGGGGAGGGGCAGAGGGAGAGAGAAGCAGACTCCCTGCTGAGCAGAGAGCTCAATGCAGGGCTCAATCCCAGGACCCAGAGATCACAACCTGAGCTGAAGGCAGATGCTTAACCAACTGAGCCACCCAGGCACCCCTGGCCTGAAAACTTTCTGCAAAGAAGTCCACTGATAATCTTACTGGGGCCCATTGGCTTTTTATTGCACTCAAAAAGAAATCAAAATTCCTCATCATTACTCTCAAAAAACTACATGATCAGGCCCTATTTACTTTTCCCACCTCACTTTTTTCCAATCCCCCCTCCCCCACTTACTATCCTCCAGCTACTTTGACTTATTTTCTGTTTGAGGGGGAGAGTCCTTCCTCAGGGCCATTGCAGATGTCATTCCCTCTGCCTGGATCATTCAATCCCCATTCCTTCACATTGTGGATCCATCTTTCAGGACTTTATTCACATGATACGCTTTCAGAGTGCCCACTCTCACTACCTCCCCATCCAAAGTTAACTGCTCACCTCACTACATCCCCACCGTCAGTCCCTCAATCTTATTACCTTTTTGTCATAGTAAATGCTACTATATGAAATACTCTTATTCATTTCGTTGCTATCCTGTTTATATTTTGTCTCTCACCCTCCCATTCGTTAGTAAACTCCATCACTGGAAGGTTCTTGTCTCTCTCATTCAGTGTTCTATCCTCAGCACTCCAATAAAATAGGCACTCAATTTATTATTTGTTGAATAAGTGAATGACTCAGTAGGAAACTTTACCTGATTCTTGAGTCCTGCTCTACCCAATTTTATTGATATGTAAAAAAGCAAGCCCAATGTTGTATTTATGGCCCAGCTGTAGGCCTAACAAGTCATCCTTCACTCATCACCTCCCAAGCACATACATTAGCCAGTTTCAACAACCCTTGGCAACCTAGAGAAGATCACAGCCTACTTATTGAACCCAGTCACTACAAACCACTGTGGGATCAAATTCACAACCGGTTCCCATCTCTTTGTCTCCTGGCCTCTTGCTCTATTCCACAGCTACGGTGAACTCTTGTTCTGAAGTTTCCTTGGGCCCCAGGGACAGAGGACCAGATACCTGCATCATCAGCTCCAGCTCCACTGTGAATTCCCCATGGTCTGTGCACTGATATTGAAGGCTACTCACCATCCCACTTGTGACTCACTATGCCCTTTCCCACTCTGTTTCTTCTTTACCTGTTTCTGCCTGCCACCTTCCATGGTAACTGTCTTCCTAAGTTTGTCGACTATTTTTCTCCCTCCTCCGCTATACTGACTTTAAAGCCTTTTGGTTCTGTCAATCTAGCCTCTAGGTAGACACACTTCTTTTGTGCATATGAAATGTGAACCACCCATGGGCAAGAATCTAGTATTCCAGCATCGTAAGCCAACAGTCCCCAAATCCAAATCCAGTTCATCATCACTATCTGGGCAGGCAGGCATTGATCTCTTAGCTCTTTCTCTTTCATCTCAAATCTATACTCTCAGTAGAATTAAGTGACAAAAACAGCACCTGTGCCCCCAAGTAATTTTTTGTTGTTGTTTGAGAGTTTGTTTTCTCCAGAGACTCTTTCCTGAGACCCTCTGATTTTCTTTTTTGAGACTCAGATGCTGCCTCTGTTTTCTCTTTGCCATAGCCAGGTTTCCTGTGAACAGGTCTGGGCTTTGAGCATCTCCTTGCAATCAATGCTGATGTAGGCCAATAATTTCTTTGTCCCCATACTTCCATACACCTCAGAGATCTTTCCATCAGGTATATCAGAACTATTCATGCTTTAAAATATAGTTCTTTATGGAGCTGAAATCCCAGACTCAGGAGATCTGCATACCCCTACATGAAGGAGAATGAGCATGTGGTGGGGAAAAATGATGACAGAGAAGAATGAACCCAGTTCCTAGGCAAGAATTATAATGTCCATGGCCTATCTGGGAACTTTAAAAATCTCCAAATGGAAATGGGGGGATCAATGAGGTCATCTCATATTGTACTTTTTCGCTTTTTATTGCATCCATAAACTTTGCAGAATAATCTGCCTCTGAGTCAAAGATTTTGTTGGAATATCTCCCACATTTAAGTTATAGATACAGTATTATACAATAGTAACTACTAGGAAATGAGAACATCAAGCTCTTTTCCAAATTGATTAGTCAGTTTATTTTGTATTAGTCAGTTTATTTATGTAATTTTGAATGCAGTTAATGTCTCAAGCCACAAAGCTATAGCATAAAGTGCTTGAAGAAACAAGTGGTTCAAAATAGCTACCACCAGGCGAATAGAATCCAACAGCACAATGGGGTTCAGAATCAGATCTAGATTCAAATGTCAACTCAATCAGTTGAGTCCATAACATTCAATCTCCCCGAACTTTCCTAAACTCATATATAAGGACAGAAGTGAAGACTCCCTTCTGGGTTGTTCTGAGGATTTAATGACATATCTACAGGAGAGCACCAGCAAAATGCTTGACACCTGACTATTCAATGTTTGTTTATTCTTCTTCCTACCAGATGATCATCCCAAACTGAGGTTTTAGACTGCATACAAATATTAGACATTCAGAGAGCTATGTCCCTTTAAAAAGTAGAAAGGAAAATCTCAAGTTTTTTCTTCCAGGGGATATTTAATGTTGGAATGCAGGGAGTTTCATGGTATCCATGCTTCAGTCTAGTGAGAATTTCAATTCAGACTTCAAAGCAGAAAAATCTTAATTCTATCAAAAACATATGTACATGGGAGAGGAGCAATAGAAGTGGATGAATCAAAATTCAATGAGAGAAGAAAAAGAAGGTACACTGAGAGAGGGTGTTCCTATGTTCAGTGATGAAGTCCTGGACTTTCATAGTAAATCTCACCCCAATGTCCTTAATTTGCCTTAGACAATTTTGTTTACATTAATGTAGAGTAAAATGCAAAACTATGGCTTTCATGTCATACTATGGGCTCACTCTCAAGAAAACATTTTGTTATCTTTGTGAACTTAAAGACATCTTCAAATGAAGCAAAACCTCAGGAAGAATAAAACCATGGCCATGGCCAACTTACCTTGTTTCCCCTCCTGTTCCCATGGCAGACATCACACCATGGCACTCATTCCCACTGACCTTGGATGTGGTCTTAGAATTTCAGCCAAGATTGTGGAGTCCAGGACAGGTAAAGGTAGGCAAGCAACTCTGATCACAAGTCTCCTGTTTGTCTAGCTGTACTGTGTGCCCTGTTGGCCATGAGGATGAGGAGAAACGTACACTATTAAATGATGCCAATATGTATTTACTACTGATTGACTCCAAAGAACTTGCTTCTCTTTTGCTACTCATTTGGCTTGGACTTTTGACCTCAACTCCTTGGATATCACTGGCTTTGTTCCTGCTATTCTGAAGGCCCTATGTGGCACAAAGCTCCATTTCCTCCCTGGCACACACTTAGCTCCAGACTGCACTTCAGATGCTCAGTTGGTGCTGCTTTTGCTCACTGAACGTAGGTCTCCAGGACTTCCCCGGTAACCAAAGGCTTTTTGCTATTCCTACTGCGCAGAGCCTGCTGTGGCCTTAGCAGGCAGCCACTCTCAGTTGTCCTCACCTGGTCTGATTAACCTAGTTCTGGGTAGCTGCTCTGTGGGGTCCATTCTTGCCTGCCCTGGCCTTGCCCAGCCTTGGCACTGGAGGGGTCTTCATAACCCGCATCTTTCCTCAAGGGACAGCCTGTACCTGAGTCAGCCCCCACCAAAAAGGCAGCCTCCTCTTCCTTTTCTGGATTTGTGGTTCGCTCATTATTCCTCAACCCTACCACAGCTGCCTTGGCAGCAACACACCCTAGGGCCTGCTGGGAAAATTCCACACTCTGATTTGGCACCTGTTCCTGGTAGCCGACAGGCCCAAACGGCTGGAAGAACACAGGCATGATGAATTAGATATTGAACTGATTGAAGCAACAGTGGCGTCCCTTTGCATAAAAGTGGCCCGCAAAGCAGAGTTAAGAAAACGACTTCTTTTCTTTCTTCTGTTAGCAATAAATCCTTGCACCCCAGGACAGCCTCAGCTTGGCAGGCTGACACCCAGATGATTTCTGATGGCCTACGTGCCGACCGCAAGGCAAGCTTGAGCACTGCCAATTTCAGCCCCCACAGAGAATCCCTTCTCTGGGGATGAGAGGTGCTGTTCCAAACCCCAGCGTGCTGGAATGTGTCCACTCCTACCCCTTGTATGCAGCTCCAGTGAACAGTGGTCAGCCAAATTGGGAGAGCCGAGGCATGGCCTGTCTGTGCAGGAAATGTCGGTCCTTGCTCTGAAATCTGAGACATGAAGAGAAATGTGGCCATAGAAGAGCTGTAGTTCCAAAACTGATAAAAATGTTCCCAAATCTTGTGCTATCGTATGCTTGATTACACCAGCCCTCGGGATGGCAAATGAGCTTCCATCTTAATTATAGCTTGGGAAAGGATGCATAGACCGTTCTTTGACTTCTCTTTTATTCTGTCTGTCCATTCCAAACTGCTGCTTGCAAAAGGAAGAAAGAAGAAGAGACATAAATAACACTCCGTGGACTGTCTCATTTGCTCTGGAAAATCTCCTAAAAGGTTAACACTGCTCTTCATGCTTCTGGGCATGTGTGGGTCACATGCTGGGCACCGGGCAGTGAGTCCAGACTCCCGCTGTGGTAATGCCCAACCAGGCAGCTAGGGAAGGATACCAGGCAGCAGGGACATAAGCTTTGGCAAACCAGTACTGACCTCAGGGTTATGTCTGTGACTAGCAATCACATGAGGAGAGAACACCCAGTTTCCTTCCTTGGGAGAAGATGGTACAAGAGAGGGAAGGGCAGAGTGATGATTATACCTTCAAGGTGTCCAGAAGGGAGAAAACCCCTCAGGCAATGAAAAGCTGGAATCCCTGTCTGCCTCAGTGATGCTGGAAACATTGGGCTCCCCAAGGAAAAGGGGCACCTCAATTCCTGGTTGGCACGTGACCGATTTCCAGGGCCAAATATTCTGACCAAGGCCTTTTGTGGCAAGGAGAAAGGAGATGAATAAATGGGTCAAACCCCACTGGAGACTGTCTCATGGGAAAAAGCCAAATATCTGAGTTACTCCGTTTCTCTGGAGTCTGAGAATCCTCACACTACAGGGCAGGGAGCCCACGCCTCACACGATGGCATAGGCCATCAGGTGCCAGAGAACCTGGCCAGAATTCTGCTTTGCTGTGGGGAGAAAATGGCTACATACTGCCAGAAAGTATGGGGATCCTGTCAGTGAGGATATCGGGAGAGGAGATACAGAACTCACCCCCAAGAGGCAGAGATGTGGGATGCCTGTGAAAGTGAGGTAGAACGCAGCTGGAGCAGTTTGAAGGCAAACATGGCTGCAAATGCACCTGCCCTCAGTAGGAGAAGGGAGAAACGAACCAAAGCCTCTGAGGGCAAATGAAGCAAGAAGATGTGTGCAGGGTTGGCACCAGGATGGCCTGGGCTGTGAGAAAAACCCCGTTCCGCCACCACTTCCCTGCTACCTCCCAGCCTCATGAGGTTCTCCTGTGCCAGCAGAGGCTCTTGGATCTGTGTGAAATCTGCTCCCACTGGTGTTGGAGGTGGGCCAGGTGCCTGGATGCCCTGTGATTCACCTGCAGCAGGAGGAGATCATCACTCTCCCATCTGCTGTCCCTGCCCTCAGCCTCCAAATAGAGCTGGCCGCTGGGAATCGGCCAGAGGACCTCAGCCTTCTCCCCCTTTCCTGCCTGCCCACCGGAAGTGAGTGGACCTGGGCCGCTAACCTTAGTGCTCTCTGGCTGTCCAGGATGGGACCATCGTCGCTGCTAAAGACCCCCAGCAAGGGCCATTGCCTGTGAGTGACACTGGAATGGGTCCAGCGGAATCAAGAAGTGTACAGTCTGTCTGGGGACCCTGGGACCAGCACTTCAGGCATCGAGAAGCCTCCTCTGCTCTCCTGATCTGGCTGGGAAGGCGGCAGAGGCCTGCTATCTCTTTTGGTTTTAGCTGTTTGGGAGGGAGAGGCTAAGATAAGAGGCAAATTCCTGTTGTGCTTTGCGTCGATGAATAGTCTTCAACCTGACCACATTTTTTTTTTTTTTTTTTTTTTTAGAGAATGGTATAACCTGAAAGGTATCAAGGACTTCAAGGGGTCTTCTGGCTTGGTCTCTCTTATCCAGAAAGCTCTGTAACATGAAATCATTCAAGACAGAAAAGAAATAATTTTAGCAGCAAAGGTTTGCCCTCCCCACCACCTCTAGCATCTGCCAGATGCCCTGAATATTTCACAGATGAAAGTTGCTCTATTAAAAATATGTACTCAAACTAAACATAATTTATAGTGGAGGCTAGGATTAATTTCTTTAAAAAAAAACTTGATTGATTGCTTAGTATATGCCAGTCACCAATGAAACTGAAGCCTAGGGAGACTTACTGACTTCTCTGTAGACAGAGCTAGTAAGTAGGAACATCGGAGTCGGAACCTACATCTTCTCAAGTCCCAGTCCAGTGCTCTGGGTTTCAAGGAAATGTATTTCCGACTTTGCAAAAAAAAAAAAAAAATATCTTTGCCAGTAAAATTCATAGGGGCCCTAAATCGTATATAATATAATCTAACACTTAAAGCAACATTTTCACAAACAAGGTGAGCGTGGTCCTGATAATTTGGTCTTCTGATATGGTGCTTAGCAAAACCCTTTCTCTTGGTCACTCCCATCTTAATGAGTACGAAGCCAAAAGAGTGGTTCCCCAAGTAAGGAGAGAATAAGGCTTATGGCCTCTCCTATGATGAGGTAGGCTTGCTATATGGCCACTTGATCTACAGACAAACTTCCTTCAAATATCAGAGAGCACTTAGAATTTCCACCATCGCAATGTTTGAGAGATGCAATCAAAATCCCTTTGGCAGTTGTGTCCTTCTCAGGACTTCTCTTACCTCCGAACTGGCACACGTGGGGAAGGTAAGCTGGTACATACCCATCCTACACCCATGACAGTCATAGCTAATCTGGCATGGCACTCTTTCCCACTGACCTTTTGTGTGACTCAGAATTCTCAACCCAGCTCTGAAGACATCAGTTGTCAACAGAAGAAATTGACATGAACAGACATCCAATTGCCAACATGATTTTACCTGCTCCTTTTGACTCAGAAGGAGGCTGGCAGCTTCCACCATTCTCTTCAGTTTGCTCCTTATTTTCATTCAGCCGTGGCAAGGTCACACATCTTTGTACATGGAAATTCATGGATAAAATACAGTTTCATAGGGGCACCTGGGTGGCTCAGTTGGTTAAACGTCTGCTTTCTGCTCAGGTCATGATCTCAGGGTCCTGGGATCGACGAGCCCTGTGTCCGGGCTCCTGCCCAGCTGGGAGCCTGCTTCTCCTTCTTCTCTCTCATTATTTCTGTCTCTCCCTCAAATAAAAAATAAAATCTTTTTAAAAAATACAGTTTCATATTGTACTATGGCTTCTTTTGTCACCCTCTTTGGACAATGGGGAAGGGAAAAGGAAGGGTTCTGCACTTCAGAGTAGCATGACTCCAACTTTTATGTGCATGTGAATGAATCACCTAAGGATCTGGTTAAAATGAAGATTCTGATTCATTAGGTCTGAAGTGGGTCCTGAGTTTTGTATTTCTAATGAGCTCCTAGCTGAAGCTTTTGATCTGGGGTCGATACTTTGAGTTGAAGGCTTTTAGACATGACAATAAACTTAGTCTGGTATTATTATTTAAATAGTCTCCTTATATAATTTTGTAGTCTCTCTTACATAAAATATTTATTCTTTCAGAGTTCTGTCTCCTCCCCCTGTTTCTCCCAGAGATAGTGTCTGGGTATATGGGGAATTGGTATGGCTTCAGTGACCTCATGGTGGAATGCGGAGACGGTATCTATGAACCTACATGGAATCCTCTGGATCATACCCCTAGCTTCTATTGTAAAGTGGCTGGTCCGGGCTGCTCTCTGGGCTGGTGGCCACTAAGGTTTAACTGGTCTCCTCTTTGGGCCTGATTGTGCTCAGAAGCTAATCTAATAAACTGATCTTGCAAAGATATTATGCATGACATTGACTTCCTGAACCTCCTGTGTCAGAGAAACTGTGAGCATCTAGAGAATTGGAAGCAAGATGGCAGACTGAAGTTTGGGAGCAAAGGGTTCAATGCCTCTCGAATCACAGGTGGCTACCTAGGGATAAGATCACACTAAAATGCACAATGTCTCCAAGCCTTAGTTTCTTTTTCTGTAAGTCATACCCATACCATAGGGGTTTTACCCTACATAAACAATATTTTTAGTGCCCTCCACAGCTACAAGGAAGCATAGTGAGTCTGCTTTTGGCTTCATTTCAATCCAAGTGAAACCTGAACTCTGTTGAGGTAAGAAGGAGGAAGTTAACATGAAGAGTGCCTGAGGATCCTAAACCCTAAGTCTTAAGAATTCCAGAGCTAGGATAAAACCTAATGACAGGTGTCTCTTTCACTAACTATGATTTTGTCATCTCTTCACCCATCTATCTCGCCAGAAAATCTGTTAAGCATCTAAATGTGTCACATGCAGAACGGTGCACTAGGTGGGAGTCGAACTTTTGAGGTAATCGAACATATAAAGTTCAAGGCCACAATTCAAAAACACAGATTTTCTGTTGCCGTAATTTGCAAAAGGAATATAGCATAATCTCATTCCGACGTAAAACTTGCTTTGGAAAGGTCTTGACTTAAGTTTTGTCAAAAGCCGCTTTAAGAAACACTCTAAAGAGTCCCTGAGATTTTCTCGGGATGCTGCAAACCATGGCTTTTAGAATGTTCTACAGATTGCTGTTGAGAGCTCCCATTAACTTGCAAATCCACTTGACTATCAAAAGTGAAATGAGGATCTGAGCCAAAGTCTTGTAAATAGAAAGAGGTCATTATTGCAGGGATGGAACCAAGTTGCTCAAACCTTTCCACCAAACTAATGAATTCTCCCAGCCCCTTTTCCTTTTGGAAAGAAAAAGCAGACAGATTAGGTGACTTGCCCGAGGCCGCAGAATGTGCCACCACTGGGGTTTGTAAGGAGACATATCATTCCTGGCTCTCGGGATGTTTTCTTCACAGTCCTACCTATATTTGGCCACGGGGGTTATTATGAAGACAAAAAGAAATGGACATTTAGTTACGTTATTTTTATAGCCCTGTTATATATGACATCTCCCCCTTGTGAATTCGCTCAGTAGATGAGGACAGCTAAGGATTTCATTACTCAGACAGAGAATAAGGCCTGGTCACCAGTCCTGGAATTGATGGGAGGGCTGCCAGCCCTTGAGTCTTTGGAAAGGGAATGCTGATGGGCCTTGCTGACAGCTTGCCTTGGCTTGAGCCAATCATGTGAGACAACTTAGCTCTCTACGTGAGGCAGGAAATTAACTCATGATGTCAGTAGTCCCAACACTGGAGGTGTTAGTATGTGAATGAGCAAGTATATCTCATCCTCAGTACCCCTGCCTCTCCCAAAATGTTGATCCGCTTTACAAAATGAGAATGAGTTGTCTTGCCTAGTACCCTCGTAATGCACTAAGAAGGGGAGATAGTCTTAAGCCTCAAGTTCCTTAGCTGACTCTTGCTAACTCCCAGCCCTTGGGGTCAAAGGGCACTGCATGGATCCTATTTTTCAGCCAGTCAGCACCTGGTTGCATCTGGGCCTAGAATGGACAGTCCCACAGAAGCCATAGTGCTTTTCACCTCTCTGTACCTCACTCAAGGTCTGGAACTCCCTTTGTGAACATAGCCTGAGGGATGGCCTCCCACTAGCACTTAAGTGAACCACACTTAATGTTCCAACCCATTAAATGCCCACTGGGCCCTGTGCATCAGGCCCATGACTAAGCTAGCTGAAGTTAGCCTCTGCAGGTAGATTGCTTCTCTTTCACCTAAGCCGTCATTTTTGCTTTCTCATCCTTATCACCAGTGTCAGTTTTGGCAAGTTTAGAAAGGTGGCCGTTCCCATTATGGCACGGTCAATAAAGAGCAAGGTGCAGGTCTATGTCACAGAAACTATAGGAGTAGTCCAGAGGTTGGCAGGGTGAGTTATATAGGCTCTTTTCCCAGGCCTACATATCAGCTGCCTAGAGAAATGGCCTTAATTACCCTGATAAATAGACCCTGATAAATGCACACTACCACCCTTGGCTGGAACCCTGGCCCTTTATCCCATGCTTTAGAGGTCCCTGCTCGAAACCTGACCCAGGTGAATGAGGGTCTGCATGTCTAAGAGGACATGCCTACCCAGGGCCCTGGAATTCCTGTCCAAACAGTTCAATGCCCATTTTGAGGACCCAACTGGGGGTCTTTCCCCCAGGTTCAACCCTGACTAGTGGACAATGTGGGGAGGTGGCTGGTGGAGATTGGGGGTTGTGTACTAGTGGGCTGGGGTCTCCACACATACACGTATGAGTCCCCTCCTGGTATGATTTAGAGCCTCTGTGTGTACTCCAGCGCAGGGGCCCCTGCAGGCCAGAGCATGAGAAATTCCCAAACATTCCTTTCTGGAACACTTTTCTACTTTCCATCTGCTAGGGCAGCTCATCAATTCTCTTGGGTTCAAATATCAGCTTCTTCATGCTAATGACATCTTAATTTATACTTTTTCTCCACTGAGCTCTAGAATATCTACTTGATTTTCTTGCTTAGATCAATCAGATATCTCAGACTTAACGTGGTTAAAACAGATTTCTTGATTTTCCCCCCAAGACATTGTGCTCCCATCTCCAAGCTTCCTCATCTTAGTAAATGGTGTCACTAGCCACTCAGCTGCTCAAGCTGAAGGACCTAGGAACACCATCCTAGGAGATCCAAGGAGGATCTCTCCCTTTTACTCCACATCGAATCTACTAGCAAATTCTGTTGGTTCTACCTCAAATCTCTTTCTTCTTTCCCCTTCTACTGCTGTCCCTTTGGCTCAGGCCACCATCATCTCTTGTTGGACAACTAAAGTAACATCCTAACTGGTTTTTCCACTTCCACCCTTGACCTCTGACAATCTATTCTCCCCAGAGTGACAAAAGTGCTTTTCTGTCCATGTAAATGAGATCTTGCCTGTTCACTGTGTAAAAACGGGGAAATGGCTTCTCTCAGCCTAATAGCCACGGCCTTTGCCTGCCTCTCCATCCCTGTCTCATGCCTCCCTCCATCTCTTTCACTGTCTAATCAGGCTGGTCCTTCAGTTCCTTCAGGCCCTAGGCTTTTCTACACCTTGCATGACCAGCAACACTTCATCGTGAGGTCTCAGCTTAAATGTCTCCTCCTCAGAGAGCCTTTCCTGAGCAGTCCCGCTAAAAATGGTCCTGATCTGCCCACCCCCATATTGAAGCCCCTAATTTCTCCGTGCATAGCACCTACTGTACTTGAAATTATTATTTTAAGAGATATATTTTCTAAACTATCTTACCAGAAAATAAGATCTTTAAAGGCAGGGCGATGTCTGTCCTCTGTACCCAAGGTGGTACAAGGCGCACAGTGAGCCCCGGGGAAACGTTGGCTGTACGTGTAGTGAAGGCTGGGGCAGGACTGGTGGGTGTGGCAGACACTAAGTAACAATAACATTTATGTCCCTCAGGGACCCAGACCTAGTCATTTTTCCACACTCCAAAGAGTCAACCGCCAATGTTTCAAGTTCCCCTTTCTCCTGATCACTCATGTTGGTTTCTAGATCCTCTGTATGCGCCCTCAGCTGGCCCCTTTTAATCTGTTTCTATAGAAAGAACTTAAGACCCTTGCTAAAGCTTAAGCTAAGAAGTTCCACTGGGCCTCAGCTATTGAGAGAAACCAGTACCCTGAGAGTGACAGGTTACGTCTCTGCTCACGGGGGCAGCCCCGTCCTCAGAGAGCCCTGTGGGGTTGCTTGGGCACAGAGATTACAGAGAGCCTCTCTGTTTGGGGTGGGTTTTCTCTGCTTTGTTTTCTTGTGTGCTCAGTGGCTTGTTCCTAACTGGCGGCCAATCACCGCACTGCCAGATGGTGCGAAAGATTTACCGGAATTTCATTTTCAAATAAACCACAAGCTTGGATGAGCTAATGTTGTTCCACATAAAAAAGCCACAAAACTGGACAAATTAGGGTTGTTTCAAGAAAAGAAACTTGGCCAAGCCATCAGCTCTGCCCTTCTCAAAGGGCTCTGATAGCTGCATGAAGGCACGGGGGGCTGGGGTCATTCCCGCGTGAGGCCGCTACACCAAAGGATGGGTGGGGAGGGAGCGCCCCTCCCCTCCCCGCTGACTCCACAGAATAATTTGGCAGTGCCGTGGAGGATTGCATTCTCCCGTGGAACTGAATTGTCTCTGCCTCTGTCAAGTTTGTCTCGGTTACACCAAGAGCCGGAGGATGGCAAGGGCTTCTTCCAGCCTGTCGGCAATGGCTGCAGTCTCTGCTTAAACACAGACTGCCTGTGAGCTTTCCTGGACAGCAGGTCATCTGATGGCTACTGAGCAGGGGCAGGAAGGCAGATGATTTATACACCACAACTGTGGGGGCTGTTCCAGCAAGGCCCACCCTCAGCAGTAATGGCAACAGAGCCTGGTCGACCCAATACTTCCCCAGATTCTGACCCCAGCTGTCCCACTTACAGCTGTGGGATCACGGGCGGGGTGCAAGCCTCTGAAGAACACTGTTTTCCCATCCTTTGGCTAGAGAAAATGATATTAAGCCAACAGGGCCATCTTGAGTATAGCGCTGGACCCACCACATATAGTAAGTGCCCCCTAAATGTGGAGGCTCTATGGTGTGTTGAGGAGGAGGATGTCAGTTGTGTGGCTGCCCTCCTCCGCTTCCAGCACTCAGAGCCAGTCTCAGAGGAGGAGTGTTGTCTGTTCCCTGTCGTCAGCCGAACTCAACAAAATACCATGGGGTAAATCAAGCCAGAAAATCAATCAATATAACTGAGGCCAAAAGAGCCCTTCTTAAAGAATCTAAAGAATTGCTTTATCTTTTAGGCCTTTCTTTTCTCAACCAAACGCCAGAGGAGGACCCTTGTGAGCTTTGTGTTGAATTAGAATTCTGGGAACTCACCTCCCTGTGGAAAGTTTATGTCATAAATAAATGTAGAAATACTCTAAAGGGGTGCCCGTGATCGGGTGGGGGGGGGGGTGGAACTTTGTTTTGCTACGTGGGATAAAGAAATCTGAAATGTATTTCAGGAGAGATTCTGTTTTATGGGCTAGATAATATAATAACCAAAATAGCTATCATTTATTGTACTTTCCAAGCCAAACAACTTTATATACTTTATTCCATTGACTCTTCACTATAAATTTTTAATATTTCCCCCATTTTACAGATGAAAATGCTAAAGGAAATTTCTACTAGCTGTAAAAAGGTCGTATCTGCTTGACCTTTAGAACTGCTCCTGTTATTCTATCTCACTAACATGTTTTTGGGTAGAAATCACTAGAGATGAAAATGATGCTAACATTAAATAATGATGGTAATGGTAATGATGCTGATAAAATCACTGTCATTATCACTAACGAAGGTTTAAAAAACATCAGAGCGCTTTGTGAGTTTTCCCTCAGACCTTGCCATCCCCCTGTGAGGTAGAGATTCTCACCCCGTGCCTCCATTTTACAGATGAAGGAACAAAGAAGAGAAGCTAATTGCATGTCAAAGTCACAGAGCCAGTGGAAGGTAGCTGAGCTGGGATTCAAACCCAGGCAGTCTGACCTTGACCTCTCCTTCTCATAAACAGAGCTCTGGGCCTCCTGAAGCTAGTACACTGAAGAAAATGTTCCCTACATTGCTCGTCAAGCAAGCTGCCCTGAAATTCCTGCAGTACCCTTTACTGCAACGTTGGGCAGAACCACCAGCTCCGTAAGAGACCCCTGAGTTCACACACAGATTTATTTGGGTGGTGACTTGCTAAAGAGGGACAATGGCGGCTGTGGTTTCTTGCCATGCATGTTGAAAAGCATCACAGGGAAGGAAGTTAAAAGAAATGATTTGCTGATGTGAAAAGTCGGGAAACTTTGACGATTTCTTAGAAGAGGGACGAATAATTTATCTTCTTGTGAAAAGGGACAAATAATTTCTGGCCCATTTTCACACAGGGCTTAATTTTGTTTTCTTGGGATTTTGTCTGTTTCGTTAGCTCAGAACGTGATGAAAAATAGAATATCTTAATTATTTATTTCTGGCTGAAACCGAACCTTTTAACTTCTCAGTTGATATAAATATACGCTCCCTCTTCTCCCCACCCGCCCCTCCACTGCACATCTCAGACTCATTTCATTTCTGAGAATTAAAGTAAGGTTTGGAGAGAGCTCTGTTCATTCTGAAGCTCCTGTCTTCACCCCAACACTCCTGGATCCTGACTGGGGCCTGGAAAAACGCTATAACTGCCCAAGATAGGAAAACCCCTGTCAGGTCAGCCATGGGCCTAAACAGTGAGTCTTCTCATGGATTGCCCAGCAGCGAAGCTTCAAATGCCCCTCAAGTCCCCTTCAGCAGCTCGACACGTGAACCCTCCGGGGGCCTGTTATTTCAGAGCTTTCTGTGGTGCTTTCCCTTCCCGGGGCAGCCTCCCCCCCCCCCCCCCTCCCTGGCACTGACTCAGTGCTTATCACTTTTTACTAGAAGTTCCGGATGAAGCAATGCAGGGGAGAAATTCACTGTTTCTACTCCCTAAATCTGACCATGACTCATTATTCAGCAAACACCAAATGGTTCCACATCCTCCTCCCTAGGAGGCACCGAGCCCGTTACATAAGCAGCCGTCTACAGCTGCTCTTGGGTAATTGAAAGTGAAGCCTTTCTGACTGGAAATCCTGCTGGGAGTGACATGACTCTTTCTTCACCCCATGATACCAATCTTTACGAGGAGAAAAGCCTCTCCTGGAGAGGGCCCCAAAGCCTGGGTGTGCTGCAGGGTTTGTTTTTTGCACAGTAGGCCTGAGGTTTGGGATAGCTTGTATTTTCTGCCTTGTTAAAACACGGCCCTTCCACGGTGTTTCTGATGTTATCTCTTGATGAGCTGGAGCTGAGCTGCGTGAGGCAGACTCTCCCCCAGCACGCTGAACAGAGGAGGAAACATGGCATGGGGCTTCAGTGCCCAGGGACCCACCCAGGAAGGACCACCCAAGAATCATCAATCTTAGGGAGAGGGAGGATTCGCAAGGCTGGTTTTTGTCTAATCAGCTCAGCACTGTGATCATAGAAAATAGAGTTGAAATGCAAAGCCCAGAGGAAAGGAGCGAGTGGTTTATCTGGTTCAGGCAGAAAAGTGATTTTAAATTGCCCGTCGAAAGAAACAGAGGGGTTAGGCGAGATCATCTCTGGGCTCAGTAATCCCGTCTTCTTTCCTAGCCTGCCTTGCCAGGAATTACTTTTGAGTAGTGGTAGAAGCAAAACGAATTCTGAAAATCCATTTCTGGAATGTGCTTCACACAGAGAAGGCCTGCTTATGAACACCACAGGAAGCACAAGCTGATGAGGAGAAGGCTATCTTTTTTAATGCCACCTCTGGGGGATTGGGGTGTGTGTATGCCTGGCTCCTTAGGCAAGAACACAACCCCTCCTTAACTGTCTTGAGCTGAGTCCGGAAGGGCTTGTAGGAGAGGAGGGGTGGGTGAGGAAGCATATCAGCCACCAGCTTGACAATGCTGTGGTCCTTAAGAGGAACGCTCTAGAAAAACATCCCAACATCACAGAGAAATTAGATACTGAGAAGACAGGCCTAAGGAGCTTGGGAAGGCCAGTAAATTTGGGGCATTTGGGTAAGAAATGGAGATGGAATAATGTTGTTGAGTTATCCAAATGTGGACATGCCACCATGAATGGGGAATTGCCTTGAGGTTCTCAGCCTTCCAAGAGTCAGAGACATGGTATTATAGGCTGAATTGTGTCCCCCTGCAAATTTGTATGTTGAAGTCCTAGCCTTGAGTATCAAAGAACGTGGACTGTGCTTGGTGAGAGGGTCTTTCAAAGAGAAAATTAAGTTAAATGGAGGTTCATAAGTTGGGCCCAGTGCAATACGACTGGTCTCCTTACAAGAAGAGATGACTGGGACATGGACACAGGCAGAAGGAAGAGCACGGGAGACACAGGGAAAAGACAGTCATCTGTAGGCCAAGGATAGGGGCCTCAGAAGAAACCACCACCGACGGACACCTCGATCTTGGACTCTCAGCCTACAGAACTGTGAGACCGTGCATTCCTGTTGTTTAAGCCATCCCGCCTGTGTAGTTTGTTGTGGGAGCCCTAGCAGACTGCCACGTGGTGACCCTGCAAATCCCTAAATGTGGAGACCTTGGCTTTTCTGTGTAGCTCAAAGCCTGACTTTTGCTACGTAGTTCTCAGAAGATAAGCCAGGGTGTGCAGAGAGAGAAGTCTCCCTTTCCCCATTATAACCCCTGAGTATGAGTGGAGCTGTGGAGACCAGCTTCCTGGGCTCTTTGAGAAAAATTCCCAGGCTCATAGCCCTGGTGAGGAAGAAGCATACCAGTATTCCAAGGCCCTGCTAAGGAAATACAGTTACGTGGGCTTTCTAGGCCAGGACATTTTAAACCCGCACTGTCTGAATAAACTATGCTCAACCTACAGGGCATTTTCCCTGAGCTCCAGTTTACAACCCCGTTTACCTGGAGCCTAGCCAAGCCTCCAGAAGCCCTTGCTCAGTTAAGAAACTGCCAAAGGAGTGGCTTATCCATACGCCTTGAGTATATCAAGGGAAACTAATTTGAGGCTTTGACTGAGAGGGTCTCAGTAGACCCTTGAGGAAAGAATCCTGCCTCATACACAAGACTAGACAGTTGGCTATTAGCTTTGGTAGAGTTTAGCTCTGTGTTATCTGTCCTGAGAGGTAGGTATGGACACCAGCATCAGCAGGCTAATACCCGTGAAGGATTCACGACTACATTCCCCAACCCCTAACCGGACCACCATTGTATTAATTGCTTCGGTTTTATCTTCTCTAACCTTCCAGAAATCTGACATTTTAATGGAATCTTCTAGTTTTGCCTTCTTTCTTTCTTCCTTTCTCTTGTAAAAGTCTATTTTAATTCGATGTTCTTTGGTTCCTGGCAAAGCTAACCTCAACTCTTAACATCCCTGGTGTGGGCAGGCAAGTTGCAGTTTGAGCTGCCCTTCAAAGTTGCACCAGTTCCTTGTCCCTTCTAGAACACCCACATGAAGAAGAAGACAATAGAGCACTGTGAGCCAGTGTCTCAGGACGGTTCCTCGGAGCCACTTCCCCTCACGCTACTCTTCCCCGCAGGGCTGTCAGGCATGGGTGGGGTCTGACAGAAGCTTTGTGTCCTCATCATCTCATCTGAGACAAAATCTAGAGCTGCCTTAAGGAGAAAATGGACCATGAACAGCATCTTAACATGTGCTGCAATTCAGAGCTGAAGTGTAATTTAGAGAAAAAAATTAAACCTTAAACCCATAGGTAACCACTAAATCCTAACATAAATGCCTCATGAACTCGGAACTTCCAACACGGCCCTGAGATGCCACCCTCTCCCACACACTGACGGCACTCCTGGCCCTCCTCCAGGGAGTTCAGTTGCAAAGCTGGAAACTCCCTGACTTAAAACAATGTCTGGGTGTTTTCTGCTTCATAGGACCTCTGGAGGAGAGTAAAATTTTAATAAATGTGTTGTTTAATTTGACTTCTCCTAACTTTCTGTGCCTATGTGTTTCACCTGCCTTCATTAACATGCCTATTGTGAACGTGCCAGCCATAAAAGGCGGGGCTGTTAATAACCCAGTGAACCAAATGAAGGGATCGCTTCCTTTTCATCATCCATTGGGGAGCAGTGTGCTTAGGCACTATAGAGGACAAGCCCCTCTCCAAAAAACAGGGTAGAGTCCCTGGTTTCCAGGAGTTTCTAGGTCAAGTAGTCCAGATAGAAGACTAGTCAACCCACTAGGTATGTATTTCTAAAACTCATCTCCTTTTTTATTCTTCACCTTCTTCTTCTTCTCTCCTTTCACTCTCCCTCCCCTTCATCCATCCCTTGCCCTCTTCCTCCTTCTTTACTGGGCCACAGGTAAAATAGCTAATCCTCTATCGCGTCTAAGGTCAAGGGCAAAAGGAAGTGACTCCGAGTTGTCTTTGAAGTAATCTTCCCCACCAACCCAACCTCTTTTTCAAAGCTTTTGGGAGTGAAATTTGAACAAGGAAAAGAAGTGGACGCAGGAACACCTCGTGAAAAAGTATTTGCTAGCAGGGAAGAAGATCGTGAATGTACAAGTGGTAAATCACAGAATTTAGAGGTGAAAAAGGGGTATGGGCACTTGTGAATTTACTCTCTTACCTTCAAAATAAGGAACAGGAGACCCAGGAAGGTTGGAGACGTGTTCAAAGAGAGAGGGTAATCATCAAAGGGTCTAAGACTTGGGTTTTTCTATTTCTAAGTCAATTCTCCTTCCCTAGGTAATTTTCTCTTAGATGCCAAACAAATATATGTGATTGGGGAGGCCATCCAAGGGCCTAATACTACCCCATCTTTACCCACACCTTCACCTGCAAGTCCTTTCCTCCTCACCCATCACATTCAATGAAATTGCCCAGGGATGTCACTTTAAGCTGTTAGCTGTCAGTCATGTCTCCATGTAAATGAGTGATGTGAGGATGGTGGAATGAGGCAACACTAAGTTAGGAGCCACGAATGCTGACCTGCCTCCACTGATTGGGTGGCCTTGAACAATGCATTTAGCAGAGTAATCTAGACTAGCGTTGTCCAATAGAATTATAATGCGAGCCATGAATGTGAGCCACCTGTATAATTTTGAATTTTCTAGGGGTTGCATTTAAAAAGGTAAAGTGAAATAGGTGGAATTCATTTTAATGATATATTTTATTGAAACTAGGCTAAGATATTATCATTTCAACCTGTCATCAATAAAAATGTACTAGTGAGATATTTTACATTCTTTATATATATATATATATATATATATATATATATATATATATATATATATATACACTAAGTCTTTGGAATTTTGTGTGTGTTTTGTACTTACAGCCCATTTCAGTTCAGACCAGCTATTTCAAATGCTTCCGGGCCACCTGTGACTAGTGGCTACCATATTGGACAGGGCAGATTTAGATCCGTTTTGTCATCTCTAAAATGAAAGGATAAGACTATCAAACTGTCTTTACTTAGAGCGCTAGGAATTCTTAAGAGGTGCCTCAAGGAGTGTGTGTGTGTGTGTTATGGATTTGGGAGGGGTAGAGATGACCAGCTTTGGATCATCTACTTTCTACTTCATGCCTAATACTTCCAGAGTTAACTGGAAGTATTTAAATACTGGACTTTGGTGTGATATTTTGTTGGGAGAAGAGTATCCATGGCTAAGTAAAGATGCTAAAAACCCTTGCACAGCATAACTTGTAAGTTGCACCAAGAGCTCTGGCCCAGCTTCTGGAGTTATGGAAAGAAGAGTAAACAGTCACCTGCCAAGAAAGAAAAGGGCCAGGTGACAAGCATGGGAGTGGCCCCCGCGCTGCAGCTGGTTGCACAAGACATATGGCCTCATGGCTGCAGCCTGTAAACTAGTGTATCAGGAATAGACTTGACTCCTTTCCACCTGGTCAAGTTAATGGTTAACCATCCCAGTTATCCGCTTGGGCTTTGTCTGGTGGGGCTGTTCTGGAGCCCTAATCTTTTCCATCAGCCAGAGGGTCTGAATCTGGGCTGATTGATACACAGTGGTCACAGAAGGACAGGCTCTCTGCAGAACACCGAACTTTGGCTCTCTTGCTCCCTAAGCATCCTACCTTGTTCTGCAGATTTCTTTTTTATGGGGGCTCCATGTTTGACTCCAAGAATTCTTCCTTCTCTCATCATTTGCAACTATAACACAGAAGAAAATACACACCAACAGCAAAACAGCTGCAAGAGTTAAACAGCTATATCAGCAAAGGATGCAGTGTTGGAGGATATCATTAAATCCAGCTTCAAGCCCGGCAGCCAGCACACCCACTCACTTCCCAGGCCCAAGCCAGTATGAAAAGGAGCTCATGGCTGCAGTGCTCTGAAACCCAACTGCTCGGGAAATTCTCACATTTTTGTTAGATGATTATCCTTCATTAGGCCCACTGAGTTCAGTTACACACATGGTCCTCACCCTTCTGGAACTTCTTAAATATTATGGTAAAATAAAGATCCTCCTCATCTGTTGGCCAAGGATTCCTAGAGTCTTAGACAAGCTAGAAATGAGCAAAATGTATAGCAGTCCCTGATATGTTTACATTACCAAGGAGATAATTAAAAACATAGCCTCTCCAGGCTATATCCTCAAAAATTTAAAAATAGAACTACCATATGATCCAGCAATTCTACTTCTGGGTATTTATCTAAGGGAAATGAAAACACTAACTAGAAAAGCGATATGCACTCCCATGTTGACTGCAGCATTATTTACAATAGCCAGGACATGGAAACAACCTAAGTGTCCATCAACAGATGAATGGATTTAAAGAAAAAAGTGGTATAAATATACACAGTGGAATACTATTCAGCCATAAAAAAGAAATCTTGCCATTTGTGACAAGGATAGACCTATGGCATTATGCTAAGTGAAATATGTCAGAGAAAGACAAATACCATATGATCTTCATTAGATGCAGAACCTCAAAACAAAGCAAAACAAAAGCAAAAACTCTGAACTCATAGATACAGACAACAGCTTGGTGGTTGCCTGAGATGGGGGGTTGGGGTGGGTGAAATAGGTGAATGTGATCAAAATGTATGAAATTCCAATTTTAAAATAAATAAGTCCTGGGAATGTAATGTACAGCATTAGTATTATTGTGTTGTATTTTTGAAAGTTGCTAAAAGAGTAGATCCTAAAAGTCCCCATCACAAGAACAAAATTTTTGTAACTATGTGTGGTGATGGATGTTAATGAGATTTATTGTGATGATCATTTCACAATATATACAATATATACAATGTATATATTGTATATATACATATACATATGTATACACATATGTTATGTGTCAGTTATAGCTCAATTTTCATAAAAGGTGAGGCCTAGTCTTAGATCCATCCCTAAAAACAAACAAACAAACAAAACTAGAAATAAAGATGTTTCTAAGAAAAGAAGAAAACATAGTCTGTATGTTCTCCACTCTTCTCCAATTCTCCGACACTCTTCAAACTGTTCTCCATTTACTCCCCTCTGTTTAGTGGCATTCAGGTCTTCGGGTTGAGAATAAACAGAAATCCTCAGAGAGAGCTCTGGATGTTTCTCCAGGTACAAGGGAAGATACTGCTTAAGGGTCTAGCAACATACAAATAATAATGAATCTTTCAATGAGCTAGACACTGTGCTGCACATTTACTGTGGCATGTTACTTCATTTAATTTTACAACAACCTTTGTCCATACCCCATGATTTATAGAAGAATAAATTGTCTTAGGATCAGACACTTTCCCAGGCTCACAAAGTTGGGGTGTGATAGAACTGGGATTCTAACTCAAGCTTAAGGGCCCATGTACCTTATATATAGCATTCTCTTGCCACCCTATGGGTAGCCCAATGCATTTTTTAAAAAGAAAATTCTATAAAAATTCATTGGCCATAATAGTAGAGGAGAGAACAAGTGAGTATATTCCTGCTCAGTAGTTATTAATTTGAAAGGGGGTATTCATTCATAGATCTGATAGACACAGAGAAGGTCCCCATAATTGTAACACATTATTGGTCTAGAACAACTCCTTATCTCCTATAGGAAGCCCCTTTCCCCCTTCCTAAGAAAAGTGTCTTTCCTTACCCCATCGCCTTGACTCTTGCCAAGGGCCTGGACTTATGTCTTACTTCTATAGGGAAAAAATTGGACAAGTGGTTTGATGAATTATTTTTCTAATGTGGATTTATGATATTAAATCTTGCAAAACTTTTCAAATGAATTACACTCAGTTCTACATTTAACAACTTACTTTTCTTGAAAAAAAGTAAAATGAAGTGAAATTTAGATTTCCCAGGAAAAATAGAGTACAAGCATCATGACCTGAGAAATCTCACTCTCTACCATCTGACAACTCAGACATCTTCTGTTACAAATGCGTTATCCAAGAAAAGCAGCTGAAAAGCACTGGGGTTTCTAAGTATTTGCCCCTTTTTAAAAAAAGATTGATTGATTGATTGATTGATTGATTGATTTTAGAAAGAGAGAGAGCACGAGTGGGAGGTGCAGAGGCAGAGGGAGAAAGAATCTCAAGCAGACTCCGCACTGACTGCGGAGCCCCACACAAGCCTGGGGCTGGATCTCATGACCCTGAGATCAGGACCTGAGCAGAAACCAAGAGTTGTATGCTCAATCAACTGCGCCACCCAGGCACCCCAGTGTCTGCATTTTAATAGGGGCCTCTTGAAGACCCCAAACTTTTCTAAACTCAAATAATGAAATTGTGATGATGGAAAGACCTGTAGGGGGACTGTTATGGATAATAGTGCTCATGTCCCTAGAAATCCTCAAAACTCCAATACTTCTGAGCTTCTTTTTTGGCACATGACCTTTTTCCCACATCACTGCAAAAAACAGAAGCAATCAGAAGAGAACTTCCACAGATGCCAACCACATCTCCCACATAACTGTGTCAAACCCCACATGTTCTGCCTTTTCTCCATTTGCTGAGGATGAGCTGTCTGTGCTCCTAAGTCCAAGCCCCATTCTTTCTCATCCTCTCTCATCAGCTCATTAACATCACTTATCTCCTCTTTCCTATAGCAACAATTTTTTTTTCCTTTTCTACTGGACTATTTCCCCCAGCATACAAATATGCTGTTATTTCTCCCATATTTAAAACCAAGTAAAACAAATAAAACAAGAGTCCCACTCTTGACCCCATACTCTTCCCTGACAGCTGCCATATCTTCCTATTACTGCCATGGGACAGTTCTCTTTATTTACCATCTCTTATTCTCCTCCTCCAGCTTTCTCTGGAACCCACTGCATTCAAACTTCCATTTCTACCACTTAATGAAACAGCTCTTTCCAAAGTAACCAATAAATACTCAGTTCTCTCTTACTTGACCCACCTGTAGCATTTAACCCAGTTGCTTGGTCCCTCCTCCTTTCAGCACTTCATTCACTTGGCTTCCAGGATGCTGAGCTCTTGGGTCACTCTCCTGTCTTCTTTGATAGTTCGTCTTTTTGTCCTCATACTTAAACGCTGGGTGGCCCCCAACCTAGACCTTGGTCCTATAGCTACACTCGCTTAGAGATCTCCTCCAATTTCATGGTTTTGAACTATCTTTACACAGATGTCCACTCTCCTTAACTCCAGACTCGTATGACCAACCACCTGCTTGACACCACACAGTTGTTTCAGTCCTATCAACCTTAACCTATCAACCTGAACCTGCTCTTCACATGGTCTTCCCTCTCTCAGTAAATGAGAGCTCCATCCTTCCAGCTTCTCAGAGCAAAAACCTTGAAGTCAGGAAGAGAGAACAAAAATAGTAGTTATCTCATAGGGCTATTGCAAAGACTAAATGAGTCAATATTTGTCAAGATCTTGGAACAGTCCCTGGCACATAATTAGTACTACATAAACTTTTGTTAAATGAGTAAAATTAATATTCATCTTTGGTTCTTATTCTCTCACACCTTGTTATCTCATCATCAGCTAATCTTGTTGGCTCTTCCTTAGAAATATATACAAAATACAGTCACTTCTCATCTCCTCCATTGCTAACCCTTATCTAAGCCATCATTACCTCTTGCCTGGATTATTATAATAGCATCCTAACTGGTCTCCCAACTCTGCCTCTGCCCTACTATAGTCGATCTCAACACAGCAGCTAATCTTTTTACAACAGAAGTCAGATTGTGTCACTTCTTTGCTCAAGATCTTTCAGAAGCTTCTATTTCACTCAGAATAAAATCAAAAGGCCTTAATATGCCCTGCAAGTCCCTTCATGCTCTACAAGCCAGATCACATCTACTTCTCCAAGCTTATCTCTACCACATACCCCCATCTACGCTGCGCTACACCCACACACTTGCCCTTCTTGCTCTTAAGTTAATATACCAAGAATGTCCTGCTTATAATCATTTGTATATCATGTTTTATCTCTGCCTTCATTTCTTTCTCCCAAGTTAGCTGTGTGATTCCCTCCTTCATTTCCTTCAAATGTACTAAATGTCATCTTGTTGGAAAAGCATTGGCCATCCATTCCACATACAATGGTAACTGCCTTCTTCACCATTCCCCCATGCCCCTTTCTTGCTTTTCAGGGCTTTGCAAAGTCCTTACATACTAAACATCAGCAATTATTTGTTTGTTCACTTTCTTCCTCAACTATAATGTAGGTGCCATGAGGGGAGGAACTTTGTTATATATCCTACTGTACTTCCAATAACTAGAAGAGTGTTTGGCACAGAGCAGACACTCAGTAAATGCTTGTTGAAGAATTAATGAGTGAAGTCCTAAATTAGCCCAAGGAACCCACATTTTGGAAAAATTCTGACACATGAGATCCTTCATATTCAACCTTTGCTGAGGAAAAGAAAAAGATTAATTCTATGAATGTGAGTTAAAGTTGTCCAATTATACCTGGTAAAGGGCCTCTGGCTTGTGACTACTCAAGTGAGAAATGGCTTGTTTACCTGACGCGTCTCCCTCTTTCAAATCACCCTGACATCTGTCCTTGTAGGAACAAAGCTACAAGTGCCCAAAGTACCACCTAGTGGATGAAGGGCACAGCATGAGCAAAGACACAGACATGAAAAAGTGGGTCTAAAAGCTGCTTTGATGGAAACAGAGTAGATAAAAGAGAATAAATTGTGACAAGAACATGCAGCAACTTGAATGTCGGGCTATAGATTATACAGTCCATGGAACATGGTTAATATTTTAAAGCTCAATTGAATAAAACACTAAAAATTGATTGAGTAATCTGGATGAGTTGTGTTCTAAAGAGAACATAATAAAGATACTCTTCTTGCCTATAGTGACTTCTATTGAAAGAATTAAACACCTTAGACATTTTCAATTTTCTATAATAGCTATATTGAGGTATAATTTATATATAATAAAATTTACCTACTGTTGGGGCACCTGGCTGGTTCAGTCAGAGGACTGTGCGGCTCTTGATCTCAGGGTCATGAGTTTGAGCCCCATGTTGGGTGTAGAGACTACTTAAATAAATAAATAAATAAATAAATAAATAAATAAATAAGCTTTAAAACAAATTTACCTAGTGTAAATTTATTAACCTCCAATTAAATGATTGTAGTAAATTTAGAGATGTAAGCAAACATCACATCCACAGACTGAAGAAGTTCTCTTTGTTCTTAGTTTGTTGAGAGTTTTTAATCATGAATGGATATTATGTTTTGTCAAATGCTTTTTCTGTATCTGTTGAGATGATCAAGAGCTGTTTGTCCTTTATATTTTAGGTTTATCTTCAGGTCTTAAACCAACTTTGCATTCTTGTATAAATCCTACTTTATCTTAACTTCATATATTGCTGGATTTGATTTGCTAAAATAGTGTTAATGATTGTTGCATTTGTGTTCATGAAGGTTATTATTGGTCTGTAATTTTCTTTTGATGTCTTTGTTTGACTTTGGTATCAGGGTGATACTAGCAATACTCATAAAAATGAACTGGGGAGTATTCCCTCCTCTACTTTCTATAAGATTTTGTGAAGGACTGCTACTATTTCTGTACATTTTAACCAAAATTCACCAGTAAATTCTCTGGGCCTAGGCTTGTCTGTGTAGGAAGATTTTTAATTACTAATATCATTTCTTTATTTGTTATAGATCTATTCCAATTTCCTATTTCTTCCTGAGTCAATTTTAGTAATTTATGACTTTCTAGGAATTTATCTCGTCTAAGTTGTCTAAGTTACTGTTGTACAGTTATTCATAATATTCCCTTATAATCCTTCTTAGTTTCTGGAGCGTTAGTAGTCATATCCTCCATTTCATTCCTGATTCCATTCCTGATTCTTCTCTCTTTTTATTCTGGTCAGTCTACATAAAGGTTTGTGAATTTTCTTGATCATTAAAAAAAAAATTGGTTCCATTGATTCTCTCTATTGTTCTTGTGTTTTTTATTTCATGGACTTCTGCTCTAATATTTATTATTTACATTTGTCTATTTATTTACTTTTCTTTTCCTAATATCTTAAAGTGAAAGCTTAGGTTATTGACCTAAGAAGCCTTTCTTGTTTTCTAACACAGGTATTTAAAATTAAATTTCCTGAGGCGCCTGGGTGGCTCAGTCATTAAACGTCTGCCTTCGGCTCAGGTCATGATCCCAGAGTCCTGGGATCGAGCCCCACATCGGGCTCCCTGCTCGGCGGGTAGCCTTCTTCTCCCTCTCCCTCTCCCCCTACTTGTGTTCCCTCTCTCACTGTCTCTCTCTCTGTCAGATAAATAAATAAAATCTTTAAAAAATAAAATAAAATTAAATTAAATTAAATTAAATTTCCCTCTAAGCACTACTTTAGCTACATGTCTTAAATTTTGGTATGTTATACTTTAGTTTCATTCAGTTAAAATATTTTCTAATTTTCATTGTGATTTCTTCTTTGAACAGTGGGTTATTTAGAATTGTATTTTTAAATTTCCCAATACTTGGGAATTTTCCAGATTTCTTTCTGTCGTTGATTTCTAGTTCCGTTGTGATTGGAAAGCATACTTTGTAAGGCCTTAATCCTTTCAAGTGTATTGAGACTTGTTTTAGGTCCCAGCATATGGATGATCCTGGTCTAACCACATGTGCTTGAAAGAATGTACATTCTGTGGTTTTTGGGTAGAATGTCTCCATATGTCAGTTAGGTTGAGTTGGTTGATAGTGTTGTCAAGTCTTCTATATTCTTGCTTATCTTTTGTCTCATATTTCTATCAATTATTGAGAATGAGGTATTGAAATCTTGAACCATAATTGTTGAGTTTTTCAATTTTATTAGAGTTTATTTCATGCAACTTGAGACTCTATTGGTAGGTGCATTTACATTTACATTTATAAGTATTATATCTTCCTGATGAAGTGACATAGAAGTCTCATCTTTGGAATGATGGATTTTCCATTTTTAAGATTATATTATCCTGACTCTGAGCTGTTGCCTCAATTTCCTTACAAGTCAAATAGAGTTAATAATACCTTTCAGATTGTTGTAACAATTAAAAAGTGCAATGGAGAATCTCTAGCACATTGTTAGGCATATAGCAGGAACTCAATGAATATTAGGCCCCTTTTCATTGTCCCTTCTCTTCATGTTATGGGAATGGGTACAGAGTTGGCTTTGAAAACAATTCTAAAAAGAGCAACTGCTAGTATTACTTTTGCTTCTAGTAAATATTGTTATACTCAATAGGAAAGTGGAACAAAGGGCATTAGGCAAGCTGATCGCTGGGAGCATGGCTTTATTTTTCATCACTACAAGCTGCTGGAGAGTAAATAGTATACTACTTTATTAGTTTCTGTACAGTTTTTGCACACTATATCTCTCAATAAATATGAAATCAATCTACCAAACTTTCTTGGGCAACTCATAAGTTATCTCAGCCTTGCTAGAGGTATCTCTCTTTAGGTGGTAAAACTAGAAGGACAGAGGGGGGAAGTGTTTACCATATAAATTAAGAAAATTGGAAATTACAATTAAATACCAGTTACCCTTACAGAGGAAGGAAGTGTTTCTGAAGGAGGAGAAGTAGAAGGGGAAAGGAGGATGAGGGCTTTTGGATGCTGGCAATGCATTTTTTAAAAAATCTGTGTTTGTTATCTGTGCAACACTTTTCTGTTAACAATTAAACAGGACCTTTACATTTTAGGTGCTTTTTATTATGTGTTTTATATTCCAGAATTTAAAATTAAAAAAATAAATAATTTTCTTCAAATGAGTTAAGTGCTAAGGGGGTGATTAGCTGCAGTTCTTGACTAGTAATGATTATAGTTCCCATTTAGTAAGAGCTTACCATGTAACGGGTATCACACGTGGAGCTTTACACTTGCTATGTCACTTAATCTGCCATGTACAGAATTATCAGCCGTGTACTATTACCGTCATTCCAAAGATGAGGACACTGGGGGTCTGAAAAGTTCATCATTTGTCTAAACTCCCACAAAGAGGAAGTGGTACAGGTAGGATTAGGTTTCAGGAGTGTCTGATTTCAAAGCTGGCCCTCTGCCTTCTGGGACTACTACCGATTTGTGATTATCATACTGACAGAATTTTCCAGGAAAACGTGCTTTACGTACTATTTTTGGTTATTTTTACTGACAAATAGAAGAAAAAGTGTTCAAGTATTTACCATAAAAACCCAGGTTGACTGCTATTTGACAGCTTTAAGAAGTAGTCCAGATTTCATGGAACACTACATCAAAAACTAATGATGTAATGTATGGTGATTAACATAACAATAAAAAAATAAAAAAAAAGTAGTCCAGATTGGAGCTGAAAAATACCCCTGAAGAGAAAAGAGATTTTTAGCAATTTTTTGACTTATTAAAATACCTCATTTTGAGGTATTATGAACAAAATTTTTTATCAAGAAGACAAAATAAATAATAAAGTTATTGTCCAATACAAAGTAAACAAAATATGACAAATTTTTGAGAAACTGATGACATATATATATATATATATATATATATGTAAGAAAAAACAGTATCCATTTGACCTTGATGCTAGGAACATTCTCTTTCAAATTGTCCGACAGTTATGACACTGGACCTGCAGATAAGCACACTTCAATCCTGACACACAATTTGGCACTGCTGTGAAAAATACTTAGTCCTATTTATG
Source organism: Zalophus californianus (assembly GCF_009762305.2). NCBI lineage: Eukaryota > Metazoa > Chordata > Mammalia > Carnivora > Otariidae > Zalophus > Zalophus californianus. The sequence continues at coordinate 80,456,439 of NC_045603.1, forward strand.
TAAATGTAATTTATTGACTTTCAGTTTTTAGAACAAATATATTCAAGTCACAAAAATGTAAACGTAGTAATAAAAATGGCAATACTTACTGAACACTAATGATGATGATGATGATGATGATGATGTGCTGGTCACTCTTGTAAGCACCTGACATGCATTGACTGACTTATTTTTCACAATAACACTATAATGTAGGATGTACTTTTCTGTCTTGATAATACAGATAAGAAAACAGCTACAGAAAGATTACGTTGCTTACCCAAATTTAATATGCTTATGTTGAGGCGCCTGGGTGGCTCAGTCGGTTAAGCATCCGACTCTTGGCTTCAGCTCAGGTCATGATCTCGGGGTCCTGGGATTGAGCCCTGCATTGGACTCTGAGCTCAGTGGGGAGTCTGCTTGAGATTCTCTCCCTGTGACCCTCCCCCCACTTACTCTCTCTCATGCTCACTCTTTTTCTGTCTCTCTAAAATAAATAAATCTTTTTAAAAATATATGCCTATGTTAAGTACAACTAGGTTCAAATGTAGCCAATCTGCCACAGATCCTCTTCCCCAGCTACAACACTATTATTGTTATAGAACAGAATATAAACATTATCAACCTTGAAAATGTGAAAGTAAATGCATGGTTGATAGAAACTGGGATTCAGGCAACAGAGAAGTGGTATTGAGGAAATTGTAAGGGTGATTATATACTCATCTTGCCTGGTTAGTACATTAGTTTCCCACTACTGTATTACCACAGAGTTAGCAAACTGAAAACAATACCCATTTATTACCTCAGACTTTTTGTAGGTCAGAAGTCTTGGCATAGATTAGCCAGGTTTTCTGCTCAGAGTCTCAACAGGCTGATATCAAGGAGTCAGTCTGTGATCTGATTTTAGGCTGGGGTCCTCTGCCTCCTCACAGCTATTTTTATTTCCTTTAAGATGTCTGTGAGTATTAATTCAGACTAGCTTTTTGTGTTAATTTCTATGGCTGCAGTAACAACAGAAGTGGGGTGGCTTAAAGCAACAGAGATTTAATCTCCCACAGTTCTGGGAGTCTGAAAGCCTGAAATCTGTTTCACCACACGAAAACCAAGGTGTCAGTGGGATTGCATTCCTCCCGAGGCTCTAGGGAAGAACCTCTTCCAGCTCTGCTGGCTGTTGGCATTCGTTGGCTTGTGGCCCCACCATACTGTTCTCTGCCTCAGTGGTCACATTGCTTTCTTGTCTTCTGTGTCAAGTACCTCTCTGCCTCTTTCTTATGAGAATGTATGTGATTACATTACGGTCCACCCAGATAATCCAGGATAATCTCCCCAGCTCAAAATTCTTAATTTATTCACGTCTGCAAAGTCCGCCCCCCCCTTTTTTGCCATATAAAGTCACGGGGTCCATGGATATCTTTGGGGGTCAATATTCAGTCTCCCATACTTTCATTCTTTAGATGTATAATCATTGAGCTAACTTTCCAATGTTTATTCAAAAGAAGGAACATCTCTGAGGTAAAAATAAAATGTTCAAATCTAATTTATTTAGGGCTCTGGAATTACAGTGAAAGTAAAATATGGGATGGTAGAAAGCATCCACATTTTTCAGAGCTAGGTAGTTCGCTTAATTATAGTAGCTTCTCCTACGATTTTATGTATACTCTCCCTTCCTTATTTAGTATTTGACCTCTGGTTTTTTACTCTTTTAAAATATTTTGTCTTCCATTATATCTTTAAGTTGACAGGGGATAAATATGATGAACCGAATAAAAACATATCTACAAGTAACATGTTTTCATTTATTCTTTGTTAATAGCTTCTCTGCTCAAGTCCATCAATTTTCTTCAGACACTAACTTTGTTTAAAAAAAAGGTATTTGTTTGACTTTTGTACATATTTTGTGGGTATGCAGTCTCTGTTTACTTGTAGTCTGAAGAATGCCTCTAATCACTATGTGTTTAAGACTCCATCCTTTTACAAAAATAATATTATGTCATTTTAGCCATGTTAGACATAATCACAGAATTCATAATAAAAATCATGTCCCCTTTCTCTCATATTTATCTTGCCCTTTCTTAAAATTTTTAAAAGGAAAGGAAGAAAGAGAGAAAGTAAGCCACATAGAAAAGGAATATTTGAAGGAGTTTCATAGGTCAACTCCCCAAAACATTTATTTGTCCAAGCTCTTTCATTGACTGGATCTTCCAGGGTGGTGCCAATGTCCTGGAACAAAGAGAGACCACTGTGGTTAAACAAGTGGCTAAAACTGAAGGTTCTCGTCTGGATCTCAGAGGGAGACTTGGTACTCTGTGCAAATATGGATAAACCTCACCACTTGTAAATTACTGGTTATTGGTTTCTTAAACCAAGTTGTGCCTTGTCTTAATGGATGTGTAAGTTCTGGGGACTCAGTGAGAAAGATATCATTTTCTCTTTCCTGCGTCAATTCAAAATATCTTAAGATAATTCTCTTTCCTAGTCAATTCAAAATATCTTAAGAGTTGGTTGACTTTGAAAGATTAAAGTCCAACGTGACCTATGTGTGGATGATGTTCCATTTCAGGCATTAATTTTATAAAAGGCTTCGAGAAAACACTTGCCTGATTTTCCAACCTAGCCTGTCCTTTTGCATTGCTGAGAAATTGTTCATCCTTCTAAATATCAAATCTGAAGTGACATTCAATTATAAAAACATAAAATATTTTCATAACCTTAACTCAGTTTCTCCCCTAACCATGTGTCTTCCCTGTGTTTGTGCATATCTGTGCATCTGTCACAGGGGGGATGGGAAGCGAGTTCCACATCATGTCACTTCACTGCTTACACACACTCTGGTGGCTTCCAAACTCTTCCTGTGGCCTACAAGCCCCTCTGCGATCCCACCCCAGCCTACCTCCCCTTCCCTGTCTAGTAGCAGCCTGTTCCTCCAATACTGTGATCAAGCTCTTCTCGTGGTTTTCCTGATGGCCTAACTTTATCCTGGGGCAGTAATCCTTGCTGTTGCTTCTGCCGGGAAGGCTTTTTTCCCCATTGCATGGCTCACTCCTTCTTATCACTGAGGTCCCAGATCACACGGTGTGTCCCGAAAGAGGACTTCCCTTATCATCCCAGTATTACCCTGCCCCTTCACTCTCTCCCATAAGACTGGTCTCCAGAATACTCACCACTATCTAAAATGTTCTCCTTATTTGCTTATGTTTTCATTATCTGTTTCTCCCACATAAATGTAAGCTTTATTGATCTCTATACATCTGGTTCCTGGAATGAGGACTATGGCAAAGTAGATATTCCATAAGCATGCACTGGAGAGTTGAAACTTACATCTCCTTTCCTTCTTGCTTTGTTTTTCATTCTGTGACCAAGAGGAACAAGTGTTCTGGAGAAGCTCAGAGCATTCAAAGTATGGCTTCAGGTATAATAAAAGGTAGCTTAGAGCAGAAGACCAGGGAAGGGCTTGGAGTGCTAGGATCTTGAACACTTGGGGATTTGGTGGTGAATGTTAATACCTGCCCCTCCACCCACCACATTCCCATCCACCCACACCAATCTCAGCTGGCCTAGCACAGCCAAGAGACGTCTTTCTGGTCACCTCTTCCCCCGAAAGACATTTGCAAAATGGGGTACGTAAATAATTTAATGATCCGGGTGCTATTGGCCATTTCCGACAGAAGTGTTCGGGACAGCATGAATAAGCAAGCTGGAAAGATGGCACACGCATCTACAGCCGTGGAACATATGCCCTGCCCTGTTCCCACCAGGGAAGGGGTTGCTTTGCTGAGTCACTCTGGTAAGGCCAGCCTCCTTTCTGGAGCTGTTTTCCTTGCCTCAGAGGAGGAGAGCTGAAATGGAAACTTCTAGCTAAATAGGACTGGAAGGTGGGGAGCAGGGACAGCGGTGGTCCTGGCTTTCTGCCCTCAGCTAAATTACTTTTATTATTGCTCAATTCGAGTCAGGTTAAAAGCAGACAGATTGTCTTTTTCCTTCTTCCAGTAGGTGTCCAAAAGTCTAAAAATTGATATAATTTAAAGTTAATGAAAAGAAAGTTCAGCAGCTGCATCGGATTTCATGCCATTCTTTCCCTCGCCTCAGTCTGGCCTCCCCCAGGCCCTGCAGCCTTCTGTTGTGTGGCCAAGGGCACAGCACGGAGCAGAGGAGCCTGTTCCGAGGCCATGGCAGGCTTCCGTGGCTCAATCCACACTAGCTACTCACTGCGCAGAAGGCAAGTGGGAGTCCGGTCCTTTTCTCAAGTTGAGTAGGTGAAGAATATTTCTAATTGTTCTGGCGGCACGACCGATGACAGTGCTCATTCCTGTTTTACCTACTGACTCTAAAGTCCCGCGTTTTGAGCTATGAGTTGCATATTTGATTCCCCCCTCCAATGCAGTGGGGACGGGTAAGCTCTGATGGCTTTGCAAGGAGCTTGCACAATTTACCAGATTCTCCAGTCATCGGGGGTGTTGCGTGTTGTTGTTAGTGGTTGTACACAAGACATAAATTTAGAAATCGGAAGCAGTGGAAGGTTTTCCTGCAGCATGTCATTATGTGATACCTCCCAAGTGGTCCACTGCAACCCTAGGAAAGGCAAAAGGATTGACAAAACACTGGAAAGATGTGGGGTTTGGTGGGACCATCCTTCGCTGTTGCAGATCTGGAGCTACAATGGGAAAACTCAGTGCATACTAATTATAGAGAGGCTGATTAGATCAACAAGAGACCAGACTCTAACCTAGAAGTCTTAAGTCTACCGGAGAGCTCTCTAAGAAAGCACATTCTGGAAACTGTTCTCTATTTTGAATGTATACATTAATGGTTTAGCAAATTTATACATTAGGTATAGGAAAAAGGATTTTCCATTGTCAAGCCATGACTGTGTTGTTTTCCTAAGTACCTGGTCAAACATAATAAAACAATTCCTCTTCTTCCATCTTCGGCCCAAATTTTCAGATCAGCTGGGAAACAGGGTTGATAATAGATAATGATAATGATAAGCATAGTTATGCCCTTAGAATGTTCCAGCACTCGTTCCAGCACATTATAAATATGAAGTCATGTAATTGTCACAACAACCCTGTGGTAGGTTGCTCTTAGTACTCTCATTTTATGAATGAAGGAACTTAGGTATAGAGTAGTTAAGGAATTTGTCTAACACTCTAGAGCTAGTAAATGGTAGCAAAACCTAGACTTGGACCCCAGGCAATCTGACCGTTTCTAGAGTCTGTTTTTAACCAAGATAGACAGGAAGCTCTCTTGAGGATTCCAGTCACCTGTGTCATATAATCATCACCATAGGCAGGCTCTCAGAGAAAGGCTGCTTTGGCCGTCCCCTCAGTATTCCTACTCACACTTACAGCTACTCTTCTCCAAACTCTTGGATCACCACGAATCACCTTTTTCATTTCACTCTTTCCATTCCTTCAGGGTCACTGAGGTTGAGAGAGGATGAGTAAGTTTTGTTTTATTTCATTTTATTTTATTTTATTCTAAAAAAAAAAAAAAAGCATAGGAGACATGTCCCGGAACACACTGGGAATATGAATGTGGAGTTTTCGCCCTGTCCCTGGTCTTGCCTAGCCTCCATAAGAATACTGAGCAGGGGTTTTCAACTTGTCGAAATAAGTGTATAATTGCAGATTGCAATCAAATGGTAAAATATTTTAATTCATATGGCAAAGAATAAAGAAAAACATCGGGAAGAAAAGTTTTGAGCCAAATGTGTACATTAAAATGGAAAAAAGAGAGAGAGAAATTGAGTCGCATGACCTTAAGCAAGTCGCTTACCCTCATCTGGGCTTCAGTTTGTTCTTCTATAAAATGAGTGAATTGGACAAGGATTCCTTCCAGCTCTAATATAGATTTTAAGATAAGAAATAAATATTAAGGGAAAGATTTGGGAGTCAACTAAGAGATTTGTAAAACATTTTTTCCCTTTTTATATTTTCCTTATTAAAGTAAAACAAATATAATAACTCTTGACTGTAAATAACCAGATTCAAAATTTAAAACTTATGAGCAGAAAAACATTTCTCCCTTTTGCTTTATGTCAAGGGTCATGACTGCACTGGGAGAGAAATGTACAGATGCTGAGTGTGGATGGGAGTATAATCCGGGGGTGGAAGAGAAATATTGTCTCTAAAAAACATGTAAAAAGCTGATAATTTCATTTAAAAACCCACCTGAAGCCTAATTTCTCTTACAAAAGAGTACAGGAACCTTCAGTAAATTCTAGACTTCCATACAACCCTAGGGCTTGTCTTGGGAGTCACTCTGACCTTCCAACTCTTTTTCATCCAGAACTGCTTTTGTGTCAGAGGAGGAAAGAATACAAAAAGCTGCAGGCAGATGTCCATGGGCTCTTATGCTAATGTCTCTTTGGTCCCTTCCTGCTGGTGGTGGTGTTTCTTCCTCAGCAAGAAAAGCAGAGGAAGAGAATAAACTTGGGGAAGAAGGGGAGGTGGTTTGGGGTCAAGTGCGGTATGGGCCACGTCTCTTTTTTGACGTCAGAGTTCTACTACTGTCAAAGCAATGGGTGTGGCTTGGAGTGTCTGCTTGCAGTCAGATGAGATCCTATTACATTTCTCCTTAAGGCAAGAAAGTCACCTCTCCTCCAACAGGATAGTTTGCTCATGTCTGTATTTAATTTCTATTTTTAATTCACAGGCATGCTATGAATCCAAATCTCGTCTATCTTAGCTCTTCAGAGTACCCAAGATGTCAATTTATAGAACTCTGCATTTAGGTCTAGACAGAGGAGGCTTGCATGTTGAGCCAGCCCCAGGGGCCTCTGGCGCAGGCAACGCGGCCTGCTGGGAACAGCTTTGGACAAGTCTTCTGCAGGTTTTCTCTCTTGGATTCCAGGATGGACCTTGGCTATTTGGACATGGATCCATAAAATTCAGGGATCCCAATTTGCTCTGAACCATTCTGTTTTCACACAGAGGTCCCTACCAGGGTCTTACCAAAATCCTACCCCTACACAGAGCTTGAGTTCCTGGTGCTGGGCAGGGTTCAGCTGGGGGATGGTACGAAAAAAGGACTCTGCCAGGTAGGTTTGAAGTCATATATATCTGTGCAAACACTTAATTCATAAACCTGCCAGTGTCTCCAAAGTAGGAAGGGTGGGTTTACCCTTCCCAGTGTGCCTGACCCACTACTCAAAGCCCTTTGTTACTTTTTTACTTTTTTTACTCCCTTAAAGACTACATGAGGTATTTATTACACCTGTAGTCCCCTGTATCTATGGGAGTAGGGAAGAGGCCCACAGGATGGCTCTGGGCCCTAAAAATCTTACTCTGGCCCCAGCATGTCACTCCCCCAGGTCAGTGAGCCCCGGGGCTCCCAGATGCGAGGACTTTGAAGCCCTGCTCCACTTTGCCCACTGAGTAGAGATCATGGCTAGGGAACAAATATAAGAGAATTATCTATATTATTTCCCATGCTTACAAGAGGCTGAGGGATTACTGTTCTGTTCTTAGGCTCCAGAATATAGAGACTATTAATTTGTGTGTTTCTTCAAAGTGTTTTGCTCTAGAAATTTTAGAGGCTACCAGTTTTCCTGGTTTCCTAATGTGCTCCTGAATTTCAATTTGTTGACAGTTTATACTCACCAGCAAACACTTACATAGCATTAATCATAGGCACTGTTTCTAAATCTATTATAGATAATCATCCATTCATTCATTCACTCTTCACACATACACTATGATATCCTTCAGACAAAGAAACTGAGGCAGGGAGGTACAGAGAGAGTTGGTGGTTTGCTCAAGGCCAAGTATGCCCAAGCGTGGTTCCAAAACCATACTCTGAATGGCCATAATACATGGACTCTCAAACATACATTGACACTGAATTCAAAGGGTCCTTAAAATATCATTCCAGGATTTCCCAAGCCCAGTTAAAGAGGATCATGGTTTTGCATATTATTTTCATGTATGTGCTTAAAATATGTAGTCTATAATGAAAGAATTTTTAAATTTAATTCGTATTTTTTTAAAGATTTTATTTATTTGACACAGAGAGAGGAAGACTGCAAGCACAAGCAGGGAGGAGGGGCAGAGGGAGAAGCAGGCTTCAGGGAGCCTGATGTGGGGCTCAATCCCAGGACCCTGAGATCATGACTGAGCCGAAGGCAGACACTTAACCAACTGAGCCACCAGGTGCCCCTTAATTTGTATTTTTATTGCAAACTTGAAGTGGTAATTTACTGATATTTCAATTCTACTTTCTAGGGTTGGCCCCTTAACTTCCCTATTTTTTATTCTGTCTCCAAAATTCCTAAGCCGGAAGTATTTTTAGACATAGAAGAGGCTGAGGGACATGTAAGAAAGGACAGCAACACAATTAGAAGTCTGTTGGTTTGGTAAATTCCCACAAATTCTAGTTGGAAGAATTGTTTTTCTTATAGCTTTTAGGCAGGGTTTGAAAGAAACCATTCTAGGAAAAGAGTTGTGTACTATTTTATTAATAACCCTTAGATAAGATTTTTTAATATTCTATAGAGATAGGGATCTCTTCCATACTTTACACATTCGTGGTTAGGAATTTTTCCCAATGTCTATTTTAAATCCTTCCTACATAGCAAGTTAGCATTTTTAAAAATTTATTATTATTATCACTATTTATTTATTCTTTTTTTTTTTTTTTTTAGAGAGGGAGAGAGAAAATCTTAAGCAGGCTCCACACCCAGCACAGAGCCCAACACATTCTTGATCTCACCACCCTGAGATCATGACCTGCACCAAAATCAAGAGTCGGACCCCCTTAACAAACTGAGCCCCTGGGCACCCCAGCACATTAGCATTCAAAAGGAAAACGGATTTGAAATGACACTTCCATGAGCTCTCTTACACACTCAACTGCCTTCTGAGCTGTTCTTGTAGTATAAAGAGTTCCCACCCATTTTTGAATGCAGATTGTATTCCAATAAAATGGCAACTACCCAATTTTTTCACTTGAGGTCGACTTGAACTCCACCTTGTCTCCTGGAAATGGGAAACCACCAAAGAAGATTTATTCTTATTATACCATTTCCAAATTACGTGCCTTACAATTCTGCCCTGTCGTGTAGGCAAGTGTCTTCTGCAAAAAGCTTGAGCTTCAGAGATCCTTGTGGAAATCGCTCTTCGAAAGCCAGAAGGGAAGCGCCCTCGTACTCTCAGCTTTTTCCATCTCACTGAGCGGAACAGGACGAGACGCGAGGCACACATGCCACGGAACTCAGCGCGGCAACATTTCGCACATGCTCCGTGTGGCTGCTGCTGTCCAGAGATCCATGCGTGGGACTTGGTGGATCGGTCCGTGATACTGAGGTGTTGAGGGAAGTGGAAGGGGCAGCGGTGGCCAGGGGAGACAGCCGCTCAACCTTTTCCCTCCATGCTTCTTAGGTACGCTTCCCAAGGCATTTGGAGATGGCTGCACTTCACCAAGCTCAGGGAGCCTTTCTGAGAGCTTTGTCAAAGGCCTCCATGTCACGGAGCAGGGAAAGAAATGTGCCTCCACCTGAAACTAATCACGTCGTTGGTCCCAGATGAGAAAACGTCTGCCGCAGAAAGAAAGAAGTAAGAGTCTTCGGGGATCCTTGAAAGACTATGAGATCCACGGAGAAGAGAGCAGGCTGGAGGAGGCTGGCCCCCATCTCTCTCCAGCTCCTCTCCCCAGGGCTGCTCTGGCAGCAGAACCAGATGGAAATGTCACCTAACGCAGAGTGTTTTATTCATCCTGGTCTACACCCCTGCCTTAGACAGTGAAAACTCCTTGGCAACACCAGGCAGACAGAGCTTCTTTTCATTTTTAATTGAATCCTAAGAGGTATATATTTTTTTCTAGAGGTGCCAGCTTAAAGTAATTACTAGAATTCCCAACTGGGCTAATCAGCGATTCATAGAAAATAAGATGGAAGAGAAGACCTTACCCAATGGGTTTCTGTCATTCTGCTTAGAAGGCTCTTGCAGTCCAGGGCAGTGATCTCCATTCTTGGCATTGTGGACTCTCAACAGGAGCTTCGAAATAAATCCCTGCCCCAGGAGGGAAGAGAAGCTGATTTCCCTGCCTGGGTATCTCTCCTCTTATGACCAGACACCTTCCATTTTCATCAGCTGTTTATCAAAATCAGATTAGTGAAAGAATCATCCAATCAGCATTGTGTATGCCTGTCTCAATCTTGAATTACAAATGACTCTCTCATGGGCTGCTCGAGCAAAGTACTATGACCTACAGATAAACCAGGCTTTGTATTTCCTGTACCTTGTCCTGAACTTACGATTCCCCCAAAGACAACAGTCATTAAGTCTTGTTGATTATTGATCTGAGTAAGATAGGTGAGGCCAGCTTCATGGGGGCTGTGGCTATGTGGGTAAGAGAGTCTATCTTTGTGATAAGTCATAAGTCACTAATGGGTTATTTTGAGCTCTCCCAAGTGGAAGACAATGGAGCATTTAGTAGGTTGTGCAGTTACGTAAGACATCTCTTTCCAAACAAAGAGGAGGCAGGATACCCAGCCAAAGGCTTGAGCACAGGAGGCTGTGTGGTCTGGTGGTTCCAGGGAGAGATGTGGGGCCAGGCCTTCCTGGGTTCAGCTACCAGCCGAGACTCTGACTCAGGGGGAGCAGAGCCAAGTCTCTTGGCTTGAGGCGGATAGACTATAAAACCCAGGAGAGAGAAAACCGCAGGTCTGTGCTCAAGGACTCTGGGGGAAAAGCACATTTTGGAAATTTAAAAAAAAAAAAAAAGATCACCCTGTTAAGTTACAATTTGGGACTTTTTCAACAAGAAATGAGCATTTTTCTTGCTTATTGCCTGACACGTCCTCTTCTGGGCAGCAGCGTGAAGCCAAGCCAATCTCTGAGGGTGTTCTGTGTGGGATGAATAGAGAAGCCCGGGGGTCTGAGCAAAGTTAGTCAACCTTGGTGAGTTGTCACAAGTAATGCTCAGGGAGCCGGGCACTAGGGGCAGAGAGGTTCTGCATGAATTCTTCCCACCACCATCCCCCCTACTTTTTTTTTTTTTTCACTTATTTACTCATTCTGCCTTCCACAGTAAAATGCCCTCTGAAATCGTGGGAGGAAAAACCCCTTCTCTTAGACTTCTGGATGCTTCCCTTTAACCAGTTTGAGCCGAGATTTGCTCAGCTGTAACCAGCAGCTTGTTCAGCTGCAGACCCACACAGGTTCCCAAGCCTCAGCCGGAGCTGGGGCTACTGGGAAGTGTTCTCCGAGTCTCACCAGCTCTGTGACCATGACTCTTCTGGTCAGACAGAGTAGGTGGCTACCTACATGACTGAGTTTGAAGGACTACTGGGCGGGTCCCTCTCCCCCATCATGCCTCATTTTTCTGGACCTGAAAAGCTTTCTGATCTTTAGGAAAATCCTACTACAAGGAAAAGAATATTTATGGGGATCTCCCTACTTAAGGTTTTAACCTTGAGCATTTGAGTTAACAATACTTGAGTTGATTGTCATAGAAGTGGGACAGGGGATGGGAGAGGGGCAGATTTTACTGTGGGAGGAGGTGGGCGAGGGGCAGTGCTCTCTTTGGAAGGGCAGAAAGAGCCCAGGAGAGGAGAGACATATAAATCCCAGAAATGGATGTGGCCTTCTTGGTCACTTTATCCAGAACTGTCCAAAGCTATTTTAAAAATCTGGTGGTAGGTGGGTGTGAGGGTCACACCAGGATGGTTGCTCTTCCTCTAACTCAAGCTAGGCCAAATAGAATCCAGGTTTTCACTTGAGATTACCTTATCTGGATCCCAAATATGTCGATGATGTCATTCCTCCCGCATTTGCCTGAGTGCATATTCCCAGCCATTGGTTAAATAGCCATGTTCGGTGTTCCTGGGCCTAAGCTTCCGTATATTAAAATACAGTAAGCTCTCTCTCTTTTTAATTGTAATCTAGAAAAAAAATAATAAAAACTTAAAAATCGACTCTGGTCCAAAAAGGTACCTGAGGGGTCATTGTTTATTTTGTAAGAGTACATGAATTCTATCCTGAGTGAAAGAGTAATTAAAAATAATCCACTGAGGGGCGCCTGGGTGGTTCAGTCGGTTAAGCATCTGACTTGATTTTGGTTCAGGTCATGATCTCAGGGTTGAGGGATTAAGCCTGTGTCAGGCTCCATGTTCAGCAGGGAGTCTGCTTGAGATTCTCTCCCTCTGCCTTTGCCCCTCCCCCCCACTCTTTGTCTCTCTCTCTCTCTCTAAAATAAATAAATAAATAAATAAATAAATAAATAAATCTGAAAAAAAATCCATTGAGGCTAGTGACAACTTTTTTTTAAAGTTATTTATTTATTTGACAGAGAGAGACACAGCGAGAGAGGGAACACAAACAGGGGGAGTCGGGGAGGGAGAGGCGATGTGGGTCTTGATCGCGGGACCCCGGGATCATGACCTGAGCAGGAGGCAGACGCTTGATGACTGAGCCACCCAGGCACCCCGAGGCTAGTGACAACTTTAATCACATAATTTTCAGACTCTATTTCTTCTGTCTCTGATAATTCACTGTGGCCAGCACACCACGTTCAGGTCTTCCCTGGGTCACCAGTAGTCCATAAAACACGTGCCTAGGAAGATGTAGGGAGACCCGTGGGGAGTGGCTTGCATGAGATGACAGGCATCTTCTCTGCTCAGAAGTGCCACGGCCCCTGTGGGCCTTGAGAGTCATCCTCTTGCTTCCCATAGTTATACCTGGTCAGGAGAAGATAACACAGTGTGCGCTGCTGAGAAAAGGGGGCTGGACAGAAAGTCAGAATCAGCAGAGCACCCCACCCAGAGAGAGGTGTAGTCCTAAATCTCCAGGTTCAGAGACCCTGGAACTGCCCACGGACATCTCACTGTTCAGCTCCCTCATCAGGCATTAAGCGAGCTGCCTCCACATTTCCTGGCAGCAGCAGGTAGGGCCAGACCCCCTCTTGGAAGCCTCTGCCTCCTTCTCCAGCAGGCTTCCGCGTGGAAGGGGCGGGACCAGCGCAGGTGCCACAGATGAATCTCCAGGCCTCCGCATCCCCCCTGCACCAGCCAGAGGGCCTTGTTAAACAGTAAGACTTCATATCTCAGCTGAAATCTATGTATTTGGATTATGGCCCTAGTATCTGCTTTTTCCCAAGAATAACAGAGGAGTGTATGTCCCACATCCCTTCGATTAAAGGATCTTTCTGATGACCTTCCCAAACAAACAACAAAAAAAGACTTCCTCTAAGAACCCATGCTTTGGAAGGGATCAGTAAACATATATAACTATGTGTTGGAAAGAAATGAAAGAACGAGTTGTTGTCTCCAAGTTGGCATCCCCATACATTAGTTTCATTTTTTTTTTTGCCTACAATCTGCATTTTAAAAGTAAAACACCCAATATTGGTCCTGTACTTCATAAAGACTAACTTATAAAAGATGAATCTGTCAAATGAAAAAAATAATTTATAACTATTATGAATTACAAAGAGAGATAGACTCTATCAAGGGAGGAAGTAGATTTCTAACTGTATGATTTTAATAACCCGCAACAAATTTAAAGATTCATATGAATGTTCTCTTACCCAACCTGGAGAATGAAGCTTTAGGTGGTATTTACTGACTATGCTCAAAAATAGACTTTTTTATGATTCTTGAATGAGAATCAGTGGCCCACGGAGTCAAGCATACCAAAGGTGGTTGATGGTTGGTTTTTAAATAAATGAGGGGTTGTACATCACAACCTAAAATACAGGGGACTGATAATGTACAAAAGCTCAATAAAGTTTCACTTTAAAATGTTGGGGTGAAGCACGCTTCTATCAAACTAAATTCGAAGTGACACGAAAATCAGGAGAAATGCCTCAGCTTCTGCTTCTCCCTGAGAGAAGATTAGAGAGAAGATGGCCCCATTTGGGAAACACCCAGCTGGGTAAACCAACAAATAGGGATCCAGCGAGCACATCATTCCGTGCGCTGTCCATCATCAGTAAGAGTTGGCACTATCTTACTTTAAAAGCAGAATTTCTGTTGGCAGCCCCTTTGGTAATGTTCCTGGTTTATAAAAAGGGAGCCACAGAAGGGGATAGCAAAGCAGAGCTATGTTTCTAGTTGGACGTGGAGACAGGTGGGGCAGACTACGCAGAACCCAGCTAAGGATGGAAGAAACCAAGTGTGTCTTAAGCTCTCTCTGAACCAGTCACTTTGCTAAGTGCTATTTCATTTAACTTTCCCCAGGGTACTGTGAGGCGGTTATGTTTTTCTCCACTCTGTAAATGAGGGAGCTAAACATGAAATGGTTTGTCAGAAGCCACACAGCCAGAAAGTGGCTGTCAGATTTCCACCCCTAGGACCTGCAGCCCTAACACTAAGGATAGGAAATCCACCTCAGAGAGTGTATCCTAAGTCATGATTCCATTTTCCTTCCATTCTACAAGCTTTTCTAACTCAAATAAACAGAAAGGACCACTGCATTGTACGGTATCAGCAACTATTTAAATTGCCTCAGAGTTCATAAGAAGCAGTCCTTGCATTCAGATTTGAAATGGAATTAGGCCATCTATTTTTCTGTATAATTAAATGTAGGATATGATTGAACATGTGGAACTCAAACATGTATTCCTTTCTCTAGGCCAAGCTTTACTTGACATTAATAGATATAAATTAAGAATCAGCATTCCGAGTACTTTCTGCAAGATTTTTTTCAGCTCCGGCTCTCTCCGGCCCAGGGAGCATTTATAACCTTGACTTCCACAGTGGGTGCCCTGTACCAAAATAGAGACAGTCACTGGAACAAAGGAGTCAAAATGAACATTAGTTCTCATCTATCCCCAAACCGGAACTTTGAAGCAAACACTCATCTGAGAGATTTTATGTATACAAGTTCATGTGTAACGTACTTCAAAACATCCAAACAAGGTGTTTTCAGAGATTATGAAAATTTTATTAACAAAGAAAATCTGCATATGTGCATCCTGTTGAAAAACAACCACCTCAAACATGTAGAAAGCACTTTGTTTTCTAGTCACTGTTTCATCAACACCAGAAAAATGCAATCCCAACACCAAAATGCAGACCAATATTTTTGAAGGGGATAATAAAGTACTAGAAAATCAGAGGAAAAGAATCAAGGCATCCATTTCACAGGCTGAAACACTGAGTCTTCAGCTAAACAAATGTTTCCACTGGGAGTCAATCTATTTGGCAGCAGCTCTTTTTAACACTGTCCTGAAGACCCAGTGTACATCCAGAAACATGACGGAGGTCTTAGAGTACAGTAAAAACTGACAGCCAGCACGACTGACAGAAGTTAATGGCGACCTAGCAATAGCTCAGAAGCAGTCACTAGAAAACGGAAAGGTGGGCTTCGTGACAGGATAGGATTGGTTTTTCAGGGCAACTTCGAAGTTTGTTCCTGATTAAATAACCGCCCCACCGTTGTCCTCCAGAACCTTCCTTGGATACCCTCTACCCCCCCTTTACTAAAAATCTATAAACATATTCCAGATACAATGCATGCAAGGAGGGGAAGAACGAGAGTATTTAGAGATTCTCATGTCCCGGCTGTGAATAGAACACACACATATAATGGGTCCTCCCTGTCAGAACCCCTCCAAAGAGATCACATAGACATTTAATTCAAAGAGGGGGGAAAAAGTCAGGCCTGTTACTTGACTACAGTTTCTAGGGCCTGGCGTAGCTATATTTTTAGGCTTGGCTCCAAGGAGCTGCCTCCACAAATTTGGACAGAGCGAGGGAGGCACAGATGGTGGTCACGTGAAGGCACAGACCGATCGAGTGGGCTCGGTTACACAGTCTGTACATTTAGGCTGCTGTATTCCTCCTATTTCAAGTACTGCCAAGTCTCGGCAGTTTCCCCTCTTTCCAAAGTCTTGATTCATTTCATTCTCCTGAAGGAGGTGGAAGAGGAGGAGGGTTGCGCAAATCTTACTGTTTTATGGTTTAGAAGAGACAGTCACCATCTTGGCTCCTTGTCAGTTTTTAAATGTAACATTTTGCTAAGTGTAAAGCTGTGTATCTGTTCCTTTTCTGTTGCCGTTATTGTAACTTCAATATTTGCAAAACACAACCTCAAAATACTTTAAATCCAGCGCAAAGCAGTTTGTTATTCATGCAACACATTTCTTACATGTATCAATACTCAGTGAGTTCATAGCACAGGACTCCTTTCTTGGTTTCTTTCCTGTTTTATTTGTTTGTTCCTTCTTTCTCTTATGATTATTTCTTTTCCTTCGGAGATCTAAGAATGATTTAATTACACAATAGCAAAATCCCCAATTTACATATATGTATGTATGTTTGTATATGTATGTATGTGTGTGTATATATATATATATATATATATCCTGATTATTATCAAGGTTATGTCAGTCCTGCCTGGTGGCACCATTTAGAAAAAGAAAGCACATAAGCTAAAGTTTATTCTACCCTTTGAAATACCTTGTGAACCGTTTGTAAAGCATCGAGAACCTTAGTGATGTGTAGAATTTTAATTTTTCTAATATAAAAACTGTAGTGTTCACTATAAAAAGTTGTTGAAGGAAGTCAAGGTGTGCTTCCAGGGGTGCCTGATTCATAGCAATTAGCATTCAATCACGAGTTTCTCACTCTTTACAGAACAGCTACAATATTTCAGATTCGCAGCCATTTTCTTCTTTACTTAGGAAACTGTCCAAATCAGAATGGACACAGTTACTGGTATTATTTTTTTAACAGCGCACAGAGTATTTTTCAGGTCGTCATCAGGATGCTTGGTGTTCACTCACTATAGTTTTTGTGTGTGATCAAACCTCTGCCCCCAGAGTCTTATCCACTAAGCCCTCCAATGTGAATTCTTGGCCTAAGCTCGTGTGCAGAAAGGCCGTTTTTAAAGCGAGTCAATACATAAAAAAGATTTTCACATCTGTTAATCAGGTGTTTTATCTAGAGAACATAAAAGCTACTTACAATCCTCCAACTTACCAACTTAATGTTTTTCTTTTTACGTGGATATTTATATTGTGTAGAAACGGACACTACTGTCGCAATCAATGGGATTGTTCGACTATCTTCTAAGGCAAACAAGAAAATGCTTTCCTTTTAGGTTTGAATTTCATGACTAGCGGAGTCTATCAATAGGCAATGTGGAGAGGCAAATTCATCTCCATTATTATCTTGAATCTCTGATTTCAATAGAGCATGCTAGTAGAGAAAGATCTTGATAACATTTATGCTGCACGAATTTGCATTCTGAGCTCCGTACTTAAGACATGAATATTGTTCAGAATTTGATAACGAGAGAGAAGACTCCCATCATAGGGTACTTGTGCTTTTTCTCAAAGTCGCGGTAACTTAAAAACAAAACAAAATAAAAACTACTTTCCAAGTCAGCGGGCAGATGCTCAGATCAGGACTTCAAAGCAGGAGTTCAAGTCTCTGGGTGGACTGTGCATAGAAGTCAATAATAGGATAACATACCAGATACACTTTTATGAATGGAACGCATCCGCATTCCCGATCTTCCTCAAAAGAACTTAGCTGCCAAGACAGATACTTCACAACATATCACAAATGTGCTATTTGTACAAACATTGCCCATTACAAATGCTCTTGTTTTTGTTTAAATGAGTATTTTTAACCTGAGCTATTAATAAAAAAATTTTCTCTTCTCCCTTGTAAAGCTTGGCTTTCAGAAGAAAGAATCTTTAAGCCTCCTCTCTTGTGAGAGTAATTTCTCTGATGGTGCTATGTAAGAACAGCCAGGGCTCATTAAGTAGGCTTCGGAGCATAATTATAATTAACAATTAGGTAGAAATTAGTTTTAATGATTTGTTTTAGATGATAGAATAGAAGCATAATGTAATTATTTTTGAGCCTTCTACATCATTAAGAATACAACTACCACCAACTTTCAATTATTGAGAAGCAGACAATCATCCAAGCATTTAGTAAGGGATCCACTTGCAGAGCCAAACTAAGGGTGCTGAGGGGAAAAGGGCCTCGGCCCCAGTCCGGGTGTTTATAATTACTCAGCCTTTGTGAAGTCTCTTCCTTTTCTACTCAGCTCCTTCAAGCTGTTTCATGCCTTGGAGACATCTCTACCAGGGAAAATAGAGAGACTCAACCTGGCTGTTCAGCTCTTCCCCCACCCCCTGCCTTTCTCCAAGACTTAGTGGCGATAAGGGGGGGGTGTGGGTGGAAAGTTCTGGAAAAGATGGCACAATTTAGCAAGTGGGCCTGAAATGCCAATTCACACTATAAACTGAACTCACAGGAAAGAAGAGTGTACAAATGATGAATAAAATGAGGACAGGTTTCCCCCATTATCCAAAAGTTTGCTTTGTGCCAGCCACTCTGCTTTACAAAATATCCACGTGAGTCCCAGTTTTCCCTAACCGGAAGAAATCGGAAGAATTTTCGTTTCTACAAAACAACTTCTTCGCTTTACACCATTTCGGTTTACGAAAGTTTGCATGGGTGGGAATGCTCTACTTTCAGAAAGCGGGGGAAATCTACACGAGGAGTAAATTCCAGGCGGCAAGGATAGATGCATGCCGTTCTTTCCCTGTTCCCTGTTCCTTTAACGTCCCAAAGTCAATTTGGATCTTATTTTCCCTGTAAGAGTTTTTAAAAATACTATAGAAACGTGATGAGATGCTTTTATTTCCTGAAAAATACAAAAATATTCCTTTAGAACAGTGACTATTAGTTATTACTGTCAAATGTTTTTTTCCTCTCTCTCTCTTCCTCTCTCTCTTCCTCCTTTTTCTCTTTTTTGACCTCAGCTAGTCACTGGGCTGATTCCTCTCCCACCTGCAAGCAAGAATGCTAGACCTTTTGCTGCCGGCCTTCGGAAGCCGTGAGGGAGCACATTCTGACACCGACGTAAAAAACCTGGTACCTGTGTTTCCACATCACGAAGCAGGCCAGCAAGCACAAGAGTCCACAGAGTGAGTTAAGAATCATCTGGATGAGTAAGAACAGTTTGAACGTGCCCGTGATGCTGGTACAGTCGGTCACATCCCTGTACACAAAGGTCCGGCTGAGGGGCTCCACGGAGGGCAGCTTGCAGTGGCAGGCGTCAAGAGCCCACCCGCAGGAAAACTGGGTGAGCTGCGAATAGTGGTGGGCGGCAAAGGCCACGGCCAGCACGCAGACTGTCAAGCCCCCGGCACTCAGCAGGAAATACAAGAGCTGCGGGAAAGCAGAAGAGAACATTGCCAGTTACAAAGAACATTGGATGACTCGTGACAAAGCTAATTCATCGAAGCTTGCTTTCTCTTCTCTCATCAGGAAGGTCCTGGGGAAGGTCTCTTCTCGCCTCAGAAACGGAGTTGCCAAGACAGAGGAATGGTTCCATGTTGATTTGATAGTGAGCAGTCCTTATGCCCTGATCCTACGTTTATTTGCCATACAGATGTCGGGTGCTTTTCATACACTGAGCCAACAATGTTAGCTTGATTGTGGGATATTTGTGGATGTGGATACCAGTTTAGGTGACTCCCAAGCATGAGAGCCATCCCTGAAAGGCAGGCTGTGACTGTTTTTGACCTCAGAAACTGCTCATCTCAAGACTGCAAAATGACTGGGAAGTAAAGAACGCGTTTCTGCAATGTAAACACTGTGTTGGCCAGAATTGGCAGTGATTGATCAACTGGGTTAATAAAAATGACAGTGTTCAATATAGTGATTGTCAACCTGTGTCCAGGAATGCCAGGATCTGCCGTCAGAGGTTGCTGGGAAAAAAAAAAATTATGGTTCCAGAAGGTAGACAACTGGATGTCAGTTTCATCACCTACAAGTCCCAACCCAAGTCTACCTATAACCATGTAGTTCCTGAGCATAAAAATAAACCTTAAATGGCCCTTCAGCTGCCGAGAGATTCTGAACACTGTTGGCTTATGTGATAGCCTTGTGATGGAAAAGTCAGGTTCAAGATCTAAACTCTGCTGCTAAAGAAACCATGGAATCCCTGAACAGGACATTTAGCTTACACATGAAATGTGTTGATCAAAAATTGTGAGTGCTTGTTGAAACAGTCACAACATAAAGCATTTTATAGAACAAGAAATGTTCCTGGGATGGCACTGACCTACTGGAAACATTTCCCTTTATGGTCCCACCTGCTGAGGGTCTAGATAAGGAACAGAGTCCCTAGCTGTTGGAACTAGTGTACTGAACCCAGTTCTTTGTGTGAGATTTGCATACCACCGTCAAAAGTTTCTTGTAGAGCAGTTCTGGTGAATGTGAACTCCTCAAAGTAAAAGTAGTCCTACTCATGTCCAGGTTCAGATTAAAGTAGCCCTGAAAAGATTATGCACTCCCTCCACTTCCAACGATCTGTCATGTAATTTAATTTAAAATAAAAACACATATCTAAGGTTATAAAACATGGGTACAAAAGTCCTCCAAATGAGTGATTCTCCACACGGTGACAATTTCAAGTGCTTTCAAGTCTTAAATATAGAATACTTAAAAATGTGTTGTTTTTTTTTTTCTTTCTTGTGTGTGTGCATGTGTGCTGGTGCCCTAATCATGTGTCTAGTTTGCCTGAAAGCTTGACTGACGGCACAGGAGGAAGGTGGAACTCACTGGCTAAACCATCTTGTCTTAGCATGTCTACACAACCAAGGAGTGCCTAGCTTCTCTGGATCTTCCCATCAAACACATCATAAACACACACACTATTCTTCCTCTTCAAATCCCTTGAAGAACTGTCAGTTGGAACCAACGTGTTTCATCGGCAAAACAGTTTATTGCAAAGTCTTCTATCTCAGGGACACAACAAGGAGAACTTCTATTTAACAAGTTTGGTCTCCCTTGGAGGAAGGGAAGCAGATAAATCCAAATGGGCACTGTTAAAAATTTAAAAAGGAAAGATTCAATGTGTTATATTGAATATATCCCCTCCCTAAATTTTCAGTGGCCATATTTTCTGCAAACACTATACTGCTCAGGCTAAAGAGTGTGAGTTTATTTTTGTGGGACCATTGGGGCAGAGTATTTGAAATATTCTGGGTGCTTCTGAAATCTTTGGGCCTGATGATCGACTTCAAACTCCTGATACTAAGAGCCAGGTTAAAGAGTGACCACCGGAGCCGTGTTTCCAGTGCAGGCAGCATGGAACTGGGAACTATTGGCTTTGGGGATGTGGGTACATTGGTGCCTTTACCAGCAGGGAAGGCCCAAATTAAAGGGATAATTTCCCACCTGAGAGTCATCTGCTTAGTAGAATGCCCCCAATTGGAGTTTTGTCTGCACATTTTATTGCCATCAATGATGGAACTGAGGAGGTCTTGCAATAACACTACTACCTCCAACACACACATACATCCTTAGCAGATTTCTTTAACATTCATTGGGACAATATTTTGAAGCAATGAAAATAATCCCTCATTCTCAGTCTGCAAATAACTCGAATGGTTGCAAAAATATTATTCTCTCATAATCCCAGAAATCCATTTGCTGAAATGAGAATTTTGCCTATTTTTAAAAGATCACCTTTTGGCTTAGATATGAACAGATTTGCCCGAGACATTTAAGAAGTGTCCCGCAGGTTGATGGTTACGAGCATAAACTGGAGAGCCAGGCTGTCCGCATTGGAACCCTGATTCTTCCCTTCTTAGCTGCGGACCTAGGGCAAACTAATCAATCCCGTGTGTACCTGTATTTCTTCGCCTTTAAGCTTGGAATGATGATCATAATAGCGCCTATGGTCAGAGGATTATTATAAGCATCAAAAGAGTTGATATCAGTAAAGGGCTCAGAGCTGTATCTAGTACATAGCAGCGCCACTTAAGTATTTGTGAAATCAATAAGCAAATTACTAGAGATGGAAAGAGCTGCCAATTCTCAAGACTCTTAAGATATCAACTCTACTGGCTTTGTCTTATTCTGTCACGTGGGAGTAACAGTGCATACTTGGCTTGTAGAAAGGATGTAAACATTTACACAAACACTGGGCTTGCTCAATCTTAATTGAGCATCTTAAAGATGCTAGAAGCCAGCGAACGCACAAACAAAAGCCATGCCCCTCAGCCCCTTTGAATATGAATGCATTTTCATCGGGGCGTATCTCACACACTGTGATTCTGCATCTCCCACCCCGTGAAAACATTAGGCCAGTAAACGGGCGTGAGCCACAGAATCAAATTTCTTATCCGTTTTAAGACATAAATACATATTCGATCCCTGCTCCCCACCAAGCCTGTGGGCTACCTCTGCAGCGCTGTAGAATTTTCCTTCACGGCTTTTAATTCATCTGACAGCAACAAGCTTCTGGGTGAGAATCTGTAATTTAAAATCGAGTGGCTTGTTTTACCTACACGGCACGAATAAACCATCAATGAAAGTGTTTACGATGACCTTGGGAATGCGAGCAAATATATCTTGATGGAAGCAGGGCCCGGGACGCATCTGTCTTGCCCGCGTCAGCCCGCGCGCCGGGCGCTCGGCCGCCGGCGGGCAGGGGGGGGCCGAGGCCCCCCGCGCTTATGTAACAGCGGCGCCCGGGCGGGCTCCGCTCGCTCGCGGCCTCTAATTGGTACCCGGCTGCAGCCTCAACGCTCGGCGGCTTGGGGAGGAGGGCGGTTTGGCTTCGATTTAATTACCTTCCCCGGTGGCAGGCGCGGGGAGGCCCCTGCAGCAGCGGCGGCAGCCCGGGGGCCTCGTGCCCGTGGGCACGAGGCGACCGCGCCTTAAATGCCCTCGCGGGGAACGCGCCTGGGAGTGCTGCCAAGCACATGAACCCGACACGTTTCTGAAAATCAGCCAGGTGAGCCCCGAGAAGACAGGGCCACGAGGAAAGGCAGGAGGCCCAATCCCGGGCCCAAGGGGCCCGCCCAGGCCGCGCGGGCAGGGCCAGGGGGGAAAGAAGGAACGCGCCGGCGGCGTCGCGGGGCCCGCCCGAGCGCGGCCAGGGAGGACTGAAGTCGCCTGAGGTGGAAAGCCAAGTCCCATAGCCATTGTCTCTAAGAAGAAGGGAGCGGGGCGCGCACACGCGCGCGTGCGTGCTCGGGCTGCAGAGAGCCACGGTGACCCCCCGGGGTGCCTGCCCTGACCGTGTGGGTCTGCAACAGGAGCGGAGGAAAAAAAATCTCCAACAAAGCTTAGGCCTGGGTATCAATACGCAGGCACTCAAATGCGGTTACGCTAGTGAGAAACATCTCCTGAAGATGCATTTCGTGCCTTCCCTTCCCCCGCCCCCCAAATGGTGTGGAGGCACAAGTAAAGTCCGCTGTAACTTGTGCCTTTGGAAACCCTGGAGACTGACTGAAGCTCATTTTAGACCTGAAGATAATATAGCAGGCGCCTTAGAGAGCTGACAGAAAGCACCACTAAAGGTCACATTCAGGAGAGGAGAAAAGTGCCTCTGTATTTGTCAGTGTCTGTCACAGGTTGGGGGGAAAAGGTAGCTAATGAGATCTTCCTAGTGGGGAATTCTCAACCTAGCTGACACTGGCACTGACATTTTTATTTTATTTTATTTTTGTCCTTGCTCCTTATTTTAAGTGCAGGTGTTGAGATGGCTTTGGGGGTCTCTGTGAAGCTGATGCCGGTGCTTCTGCTGGGTCATCTGGAGGGGAAATGGGGGCATTTCACATAAGCTGATGAACCTAGCAGAGAGCACTTTTTTACCCTAGTGAAAGAGGTTCCTGTACTTCAACAAGGCATTTCTTACTAGGCTTTCTGGCTTTTTTTTTTTTTTTAAGTCATCACTAAGGCTTGCTGTGTTTAGTCAGACCTCTACAAAAAAAGTAAACATGGACTGATGTCTGCTCTATCTGGCCTTCTTTTAAGGAACACCCTCAGAAAAAGTAAAATTTCCAAATGTAGGCACAGCCATGAAATTATATCAATTTTTTAAAATAGAATCCCTTATTTTTTTTTAATTAGAAAAGTTATATCTAACTATTGGAGAACACTTCAAAATTAGAGAAAAAGACTACAAACTGCAGTTGTCTTCCCACCACTCACAGATAACTATTTTTTTCTATGCAGAGAGCTATTTTTTTTTATATCTGTAGGATCACACCATATATTTTGTGTAGCCAGCTTTTGATAATAATGTGAACATTTTTATTCCATTAATTACTCTTTTACAACATGATTTAAATATCATGCATATAAGCATTTTGCTTTTTTATGTCAACTGCTTCAATTATACTACAATACAAAATATCTCTTCTGCATCTTCCTAATTTCTAAATAAGAGCTGACTTACTCTTATGCACTATGCTTTCTTGTTTGAACAAAGAAGTATCCAGTTGTTATGTGTTTTGTTACAAAAGAAAAGTAAACAGTGTGAATGGACCAAAAAAAAAAAAAAACCCTCAACAAACTAACATTACAGAAAGCGTTTTGTTCTCTGCTACAAGTAGTTGAAAGAAAATGTAGGAATTTGATTTCTACTAGCTCTGATTGCTGAGTTGGGTGTTTATCTCCCTAAACTCTAAAAGGGTGTGTCCGTTTCCCTCTGGAGCAGATTCTACTGTGCAGTGAAAATGCTGTGTACTTGAAATGGTTCCAACGAAATGCACCATCTTTAACAGAGGAAAAAAAAAATACATGCATGGGAAAGACACACACACTTGTTAAACCATGCATATCCCTCCTTTCCCCCCCTTTACCCTCAGACTCTTGGCACAGATCATCTGGATGCACCCAATGTACTTTTTCTGTCTCAGTGATCCCACCTACAGGAGGAAATACACTTAGACCGCCTCCCTATTAAAATATTCTAAAAACCCCCAAGATATGGAAGTGGGCACTAATAGAGACACCTTTCCCTGGCCAAGTGTTTTGTTGAACTGATGAATTTTCAATATTCCTTGTAAGGACACTGAAGGACAGATTTCATATGCTCTGTGCCAACCTAGTGCATGGAAATTAAGACTTAAAAAAAAAATCAGCATTACCTTTGGGGTCTGGATGAATGCCGTCCTAAAACATTTTTTTGGCCTGCGTAAAAATGCAATTTCTAGAATAATCTGATATGCAACCCCTTAAAAAGCATTCTTTTATTTTGTACTTGTGGGTTTTTTTTTCTATGTGATGATAAAAGAGAAGGAAAAATGACAACTTACTTTCATAGCAAACTGGATACATGTCCGTTCGTCAACTTGATATGAGACACAAAGCATAAACAAACCAAGATAGGCCACTAAGCAGACCTGCAAGGGAGGACATGGACGAAAAGGGTGTTATCAGGGTCAGTCATGCATCCTAATGACATCAATCTCAGTGTCTTTCACCAGTAAAAGCCTTGTTATCGAGACGCTCATTTCATTTACTTATCTGTATGTATTATTTCTTTCTCGGCTTGAGGAACAGAGTTTTTAAAATAGTAAAATCAGTTTCTTTCAATTGAGCCAGTATTTATTAAGTCCTTTCGATGTGCCAGGTGCTGTACAAGGTCCTTTAGAGTACACGATGATGAATAAAATTTCCTCAACCTCAGCGAGTGTAGAGTCCAGTCGAGGCCAAGATAAGTGCCCGCACTATTCTAAGACAGGGCATTATATGTTGAATGCTATTCAGAGAAGTACAAAAAGGGGAAAAAATAACTGAGTTGGGCAATTTAAAAAGACTTCACTAAAGAGGTGGATTTGAAATGGTCCTTGAAAGGGATGATGATAATGATAATGACTGTGAACGTTCACCGACAACTGACTTTGTGCTGGCGATCTTCTAAGGGCTTTGTATGGATTTCCTCGTGCAATCATCACAAAACCCTAGGAAGTAGGTGCTGTTATGATCCTCATATTATAAATGAGGAAACAGAAGCACAAAGCTAGTAAATAATGAAACCAGCACTCAAACGAGGTAGTGGGGTGAACAGCACAAGCAATTGCACAGAGGTAGGCTGGGGGGCAGGGGGAGTAGCAAATATATACCTGTAGTTGAAATAACAAAATATAGAGCAGAACAGTAAGTTAAAAATCTAGGCATACAGGATTGATTTAGGAAGTAATAGGACTCCCTTGAAATTTTTTGACCAAATGACATGATTCAAGACATGTTTCAGGAAGATGAGCATTGGTGTTGGTGGGTTCGCGGTGAGAACGCCAGGATATCGTTTTACTAATCTAAGCAAAATTACTGCATCAGGGAGGCCAGAGCTGAGAGGATGCAGGCAAAGTCAGAGAAAGAGGCGGAGAGGAAAGGTATAGTCCAGCAGAATCTGCACATTGTGGCTTTGGCATGACTGATGGGAGGACACTGGCAGGGAGAGAAAGGAAGTGACCCCCCCCCCCCGCACCGTGTTTGAGTGCCCACGAAGGGAAGAAAGGGGCTGGGAGGAGGAATGACAACTTTGAGAGAAAAGATACTCAACTGCTCTGTCAAAACCACATTTTTTTTTTTTTTTAGTGCACTGTGATTTAGCGTTTCTAATCAAAATGTATCTATTCACACTTAATTTTGGAAAGGTTAAAATGTTGCTAAGTTCTAGGATAGAAACCAAAAGCCTCAGAATTGCATTTTCTAATAAGCACAAGTTTCCTAGAGACAGAGGGTGGAAGGGTAGCCGAGTATCACCTGGCAAGTCATTAAATGACTGGTTTGATGATCATTTCCACCCCTAGGGCTAGCTTTGCACCACAGGGCAGGAGAGCTGATTACGTACAATGCCAATAGAGCATTTTAAGGTAATGCTTCTATCCTATTCTCCCTGGACATAATCAATAAGTTGCTTATGCCCTCATAGGTTCCCAGGTTGAGAGTTGTTCAGGTTTCTACTGGGCCGTGAAGCCAAAAGCCAAGCCTGCTTTTAGTACAGGATTTTCCATCATTAGGACTGGCTGATAACTTAATAGTAACATTCCCAGGGGAGCGATGCAGCATTAAAATACATGAGCATGGCACAGGTTGGAGACAGCTGAGGGGAAAACAAAGTAGGTAGGACCCAGGGAGGCAGCTTTTTGGCAAAGCACTGGCAGATGCAGAAGTAATGATCTTGAAGTTACGTGTAGAGCCCACAACATGGCTGACATTCCCAGGTCAGGGATGGATTTCTTTCTCAAAATTCATTTTTAAAAATTCTCTAATTGAGGTATGAGTTTGATCAGGCCTGTAGGGGCTTACTATGTATTCTCACATTACAAATTTACAGAACTGAAACAATGGAAGAAAGACCTTTATTTATTTATTTATTTATTTATTTATTTTTTGCTTATTGGCAACAAAACAGATGGAGGCTTCTCAACTTGCTTTTATGTGGAGTGTTAAATCCCTAAGCACATGCCCGTACACCCCTGTTCGCATCTGTCTGCAAGTACCCAGGGTCCAGCTCTCTCCCATATAACTGTCTTTGTCTCTAGAGGCTGTTGTGAAGTGGGCAACTGCTGAGACTCTCCTCTTTGTCTTCATGAGAGACAGATTCCCATAATCAGGCCCATAAACTGACCCACATCTTAAAATCTGACTCTGTGCCTTGCTTGAACAAATTTTCCCACTTTAGTACTATCTACTTCTTTGTAGCCTTAATTTAGGCCAATTTCCAGAAAGAAGGTGCACAGGAACATATGACCTCATTCTAGGGCATTTCTCTTAGTCAACTGACATAACTGTTTTGAGAACATACACTAGCCAGACCCTGTGCATGGCTCTGGGAATCGAGAGGTGAAAAGACAAAGCCTCAGCCTTCCAAGAGCTCTCTCCCAGTGCAGTGGGGAAAGAGAGGACAATGAAGTTAGAATCCCATGTTAAGTACTAAGACCTCGTCTGCCATCATACCCAGGAGGGGTGATCAACCCAAAGGCAACCTGGGGATACTTCCTGAAGGGAGATGGATTTTGAAGGATAAGCAGAAATTAGTTAGAAGAGGAATGTGAGGAAGAATAGAGAGAATACTAGTAGGTACAAAAGCATGGAGAGATGCAGAGTAAACATTCGAGGACTCCCATAGCCCCAGTGCAGAAGATGAGAGAAATGGTGAAAGATGTGTTTATAGAAATGGACGGGAGGTAGGTCACAAATGACTTTTGTTTCCATCTGGGGCGTTTGGCGCAGTGGAATGGTACAATCTCCATGGCCTTTTAGTATGGTCCTTCTGGCCATGAAGAATGGATTGGGAAAGGAAGACCAGCTGAGAGGCCCTGGTGCACCTGTGGAGAAATGGTAAGTGCCTGAGCTCAGCTAGCAGGGGGGAGAGAGAGTGGGTGTGTTGAAGCGACAGGAGGGAAACAGAATCCTTAGGCTCTGAAAACCACCAGAGGTAAGGCTGCAGGGGCCGGAGGGGCCAGGAAGGTGCTCAGCGACCTGACTTGAGCTGCCAGGTGGATGGTGCTGACATTTAGGGAGACACAAGAGGAAGAGCAGAATGGGAGGGGAAAGTGATGCTGCCCACAGGGATTCGAAGCTCAGCCGCATGGCCCTAGAGCTCAGGAAGGAGGTCTGAGCTGGAGAGAAGCACTTGTTAGTCATCAGCATACATGAAGTCATTGAAACCATCAGAAATGCTAGACCATCCAGAGAGAGTCTAGTGAAAACAGAAAAGAGCCAAGGAAGTTGCCCAGTTATGAAAAACTTTTGACTCTTTTGAACAGAAGGCATCTCAAACATACTTATAATTTTGGTGGTACATCATAACATGTCTAAATATTATGAGACTGTCCTTCTGGATTTTGGGATTTCACTTTTAGGTCCTTGTAGAGGGTCTTTGCTATAAAGCCTGAATACATCCAACACACTTTCATTTCTTAGCCTTCTGCTAGGGCTCGGGAGGCTCCAGGAGGGGCGAACTTCTTTTTCTCACCTACAGATCCACATGTTAGAACAATACTTCTTTATCAGACAGTTTATTGGTGTTTAGCACCTTTTAGAAGAGCAGTATTTATTGAAACTTAAAACTGAAGGTTTTATGGCCATGGGGAGGAATCCAGATTTCTCATGCCAGATGAAGGGTCTCGTTTCCTGAGCTGGCAGGTCACGGATGCCCCAGGAAGACAGGGTGTTCTGACTTCCCAGGCAGGGAGGAGGAGCTCATGTTAATGAGCAGTGAGACCCGCCAGGTCTATCTGGAACAACATTTCTGGATTCTGGGCCAGAGCTTCCATTAGATTTGGTGAGGTGAGGCGCATGGAACAGGAAGAAAAAAAAGAAAGCAGTTATGTAAGGTTTTCAAGAAGGCCCTCATTGGACTAGACACCCAGGCCTGGGGTGAACAGGTGGTGTCACTGAGCACAAAGCCAAACAAGAACGGGGTGGCACTGGGGAAAGGACATGTGGGCTTTAAGAGCCTGGGAAGATTTAGTCCATGTACGGACAGATAACAGAAGCTTGGAATGATTTTCTTTTTAATGGGAAAAAAGATGACTACTATCATCTTCAATCAACTTTTAGATGCATGTTTCTACAGTTCGTTAAGCATCAAAAAAACAAACAAAAAAAAAACCCCAAGTCCTACATTCCACTTTCTGTCTAAAGATATTCTTTATCTGCTCAGAGTGAAGGCTTCACTCTTTCTTGTGAGTTAGAAAATTAGACAGGGATGAAATGTTCCCTGAGCATTAAATCCATTTCTAGATGTAGGAGACTTGAGTCTTGTCACACACTGTCTTTGTTTCAGTCAGTTGGCCCTGTTGTGCCTGCAGTGGCGCTTTTTAAGGGCGGGCATGAGGCATAAAAGGTGAATGCTGGACCAGGGTCTGGGAGATTTACCTACATATTATTTTTTTCCTTTTCATTCTGGCATAGCTAGGACATACCAGCCTAAAACATTTTGTGAGAATGTGAATTACTCATATTTACTTCTCTCCATGTCGTACGGATTTATATTCTGGTCTTGCGACATTCACACAACCTCCAATTTATTTGTTTTCTTCTTTTTGTTGTCGACATAGCTGCTTGACAGGGCTACCTGGGGAATACAACCTTCCCCTGTCAAATGCCTTTCAAAGTCTCTCTCCTCCTTCCACCCCAGCCCTTTCATCTGTGTACCTGAAACGTGACTCTATTTCTGTAAGTTAATCAACTTTCACCTTTATATTCAGTCAATATAGTAACAAGATGAACTCTCTTCTCCTGTTTGAACAGACAATTGATCAACGAAAGATGTAGCAGAACTGTAAGCATTTCTCTGGATGTTTCTTAAGAGAATGTCTGTGGATTTTCATCTATTAAATAGGATTTAAGGGAGAATATTACAAATCATTTTTAACAAATGATCAACACGGCGATCTGTCGACCCGAATGCAGTCTCACTTAGGAGAATTGTTGATTAACACATAGTGTATCAGAGATTTAAATAATATATAAAAGAACATTTCATGAGGATCTATTAAGGAATGTTTATTGGATCGAGATTTCAGAAGGATGGGAGAGAATATTTTAGCCTCACTTAAGCATTTTTACCAGATTCTCATTGCCACGGCCTTATGGTAAGACAACGTCAAAGCCAGTGGTTCAGAAGGACTTGGTAAAAACTGGCCCCATACCCAGATTTTCTGAACCAATTGGTCTGGGGTGGACACGAAAAATTTGCATTTTTAACAAACTACTGGGTAACATTGCTAGTCCTAAAACAACACTTTGAGAACCACTAGTCTAAGCTAAAAACATAGTCTTCTACATGTTGACACCTGGTATGGGTTTTATCTGAAATATTGGGATCTGGAGTGATGCGCTGACAAGCGGAGTTTCCTATAAAAGACTTGTTTATTATAAGTAATAATGAGATATAATAACAATAATCTCCTCATAAAGAAATTTAGTCTTTTCTACTGTAGGAACCCTTAAAACTGGAGGGAAAAATCCTTCCTTGCTATCAACGTGAAGTCACTGAGCTCGGTGTTGGGAAGAGATGTGCACAGTCTGCTCTCTCAAGCCCGGAGCACACCCTTGCACCTCTACCCCATTCTCTGCCTCCTTTGAGTCTCTGCTTTTACAGAAGCATCTGGTAACCAAGTGGGATTAGTTTGCAACGAAAGAGGAAAGTTTGGCACATTACTCTTTCCTAGTTCTTTGGAATCCCTGAAACCAGCCTGCAGAATCAAATATAAAGACGCAAGGGAGAGACCCAGAGACAAATCCTAATATTCATCTCCTAATTTGTGGAAATGGAGTAAGAACTGATACAATGTAATCTTTCAGATCTTGCTATTAACGGTCACCCTGATACCGGTATTACTTCCCACTGAGTTTAGCTCAACAACCTTTATTGAGGTAGATACTGGGACTAGAAAGAAGAATAAGATACCCTCTTTGCCCTTTGGAAATTCACAGTTTAATCCCTACTTTGCTGAAGAACTGAGACATAGGAAAATTAATTGCTGTGGGTAATGTCGTTTGACCAAGAGGGAATATGAGGAGTCAAGAGCAGCTCATACAAATCCTTCCTTACTGTTCACTCATCAAAACCCCTCATCCTTCCTAAGTGTAAGGGACATTGAATCAATTGTGGGTTTTTTTTCCTCCTGTGTATTATTTTTATTTTTTATAAGCTTTTCTATTTATTCATTTGAGACACAGAGATACAGAGAGAGAAAGCATGAGCAGGGGGAGAGGCAGAGGGAGAAGCAGGCTCTCCGCTAAGCCTCGATTCCAGGACCCTGGGATCATGACCTGAGCCGAAGGCAGACGCTTAACCATCTGAGCCACCCAGGCGCCCCTGTGTATTATTTTTTAAAGACAATAAAGTTTTTGGTGTTAAATGGGACTTAAATATGGTAGAATTATGAGGTTATTCCCGCCCCACAGTTATTATTATTAGTTATTATTTAAATTACATTTTTGGGTAAAGCATGATAAAAGGACTCAAAAATACTCCTCCTAATCAGATGAGGTAAGAAAGGTGAAAATAACTCTCAAAAGCATGAAACATTAATTAACAGTTTGTTCAACAATGGTAACTGTTATTTAGTTATGTTAAAATCAAGTAGGAAACTATAAGTATAATTAAGCGCCACACAGGGGGAAACTGTGGGCTAGGGTTGATGCTTGACTCTATTATTTTTCTAGCTAAATGATCTTGGACAAAGTTATTTAATTCTTCTTAGCCTCAGTTTCCCCATCTATAAAATAGAGACAATAATGCCTTCTTTTGGTGGTTAATTCAAAGAGTAAAGATAAGGTAAAGAAGGTGCCTACAATAATGCCTAAGAAGTAACTGATAGTAATTATTACAATAATTATTATTGCAAGTCACTTACATGTTTATTAGAGTAGACCAAATTTAGGGCATATTTAAGGGCTCACAAATGCATTACCAAAAAATAAATTAATTAATTTAATTAAATTGATAACATGTGTACTGTCTTGGTTACAAATACCACGCAGTCTTTGTATTAGTGGATACCAGTGGATATTTGCCGTGATCTTTCTATTTACACAAGAAAAGTAATTATCAAGTCTAGATGTTTAGACATCTTAAGGCCAACTTTCAGCACTTTTATGTGCCAGACATTACAATTAAGCACTCTAGGTAAGTTAGCCCATTGGGTCTTCATGAAAATCCTATGAAGTAGTCACTGTTATTAGCCCCATTTCATAGATGAGGAAACTAAGCCTCAGAAGGGTTTTATGCTCAAAGTCACAGAGCAAATACAGAGCTGAGGGCTGCACCAAGAGTCCAGAGCCTGGCTCTCAACCATCACACAGCCTGGCCGCCTCCATGGAGGAATCTGGACAGCCCTGGGAGTGAAATGGGAGCTGCAGAAATTTGGAGAACATTTCAGCATCTGCTCCTCTCCTGTGCTGAAAGGCACCAAGCACCACTCCTGAGGCACCGGGTGCAGAACAGTCTTTGAGATGCAAATGACTGGCTTGGCTGGGGGGGTAGGGGGAAGGTGATGTAGTCTTTAAGACTCCGCCTTTTCATGTGTAACAGAAAATAATTCTATAATTTGTGTTATGGATTATTAATAACGTGCCTGCAATTGTAGTAGGTTTTATTTATTTTTTTCCATCTCATATGACCTCAGACTGTGCCAGTATAACTTACGCTTAAATTTGAGCTGAAATGATTAATACATATAAATGTAGCCCTCTATCCCATCTTAGAAATAAGCTCATTCTGTCCCTTCAACAAATATTCATTTTGTACCTACCGCGTGCCAGGTACTCTTTGAGGGTCTGAAGATACCTCAGTAAAGAGAAGAGACAAAAATGACTGCCTTGATAGAGCCAATGCTTTAAAGTGGACAGGCAGGGGCACCTGGGGGGCTCAGTCATTAGGAGTCTGCCTTCGGCTCAGGTCATGATCCCAGGGTCCTGGGATGGAGTCCCACATCGGGCTCCTTGCTCCACGGGAAGCTTGATTCTCCCTCTTCCACTCCCCCTGCTTGTGTTCCCTCTCCAGCTGTCTCTCTCTCTCTTTCTGTCAAATAAATAAATAAAATCTTAAAAAAAATAAAGTGGACAGGCAGACCATAAACAAATAAATTGGTCAACATAGATACATGTCGTTTGTTGGGAAGAGCCATGGAGGACATGGGACTTTACATCATTGCTTCTTTTTCCCACAAACATGACATAGTAATTAGCAAAATGCAAACAATAAATCCTCAAGGTGCTATGTTCCCCCCTTAAACACTGAACTGGTCATGCCCACCACACCTTTAAAAAGATGGTGGACTCACAGTTGTTTCTTATGAGAGTCTTGCTCTTTCTGTTATTTCAACAACATGTATGTCCTGTAAGTTACCTAAAATCTAACAGCCTCCATAAAAGATAGCATACACATGCCCCCAGAAAAGGGGCAACAGAGGGTAACTATATATAAAGTTTTATAGCAAAGTGGGTCGCATGCCTAAAGATAGAGATGGAGGCAATATATCTTAGCTCTGGATCTGACAGACTTGGGTTTAAAACCCACCTCCACCACATTCTAGCTTTTTGTCTGGGACAAGTTAACCTCTTCAAGGCTCAGTTCCATCATCTGTGAGATGACCAACAATGCCTACTTTGAAAATGGCTCTAAGGCCTATAGGAGACAGTATATGGAAAGGATGTCACACAGTACCCAACACATATGTCAAATGAATAAATGAATCCATTCATTTTGTGACTTGGGCTACTTTTGCCTTCATAGCAAGGGCCCACTTCTCAAAAATCTTCCCAGTATTGTTGACATAAATAGTTTAAAAGCACCTAAGAGTTATACAATTCTTTTTCTGCGTCTTTTCCTTTTTGCTTCAAACCTATTTATCCTCTAATACCCAGGAAATGTCAACCTTGGTAACCATGCGAGTTGTGTATGTTTCTCTGATGACACTATTATCGTTTTTACGGTTTTACAAAGACAAGTATTTAATTTCCGGAAAAAAAAAAATGCTGTTCAGCTAAAAATATTTTCTGTCCTAAGCAGATCCAAGATTAATATTACCTTTTTTTTAAGTAGAACTGTTTTAGCCAAACGTAGTGCACAGATATTAATGGGAAATTCCAAAAGCGATAGGCATATAAATATAAAGATTCAAAATCAACCGGAGAGCTTATGACAGAATTGAATGTCAAGATGCAAGACAAAACTGTAGCTGTCTCTAAACACTAAGAATATTAATGTACAGGCATTAAAGCCCAGATCATTCATTACAAATTTGAAAAAACAAAATAAAACATAAAGCAAAGTAGTAGCTTCTTTTCCACTATGAACAAAACTATAGCTAGCAACAACCTCTTATGTCTAGCAACTTTTGCTAAAGAGAGTTTTATTTGGCTTGTCAAATTATCAGGAAGAGATTCAGAGCCTTTTCATTTGCCTTAGTAATCTACAACCCCAGAGCTTCACTGTTTTACTCTTTTTACTTTTGTTTTTTCCTTAGAGTAAAAATTGCCAACGGACAGCTTTGGTGCAGAAAAATTCTCTTCATTCAAGATCTAAATCCCACTTGGCCTGGGAAGAGTTGGGGTTAGAGCACACATCTTCATCTACACATTTCCCCCGCCTCCTGTGGGGGCTGGGGGTACAATTTGTAATATTTGTTTTGCAAAGACAAGCCAAGAGATTATTTTTAAAAAGAAGCTGGTAGAGATCCGGGTCAAAATCTCCCCGTGAAAAGGCAATTCCGGATAAGCAATTCTATCACAGAAAATTATTTCTTTTCAGAGTCTAAAGAGAAATGACACTTGCTCGGTCATACCTGAGTTTAGACCATCTATAATATCCTCTGTCTTCTTCTCCCCTTTATTATTATGATTGTCCTTTTGCCTGAGGAGTTGATACCTGACAGGTCCATGTCTGAATTACTGTAAATGTACAGACTTTTCAAATGTGGTATGCAAAATAAATAATTTAATGTGGTAATGAATTAAGCTGAAAAGCAAAGCAGGCCTATCATCACCTAGAACTTGGCTCAATCTAGATTTCTTTGGAAAGTACGCTGTAAACACAAGATTTCTAAGAAGTAATGAGGCAATTCTAAGGAAATCATTGCTCATGTAATCATCAACAATGAGATGGAGTCACCTGTTCTGTTGAAATCAAAGCTCTGATTAGTTGGTAAAGAAGTAAGGAGTACTGAGGCGCCTGGGTGGCTCAGTCGGCTGTGTCCGACTCTTGATTTCGGCTCAGGTCATGATCTCAGGGTCGTGGGGTTGTGGGGTCAAGCCCCGCCTGGAGCCCGCCTCAGGCTCTGCACTCAGTGGGGTGTCTGCTGGAGATTCTCTCTCTCCCTCTGCCGCCTCCCACTGTGTGCTCTCTCTCTCTCAAATAAATCTTTATTGGAAAGAAAAAAAAAAAGAAGTAGGGAGTATTAACGAGCACTTACATACCAGGCTGAAATCTTTTCCTGTGGTAGCATACATCCTTTCTAATTCAAAGTGTTGGCTTTTATCATGATTTCAAACTACCCGACAACCAGAAATATATAAAATATATTTACATGTATTATATATCTTTATATTTCTTTGTATTACATACATTTTTAATTTTTACTTTCTTAGCCCATGTTGCACTGTAATTTCATCACTGTGTGCTTCAGCCAGATCTGTTGTACCAGCACAGAGTGGGAAGGAAATGTGCTTGTCAAGTGACTGCCTTATTTCTCAGCACACATTTTGCTTTGCAGATGTTCACTTGTATCTCATTTGTTGTTTTATAAGATAATAGAAAACTACCCTGATAGAACTGTTAAAAAGGAGTTGGAATTTGTGACCAGCAGCTGGATGAAGGGAGCCAGAATCCCCCAAATCCTATGGATATAGTGTGCTTTTCTTGATGTCCCTGCCAAAGTAAGGCTGGAAAGCTAGGGAGATCTTTGAGAGATGTGCCAGCACGAAGTTGCTACAATTCATAAGTTCCAAAAACCCTGCCTAAAGATTATTGCAAATAGCTCATTTTAAACCAATCAATCTCACAACTGAGCATTATATCAACTCAGAAAACAAAAGAAAAATCCAACAACTATCCTAAACGCATGACTTATCATGGAGACATTCAAGTAGAATCATTTTGGTTTGGGTCTTATTTTAATATTATAACAGATTTTTGTGTCTATTTAAGATTCATATTTGATAGTAACTACTGGGAATTTTTTCAATTACATCCTCAAAAAACTGAATGAACACAAACAACAGAATTGTGAAGCAATAAAGTTGGTTGTGGATGAAAATTGAGCTTAGGACATGAATTGTGTTTTTCACCTAAAATGCCCTTTTACTTTTTTATCCTCCTGGTATGGTACCCCCCCTTCAACTACTTTGAATCCAGCATTATTCATTCTTCGAACCCTGCTCAAGAATCTCCTCTACCCAGAAAAGGTACCTTTTGTGCATTACCCACTTCGTATATATTAAGTTCATTTATTTCCTGAAACAATGCCATAAGTAAAAAATAGTACCCCATCTTGTAGAAAATTGTGACTCAGAGAGGTAAAGAAACCTGCAAGTTGATCCAAAGACGATTTTTTAAAACATCAACAGGTTTTATTTCTGTATAATAGTAAGGACTGTTATGAAACCCTTCTTGCTATAAAATACTTTAAAATGTTCTGAGCTTCTATGAGCTAAGAAATGGAGCTAAGACCATGGCATAAAGCTAAGCCCCTCAAATGGCTATACCCTTACATGACTAGAAAATAATGAACCCACTAGCGCTGGAAGTCATCAAGACAAGTGTTCTGTTTTAGCTGATGGGGGGTGGGGCGGAGGTGGTTTTGAGAAAGTAGTCCTGAGAAAACAAAACAAAACCTTGATTTTTTTCAACAAAAACTGTGAAGGGGAGAGAAAGAGGAAGGGAAGGGGAGGGAAGGGAGAAAAGGAAAGAGCGCGAGAGAGCGCACTTTGATTGACAGGAGAGGGAAAGGGTAAATCTTTGAGTAAAGGAAACATAAGAAATATAGAAACTCATTGCAGTGTATAGATCTTATTGGGATCCTGATTCTGACAAAGTGTGAAGAAATATTCATGAGTTAATCATGGATATTTGAACACTGATTTGATCCTATTAAGAAATTGTTACTTGTTAGGGATGATTAGTATTTTGATTATTTTTTAGTCTTCATCTTTTGACTTACGTGGTGATGTATTTATGGATGAAATGATATAATATCTGGGATTTACTTCAAAATAAACCAATATGTGGTATGTGGATGTGGAGTATAGGAGCATACAGATGAAGCAAGATCGACCATGAGTTTATAATTATTGAAGCTGGGTGATGGGAACATAGGTGTACATTATACTATTTGATCTACTTTTTTTGTATGCTTGAAATTTTCCATAATAAATAGGTTAAGTAAAAAAAAAAAAAAAGTGGATCTAGGCTCATGATATCACTGGGACACCTGGCAAGACAAACCATTTGGAAGGGTTACACCCTCAAATAGGCCACATCAAATTATTACATATAAAGAAAGCCTCTTGGAAAATGATTCATGAACCAATTATAGCAAACACATAAATAATCAATTCATTGGCAAAGGCCAGCACGTGTGTGCATCAACACAATCTCTAAGAATTAAAGCTTGTGAATTTCAAATAATGGAACTAAAGAATAGAGCCTATAAAAAAAAGTACACTCAAAATAACTGAAGCCATGAAAGAAGAAATAGAAAACATGAATAAAAAACAGGGCATTTTAGAAAACCTTAGGGATATATTAAAAAAGAAAACATCAGTAAACATAGAAGTTCTAGAAATGAAAAAAAAAAAAACACTGGAATGAAAAACTTTATGTAATAGTTCAACTCAACTGAAAAGGGGAACAGTGAACTAGAAAACAGAGCTGAGGAAATAATCCAAACTACAGAACAGAGAGATAGATATGACACACAGCGGAGAGGGTGGAAAACAGGGAAGATGAAATAAGGAGGTCCGAACATACCCTTGACAGTAGTTTCAGAAATGGAGACTGAAGAAAGAGACGGTATTTAAAAAATATATATATGTACATTTTTTTCAAATATTTAAAATATTCTGAATTTTTTTCAGAATTGATGAAAACACAAAAGTCTTAGATTCAGGAAACATAACAAGTCCCCAGTAGGAAAAATAGAAAGAAAATCTACATTTGGACACCTTGTGGCTAAACTGTAGAGCATCAGGTAAATGGAGAGAGATTCTTTGTTCATGTATATCAAGTACAAATCAAATGAAAATACCAAAAGTACTTTTCTTGTGACCTCAAAAGCCAATTCTAAAATATATATGAAAGAGAGCATGGCTAAGTCTCACCAAGGCCATTTGGAAAAAGAAATAGATGGGAGTGGAGAGGGATGGAGGCAAGCTGCTCTGCTACCATCTTCATCACAAGGAGCGTTGTGATGCTGTTAATTTAAACACTGTGGTATCAGCACAGTGAATGACAAAATGATGAAACTAAAGAGATTCACAGACACAATCCTCAAATCTAATATGGAAAGCTGACAGATGATAAATGGACATAGCCGTTCAGTATAGCAAGGACCAATTATTCATTAAATAGTACTAAAACAATTAATAATTTGAGAAAAATGAGACACTACTTTACCTCATATACAAAAAGTTAGAACACACAGATTAAAGATAAAAATACAAAAGCAAACCTTCAACATTTTGGGAACACAATCTAGAAAAATATCTTTATGACTTGGAGTAGAGAGAGATTTCTTTAAAACATATCAAAGCACCTACCATAAAAAAGATCGTTAAATATAAATATGTTAAAATTAAGTCTTATTCACAACAAAGGCACCATGAGCAAAGATGAAAGGTCTGGTACCAACTAAGAGGAGATATTTGCAGTAGATAAAATCATAAAGGTTAAATAACAAAAATAAGAAATCCTATAAATCAATGAGACAAACAACTCATAAAATATTTGTGGAGTAAATAAATGCTAGAAATCAAATAAAATGGCCAGTAAACATTAAAACATGTTCAACTCCTGTAGTAATCAGAAAAACATAAATTAAAACACGATATTGCACGCAAATAAGATGGGCAAAAATGTAAATTGCCTGACAGTAAGTAATGTTGACAAGCTGTAGATTGGTGGGAATTCTAATTTACTGCTGGTGGGAGTATAAATTCATACAACTGTGGCTTTGTGGTCCTGATCTGGCAATAGCTAGCAAGTTGAAGATGCCTATATCTTATGATCCAATAATTCAATTCCTCGGAATGTGCCCTAAAGAATCTTTGAAATAAGTGCATGGGGAGCCATGGGAAAGACTGTCTGTCCATTGCAACACTTTGTAATTGCAAAAAAAAAAAAAAAAAAAAAATCAGTTTTGAAAATAACCTCAGTTTTCATCTACAGGAGAATAAGTTAATTGTTGTATATTTCTATAAGGAATTACAGCATAACAGAGGTGAAAGAATGGCATCCGTGTACTATTATAAATGAATCTCAAAAACAATGTTGAGCAAAAATGATGTTATGCTATCATTTATATAAAATTTGAAACATAAAGCACAATTAATTATTGGTTATGGTTATATACATATAAGAAAGTACGAAAACACGCATAGGTGTGCTAAATGTCAAACTCCGGAGAGCGGGTAACAGGAGAAGGAGGGTGGGGTAGGTGAATAGGACTAAGAAAGAAACAGGTATTGTAATGTTTTCTTTCTTTAAAAAAAAAAACACAACAAAATATTAAAATGACAAACCTGGGTATAAGTAAGTGGTTGTCTTCTTATTCTCTACATGCTATTATATACTTGAAAGGTTTCATAATTTAAAAATAATCATAGAATTGCCTAGAGCTGCTTGTACTTATTCAAACCCACACAAAAATGACAATAAGGAGCAAAACCAAAGATTTTTGGAAATGGCTATAAATCGATACAGCTAGGATTCTACCCACATTTGTTTCATTCCAAAGCTGATGCCTATCCTGCAATTTCAGATCCCCCTTCACCTTGCCTTTTCTGATCCTCCCTAAATGGGGTTAATCAGAGCCTCCACTGTGCTATCTTTTTCAGGGCACCACCTCAGTACCTGTTTTTTTAAACTGAATTGTAGTTGGTTGTCTGTGTGTCCTCTCCCAGACACTGAGCTCCAGGGGGGCTCTGTCCCTGGCATATGGAAAGACCAATGGAGACAGGCAAAGACGTGGAAACTCTAGGGGTGCCTGGCGGTTCCGTTGGTTAAGCATCCAACTCTTAGTTTCGGCTCAGGGCATGATCTTGGGGAGGTGAGATGGAGCCCCTAGGCAGGCTCCATGTTCAGTAGGGAGTCCGCTTCTGATTCTCTCCCTCTCCCTCTGCCCCTCCCCACCCCCTCTCTCAAAGTAAATTTAAAAAAAAGATGTGAAAACCTTAAGTATTCTTTCTCATATAGGCTTCTGTTTCTGTTCTTACAAACCATCTCACTCACTCTAATGGTGACTAATCAGAAACGAATCGCCAATGAATTCAATAAATACCTACATTTGCAAAATTATCCATTTTCAAAGAATGTAAAAGAAACAAAGACTGTGTTCTAGCATTTCCCATGAATCAACAGGAGGGATAGAATTGCTACATATTTGTGGGAAAAATAAGCAACTAATACTTCATTTGTTTCACTTTGGGATTTTTCAAGTCCTCAGAAGAGAAAGGAATCTTGGAAATGTGGATTTTTGCCTCCTCCTGTGGTATAGTTATGGGCTGGATCTTATCACTCAGGCATAATTAAGTAGGTTCCCAAATTAGGTCCCACTTTATAAATGATTGCAGAGATAATTCTACATGAATAACCTGGATTCATATATCTGAAATAGTACAATAAATAAAAATTTATGAAATAGTACAGCACACAGAAATTACGCAGTAAACCAATATAAATTCAATTACATAACACTAACAAGAGTGTAAATGAGAGAGCCATCCTGTTCAACGCTTAAAAAATATTATCAAGTGGCTTTTCTAATTGAGAGCACTTTTTAAAAGGAAAAAAACAGGCTATAATGTAACATTAAGTAATATATAGTAATATCACTTCTTTGAAAAGTGTTTGTTTTGTCCTTTTCAAAATGAAGAGGTCAGTATCCCCAAGCAGCCTGCAGCCTCTCTAGCATTTCTCCTGTTCCCTTCCATGGCAACATGGGTTAGCTAGACACTGAGCTTTTTGTGATGTGTGTGAGGACAAG
Source organism: Zalophus californianus (assembly GCF_009762305.2). NCBI lineage: Eukaryota > Metazoa > Chordata > Mammalia > Carnivora > Otariidae > Zalophus > Zalophus californianus. Next base: position 80,497,851 of record NC_045603.1, read on the forward strand.
GAGAAGGGGAGCGAGGCCTCAGGGAGGTCTCAAAGTGGAAAAATTTGTGACGCACCAGATTCGGTGACTGGATGCGAATTATTTATTGAGGGTTCTATAACACAACAGTTACGGTCATCCTATGTTCATTTAAAAAATTCTATTTGGTCTCAGAACCCTTAACTCAGATCGAAATGTTTAACAGGTATCCCAAACTACTTGTTCACAAAAAGATTATGAGACGAAGCCAACCTGCGTGGGTTTGATCCTTCTGTTTCAGAATCTGACGAGCTGATTGCATGACAGAAGGGCATCACCACACTGAACATGTAACATGTAAACTGAAATGGCTGGGTTCTGTCTCTCATCTACATGCGGTCCTAGAGGAATTATTTTTCATTGATTATAATGTCTTCACCTTATGGGGACCTGGTTTGCTCGCTCATGGCCTTGGACGCTCCCCCCTTTCACTGAGGGAGGGATGGTCGTCCTGCACTGTCCCTAAGTGAGCAGCACACTCCGCCCTCCAGCAGAAATGATGAACCCTGAAATGCTATTTCCCTCATCTTGGAAAAGGCCTCCTTCCTTCATAGCGTTCCTGGCACAGCTAAATGTGAGGTAAGACTCAGCCTGAGCCTACTGGCCTGATATGTGTACCACACCTGATACTTTAGAAGGAAGCTGGTAAGTGTTACTTTTTTTTCCCCTAGTAATAAAGCCAGAGTTCTCTCCCTAGTCAGGGTCTAGTTAACACATTAGCAAGTCCCCTCTTTCCTTGTCACCTGTCATTATCTTCCACACAAGAGAGGCCTTCCTTGGCAATAACCTATCTTAAAGGGTATTTTAATGGCTCGTTACAATGAATGCTGAATCAAACACTTTCAAAACAACAGTTGAGTGGGATGCCACACAGACAGCAGCATCCCCCAGGTTTCTTGCAGCCTCTCCCAGCCAGGGCGGAGCGTTGCTCATTTCGGCAACAACAGAAGCAGGCCCTGACAGCACTTCTTCAGCAGCATCTGAGAAGGCTGCCTTTGAGCAAACCCTTTGTTTTTCAATGTCCGGTCACTGACTGGCCTTTTGCCGGCATCCAGGAAACACAGCACTCAAACACACTCTTGGCTGTTAGGCAGGGGACATGGCTCTAGAAGGTCCACTTTAAATATGCTCAAAGATCAACCCGGAGACATTACAGGGTATCCCTGGAACAAGGGCCATGCCCTGTGTGTGCTCCTGATTCTGGGCCTCGAACTGGATCAACTGTTGGAAGGTGGCATACACAACAGTTCTAGTTAGTCTCCCTTCATCTTTCCCTCTGGGATGGTCTGTGCTGTGTGGCACTTGATAAAGTAAAGCAGAGCCCCGTTCGGGATGTCTAAGCTGGACAAACAGGATCCTATGAGAAGGCAAGCCGAAGGGGGCATCTACCAAGGAGATGCAGGCTCCTAGGCTGTTACATCATGAGACCCAGGTGGGAACACCCCCAGAGTTTTATTCTGACCCATTCCATAGAACAACGACTGGTCATCTGGTCACTTTCAGAACCATCGTCAAAAAATGAGAACAGCTGCATGGTATAAAGACCCCAGAGGTGACTTCCCTGAGTTCTAGAAACACCAAGCATGAGTTTACTGCCCGTCAGAGGCCAGTGGCCATCGCACAGCCGACCACCCTCATTTCCTTGCCTCAGAATCCAAGGTGTCATTTCGCTAGGTCCTGACAGCGAGTCACTCCCAGAACAGAAAAGAAAGGCAGAAATTTACTAAACAGTGATTCCTAAGCCTTCAAGAGCTAAGGTAGCAAATGAAATGCCCAAGCTAGCCTAAGAAATGTAGTCACTAGCTGAATCTACTACACTTTATTTTTACGGAAATTTGACAGAAGCAGCAATCTGTAAATGCAGCAAAAACCACCTCCTTGGAAATCCAAATCCAAACCTCAATGAGATACCACCTCACACCAGTCAGAATGACTAAAATTAACAAGTCAGGAAACAACAGATGTTGGCAGGAATGCGGAGAAAGGGGAACCCTCCTACACTGTTGGTGGGAATGCAAGCTGGTGCAACCACTCTGGAAAACAGTATGGAGGGTCCTCAAAAAGTTGAAAATAGAGCCTACCATACGATCCAGCAATTGCACTATGGGGTATTTACCCCAAAGATACAAATGTAGGGATCCGAAGGGGTACGTGCACCCCAATGTTTATAGCAGCAATGTCCACAATAGCCAAACTGTGGAAAGAGCCAAGATGTCCCTCGACAGATGAATGGATAAAGAAGATGTGGTATATATATATATATATATATATATATATATATATATATATATATATATATAATGGAATATTATGCAGCCATCAAAAGGAATGAGATCTTGCCATTTGCAATGACGTGGATGGAACTGGAGGGTGTTATGCTGAGTGAAATAAGTCAATCAGAGAAAGACATGTATCATATGACCTCACTGATATGAGGAATTCTTGATCTCAGGAAACAAACTGAGGGTTGCTGGAGTGGGGGTGGGGTGGGAGGGATGGGGTGGCTGGGTGATAGACATTGGGTAGGGTATGTGCTATGGTGAGTGCTGTGAATTGTGCAAGACGGTTGAATCACAGATCTGCACCTCTGAAACAAAAAATGCAATATATGTTAAGAAAAAAGAAGAAGAAGAAGAAGATAGCAGGAGGGGAAGAATGAAGGGGGTAAATCGGAGGGGGAGATGAACCATGAGAGACTATGGACTCTGAGAAACAAACTGAGGGTTCTAGAGGGGAGGGGGTGGGGGGATGGGTTAGCCTGGTGATGGGTATTAAAGAGGGCACGTTCTGCGTGGAGCACTGGGTGTTACAAACAAACAATGAATTATGGAACACTACATCAAAAACTAATGATGTAATGTCTGGTGATTAACATAACAATAAAAAATTTAAAGAAAAAAAACACCTCCTCGAGACTCACTCCCCACTACCGGCATGAGCACAGAGCCCTGCCACCCTGCTGCACCCCCACATATCAGTTCACTGGCTCTGAATTCCCATTAGAAACATTCAGACTGGGCGCCTGGGCAGCTCAGTCCATTACGCATCTGCCTTCGGCTCAGGTCATGATCCCAGGGTCCTAGAATCGAGTCCCGCATCGGGCTCAGTGGAGTCTGCTTTTCCCTCTTCCTCTGCCCCTCCCCCTCCACTCATGCTCTGTCTTTCGCATTCTCTCTCTCAAATAAATAAATGAAATCTTAAAAAAAAAAATTCAGACCTCTGGTTGTTCCAGTGGAAGCCATAGGGCCTTCAGGAATAAGCTGGGAAACGAGATTAAGAAACACTGAGGTGGTTATACCAACTTACATCCCTCACTGAAAGGGCTATGGATGGAAATGTGTGTGTCCTCCCCAAATTCCTGTGTTTAAGCTGTAACCCCCAAGGTGACTGAATTTGGAGATAAGGCTTTTCAGAAGTAATTAAGGTTAAGTGAGGTCAGAAGGGTGAGGCCCTAATCTGATAGGACTGGTGGTCTTGCAGGAGGAAGAGAGAGCATGCTCTCTCTCCAAACACAGGCACGGAAGGAAGACCATGGCAGCACGCAGTGAGGAAGCAGCTGTGTGCAAGCCAGGAAGAGACACCTGAACAGAACCCGCTGGAACAGACTAAGACCGAAAGGAAAATGCATTTTCATTATTGCCGTACACGTAGGTATACACATATAAATTTTAAAATGAACCAGGGTGATCCACTGAGCTGCCTCACTCAGGCATCTGACAGTTACTCCTGCCAAGTTTTATCTCAATACACTGAGATGTGAGGCGGCATCCAAAAAATCTCAAAGAGGATGTGCCTCTGAAATAGGCTTTTATATGGTTTATGTTATAAATACTGTTACCAACATCCACTTTAAAAAAAAAAATAGTTCAGCTTCAGCTTATGAACTCGTTGTCATAAACCTGGACTTGGATATTTACAGCAAGAAATAACTAGAGTTAAAATCATGATCATCATGAGGTCCCATCCAGCTCTAGACTCTGATGGACCCTTTCTGATCAGCATTTCTCTAGTTTGCAATGACATGATATCTAACTAAAGTTTAATGACTAAATTCCATTCCTGTCCTACAGCAACAAGGAAATATGCATACTGAGCTCTTCCCAGAGCCTCGTGTGGATCCTTTAATGTCGATGATAACCCTTGGGGTGGGGGGGGCGGCGCAGAACACCAGCAAGTGGACCCAGGTTAAAGAATGCCACTAGTACAAATGTCACAGACAAGGCTAAAGGGAAGAAAAGGACTAGAAAACAGCCATTTCCTCAGAACAAATGCAAAGTGGATATCATATTGGCAAACTATGAAATTCTTAGACTAAATTGGGAAATCCATGCATTGCTTTCTTTGTAGAAGGAAGACATCGGCATTCAGCCATGTGAATCCTAATTTGTCCTAATTTATTCTACTTAGAGATATGTGAAATAAGTCAAATGACCTCTTTTTCCTCTTCTTTTTTAATCCCGTAGTCATTTTGTAACAAGAAATAAAACATCTCAGTAATGCTAAGTTAGTGTATCCCGGATATTTCTGGAACCCCGGAGCCCAAAACGGAGTAATAACACATCCCTTATTATTCCCTAACAGTTATTTAAAATGTTATCAATAAACTTAAGTCTGTCTGTATTGAAAAACACAACTATATGTCATTCCTCAAACCGTAGTTTTAAAAATGGGTTTTCGCAGGGCGCCTGGGTGGCTCAGTTTGTTAAGTGTCTGCCTTCATCTTAGGTCATGATCCCAGGGTCCTGGGACTGAGGCCCACATGGAGCCCCACACTGGGCTCCCTGCTCCGCGGAAGCCTGCTTCTCCCCTCTCCCACTGCCTGCCACTCCCCCTGCTTGCATGCTCTCCCTCTCTCTGGCAAATAAATAAAATCTTGGAAAAGAAATGGGTTTTTGTAAGTTCAAACAGAAGCGAAGATAATGGGAAGTACGGAATAGACAGACTCCAATTCAACACTGATCAGACACCCATCATGTGTCCAGGGATACACAGGAGTCCCTTGGACATACACTGTATTTAAAGAGAATAAATGGCTTTCTGTTTCATTAGATTACCCCCAAATTCTATGGACTAGTATTTCTACCATAAAAAATAAAACCGAATGATGATTGATATCTCAAAAGTTTCCAGAGATTAACTCTCTGCGTTGAGTAGATCCACACTACAGATTGAAAAATATCAGGACCCACCACTTCTCCTTATTTTAAAAAGAGAAAGAAGATCCAGGGATAACTTCCTCATTAAACAAGCCCTTCCTTGGCCTTGGCATGTGTGGCTTAGTATCAGGCTAGCAGGAGAGGTGAAAATACATTTCTCCTAACGATTCTGTCCAATCTTAAGCTTCCTTATTCTTTATTCTAATATTCTTTCAGGAAACAGATCACCAAATTCTCAAATAATCCCTTTTATTTCCATACACTGATTACAATTAATTTCTTTTGACAAATTAATTGTTATACTCCATTTTTATACTTACTGGGAGAACTTTATGTACCAGAAGATAATTTTCCTGCCATTATTTATTATATATGCTCCGTGGAGACTGAGTTAGGCCATATAATTACCACTCCTCAGTTTCTAACAAACCTGTGACAGTTGCTATAATAAAAATTATTTCCCAGTAGTACCAGAGATATGATATTAGATTTTGGAAGCATATCAAAGTCCCAATATGAAAAATAATGTATTACTATGTAATGTATTCCTAAAAACATAATTTGAAGTTAACTTTCTCAAATGTCAATATACCTATATGGAAAACTGACACCACGTTTAGCTTCTTGACTTTTTTAGGGTCTAAAACCCAAATGCCAAACCTTCCACACTCCCAATTTCTCCTATAACCATGATCAAATTTTGTAGCCAAATCATCATGTCTTAGTTAGTTTTTCTACTTATAAATTATGGATGATAATATCTGTTCCTTACTTGCTACATGTCATATATCTACTTGTGCATTTCAGGATATACTCTGTTTTAAAATAAATAACCACCCAATTTTCCCTTCCATTAAGCCAAGGTTAAAAATAGATTTTAAAATCTGAATACACCTGCATTTTGAATTCCTTAGAGTAAGTTAACATATGAAAACTGTTATTGAAATTCTTGACAGGACTCTTAATCACTACAGATTCATATGATGAGTTTTATGAATGACATTAAGGAAACGAAATATTCTTCCTTTCCTTTTAAGCCCTTCCCTTAAACTTTCTAATGTGATTGATGTGGTATATATCTCAGGGTTTTTATTCTAGCTGAGTGCGATATGGGAGCAATGGAGAAAATTATGAGGAAAGCTGAAAACCACAGTAAGGCAAATTCCTACTTTCCATGGGCATATTCCCTAAAAGGGCCAAGAGACTAACATATACTATGCATCTCCATTGGGGATGAGAGGCAAGAGTTGGCTCTGAAATTGACTTCAGAGCAGAGATGCCAAAGCACATAAATCACTGTCAGTGAAATACTTTGAAAGTATATGGGCTTTAAAATTATTTGTGTAGGTTAAATGTTTTAGTTGGAAGTATTCATTGCTGTCGGATGTGATGAGGACACATGCCCATCAGGATCTCTAGAGACCCCCTTTGATTCATTATTTTTAGACCAATGCCTAGCACAGCAGACGCTCCCAACACAGGTCACCGCATGAAGAAAAATAAGCCAAAGTTCAAACGTGTTACACTTCACCTAAGCCAAAATTGTATTCTATGGAGCAAGAATTAAGTAAAGGCCTCAAAGTTCTTGGATTCCTTCAGTCCATACACATTTATCATCAGTAAGAATTCTGGAGGGATGAGCAAACTTAAGTGCCTACTTGACCCAACGACTCAAACCATTAATAGAATAAAGTGCAAAGCATCCTTTTATTTCCTAGGACCCCTGCCCCTAGCCAAGCTCATCCTCAAAGACCCTGTTCCACTTTGTGTGGCCATTGTGGCGTGACTTACAACCCTCAAACCATTTATACAGAACTTTGAGAGAAGAATGGTACTTTTACAGGTTACCAAGTCTCTATAGTGGCTCCATTCCATTTTTTTTTCCCCCTTTAGAGGAATCTTTTGTAACTTAAGTAAAAAGACTTCAGTCATCTCTCTGACGGAGGATGAGGGACATCACATGTATGGATAGGCAAGAGATAACCTATTTGTTTTTCTAAAATTCCACTGGACATAAATCTCTGATCATAGATCATCAAGGACTTCTCCAGTTTATAACCCAGAAGTTCACTGAATATTCACCAAGTCACCCAGACATTGGTCAATAAGAAGTCACTAAGTGGATTGATCCACCTACCCAGATTCTATGATGAGAACGGTGATTCCCAAATCCCAAAGTAATGGGATAGTCACCTTTGTAAAGTGAAGTAAGTACCATATGGTAAGAGGCAACCGGTATAAAGAGAATTAGAAGAGTGAGACATTAAAGATGCCAATGGACTTGGTGTACAGTCTGGTGGCCCCTGCTTATTCGAATTCAGCCTAAATTGCTGAAGTGGGTTTTGACTTTGCCTCAGCCCCTGGGACTGACCTGTACTGCTTTGGTCTAGCAGATCTCAAACAGGGCAAACATTTCAGCATTCCCTGGAGGATATCCCAGACCACACTCACTCCATATGCCTGAGGGAAATGACCCCCAGGAGGTCCCTTTCCTCCAAGTTAATTGTTAGAAGTCTCCAGAGAGATCCGGAAAGTACTGGATTAATCTAATACCATAAGATTGTTAGTAGTAATTCAGCTATGAACAGAAAAGGTGGAGACGGTCAAATTGGTATCACCGTCAGGGTTCAACTGGCCTAGGAAATGTAACGAGTCTGGAATAACTCTTCCGCAAGACTAGAGATAAAATAGAGCCGCCTCCAATTTGAAGAGTGATTGTCACTCCCGGCGATTGCTTCTCTGACTGCTAATAAAGAGCTAACAGTTCACTGAATGCTCACCATTAGCCAGCACTGCTCTAAGTATTAGAGCAAGTATTGATTTGTTTAATTCTCACGACAACCCCAAGAGGTAGGAATTATTACCGTTCTGATTTCATCAGTGAAGAAATGGAAGCCTAGAGAGGTTAAGTAACTTGCCCGAAGTTATTCAGGAAATGATGTCCAACCCGTGGCTCAGTACCAGGCGCGGTGTTTATGCTTCTGTACGTTCTCATGCAGCCGCCCTGTCACTTCCTTTCCCTGAAAGTTTGGAAGAGTGCCCGTGACCAACCACAGACAGCCAGATGAGGACGACAAGCACGGTGTCTGTGGGAGCCTGCAACTCTGGCCCAGCGGGGAGGAGAGTTTTCCCTCACCTAGCTCCTCGAGACCCTCCTCACCTGTCTCCCCTAACTGCTCGTCTCTCCACAACTTCTCTGTTGAAAGAAAACTTAGATTTACAGATACTATCAGGGCTACACAGTACGAGCAAACTTCAAGTGGATCCTACTTTATACACTGGAAAACTGAAAAACTAGAAAGTTTTCTAGAAAACTAGAAAGATCCTACTTTATACACTGGAAAACTAGAAAGAACAGAAACCTGGCTGTCTGCAATGCCCTTTGTATCACACCCAGGGAGGTTCCAAAGCAATTAGGAGCACATGATGCTCCCAACAGGCGCTCGTGAAATTTCAGAATTGCTCACTTCGTGAAATTTCAGAGTTGCATGATTCATATGTGCGTGCCTTAAACATCAAGACTCATTTTGCCCATCGAATTTGCTTTTCTGGTACTGGGCTTTTTAAAGTGGATATAAGGAAAGGATAGAAGACACGCTTGTAAGTGATATTCAAAACAACGGAATGAAGGACTTTCATGCCTTCTTTCTTTTAATTCGCCTGGTCTTAAAAGACAGACTTTTTCCCCCTCTGAGTATCTTGACAGTCATTTAGGTGACTAAAATACCCAGTATATCTTAGTGAAAAGCTATTTTTAAAATTACTTGATTTAGAAAACTCCAATCATGATAATTTCATGGGAATTCTTAGTACACAAATTAAAAGTTTTAAATTACTTGGCAAGAATTTGTGAGTTCAAATAATCTTAATGAGGAAATACCTGCAGCAATGCATATTTATCAGGTGCTTTTAACATCTGTCTCTGATACAAAATTATTTTGAGGGTAGTTTTATGAGTTATAGTTCCTGTGGTCAGTAAAAGCAGTCATGACGCAGTATGATACTAGGGGCCAGAAGTATCCATTCTAGTGTCGCCTGGTTCTGCCACTTTTAATCTCTGGGCCTTGAGAATGTCATTTAACTTCTCTTAGCCTGCTTCCCTGTGTGCCAAGAGGGGTCACAGTTCCCACCTCCAAGCGTTGTTTCACAGATCAAATAAAATAAAAAACTGCGAACTAAATGTACATTAAAGAGATTTTAGTCAGCCAGAATATTAAAATTACACACTAAGTGGGGTGGCAGTGTGGCTCAGGGAGGAAAATGCAGATGTGGTCTGGTGCTAAAAGGAATCAACTTGGCTGATTGGCCAACTTTGCCAACTCACCACCCTGGGTGAGTCCGCCCTCAGTTTTCTCATCTGCGAAATGAAATAATAATAACTATCCCATAAGGATGATGTGGGGTTTAGAAATAATAAATGTAAGGCCTCTACCAGGACAAGCAACACGAGGTGCCCAACAAATGGCACCCGTTTCACACCAAAGAAGCCATTTAATTAAGCCGAGTTCGCTGTGTGTTTCAACACTCACAGCAGCTGACCAGTGTTCTGCCTAGAACAGTACATCCGTTAGCAGAGTCCCAAATAGCTTCTGCTATGACCAGCCCCTGCCTTTATCCCACTTCGGACTCCAGCAGATTAAAGCTGTGCTGGCGGTATTCATATTTCCTGCTTTAAAACCTTACTTTATACAATTTACTAATGAAATCTCAAATGTAAAAAATCAAATTAATACCACGCAATGTGGCAACCCCAAGGGCAGGCTTTTTCCTAACCCGCGTTTCCTCCGTGAACTTACTTCACTGTTTGTTACTTATCTAGAGACAAGGGTGGGGTCCGGGGACCAGGAGAGGACAAAGGCGAAGTGAATCTGCTGTTGTTATCCAGAATGTTCAAGTTGACCAAAATAAGCCACCTCTGACTCGCCTCCCCAGCTCCAGGCCGTTAGAGGCAGGCCCGCCCGAGGCGTTGAGAGCAACAAGCGGAAGAGGGGCTCGAGTCCCACCGCGCCCAGCCTTGCCCCCGGGCAAACCAAGTGTGGCCGGCACCGTCGCCAAGCAGAGCGCGAGTTAGAAGAGTGGAGCTGGGGAAGGGCGCATGCAGTTGGGTTAGTCTGGACTCGGACATGCTGCTGTGCATTCCAGTTTGGCAAACGCGCTTAGGCAAAACAGACTTGATGCTTACAATGATCCCAGCCCAAAATGGAGTGTCTCTGACTAGCAGGGAGGAGCTGATGCTCGCCATGAGAAAGCCCACCACGGTCACGGCGATGCCAAGGGCCAGCTGCAGCAGCGCGAGCAGCAGCGGGAACCGGCAGCCGCAGCACGTCCGGGCCTCCTCCTCCCCGCACTCCTTGGGGGCCCCTTTGCTCGTCTTCGGCCCCATGTCGTCGGGCCCGGCGGCGTCCGCGGCCGGCCCCCCCTGCCTGTGCTGGCCGCGGGGCTGCTTGTCCTTGCCCATGGCCGCTGCGTGGGTGGGTGGGTGCGTGTGCGGCGCGCTGGGCCCCGGAGCGCGGCACTGGGCGGGCTGAGCCTGCCCTGGTATTCGAATTACGGAGGCTGAACAAATATGGAAAACATTTGGAGCCGACTCGCCGAGCCTCCAAAGGCCACAGGGAGCCCGCAGCAGAGGGGGAGTCGAGGGGGGTCGCCAACTGCCAACGCGCCGGGACGCAGGGCCTGTTGGGCCCACCCGCGGGGTGTGGGGAGCCCCGCGGGAGGCGGAGCGGCTCCCTTCGCCTTCGAAATCCTGGGCACTTTATGCACTTTAGACAGGCTACGTGTGTGTGTGTGTGTGTGTGTGTGTGTGTGTGTGTGTGTACTTTAGACAGGCTACGTGTGTGCGCACTTTAGACAGGCTACGTGTGTATGCACTTTAGACAGGCTACGTGTGTGTGACTGTTTTCCTCACTCAAAACCCCAGGATGTTTTTGGTTTTGTTTTTGTTTTCTGAGAGGTGCAATGCAAGGTGATGAATGTTTAATCATTTGAGTTTAATTAATAGACAGTTTAATCCAAAATAGGCATTGCTGGGCTCCAAGCTGCGAAGTCATTTCCAGAAGTTAAATTGTTATTTTCCAACAAAGGAATAGGCCCTTCTCCTTCTTTATAAATTCTGCAGTCCAGCTGACAAATAAAGTCACTTTTCCCATTGAGGTACTTGCTTTAGAAAGCACTGTTTATGGAGATGTTGGGCTAATACATTCTCCAAAGTGTATGTGTTTTTAAAAGTTCTCTCTGTCGTTTATATGGACTTCCCAACCAGTCTTCAGTAATCGCCACATCAGTGCCTAGGGGGCTTGTTATATCCCTTGGACATGGACAATTTAATGCAGTCCACATCAGAGATATTTTTAAAGCACCTACAACGTGTTACAACGTAAAGATGTTGAAGATAGATTCAGTCCAGCCCAAAGCCACAGAACGAATCAATAAAACCGATTGTTCTTGTTCCCACATATCTGTACTCAGTAGCACTTAGAGAAAATTTCAGTGAAACCACTAAGAAATTATCCCGTCATTTTGGAGTATTTAATATCTACTTTGGTATGGTCATTGTAACATTCAGAAAGATGTATTTAAAATATAAATGATGTTGCCATGATGGTGGGAGAGATAAAGCCTACTCCTAGATTGCTCACTATCAGCTAATTTAAAGAAAGTCTAATTCCCCGCTTTGTTTTCTTAGAATTATAAACTAATCATCATCAACTCTCCTCATAAACTGTCAGGTCCTAACAAAGTTACCTCTGAAGGTATAAAATAGATTCTTACTTTATGAGCTTCAGTGTTTTCTTATACCTTCCTTCTGGGTCAGTGAGAAAACTATGGTCCACAGAATAAATGCAGTAGCTTGAAAAGCAGAATTCAAACCACACAGGCCAGTGGTCCCTGTAGAAGCAGTAGAAGCAAGGTTCTCTCACAAGAGGAGCATAGGGCTGAGGTAAGGTCATTGTCAGCTGTGGTGTGACCACACCACTAGGATTTCTAGTGAGAACAGACAAATAAAAGCTGGTGTTACACCAAGATACCCACCTCACTTGGGCCTGACTGAGAACAACCCAAATGACAAAACTGTCGTGGTTTTTCTATGTAAATGTGGTAAACATCTTTAGGAAGCTAACTGATTACACAGAAATAATTATTTGTTGTTATGAATAATATGGAAACTAATTACTATCTACTCTGTATTAAGTACATGGTAGGTTCTTTGCATGCTTGACTGTTACTCCTCACAACCACCTTACAATTATATTTCCCACTTTTAAAGATGAAAAAATTGAGTATCAGAATTATTAAGTGACCAGATTATTAGGCTACTCACCTAGTTAGTTAGGATGGAGGTGAGAGGAACCAAATGTGAACTCTTGTGGATTGCCTATTTTCTTAATTACTTCCTATAGGCAAACAAATGGATTGTGTAAATCATTTATGATTTTAAAGAATTTAATGATCATAGGTAGTATTTTATCCATCACAGAACTGGCTATTAGCCTTGAACCTAAGACTATCTGAGAACTTTACAAAAATATCTTGGTTCACCACCGTAATGTATGCATAACAGTCGATGAAGAGCATTATTTCTGTTACTCATTTGTAACTAGATGCAGGCTCTATTTGCTGACCATACAAATGAAACCTGTAGCAGTGAACAACACAGCCCAGGTGAACTGTAATCCTTCTAGTCTGATCACAACCAACAACTTCAATTTTCAGCTTCCAGGGAAGGAAGCAGTAATACAGGGAGCCTTACACATACTTGAATTCCCAACTGCTTGGTTGAATCTATGTTGGAGTGGACCTGGTCTTATAACCATGAGATGATGGTGATAAGAATGGTATTTTCACTTAACTGATATGGGGAAGTAGAAGCAAAGAAGAGTGTGAGTAAAGTTGTCAGAAGGTTAGTGATAAAGAATAATCAAGGCTAAAATGGAATGGGAGGGTCGTTAAGGATACAACGAGGAGAGCTTTTCCTTTATTTAACATGTCCTTTCCACTCAGAAAAATCACCATTTCCAGCTCATCACATAGTTTAACAGAAATGAGCAGGGGTTTTTTAGTGTTCATAAATTATAATGTCTCTGTTTTATAGGTTAAGCAATAATCTCTTCAGATATTTATACTACCAGGAAGAAAGGCAAAGTAGAAACAAAGTGTTTTCAGATACTCTACTGGCTACTCTCATAACTCAAAACTAACAGAGATTGGAAATTAAAAATTGCAGAAGAGTAGTTAATACATGATTTGAGATTATTTTGATCCTCTGGGGAAAATAACAAAATTAAGCTTAGTATCTATCTCTGCTGTGTCCCCAATTCCACATTACTGGGAAGTATTTACACTTCAAAAGTTCAGAGCTGGGAAGATGATAACTCTTTCTATAACCAATGTCATTAACAAAATGTCCTTAGGAGATCCAACTAGAAATAACCTTTAAACCAATGTTTCTCTGAACACATGATCTTAGATTCACCAAGAACAAAAAAGATTTCATAGGAAAATTATCACAGTTCCAAGGACTGTATCAAATATCTTTAATATGTAATTAAATATATCAGAGTTCAATTAGATTTGATTTAAAGAGGTATCAAATACTCTACAGAGAACAATTGAAAACTCATTTATGATATGCAGCACGACTGGCCCATATGTAAAATGACCTTACAGGTATTGCTGATATGTGCATGTGTGTGTGTGTGTGTGTGTGTGTGTGTGTGTGTCCATGTGTGTACAAGAAATTTTAAAAACTCCCATTTTTTTCTATTTTCTTGTTTCCTAGGTCATTAATTTTCAGTGTGTCTTTTGGTTCAATCTTTTTTTTCAGAGGAGTTGACCCATTTGTGATTTTTTTTCATGGCAGTTTATATTGTCAGGGTAAGTGTCATAAGGGAAGTATGCCCTTTTGGTCAACAGAGGGCTTATAACTTCCTCATTCTATAGAGAGGCTATAAAGATGATAACTACCAGTCATTTTCTAATTCACTCCACCTCCTTATATGATGTTATTTATAATGCCATCATATTTTCCTATATATAATTTTCTTCATGTAGTTTTGTCCATGTAATTTCGATGTTTTCACTGCATATGAAGAAATAACTAAATCAATTTTAAATAAGAATACTGGGAGAAGAATGGATAAAAAGTTGTGGTACATCCATACAACAGAATACTACTTGCCAATAAGAAGGAATGTACTATTCACTGTATGTTAATTATACTTCAATTAAATTTAAAAAAAAAGAATGAACTATTGATATAAGCAATGATCTGAATGAATCTCATTAACAGTATGCTGAGACAAAGAAAACAAACATAAAATAATACAAGCTGCATAATTTCATTTATATACACATTTTTTAAAGGTCAAAACTAATCTTTGATTATTGAATTTAAGAAGTGATTATGGAGTTGGCATAAGAGAATTGACTGGAAAGGAGCAGGAGGGGACTTTCTGGAATGATAGAAGTCTTCTTTATCTTGGCTTAGGTGATGGCTATGTGAGTGTAAACAATTGTGAAAACTCATTGAACAACACTTAAGATCTATGCATGTTATTTTATGTAATGACATCTCAGTTTTCAAAATGTGATAAAAAGAACTCTAGGGAGTTACTGTATAACCATCAGTAATTAACAATTGAACAAGTTGGGAATTTTTTAAGTTTATTATTGAAGTATAGTTAACGTACAATGTTATATTAATTTCAGGTGTCCTCAGATTTCACAATGCTATTCATTAATCAGTGCTCACCATGGTAAGTCACAATAGTCACCATCTGTCACTATACAAAGTTATTGCAATACTATTGACCATATTCCCTATACTGTACTTTTAATCTCTATGACTTATTTATTTTATAACTAGAAGTTTGTACCACCAATCCCCTGCATCTTTTTCACCCATCTCTCCACCCACCTCTCTCTTCTGGCAACCACTGTATTTAAGAGTCTGTTTATTTGTTCTGTTTTTTAGATTCTACATGTAAATAAAATCATAGGGCATTTGTCTTCCTCTGACTTATCTCACTTAACAGGATACCCTCTAGGTCTATCCATGTTATGCCAAATGGCAAGATTTTCATCCTTTTTTTTTTTATGGTTGTCCCAAATGGCAAGTTTTCATTCTCTTTTCCATTATAATGGAATACATATATATATATATATATATATATATATATATATATATATATCACATCTTTATTCATTCATCTATGGATGGACACTTGGGTTGCTTCCATATCTTGGCTATTGTAAATAATGCTGCAATAAACAGGAGTCCATATATCGTTTTACATTAGTGTTTTTGTTTTCTTTGGGTAAGTACCCAGTAGTGGAATTACTGGATTATGTGATATTTCTATCTTTAATTTTTTGAGAAACGATACTGTCTTCTATTGTAGTTGCACCAATTTACATTCCCACCAAGAGTACACAAGGATTCCTTTTTCTCCACATCCTTGGCAACACTTATTTCTTGTCTTCTTGATAATAGTCATCCAGCAGGTATAAGGTGATTACTCATTGTAGTTTTGATATGCCTTTCCCTGATGATTAGTGATGTTGGGCATCGTTTCATGGGTCTGTTGGCCATCTCTGTGTCTTCCTTGGGAAAATGTCTATTCAGATTTTCTGCCCATTTTTAAATCAGATTGTTTTTTGGTATTGAGTTGTATAAGTTCTTCATATTTTTTGGATAATAGAGAGTTGGGTTTTTTCAATTATCTTAACAAACTCTTAATTTTCTCCGCCTTTCTGGCTCCTCTGTATTAATCATCTATTGCTACATAATAAATCACCCCAAAACTTAGTGGTTTGAAACAATAATAATTATCTATTATTTCATAGTTTCTGTGGGTCTCATATTCCAATGGGGCACAGCAAGGATGGTTTGTTTCCTCGTGCTATCTGGGGTATCATTTGGAAGCCTTGAGGACTGGGGCCTGGAATCAGCTGAAGTTTTGGCTGAAGCAGAAGGCTCTGCTTTCAAGGTGACTCACTCCTACAGCTAGCAAGTTTGGTCCTCTCCATGTGACCTCTCCACTCACTGGCTCTCCACAGGGCTGTTTGAGTATCCTGACAACATGGTAGCCAGCTCAACCAGAACAAGAGAGTCAGAAATGGAGAGAACAAGGTATAAGCTATCCTTTTCATGACAGGGCCTCAAAAGTCTTAGTAACCTAGTAACTCTTGAGTCACATTCTTTAATATGAGAGTCACTAAGTCCAGCCCACACTCAAGGGGAGAAGAATTTAGATCCTTCTATTTAAAGGAAGAGTATCAAAGTATCAAAGAGTATCAAAGACATATTTTAAAAACCAGCACACTCTTCCTTCTCAACTTTCTTCATGGACTGTATTTCCTTTGCCAAACTCCTGGATGTTGGTATTCTTTGTCTTCCGTCTTCTTACACTACACATTCCATGGCTTCACTGCAGATTCCCAAATCTAAGGAGCCCAGACTTCTGTCCTTAGTTCTAGGTCTGCAAATATAAATACCTACTCACATCTCCATTTGAATGTCCCAAATGTACCCCAAACTCACTCCCTCCTTGAACTCCACAGAGAATCAAGTAAGGTAAATATAAAATGTCCAGAGGCTTTAGTGGCAAGATGGCCACTGATTGCTTTTGCCAAGAGCAGTCCCATATAGTAGTTTTAAGGTTTCAGTGAGTTTAAGAGTGAGTGGGAAGGGACAAAGGGGAAGAACATGTGTAAAGAAATCTATGGAAAAGCTTAGCAGAGAAGGGAAGGGGAAAAAAACCTGTAGCTAAAGGGATAATATAAAGTTGAGGAAAATTTTGCCTCTTTTTTATTTTTGGGGGGATAATTGATCAGGTAAGTTCCTTGAGGCAGGAGAATTAGTCAGATGGAAATTCCCTTCATACGCTGAGATAGGAGGAAAGAATGTAAGACTCAATAGAATGCAGTTAAGTTTGCAGGGTTGGAAAGAAGGCAATTGAGAGAATTCAGATCTTCAGTCTCTTCTAGGATATGTATACAATGAATGTAGTGTCAAATATTTTTCTTCTAAATGATGCAGATTTTAGATATAGAGCCTTTCTACTTCCAGATTCTATTTCACAACACATTTATCACTATGCCTAATTTAGACACACTTTCATAAAACCACATCGTTTTCTGAAAATTTTCTCTAAAAGAACAAAAACATAATTTTCTGTGAATTACAGAAATAATAATGTCTGGAATGTGTATACCTATTTTTATAGGTTAGAAAGTTCTCTCACATATTATCTCTTTAAATCTAACCAAAACTCTATAAAGTCAGAATTTCTTCAGAGTGATTAAGTGATTTGCTCAAGGCTATATTTTTCCATCTTACTCTAAGACCGGTGTCTTTTCAATATATATTTTAGCTGAATGACTCGGACTTTGTTAGATTTATTGATACACAAAAAATTGCACAAGTTTAATGTATATCTTGAGTTGAATTTTTCATTGCATGAAGAAATTGCATTAGTACATTTATGTTAACACACAGGTTTGACATGTTAACATATGTAGTAAGAGCTCTGCTCCCAATTCCAATGTGTGGGCTTTTTCCCCCGATAACACCAAGCAGTTCTCCAAACGCCAGCTGGGTGTTCTACTTTTCAATTCAATTCTGACTCTATTGACCCAGAGACAGCCTTGATTCCATAGGTTAAGGGTTCAGCCCCACTTAGACGAAAACTGGCCCAACTTCAAATGTTACCTGTGCTTCTGACTTACTGCCTATGGATCAGAGGTTCCCATGATCCTCTCCTTGGGTTTGATTAATTTGCTAGAGCAGCTACAGAACTTACTGGCTTGTTACAAACTATATGAAAGGTTACTAACCAATAGCTAGATGAAAAGATACAAAGGGCAAGGTCCATAACAAAGGAGCTTCTGTCCTCATGGAGTTTGGGGCCTGGCACGGTGGCATGTAAAAGCATTCTAGTTCACCAATGATCCCTGTCCTTTGGGTTTTTATGGAGGCTTCATTACATAGCCTGATTAATTCATTGATTATGGGTGATTGATTCAACCCCCAGTCCCTCTCATCCCTGGAGGTCAGGGGGTAAGACCAAAACTTCTAACTCTCTAATCACACTGTTGGTTCTCCTGGCAACCAGTTCCCAACCTTAAGGACAGGCCCAGTATCATCTCATTAAGATAAAAAAGACACCTTTATCACACTCATCACTTAGGAAATTCTGAGGATTTTAGGAGCTCTGTGCCAGAAATGAGACAGAAACCAAAGATATATTTCCTATAAAATCACAATATCACAAGGGTACACAGCGCTTTGTACACAGAAATCCCTGCCAAGTCCCAGGGCAGCAAGGACAGATGCTGTCTAGAGTCCAGATCATAAGCACCATGAGGGTAGACACCATGCCTTCCTAATCACCATCAGTCCTGCAGTACTCAGCACAGTGCATAGAACACCGTACGGTTTTAGTAAATATTTATAGATTCTAAATAGTCATGCTGCTTATTCACGATTCATCTGGATTCAGATATTTCTGACATAAACAATATTTCTTTAAAAGCCTTGAATTTTATATTTTGTTTGCCCATTTTTAAGAGTTGTCTTTAGGAATCATTCAAATGGACGCTTCAGATGAATTATAATCAGGCTTTCTAAATAATAGCATTAAAAACACCACAAAGTCATTTTAAATATCCGATGTGCTATAAGCAAACTCTATGATTTTCACTCTGACCACGAACCCTCCTTCTTAGTTAGAAAAACTGAGTCACTGTCTGACCCTAAGCCAGACTGACGTCTTTTATCCTTTTCATAATATGCAGGTTTCCATAGACTTATAATTCCCTGCATTTGGTTCCATATCCAGTCATCACCACCTTTAAAGACATCTTTGGCCCAAAGACAAATTCATGCCAGCCATGTTCTCTTTCTCCTACAGTTCTTCTGTGAATTCTCTCATATGTAGCTCTGAATGCAAACACTGGACTCAGGCTGCCCAAGTTCCAGTCTTAGCTCTAACTCTTAACCAGCTGTGTGGTGTAGACACTTTCCCACACCTCTCTAAGCCTCAATTTCCTCTCTATAAAATGTGAACATTACAAGTACTTATCTCAGAAGGTTGCCATGAAGTATAAATACAGTAGTTCATGAAAACATGAGACCATTTCCTGACATGGATAAGTAATCAATAATTGTTAGCTATTATCCTAGCCCTGCCCTATTTTCTTATTCACTTTTCTTTTCCTATGCATTATCTTTCTCTTTGGCAATTCTGTCCTCGTGGTTTTTCCTCCCACATTCTCCACAGAAGAGTAGAACCCTCCCTGTCCTCTTATACTCACTGCCTGATATCTCTCAAGCTTTAGCTACGAAATCAGTGCTTTGCTTCATAATATGATTTTATTTTTCCTCACCACCACCCACTGTATTCTCACCCAACTCTGTAATTGGGACTTTTCCAGAATGATCCCTAGAGAAAGATGATTTAGCCCACTCTCTTCTATTGCTTTCGAGCTCCCTCCACCTGAACTTTGACCCCACCCACTGCTTCAGGGAAGTGACTGTCCACAAATGCTGTCTGACACCCCAGCCAATCATAAAAGGGCTGCCATTTTATTTATAATCTTGTGCTATGCACCCTGTGAAGGTAACATCAAATTAAGATGGAAATTCACACCTGACTTCCCCAACTGATTTCAAATTATGTTCCAGAAGTTGCTAAATTGCTGGCACTTCAAAAACAATGTTTTGATAATCTAGTATTAAGCTAGATTAGTTAAATTATGACAGAAAAAAGTTTCCATTTCTGAAATGTTACACTCCTTGAAAGATCACACATGATATGATGGATGACACTGTTTTTGATGGCCTAAAATCCCTCTAATGTTGGAGGATGACCCCTCACCCATCTCAATATGGTCTTGTGAGACTGCTGCCCACTCCATGACCACAGGAATGGGCCTTTGGCCCTGGTCTAGCCAATCACAGTATCCCTGCTCCTACCCTGGGTTTAAAGGTCGGGTACATGAAGGAGAAGCCAAGGCAGAATGAGTAAGAATCCTTCCATTAAGCATGAGGTAAGGATGCTGGGGTGGGGTGCAATCCTCTCTCTCTCTCTCTCTCTCCCTTTTTTTTTTTTTTTTTGGAATGGAGTCTACCAATTGTAAGGTTTCTTTCCCACAACTTGGAGAGAGTCTTTCTACAACAGGTGAGAATAAGATCAATGAGCAGAGAAAAACAGAGGTGAGAGAGAGAGAATTTGACATTATTTGAGCCTCAGAAAAGAGCTCTGCCTGAAGCAAGCTCCTTGAGTATTCCAAGGCAGGAAATTGTCTTATTTGCCACTATACCACCATTCTTGGCACACACTAGGTGCTCAATCAATATTTGTTGAATGGTTAAATAAATAAACAAGTCAAAAGATATTCCTTTTAGGTGAGTTATTTCTATCCCTTGAAACTGGAAGCTACCGTAACTAATGCACCCACCCAGGTGAATTTCAGCATTGCCCATGAGCATCCTCATCTCTGCAACAACAGACCTACAGTGGCAGAAGAAAAACATAGAGAAATGACAAGTGAGTAGTGAGTTCATTTCCAAAAAGACAGGAATGTTTAAGTAGCACATTTTTTTTCTGTCAAACTGTGTAGAAAAATATGAAGCCATTGTAGGGTAGGATAGACATTTTATAAGGTGTCTATTTACAACAATTTGGCATGTGGGGAAATGCCAATTGTTATTTATAATCTACACCACCTTTAGCTTAGGTGCATTTGTACAAATAAAGCATCGTGCTCAATTAGTTAATTATACCTGAAACTTTTGTTGCTCTTTTATTAGCCCAAATCATAAAATTAGGTAGTTACGTTTACAGATACTTGCATGCACTGGTGTTGAGCCAAGAATGCAGGTCAGAATTGCCTACAGAGTATTTAAGATGTGTTTTGGTGTTTTTTTTTTCCTAAATGCCTAATTTAGTTATATTTGGGATGCAGTTTAGGCCTGTAGTATGTTTAGGATGTACCCTCATGCTTAAGTATCCCTCTACAAACCTGCCCCGGACACAGCCCAGCTAAGCTCAACACTCTGGCTGTCTCCTAACGCAATTCCTTTCCCAAAGGCTAACTGTTTAACTATATCGTTTTAATTCTTCTTGGTGCCACTTTCTCAGTAGTGAGCTGCCTTTACAACATTCCTTCCTGCATTCATTCAATAAACATTTACTGAGTGCCTAATATTGTTAAGTAACCCAGGTGGCAGGGAGGGTCAAAAGGCAGGTTCCTGCCCTCAAGAAGCTCACATTCAACTGGAGGGAGACAACTCCCAGAAAAGTGTAATAAAGTGTGACATGTGTGAGAACAGGATTGCATGTAGAGTACAGCAAGGCACAAAGGGCAAAGTGACTCTACTGCAGTATGTCACCATCTAAGGCACACAGACTGGGTAGTTGGGAAATAGGTGGCATAGCAGAGTGATCATTCATGACTTGTCCTTATTTATCTATGAGGTGACTCTGGAATGTATCAGGTAGGACCTGCTGGTTCCTGAAATCCTGTCAGTCAGCCAACAGCTAGCTCCTTCCCCATGCCTAATTCTTGGAGACTATCCTTCCCAGTTTCACTTTTGTGCTCCTCTGCCCCCAGGGTAGTAAGGGTATAATCAGACTGGGACAAGGTATGGGGAGGAGGGTGTGACTGACTAAACACCCAACTATATTGCTGGCCCTCGGGGGACAGTTCCCCTGAATACTGGAGAACCAATTCTCGCTGGAATTCATGAACCCCATGCCCATCAATCATCTGCGGCTTTCCTCAACATCTATTTTTTACTTAGTGATATTTTTTGTCCATAAGCAATCTTCAATAAACATTTAACACATCATGTCAGTGGTCAGGAAGAGTATTTTTTTCTTTCTTTTTTTTTTTTTGCATTTTTCTTTCAATATCATGTATGATTCTAAAATTCATGCATAATTTTAAGTTTTGTTCCTAAAAGCCTAAACAATCCATATTTTAAATCAAAATAATTTATCTTCTTATACATCCTCTTTAGAGGGAGTAGGGGAAGCAAAACAAGAGAAGAAAAGGGAGGAAATGTGAAACATTTATCAAAGTGAGTTGCTTGGGTTTTAATAAGAATGAAATTGGCACCTAGAAAACAACCTATCAAAATGTTAAAAGCAATTGCCTGGAGGCGGGGAGCAGTGGAACATAGATATTTTCCCCTTCTTCCTACTTTTCTGTTGTCCTCTAATGGGCACATTACATTATGATGTAACGAACCAACCAACAAACAAAAACAAATTAAAAAACAAAACAAAACAGAAAACCCCTTAGTTTTCAAAAGAAACTCACTTCATTGTTCCAGAGGCTGCATTTCATTTTTGCTTTCTTCCTCTTTATGAGAGAAAATATTTCCATTTTATTTACTAATATTTATAATAGTCTTTCCTCTGTGGTTGCCTGTCTAGGAGAAAGATGAACTATGCCATTAAATGTTCTACATATTGACCACTGATGGTCTTTGGTCATATCTCCAGCTTCTACTCACTTTCAAAGTCCCAGCTGACTTGTCACCATTCTCCAACATCCGAAGGGAGAGTTCACAGCCCTGGTCACAGGTCAGATGTTCGCTCTGTAAATACAAGGTTTACTCTACAGAAAGTTCTATCTCAAGCTCCCCTTCTCTGTGAAGATTTTCCTCACTCTCCATGCCATTGAACTATTTCTCTTTTGAACTTCTACAGCATTATATATATGATGTAAGGTATTATTTATATGAGCTTTCAGTCTGTATTTGCTTTACATGATAACCTTCACTTGCAAAGCATCATTGGTTAGTTACTGTGTGCTAGGAACTGTGTTAGCACTCAAGAGTGAACAGGATGGCGGCGCCTGGGTGGCTCCGTTGGTTAAGCATCTGCCTTCAGCTGGGGTCATGATCCCAGGGTCCTGGGATCAAGCCCCACATCAGGCTCCCTGCTCAGCGGGGAGTCTGCTTCTCCCTCTCTCTCTGCCTCTCTCTCCCCTCCTCCCCGCTTGTGCTCTCTGCTCTCTCTCAAATAAATAAATAAAATCTTTAAAAAAAAAAAAGGATGAATGGGATGGATTACAGAATAGAGTACAATAAATAACAGCAATTTATAAATACACACAGTGCTTTGCAAATCCAGAAAGGGAGTACCTTACTCTTTGCCCATCCAGATTGTTTTTTGCAGGCTCTGGAGCAGCAATCTTCCCATGTTCCACCCTACACCTTGACTGCCACCCCCAAGAAATTGTTATGGGCTTGTTAGAATCCAGTGCACCCACTGGCATAGTGGTGTCAGCAGGTCAAGCTTGCTTATTCTTCCTCTCCTCAAGTTTTCCTTCATAAGTGAATGTAGCAGGCCAAGTTGGGGGCTGTTTCTTTGGGAAGCTCATGGCCTCCTGAGGCTCTTATTTGAGGACTGGTTCCTTTATTCCAGTTTCCTCCTTCCATGTGGCCATCTAGAATACCGTATAATTTGGGATGATGACCAGGAGCTGCTACAAAGCCCAGGATGGATGGCTAGCCTCGGCTTTGTGATCCAGCTCAGAACCACACTGCAACCTAGAATGGTGTCTGGGTCCAAAGTCCAGCTAGCAACTTCCCACATTGTCTACATATTCATATCCCTTGGGAAACTCATGAGGAAGGGAGGCTGTGGTTGGGAGTACATCTAAGTAGTCTGAGTACCCCTTTTATAATACTATCAACACCCTCCCTAATTTCTAACATGGGCCATTTTGGGTAGAGATTGGATCTTAAATTTTTTTATAGTTATCTAAACAAAAGACAATTAGATACATAGAGGATGCTCAATTTTAAAAAAAATCACAACTTAGTAGATGGAGAAATTCTCTCTGGACCAGATGTTCATATATTAATGGAATGTAATTTCAATTATAAGATGCTGCTAAGATAATACTTTTAAAAGAAAGTTTTGTGATAAAAAGAGATAGGTATAAGATACTAAGATAATGGTAACAATTTCTGAAAGTCTAAGGGGGTAGAATCAGTCAGTGGTTCTGATTCCTGACTGTGTATCATCAGAATCACCCACAACGTTCTTTTTAAATACCTGTGACCTAGACCTTTCTCTAGAGATTCTAATTCAGGAAGTAGATTAGGCATACAGCATTTGTACTTTTCAAAGACTATAAATGTTCTTGATACATGGCTAGGATTGTAAAACGGTCTCAAATTAAAAAAAAAAAAAAAAAGAACAAAGTCCAGGCACCAATTAATGCATCTGAAATAGCTCTGGTCCTTCACCTTTGTCAATTAAAAAAAGTTAAGCTTTTACTTAGTAAAGCTAGAGTTAGTCCCAAAATTTGGAATTTTTCTCTGGGAGGTTTCATCAAAGATGATTTAAAAACTAATCAAGATAATTATCTTTTTTACTTAATCATTGTGTAAACCTAGCCCGTTATTTTTATTTTGTTAGAGACTGATCACCAACTTAGGACAGAAATTTAGAGTCAGAGGTAATCAACTCATTCCTCCACTCCTGCATTGAGCTTCCCATAGTGAATGCTCAATAAGCGCCTCTTGAATGAATGAATGAATGAATGAGTGAATGATTCCACATCCTCATTTTTATAAATGAGGCTCAGATTAGTTGAGACACCTGCCCACACGCTCACTCCACATTGATGGCTGTGTTGTGACTTAAAATCAGGTTAGCTCACTCTTCAAACTCAACTCTTTCCATCCTGCCACGTGCTTTACTCACCTCCAAACGGCTGTCAATCTGGAGAATGCTATTAGCTGCCATATCGAGCATTAAAAGCAATGTACCACACAGGGTTTAAGAACAATTCTCAAATAATAATTAACAAAAATATGTGTTGCAAACAGGAACTATGTGAGTGGAAAGTGACACACTTATTTTCTACAGAGAAGCTCTGGCTTCTTTAAAACTCAGGTTTTGATTCTGTATTTCTAAATTGCACAATGTTACGCTCCCCTTATAGGCATTAATATGCCAGGTTTAGTTTACTTTGATTTGTCCTTCAGGCCATTATTTCACTGGATATGTTTGGCTCTGATCATCCTACAAAGCAAAAAAACAAAACAAAACAAAACAAAAACAAACAAAACAAAAACTAAACCTTGATCTATAATTGGTGTCTCTGTTGTCACAATCATACATTTTTAGATAAGACTGCCAGATTACCTCCCTGATAGCCTTTTGTAAACCATCCTGTAGAACCAAGAGAAACTGTGGGTTTAGAATGCATTCTCACCACGCCTCCTTTTTAAGCCACCACTGAGAAAACAATTATAGCAGTAAGACAGAGGAAGGGGGCTACCATTGTTACCGACCTCCTTCCAACAGTCAGAATGTCAGAGTAGGACTTTGGTCCTAGATAATAATTTTGTTTTACAACGTAATTTTTGCTGCTATCTTGTCTTTAAACAGAAGATCACAGTAACATTCATCCAGGTAGACAAAGAAGTGGATAAAATGAAAGTTTTCCCAATTCTACTGACAACAGTTTCTTTGGGTAAAAGGAAGAAAAAAATGAGTATTAAACTCTAAGAAAGGAAAAAGATTTTCTCAGAGATCACAGTTTTTTACTGATAAGACCGAAGCGATAAAGAAAATAGATCCCCTTTAAACAAAAGTAAAACTTGTGTGAGATTCTGTGCAGTATCAGAAAATCATTCTGCTTTCTGCGAAGCCTGTTCCTGGTCCTCAAACAATACGGTCTCTTCCCCGGAGCACAGCCAAACTGGTGAGCATTATCATGGGCGCATCTAAATGAACTGGTAGTTAGTCGAGGTTGTTTCCCCCCTGGAGATGCTTGATTTTTCCCTTCCAGAACTATATGTTCTGCTACATAGCTCCTACTTTTATTCTTGCCCTCAGGAGGCTCTATTCCTGCAAGCAACACTTGATACGTGTTTTAGCTTGGAGCTGAACTCAATGCTGCTGAGCTCCGAACTATGTTCGGGGTGCTGCATGATTACAAGATGTTTCCTGATGCTTGAGAAGATAAAAAGACAAAAATCCGACGCTCTCTCCATTCCTCTCCAAAGATCTCAAGCACCTTTCGAGTTTTTGTGTCTCTTAAAATAATGTTCCTTTCACCCCAGAATATATCTCTGGACTAAAAATGCTTAGTTATTAAACTGTAAACATTAAAGCTAAATATTAGCTCAGGGGGAAAATAGACTGTGTACCCAGAAAGCCCAGGGGACAGTTAAGTGAGAAAAATTAAGTCTCTTAAATTTAGTGGTTTGGTTTACATTTTGTAGGATGAGATTATGTGTCTGTAATGTACAATGGTGGGGCTTCTGGCGCTGGTGTGGGAGGTGAAGTAAAAAGTCCCTTCCCTTGTTGTCGCCTCTGACTAGGTTCTGAAAGCACCCTAGTGTCTCAAGGTGTCAGGACACTCTGTTCATCGTGTCAAGAAAAGAAATCTCGCTGCTCTGCACACAGTCGTGCGAATGAATATTCAGCACCTCCAACTCAGATTCACGGCTAATGATCCAGATTCTGTATCTTCAAGGGCCAATTGTGCGGCCTCCTTCTTGCACGCTGCCTTTCTTTTTTAGCAGTTTCATTATTTGTTCACACCTCCAGGAGAAGAAGTGGAGAAAGAAGATGAAACATAAATTCACCAACTTTTTTCAACTTACATCCTTGCCAAGTTCTCTGGTTCCAAGAGGGCTGTGGGAGAGCCTGGAGCTCTGAGGGGGGAAGGCTTCTGCTGCGTGTCACCAACCTACCACCCAGCACACATCCTCACCTCAGGACAAAGGGACAAACGGTGTCCTCTGGACAAAAGGACAGCAAGCAGCCTAAGTAAGTATTTTCCTACGGCACTGCAGAAAACCAAAAAAAAACAAATAATAAAAGCCTGGCTAAATTCAGGATCCAACCCTTCTGAAGGTTTCAATCACCCAAGAGCTGGGCAAGAGCAGAGACGGCAACACTGTGTGTGTGCGTGCGTGTGTGCATGTGTGCATGTGTGTGTGAGGGTAGTCGAGAACCCACAGAGAGGCAACGCTTCGATTGGGTTTGTTGCCTTCTTCAACAGGTAGCCTTATACCGAGAAGGATGAAATTCAGTTTGCTTGTTCTTGATGGCTTTCATAGAGTTTGCTGACACCATTTTGCAGGGCCTCTTAGGAAGCATTTGGAACTTTGGCCATACAGTAGAGCCAGGATTTCTGACGCGGTATGGGTGCAGTCATGAGAAACTGAACAAAACGCCCAGGCAGAGCTTTTGTTGGGGATGGTTTAAGGAACACAGTGCGCCCACAAGCAACACTGTGAAATGGAGAAGGTTTCTCTTGACATGGGACCCCCCTCACTTTTGAATCCTCCTCTATCTTGATGGTACCGTGTCACTTGCCTCCACTCCCCACACCACAGCGCCTGGCTCCGCTCCCCAGAAACGCGGGTGACAGCAACCCCTCAGCGTGAGTGAAATCCAGGCCACATGGTATGAGCTTAATCGCTTCCAGCCCTTCCCCTTGCCCCCAGTATAGAAAGTACAAACACCTCAGGATGACTCCCCACCTGGCCCCTCCACCCTCACCCTCTCCTCTCTGCCCAGTCTCCAGCCACACGAGGGTCCTGTCCTTCCTCAAGCACTGCTCCCTTCTTGCCGCAGGGCTTTTGAATGTTCTGCTCTCCATGGCTGGAACACTCTTTCCCCCACTGTCCCCTTGCTATCTCCCAGGAAGCCTGCCTTGACCCCAGTCAGCTCTGCCCCTCAAGCCCTTTCCTAGAGCTCTGTGCAGCTCCTGCCCAGGTCCCTATGTCAGCGCTGGTTCTTCGGGTGATGCTGTGCTCCCTCCCCAGCAAGAAGTCTGTGCGTCTCTGAGCTCTTGACATAGACATAGTTATTGCTGCATCCCCAGCACAGAGGCTGGCCCGCAGCAAATGCCAAATAAATATTTGGTGACCGAATGATTCAATGAATTAATTAATCTAGCCCAGATATCTACACTAATATCATATCCTTAAAGAATCTAGTATCTTTTAACTCTTAAGAAGGCTTTCAGGTTTTTACCCCAGGCCGACTGCTCCTACCGGAGGAACAGACCAGAGGCCACCCTTGCTGCAGAAGAGACCATGCGAAGATGCTCAGGGCACATCTGAGCTTCTGTGTTCGAGCAGCTGAGATGTCTGCCTGCATCTGAGCCAGATGACTCTGTTCTTTGTTTCTCTCCTCTCTCCCTAACCCCTCCCATATTACAGTCCCCCAAATTTCAACTGATGAATTCAGAATCCATTCTTACTGGGCTCATTAATTTGCTTTCCTTCCCCAGTCCTCCCACTTAAGCTGGGTTTCACCTTCTATCCGCGAGCTTACTCCACCAGCCAAGCAAAGACAGTCCTTCTTCATTTGCCCCCTTCTGGACTTCGGATTTGCATCCTTACAACGATTGTTAACATTTATATAGCACTGAATATATACTAAGCACACATGTGCTTGCACACATACACACGTATTTAATCCTTCTGACAACAATATTAGGAAGGTACTATTATTTCTATTCTCTAGATGAGGACGATGAGGCACAGGAAAATGAAGTTACTTGCCCAAAGTTACCAGCTAGAGATAAGGTTGAAACCCATGTGGTCTGGCTCCACAGTCCACGCTCTTAACTACCATACTTGCTTGTTCCTCGTGTGTTGGGGAATGTCTATTATTGCTCTGACCACACCATTTTCTGCAGTTCTCACTCCTAATACCTACTGAGTGAGCATCAAAGCACGTGACCTTGCATTTCCTGGCCTCGAATAATGGGACAACTGCTAAATAGCTGACCTAGGAAATTTGATCCACAGGTCAGCCAGCGAACTAAGATTTGGGGCCTTTTTCAAATGATAATTTAGACCAATCAGATTCTCCTCTTGAAAGTCTGGAGCTGGGAAATGAGCAACAAGACCTGCCCTTGGCCTATGTCAGAGAGACGACCCACCCTGCTACACAGGATATATACAGAATTGGATGGTACCACACTGGGTCTTGTGCAAGACGAGTAAGTAGAAAGCTGGCTGAAGCAGAAGACCATAGCAGACAGTTAGAAGACGTGAGAGAAACCATGTGGCACTTGAGGTTTGGAGAGACTACTTCCAGTTCTTGAGTTTTCTAGTTCCCGCTTTTCAGGATTTCTGTTCCTTACAACCCAAAGATGTATGACGAGAACCTACTGGTCCTTAAGGGCCCGAGTCAGCTCTCCCAGGTGAGAAGAGGAGAAGAAAACAGGAACTCCTTGATGAGATGGGAAGCTACAGGTGGTGCAGAGTGGGCTTAAGTCATATGTGAAGTCCTATGCGAAGTTTCTGTCACCTTCACAACCCTTCCTCCAGGATGATCCCAACTATCCACTGGGCACCATGACTGCTCAAGGCTGAGCACCTGTAAGGGTTGAGGAGGGAGACAAAGGTGTCCAACCGTACAGCATTTATCTGAGTTTCTAGAGTCATGAAGCAACCAACCCCATATGCCACGGTTCCATGAGCATGGGCTGGAATAGCAAGCCACTTAAAAGTGAAATCTGGTATTCCGTAGTTCTCATTCACTGAGAAACAGGTATAATAATAACATGATAAGGACATTAAAATAATGTTATATGCTTCACAAAACACTTTTACTTAAATTGCCTCACTGTAGCAAGGATGCTACAGCCCCATATCCATTCAGTCGCTGAGCTTTGCTAGTCTTATATTTTAAGGATAAAATTCAACCTGAATAGCTTTGCAAAATCACACTAAGAAATTTGGACTTTACTCTTAAGGTAATAAAAAACTACGGCCAAGATTTGAGCAGGAACGAAGTGTGTTTCGATTCAGATTTTGAAGACTCTACCTGGCTACTGTGTGAGTGATGGACTGATGGAGAGGAAGAATGGAGGCAGGGACATGAGGAGGGAGGCTGCTGTAAGAATCCAACAGGGAGACGGTGGTGGCTTGAACAAGGCAGTAAAATTGGGGATGAGGACAGAGAGAAAATAATGCCCAAGTATCTGACTTAACCAACTCGGGGGGTGGGGTTTCCATGATAGAGGATAGAGTGGCTACTTCCAAAGAGTATCTAGATCATACAACTTCAACTGTTTTGGAGGAATATCTGCTTTTAATTTGCACAAGCACCGGAGAATACAAGAATAGAAGCAATAAAGAAGATTTTTGGTAATGAAGATACTGAGTTGAGTCGTCCAGCGATGGTCAGCTTCCAATTGCATGCAAAGGGGCATAACCAAATCCAGGCTGCTGGCTTTAAATATACTGCTTGAGCATCCTTATCTAGAGTTTGTCTTCCTTCCAGGATTAAATTTAGTAGAACTCTGATACAAATATGAGAGCCTTATGAGAGGTATAGACCCATCATTCATACTCTCATAAACTTTCATTTATTACTAAATGTGATTCATATAACCCAATATTCTATGACCAATCTAATGATTATGAATCTTCTATCTATAAAAAGCTTGAAAGAGAGACTGAATAAATTATTTCATTAGAATAACTCAGATTAAAATATCTGAATGAAGAGAGAAACAAAAAACTAAAAGAATTTCTACATCTGAAATATATTTTATAATTTAAGAAATTCAAAATATTTTTATACTCAGAATATGATTCACTTAAAAAAACATGAAATTACAGCTTTTGTAATTTTTTAATTTTAAGAAATAAGCTCTGTGAATTACATAGAATTGTATTTCCCATAATAACTAATGGTTCAAGTAAACTGCCTCTTTGAAACGTCTGTCTGAAAGTCTGAGGCATCACCTCAGCCTTTCTGTATAGTTCTCTAAGACAACTGAACTGGATATACTATTCATAAATATGATTGTCATTAGTCCTTAAAGAAATTAAAATTCCCATAAAGACCACAAAAAATATAATTCTCGAGATGGTAAGAGAATGAAAAGATGTGCCATAGGCTGGGAGAAAATATTTACAAATCACATACTGATAAAAGATTTGTGCCCAGGATATATAAAGAATTCTCAAAGTCAAAAGTAAGGGTAAAAATTAACCCAATGAAAAATGGGTCAAAGATTTGAATAGACAAGTCACAAAAAAAGGTATATGGATGGCAAATAAGCACCTACAAGTACAGTAAGTATAATGCGTAAGTATAATATTGTTAGTCATTAAGGAAATGTTAATTAAACAAATAATTATAACCGATTAACTAAAATTAATCTTA
The DNA here is from genome assembly GCF_009762305.2 of Zalophus californianus. Classification (NCBI taxonomy): domain Eukaryota; kingdom Metazoa; phylum Chordata; class Mammalia; order Carnivora; family Otariidae; genus Zalophus; species Zalophus californianus. The sequence goes on from NC_045603.1 coordinate 80,529,205, forward strand.
CTAATTTAAATTAGTTAATTAAAACAACAATGAGCTACCACTACACACCCAATAGAATGGCTAAAATAAAGAAACTGAGCCTTCCAAGTGATGGTGAGAATGTGGAAGAATTGGAACTCTCATACTCTGCTCGTAAGCAGGCAAAGCAGCAAAAGTTTCTTAAAAAGTTAAATATAAACCCAGCATATGACCCAGCCCAAAAGAAATGAAAGCCTATATCCACACAAAGACATGTATGCAAATATTCATGGCAACTTTATTTGTAAGAGTCTTAAAGGGGAAACCACCACACGACAGAACTGCAAAAGTTATTCTGTGAGAAAAAAAGCCAGACAGATAAAAGCACATATCGTGCTATGAAATCCTAGAAAATGTAAACTAATCTATAGTGGCAGAAAGCAGACCAGTGGTTTCCTGGAGATGGTAGGAGAGATGGGGAGAGGCAGAAGGAATGGATTACCAAGGGACAGAAGAAAATTTTGAAGGGTGATAGATATGTTCATTATCTTGACTGTGGTGATGATATCATGGGTATATACATATGTCAGAACTTATTAAATTGTACACTTTAAATATGGGCAATTTATTATATGTCAATCAGACCTCAACAAAGCTGTTACAAAATGGGGAAAAAAGTTGGTAGATGTGGTCAGTATTTGTAGTTTAAGTAGAGCCTGAAAAACAATCAATATTTAACTAAGAGGGTATTTAAAGATCAGATGTGTATAATAAGACAGTGATGATGCCTGAAAGTGTGAATTCGACCTTTAAATAATGTCTAACATTTTTCATGGCTACTGCAAGGAAGCTCCCTGATTTATTTTCACTTCATCTCTACTAGATTGTTAACAAGGTGTATTTATTTTCTTGGTGACCAAAGAAACCCTGATCATTTCCTCCCTAGGATGCTTTAACCATGACAGCCCTGCCTTCCATGTCCTAGAATGTTCCACTAAAAGAAATCTGTGACCTTAATACAGAAATCATATGTATTGCATATTTATTTCATTTGAGTGTTTGAGATGGCTGCAAATGAATTTTTCCTTGTCTATCAGTTTTATAAATCATTTCTTCATTCATCCTTGAAGACATCATTTAAGTTTAATCATCACTGTACATGAGCCACAGTCAACATAATCACAAAAAAAATTAAGAAAAATAATCAGGGCAATATATTTTAATGTACTGGGATTTCACTTCCAAATTTCCTGAGACCTAAAATCTGAAGATACGACAACTAGTCCATCAATCCTTAAAAGTTTTTTTTTTTTTTTTAAGAGAAACACCACGGGCTTCTGATATAATGACTGAGCATACGTATTTCCTATCCTCCTTCCCAAGACCCTATTGAAATGGCCATAAGGAAGTAAAAAGGGAAGAGAAAAAAAAAAAAAAGCCTGTAAGTTTAAAGAGTAGTGAGGGAAGGGAATTATCAGCATGTGAAAGAGATCAACAAATACCTGAACGTGGGTAACAGGAAGGAAGCATTCTGACTGGAGAAGCAGTCTTGATTGTCCCCCAAAAAGAGGATTCCAGAGTTGGCATTCCAAGTAGAGCCCTAGGAAGGACCATGAGCAAAGTTCAGAGGCGACCTGAAAACTGGGGACTTGATGAAAGCTCTGTTGACGGAGAGTGTGCAGTTGCACACACCATCCCCATCTCCACCCGCACTCCGCAGTGCAGAATACCCAGACATGCCAACCTGACATCTAGCCCCATGCTCTAAAGAGATGAAACAGACGGAGATTCCTATGATGGCAGGTCATGCTCCAGAGTAAAGTCTCCCCAATTCTGCAAGTTGGACATCACCCGGAAGCCTGGCACTCATTATATCCTGTCCCATTGTCTAAATATGAACAGGCAATCAAGGATTATGGAATGCATCAATAAAATGTCCTTTAGGCTGAAAGCCTTTCCTTCCAGTGGCACAAAAATCTCACCTGGCTTTGAGCCTATAGAGAAGGATGTGCAGGGAACAGTATTTATAAAGTCATAGCAGTGCAAATGCTGTTCACTGAGAATTCAATCCACACAAAAACATGATACAGGAAAGATAAGTTGATACAGGATAAAATTTACAGGATACACTGTCAGAAATAGGGAAGCAGAAGAGAAGGAGTAAAGATGGAGGGAAGGTGAATAAAGTCATATCCTCTTGCTTTATAGGGTAGAGTCAAGAGACTATTTAAAAAAAGTAGTAGACTAACAAAGGGAAAAATGTAGTAAGGCAGCAAGTCAAGGCCTAATTATCTTATTTATATTTAAAATGACATATGAGCATCTAGTTAGGGATCATACGAATAAGCTATAGCTTCATCTTTCACAGCACAGATGTTTTAGACACTCCCTAAAATTGCTAAGCAAGAAATGGAAGAGGAAGCCTATTACTTTAAGTAGTGATTGTCACTACCCAGAAAAGTGAAAGCAGCAAGGGAGTAGGGTGGATATTTACCTCTGGTGAGTGGAAGTGATGAGTTAAAGACCAGGAGACCTTTTTCCCACAAGAAATCCCTCTTCGAATGTTTGGATTTTTTTTTTACCATATCCTTGAATTATTTTCATATGTATTTTAAAAATCCTAAGGTGAATGTATATACATCACACCAAAATAAACACCAAATATTACAAGTGACTCTCATGACTTGGGCAATTTTATATATTTTATCTCATTTGAGCTACACCTAGGGGGTGGGTAGGCGTGGCCATCCTCTTACTTCAGGGAGAAACCCAGACTAGGTGTGTTCTGATGGCCCCCCGGGCACACAGGCTGAGTGGCAGAGATGAGGCCAGAGCAGGAGTCTTCTGATGCCAACTCCAGTATGCATTCCTCTGTGCCAGCCCTTCTCAGAAGTTGGGTTTTAGCATTTCTTTATACTCCTACAAATTCAGAAACCCAAAGACATTGTGTCTATATAGATCTTATCTACGGATATTTACTGGATTAAAAGTTTAAACGGAGATCTTTAAAAATATTTCTTTATTAATCCATTGAAAAACAAAACAACCCATAAGGTAACATAAATATTTTAAGAAATATAACTGTAGTTTCTGAAACAAAAAAAGTAGTAGAAACAGGGGCAATATTTTAAATATTTGTAAATCTCTGGATTGACAGAAGACAGTGGGGTTCTCATAACTGCATGTGCATGCATTGGTTTGAGACAGCACGCATGAAGTAGCCCCTGGAGAGGTTCCTCTGCCCACGGAAAAAGGGCAAAGAATATCTTAGCATAATTAAGGAAAGAGTTTTGACTGTGCAAGTCCCCTGAAAGGGTTTCAGGGACCTCCAGCGGTCTCCAGACTATACCTTGGATTCCACTCCTTCAAGAAGCTTTCCTTGATTCACTAGCCTTTGGAGATGTATCTTGAAAGAAGTTGCTGTGGCCGATGTCAAAGAGGTTACTGCCTATGTTCTCCTCTAGGATTTTATTGGATTCCTGTCTCACATTGAGGTCTTTCATCCATTTTGAGTTTATCTTTGTGTATGGTATTAGAGAATGGTGGAGTTTCATTCTTCTGCATGTGGCTGTCCAATTTTCCCAGCACCATTTATTGAAGAGACTGTCTTTTTTCCATTACATATTTTTTCCTGCTTTGTCGAAGATTATTTGACCATAGAGTTGAGGGTCCATATCTGGGCTCTCTATTCTGTTCCATTGATCTATCTATGTGTCTGTTTTTGTGCCAGTACCATGCTGTCTTGGTAATCACTGCTTTGTAATATAGCTTGAAATCAGGCAACATGATGCCCCCAGCTTTGTTTTTCTTTTTCAACATTTCCTTGGCAATTTGGGGTCTTTTCTGATTCCATACAAATTTTAGGATTGTTTGTTCCAGCACTCTGAAAAATGTCATTGGAATTTTGATTGGGATGGCACTGAAGGTGTAGATTGCTCTGGGTAGCATAGACATTTTAACAATGTTTATTCTTAGCAAAAATGAACTTTTGGGACTTCATCAAGATAAAAACTTCTGCACAGCAAAGGAAACAGTCAAGAAAACAAAAGAGGCAACACACAGAATGAAAGAAGATATTTGCAAATGACACTACAGATAAAGGGCTGGTATCCAAGATCTATAGAGAACTTCTCAAACTCAACACCCAAAAAACAAATAATCAAGTCAAAAGATGGGCAGAAGACATGAACAGACACTTCTCCAAAGAAGACATACAAAAGGCTACAGACACATGAAAAAATGTTCATCATCATTAACCATCAGGGAAATTCAAATCAAAACCACACTGAGATACCACCACCTTAAACAAGTTAGAATGGCAAAAATTGACAAGGCAAGAAACAACAAATTTTGGAGAGGTTGTGGAGAAAGGGGAACCCTCTTACACTGTTGGTGGGAATGCAAGTTGGTACAGCCGCTTTGGAAAACAGTGTGGAGGTGCCTCAGAAAATTAAAAATAGAGCTACCCTATGACCCAGCAATTGCACTCCTGGGTATTTACCCCAAAGACACAGATGTAGTGAAAAGAAGGGCCATATGCACCCCAATGTTCATAGCAGCAATGTCCGCAACAGCCAAACTGTGGAAACAGCTGAGATGCCCTTCAACAGATGAATGGATAAAGAAGATGTGGTCCATATATACAATGGAATATTACTCAGCCATCAGAAAGGATGAATACCCAACTTTTACATCAACATGGATGGGACTGGAGGAGATTATGCTAAGTGAAATAAGTCAAGCAGAGAAAGTCAATTATCATACGGTTTCACTTCTTTGTGGAACATAAGGAAGAGCATGGAGGAGAAGGAAGGGAGAAATGAAGGGGGGGGATTTGGTGGGGGAGACGAACCATGAGAGATGATGGACTCTGAGAAACAAACTGAGGGTTCTAGAGGGGAGGGGGGTGGGGGATGGGTTAGCCTGGTGATGGGTATTAAAGAGGGCACGTACTGTGTGGAGCACTGGGTGTTATACGCAAACAATGAATCGTGGATCACTACATCAAACACTAAGGATGTATTGTATGGTGACTAACATAACAATAAAATAAAATTTAAATAAATAAATAAATAAATAAATAAATAAAATCTTTAAAAAAGAAACTTTCCTTGATCTCCCCAGGAAGAACTCAGTCACCTTCCATCTCGTTCCCACAGCTCACTCCGTGAACGTCAAGTTAGTCCTAATTTTATTAATACTTGTTAACAAACCCATGTCCTCTACTAACCCGAAAATTTACCTGTGTTCCAGTCCCCGCCTAGCGTCTTCTACAGTAGGATATACTTAGGAAATACTCAATACATGTGGAATAAATAAATAAATGAAGTCCAGAAGTGTACCACAGCGACAAAGGAGCAACAGAACTATCTACAGTGATCTGGTGGAGAAGCGGAACAACCAAACTAGAATACAGTGACATTGCTAAGAAAAGGAGCTAGGAAATTAAGCTGAATGGGTTTGAAACTCATCTCTGCCACTTACTCACTGTAGGATTTATTTATTTTTTTTAGCTATAAGATTTTTGACAAGATACTTAATGTATCTACATCTCAGTTTCCTTATCTGTAAAATAAGGTTAAAAATAATACTTGTGCAGTTACTGTGATGATGAAATGTGGTCATTTCTATAAATTGCATACAATGCTGGACAAATGATGAGCACTTATGTTTATTATTACTTCTATCACTGGATGGGCAAAGCTATCATTCTCTCAGTGTCCACCATTTGACTAATAAGTGGGGCAAAAACACAGGGGAAAATACCTACCTCCAAAGAGGAACTTGTTCAATAAGCGTTTATTTATTCAGTGAATTCCAAAACATAAAATATCAGATTCTGAATTGAAGCAAGTTTCCTCTCGCTTACTTGGAATTAGCAAATCATAGACCACAGGGAAAAATTAGAGCAATGACAATAGATGATTAAAGAACAAGAGGTGAAGCCTACGATTCAGGGATATTTGTGGAGATTTTTTTACAGTGCTTCGTTACTTTGAAAGGATTTCAATAGTGGTAATCAATCCAATTGTTTGGATCCTAGTAAATACATGAAGGCTCTTAAAATCGCTCTATATTCTGAGGTCAGCTTTAATGTCATTGGAGGAAGATGGTCTAATAAAGCTTAGGACAGTTCTTACTTCCAGCAATTGGAAATAATGCCATGCATTTTGAAGACAAGTTTCCTAGTTCAGCTTTATCCTGTACCTATTGAGTTACACTGAGAGCAATTTATTGAGGTCAATCCTCATTTAACTCCTAATTTTAATGATGTGAAGAAGTGCTGAATATTCACTCACATTGTATACACCCAGTTGTACAAAGAAATGCAGCTTCCTTATTTTATTATAACTTTTCAGATTTCCTCCTAAGTCCCCACATTTCGGGGGAATTGGAGAACATAGGGGGTGGCCAGTGGGCACATATTTTGTTTAATCTGTAGACGTTAGTCCCATCCCACTATTCGCACTGTCTCTCCAGAGAACGCACCTTCTGCTTCGATGACTTCAGGTAAGTGCTCAGGCATTCCGAAGTTGGCTCCCTCTGTTTCTCTCTAGGAAAGCTTCTGGGTACAGGAAAGGGGGTTGAGTTGTCTGCATCCTTACAGAAGCTTAGGGGAAATGCAGGGGGGCTGCTCTTTGGATTGGTGACTGCTGAGGTGTGGCAGGTTCTGTCTGACCTTTGAAGATGAAAACTTAGTTCCCAGCACCGGAGTGTTTGTGGTGCCGATCATTTGCCTCCCATTCTTCACAGCCTTTAGCCTCGCCTCTCTGTCCCTAAACCCCTGCTGGTCTACAAAATCTTTCTGCACTCCTGAGACGCTTCACAGAGTGTCCCCTTTTAGATCACATATGTGCGTAGGAGGAGCCAGTTGCTCATTCTTGAGCCACATTGTGCTGCTACCTCATGCTGCTACCTTCCTCATGCCATCTTGGATATGCGACAAGCCAAAGGCTGGAACTCTTGGGGGGAACCAACAGCCTCTTCCACACTACCAGGAAAGTAAGGCATTAGTGCAAATGTCCTTCAGCTTCCACACACCTATCTGGATGTTTCTAAAACCTTACTTACTGAACTTTCAACCTCACATGGGAGATGGAGCTGAGAATTTCATATTTGATGTCCTCAAACTCCTGTCATCTTTCCCTTGGACCGGAGGGTCAGGCTTTAGCCTTTCTATTTCCTCTATATCATATCCTCTTGTCTTCTTCATCAGCCATCCTCGTTGCTTAGCTGCCTTAAGGGGAAGGGCTATGCACTATGCACTATGGAAGAAAATCTGATTTAAATTTTCATGGCTTAGTCTTGACAGTTAAAGAAATTTAGAAAACTCTTTCTTTCCAAGCAAAATTAATCATCATTGCTTTTTTGAAAATCCTATTTTGATGTCAGAGGCTAAATACTAACCCTTCCTATATTTATTAACCTTTGGTGTTTATTTTTGTTTTGTTTTGTTTTTCTTTTTAATTACTATTTTTTTAGTTGTGTGTGTGTGTGTTTAAGTAAGCTCTACACCCAACATGGGGCTTGAACTCACAACGCCGAGATCAAGAGCTGCATGCGCTATGGACTTACCCAGTCAGGTGCCCCCTAATTACTAACCCTTCCCAGCCCTTTATAACATTCCTAAATCCTCTCAAGGCAAATGGGTGTTTCCAGAAGAAAAAAGAATGCATGAGAAAAATCTCAATATATTTCAAAACTAACCCCCATTATGACTGGTTATCATTACTCCAAATTCAGGCAATTTTAATAGACAACAGTAATTTGCATATTAACTGAAAGCCTTCCAACTGCTTTTGAAAGGTTGAAACAAAGACAAAATTGGTTAGTAGAAAGCAGAATCAATTCTTTAGGAGTTTCAAAACTAAAGAAATGCTTGCTGAATATAGGAATACTTGTCAAGAGTGCCCCTAGAATTCCATAATTCCAATCAGCTAACTAGAGAGCTGATGTTGGATGACCCACTGTTACCTTAAATTGTTTTTTTCAAAACTAGGCTCATAATTTTTCTTTAAAAAAAAAATCTGGCTTTATCTTTTAATCTTGTTAATGATACTACATTTCTCCCAGCATTACAATCATCTTCATAACAAATTTCACTCAAAGCACATTTGCTACATGAATGGCCGGTGCTGGGTTAGCCATCTGTAGCATGTCTAGGGCACAAATTCTGCCATCAGGGAAATTTCTATATAGTGCCCCCCGCTCTAATCAATCACTGAGTCACATAAATTTGTCCTTTGAAAATGTGTCTCATGTTTTCCTCTCGTTCCTTTTTGCTGCTGTTACCACATCCTCATATTTGAATCATAGCCATGATAGTTTGATGCCCCACTCCCACCATGCCACCATCCCCCTGCTAGCCAGAACACAACACTGTCCTCAGTTATTTCTAATCCCAATGCTGTTGGTGCCCAAGAAATACTTATCAGATTTAATTCACGTTTCCAGGCCCTACATAGATGTCTCTGATCAGCCTAAGAACTGTATCCAAAGATAAGGAGGGAGGACCATTGCGAATGTTGATGTTATTTCACTCATGTGGAACGACCATCGGGGGTTGTCCGCTACTCCCACTGGGTCATCATTGCCATGACCGCCTCAGGCCACTGGGCTGGGTGGATAATTCTTTGGATCATTCTGGTATTTTTTTAAACTCCTTTTCTTTGTCTTTCTATGGATGCCTTATGCACGTAATAATTTCTTAATGCCCTTCAGTGTTTTGTGCTAGTCACATTTTTAATCCTACTAATATGTTGCCTTTGCTACTAATTTCATCCTTATATGTCTTGAAATATTGAAAAGCAATATTAAGAAACAGTGATGCTGTATTACTTTAAAGACTGAAATGTAATGTGATTAATGGTCATCTTCCTGATTAGGGGGCGGGAGGAAGAAACATGGTATCCAGTATCCAGGCTCCAGAACCAATTCCAGTTCAGAAAAAACTCTCACTTCAATCTTCTCTGGTGTGAGTTCATAGGTTGTGAAGGACACAGAAAGGCAATTATATCTCTTCAGAGAAAGAGTTGGGGTTTGCTCAGATGGCCCAACTGATTGTAAATACGTTTGTTATATGTTTATTGGATGGAGGGACCGTCTTTCATACCTCCTGGCTCCCTGAGTTGGTGGAGGTAGAAAGCAGGGAAATTTTTAAAGAGAGGCCTGCTCTTTTCTTTTATAAAGAGAAATGTGGCAAAAGAGGAGATACAAGCAGGAATCGCTGGAGCAGAACAAGCCATAGTCCCTAGGGTCAGGGGTCCTCTGCGTGCCCCACCGGGTAGTGTCAGTCTTGTGGAGAGCTGTTTTTCATCCTCTCTGGCGCTCTGATGCTTTCCCTAATCTTTTCTGAGAAGGTTTTTAATATGGAAGTAAAATAAACATCACACAGAAAAAAATAGAAGTAGAGATGAGAAAAATAATCAGCAAAATTGATCACTTTTACCAACTCACTGTAAACACTTTCGAGGTGGTTTTTCCCCTCTCATGTATATTGATATATGCCTCAATAATATTCTAGCCCCCAGGGGTGCCTGGGTGGCTCAGTTAGTTGAGCACTTGACTCTTGGTTTTGGCTCCGGTCATGCTCTCATGGTCCCGCATCCTCAGCGGGAAGTCTGCGTCCCCTCTCCCTCTCCCGCTGTTCCTACCCCAGCCCACGCCCCACCCCCACTCATACTCTCTAAAAATAAATAAATAAATCTTTTAAAAAATATATTCTAGCCCCCAACAAATGTTACTAGATAACTTAATTAATGGACTAAGTAAAGGCTAGAATCATACAAGTTTGTGCTCTGATTTCTTTTCCAATTTAACTAATATAAGCATTTTACTTTTTGATATTGGTAGATAGTCGTTGCCTTTATTTTTAATGGTTTTGAAAAGTTCCATTGAATGGATATGCCACAATTTACTTAATAAACACCTGTACAGTTGGGGAACATCTATATTTTTCACAATTTTCCTATTATAGATAACACTGTGATGATAAGCTTATTCCACATTTGTGGGCTGCTTTTTGGATAGATTCTCTAGATCCAGGAAAGGCAAACTTTCCCTGCAAAGGGCCAGACAGCAAACATTTTTGACTCTGCGGGTCACATGGTCTTGTTTCAGCTACTCAGCCTTGCTGGTGTAGTACAAAAGCAGTTATAAACAATACGTAAATGAACGAGCATATCTATGTTCAAATAAAACTTGATATGTGTGCAATCAAACTTGCATTTATTTCACTTTTAATGGGTCATGAAATGTTAGTTTTTTTTATTGTGTTCCAATCATGTAAAAAATGTAAAAACCATTCTTAGCTCACAAGCTGTACAAAAATAGGCAGCAGCCTAGACATGGCCAGCCGGCCTAGGGTTGGCTCTAGAGTCCAGGGATTATTGGGTCAAAGGATACACCATCAGGGGCGCCCGAGTGGCTCAGTCGATTAAGCGTCCACCTTCGGCTCAGGTCATGATCCCAAAGTCCTGGGATTGAGCCCCAGGTCAGGCTCTCTGCTCCATGGGGAGGCTGCTTCTCTCTCTCTCCCTCTGCCCCTGCTGTTCCCACTGCTTGTGCTCTCTCTGTCAAGTAAATAAATAAATAAAATATTAAAAAAAAAAAGGATGCCCCATCAGCCAGGCCTCTGCAGGTCATTTGGATGGTTACCTTCAACCTTATTTCGTGGTTGTTAAATTTCTGAGTTCCGCCATTTAAATAGTCAGTGTTTTCCTCCTGCATTATGCAATTATTGAGTGACTACGCAGAAGAACTGCATTCTGCAGTTTATTACCTCCGGACAGTAACCATTTTCTTAAGATTGATTTAGGATGACAAGAGCATACGAAAGGTCATCTGCCTCAGCCACCTGAAGCAAGAAAAGCTCTAAGTTAGAAGGGGTTGAGAAGGGGCACTCCAGGATTTCATCATCTCCCCTTAATCTGCCCATTCAAACCCATTTCATTCTAATTCTTCAGTTGAGCCTGAGAACACCTGGCCAGCCGCCACCTTCAAACACAAAGACAATTATTAAATTAATCCCTCTGCATTTCTTTCTCTATCCTGGGTTGATAATGAGGAACAAGAACTATTTCCTTTTGTGGATTGTGAAACCGAAGAATAAAAGTGCCTTTTCTCTGATTGGATGGTAACTCAGAAAAAAAGGAAAACCATGTTCCCTGCCTTTAGGGCTAACTGTCATGATCATAAATTAATATTTATTAAGCATCTTCTGGTTGCATTCCACTGTGTGAGGCACAATGGCAATTAGTCCCATTCATTACTGTACATTTACAAAATTTTTTTTCAATTTATTAAATTGTATCCTGGATGATTAGATTGCTTCAGGCCATAAGTACAAAATTGAAAATATTCAATTAGGATACATACAACAAAGCAGCCGCAGTTAAAACATGGTGCATTAAAATATCAGCTTTACAGTTCCTGCTCTCAGAATCTAGAAGGGGCAGATTTACAAGATGTTCTGAAGGCCAGAGGACTTGCAAGAAGGGCAGTGAACTCTTTGCAAAGAGGAAACCCTTTCTCCAGCTCTCCATAGATGGAAATTGGGGCCCAAGATTTGTGGCAGTTTATCTCATCTGCCAGAGCTTTTCTAAATTAGTTCTTAATTTTAAGATATGGAGAAGGTACATCGTACATCTACTGTTTTTATTCCAACTAAAAGTTAAGAATCTTTCAAATAAAATTACTCATTCAAGAACTTTTCTTTATATTTTCTCCCATGCTCTAAATATTTTTAGGGGATTTTTATATAAACCAGGCAATAAACTAAACACAAAGAAAATGGTCATTTCTCTTTATGAGAATGTGAAAGGAGTTAAGGCCGAAGTTACTCATGGCTTAGGGTGACTAATGAGTAGAGTGGTATTCCACAGAAATCAGCCCAGGGAGGAGAGTTACAAGGGGGTTTGCTTGTCTTTTTTTTTTTTTTTCTTAAAGATTTTATTTATTTATTTGTCAGAGAGAGAGAGAGCATAAGCAGGGGGAGCTGCAGGCAGAGGGAGAAGCTGGGTCCCTGCTGAGCAAGGAGCCCAATGCAGGACTCAATCCCAGGACTTTGAGATCATGACCTGAGCCAAAAGCAGATGCCTAACGACTGAGCCACCCAGGCATCCCCCCTCCTTTTTTTTTTTTTAAGATTTTATTTATTTATTTGTCAGAGAGAGAGAGTACAAGCAGGGAAAGCAACCTTACAAATGAGAGAAGAAATCAAATGTGGGATTAGTAAGCATGTGACTGATCTAAATCATGTGGGACTGTTAATAAATACTGCAGAGAAAAGAGCTCAATTCAAAATAGTTTTGGCTATTAAAAAATCTTATTAAAAATCTATGTTTTATAATAGTCAAAAGTTATGAAATTCAATAGGGACATTTAATAGGATGAAATTTAAATAGGGACAAATAACTCTGAAAAACAGTATGGAGGTTCCTCAAAAAGTACAGCTACTCTACAACCCAGCAATTGCACTACTGGGTATTTACCCCAAAGATCCAAATGTAGTGATCCGAAGGGGCACCTGCACCCCAATGTTTATAGCAACAATGTCCACAATAGCTATGTTATCATAGTTACCAACTATGGAAAGAGCCCAGATGTCCACTGACAGGTGAATGGATAAAGAAGATGTGATATATATATTTATACACACACACACACACACACACACACACACACACACACACACCAGAGTATTACGCAGCCATGAAAAAAAAAATGAAATCTTGCCATTTGCAACATGGATGGAACTAGAGGGTATTATACTAAATAAAATAAGTCAATCAGAGAAAGACAATTATCATATGATCTCACTGATATGTGGAATTTAAGAAACAAAACAGAGGGTCATAGGGGAAGGGAGGGAAAAATAAAACAAGATGAAAACAGAGAGGGAGACAAATCATAAGAGACTCTTAAACATAGAAAACAAACTGAGGGCTGCTGGAGTGGGGGATGGGGTAACTGGGGTATGGACATTAAGGAGGGCACGTGATGTAATGAGCCCTGGGTATTATAAAGACTGATGAATCACTGACCTCTACCTCTGAAACCAATAATACATTATATAGTAATTCATTAAATTTAAATTTAAAAAATGTTTAAAAAAATTAAATAGGGACAAATACAAAAGGATATACCTAGAGGGAAAAGAAAAGTCAACAAAGAATACAAATGCAACATTGCAAAGCACTGGTTAGGCATCAATACAGTAGAAGGGAACCTGGGCTAACATTTTTTTCTCTTTTTTTTTAAATTGATTTTTATTTATTTTTTTTATTAACGCATAATGTATTATTTGTTTCAGGGGTATAGGTCTGTGATACATCAGTCTTACGCAATTCACAGCGCTCACCATGGCACATACCCTCCCCAATGTCCATCACCCAGCCACCCCAATCCCTCCCACCCTCTCCACTCCAGCAACCCTCAGTTTGTTTCCTGAGATTAAGAATCTCTTATGGTTTGTCTCCCTCTCTGGTTTCATCTTGTTTCATTTTTTCCTCTCTTCCCCTATGATCCACTGCCTTGTTTCTCAAATTCCACATATCAGTAAGATCATATGATAACATTTGACAATTAACTGGATTAAATCAATAATGGAGCATCACTGGAAGAAAGCCAATATAAATTTAGGATATTTTTATGTTTGCTATCCTGTCATAGGTTCAGGTGTGTAAAAAATCATTCTGTGTTAAGCCCAAAAAGCATGATTCTGAAACAATGCCTTAGTACATCTTGAAGATGCTTTAAAACTAAGACTCCAGCACTCATCTCTGCAAATATGATAGTAAGTTCTTGAGAAGGATCTCAAGAATCTGTGTTTTAAACAAGCTTGTGCCATGATTCATATGCAGGTTGGTCTCTGGACCACACTTTGAGGAACACCACTCAAGGGAGTGATTGATTCTTTTCAGGAACTATGTCTTCAGTTCAGGTACCTACTCTTGGTAGGTGGCGCCGCCATGACTTTCAATGGAGTGACCTGCTCACTGGGCTTTGTACAGACCTGAGAATTAAGAGTAGCTCCATTCATGTGCAGGCCACCCACTCCTGTTTTTTATTTCTTCAAATCCTTTACGAAAACAGCTGCTCAAATGATATATGCTATGATTTGAATATTTCTCTGTCCTCTAAGCTTCTTGAAAACAGAGACTAGTTTTGTTCACCTGGTGGTCTTAGTGCTTAGCACAGTAGAGTTTAATTATATTTTTTGTTGGATGTTAGGCACAATGATTTATCAATGTTATAAGATATGATATATAGCATATCTGTATTTAAAGAAATATAAATCTCTGAGTGACAGAGATTCCCACTTACAGTCGAGCACTGTCACAATGAATAGAAAAACTTTTTTCTCGCTTATTCTTGTGCTTGGTATTCACCCAAATCTACCTACTCTGAGGACTTTCAAGCCATTTCAGATGACCTTAACACTTGGTTACAATCTGCCATAGAGAGGGTATTAATTGCCTTCTTAAGGACAACACTGTGTGTCACTCTCCTCCCCACACTTAACCTTCAGTCCATTCAGGTCTACACTTGCCCTCTACTAAGACTTCATTCAATTTTTCCATGCTATGGCCCTATTTACATTCTAAGTTCCAAAGATCCGAGGCCTCAGGATTTCTTGTTCTCTTGGTTAGCAGTCTCTCTCTGTCTCTCTGTCTCTGTCTCTCTCTCTCTCACACACACACACACACACACAAACACACTGAAGCAGACAGTATTTGATTCTGCCTAATCTTCTTCTTCTAATCCCCTTTGTGCACTGTAGTTAAACATCCTCCTACTCTCTTAACTTCATTTGGATGTTTTTTTTTTTTCCAGATAACATTAACTCATCTTCCCAAGCTTTCAGATCATTTTTATAGTATCTTCATGGGATTTCTCCTTCTGCCATGAACATTTTACCATTTGAACCAAGCAAAACTCTTTCAAACCAACTTACACAGTGGTTGCCTCATAAGGCAATCCTTGTTCACCACTTTAAGCTTGAGCTGTAGTGAACTGTTGCATTCAGTAGAGTCTGTGCTGCCTTTTGAAATCTACTTGTTAAAGTAAAATGTTTTCAGAAAAAAAAAAAGTTCCCTTGGAAAGACTAATGATATTGGGGCTGTTTCATCTCTAGACCAGAATGCTAAGGATTAGCTTTACTTTCTTCAGCTCCATGGAGGGCTTTTGGGAAAAAGGTGTCTGGTTACCAGTTACCCCTGTCTAGAGAGAATAAATAAGAAACTCAGGGCTTAAGTTAAAGCAAGAGAGTCACAAGTTTTACAGCAGAAGGAATTCAGCTCCAATAGTCCACTGGGGATGAGAAGAGCAAGCATGCTGGAAACTCTGGATTTTCTACTTGCTTAAAAGCAGGACCTGGCTGAGAGGCTCTCTTGAAGCCCTATTGAACTGGATGAATCATAAAAAGAAAGCACAACTATAGGCATGAATATGGACGTGATTTTTCTCAAGTTAAAAAAAAAGGAGCCTTTGATGTCTGCATACAAGATAATCAAATGAGATAGCAACAGGTGCTCAAAGAACAAATGAGGTGATGAACGAAAGGACTGGCCAGTGGTCTGTCACACGGAAGGATGATAAAGGTTTGTGTAAACTAATATGCACCAAAACCATGCACTTGTCCACTCACTCATTCAACAGTCTGTACTGCGTACCTACCACATGCCAAATGTTATTCTAGTACTTGCAAAAGAACAAAACAGAAATCCCCTCCCTGTGTAGCTCACATGCTATTAGTGGAACACTCACAATAAATGACAAATAGAATAAATAAGTAAATCCTAAAGTAAGTTAAGAAGTGATAAGTGATGAGAAAGAAAGATTGCAGATGAAGGGAGATCAGGCATGCAGGGGTGAGTGTTAAGATGCAGAATTAGCGTGGTCAGGGCAGGACTCACTGGGAACAAAGATTTAAGCAAAGACTTTCAGGAGAGAGGGACTGAGCCTGGAAGCAGGCTGAAGAAGGGAAGGGCAGGCGCAGAGAGACCTTCATGAGGCTCTTGCAGTAAGATGAGCCATAACGAGAGGGGCTCTGCCCTCTGACCGGGGTGGTGGCACTAAAGGTAGTGGGAGGGAACCAGGTGATAGCAGGTTATAAATCAGGAAGGAAAACAGTTCAAGCGCTGCCACAGACCAGTTGTGCCTATAAAGGAAAACCTCACACATTCCCTTTTTCATCAAGGAAACAAAATGAGCCACTGTGTTTATAGTGTTGATGCGGAATGTTGTTGTTTGCAGAATTTCTCAAAATGATTGACAGCATCGGATGTAATGATGAGTTTGCTCTGGCAACTATTGTAAAACAGCAGAGTAATTTCTCTTATGACCTAATACACTGATGTTATTTATGCGTTTCGGTAGCAGTGATTACTTGAGTCTACAAACAAAGTAAACTGACTTAAAAAATAAAGTGGAAGCTCATTTGAACGTTAAAAGACCATTTGGGGACCAAAGGTAAATGAGGAATGTAAAACAAGTGTCCGTTTATACACAAAATAATTTTTCTGTTTTCTTTAGCTTGATCAAATATGACTGTCCATGACCGAGATGTATACTGTGCTGTTGGGTTCTCTCTTTCAAAATGGAATTCCACCTTTCTCTGCCACCTGGATCATCACCACCGTGCCTGCTCCATCCCGGGATGAGGGGGGACCTAGTTTCAGCTTCCCACCCCTTCTGCACGTCTCAAAACCTGTAGTGAGTTTTCCTGGTAGTGCTGCAGGGAAGGGGTCCACTCAGATCTGCAGGATCACCTACACATATTCATCAGGGGACAGATATCAGGCCAATCCCCTCCAACACCCAGACCCTTTCAGAGGGATTGTCTTCTCTAGCAAGCAATCCTGAGCAAAGGCAGTCCACTCAATGAACGGTAACTGTGTTCCAGGCACTGTGCTGGGTACTGAGCATACCACTCAGGGAGCATCTGTGGCCGCTGGCAGGTTAGAAAACGTGTTTCTCTCATTCAGCCGTCTGTCTCTTTGTAAATTCTGCCTCCATCTGGGATTCTGTCCTCTGGACAGGAATACTCAAACACTGTCTCTATTCCTGTGTCCGCATATCAGCCCCTTCTGTGTTTATAGACATGCTCCTCACGAATGGGGACAGAATGGACCCTGCTTCTTGAAACTTGAACCACCCCGGAACAGCTCCTATAATCATGCAGAAAGACAGAACCAAATGTGGCTCAGCTGGGCATTCGCCCCCACACTGCTCTACCTGCTCCAGGGGATCCCAGCCTGAACGCACACATCCAACTTGACCCCAGGACACCATGCCCCCCTATGCCCAATCTTCCTTTGGTGGCCAGTCTCTAGCCTGGTCATGTTGCCTGGACTTCTGTGCGGTCTATGCCCATTTCCTCATTTTAACTGCCCATTGTTTAAGGTATTAGCAACACTCCTGCCTGACTGAGTCAGTTAATTCTATGGACAGAGAGTTAGCTTTGGGACCTCTCTGCTGCCCTATAAGACCCCTGCTCCAAGCCAGGGCATGTCCCATCAGCAGCAGACCTCTCAGCCCCACTGTCCTCTGTCAGTCTGTATGTCACACCCCCTGGACGGGTTCTGCACTCTCGCTAGCACCACCTCCTTCCCCATCCAGTATGACCAGGCCCAGGGCAGGGAGAGCAGTGCAGCCCTCAGCTGTGCCATTCCTGACCCCAGAGCTGGTCGCGTGGTTGCTGTGCCCATGAGGGGTCTTAATTAAAGGCAATAGAACAAAGGAGGGTGTGGCCCAACCTAGTTCCTAACAGGCTCCTGTAGTTGAAATGGAAGATACCCAGCTATCTTCCCCCGTGCCTCTGAGCTTGGGCACACTATGGCCTACACCGTCCAGAGGTGGGCATGGGGTAGAGTCAATGTCATGTCCACAGCAAGAGAATAATCTCACAACACTTGGCTTTAAAGAGGCCATTGTGTGGCAGCAGGCGAATCAGAGTTGGAGACATAAAAAACTATGTTGCAATGGTCAGCTTTGGGAGCAGTCCTGCTGCTGGGACTCCTCACCTTTGTTTGTTTAGCTACCCTCTGTCCAGCCTCCCTTAGCCAGGATCCTATCTGCCTGTCCTGGTTATAAAGAGAACTGCCAGTGCCTTTCAGACTCAAGGAGCAGTTAGAGGGACTCCCAGCAGAGCGTGTGACGCAGGTGGTAAGAAGCCTCTGTCACTCAGAGCCTGAAGGTGCTCTAAGCCGTTGCACCTTCTTTATCCTGACCAGCTGGTCCGAGGCTGTCCGCCGTGGCCAGGAAGGTTGTGTGTCTGTTTACAGAACCTGGGCACAGTGGGCTCACACTGGGCCATGTCCTGGGGAACAGGAGACCCACAGCAGGAGGGAAAAAGACGTGCAAATATAGGAGAATTAAAAAAGAAAGGAAGGAAGGAAGGCCAAAAAAGGAGAGGAAGAGAAAGAGAAGGAAAGAAAAGAAAGAAGGAAGGGAGGGAGGAAGGGAATACAGCAAGGTGGGGAAGATTCCAGACACCTTCTCCCACATCAAGCTACTAATTAATATCCTACTTGTGTCTTTTGTTATATTAAAACAAACATGTTTTCTACCTTCTAAAACAAAAGCTATTCTCCATTTCGAGTTGCTCTGGATTTGACATTTTGAGCAAAGAAAAAAGATAAACTACCCCTTTCTGATGACCTTATCACAGATCAGAAGGTAGATAATGAGATTCGTGTGCTTTTTCTTGTAAAAATACTTTGAATTCTGAATAAAATGTGTTAAAAGCAGAAATAAGCACATTGCCTGTCTGTACTCAGGAAATAGCTGATTTCTTCACGAGGAGCCTCGATAGTAGTCAAGGCATTGATTTTTGTCCTGTGATTTGGGGTTGCCATGCTGCCACTGAACCATTTAGTCTTATCAATAATTGGGGGAATATTTATTTTATCCAAGTGGAATGAAGCAGGGGTATAGAATATAGCCACGAAATGTCTACAGACATTCAACAGTGACCTTCAAAGTCACCTTGACCATGATTTCTACTATCTTCTATTTACCTTACCACAGAAATCGGGGGGTGAGAGGTTCCATTCTCCAGATTTCCTTAAAGGAAAAGCAAAATTAGTCATCTGAACAGCTCAAGTGGGTCAGCATGGCATTGATAATTGTGAATATACCCAATGTGAATTTTTGTGGCCAAAATAAGCTGATCCTATTCTGAACCGGCCAAAATTAATTCACTCCACTTGACTCAGACATGTTTAAGTGTGAAACAAGGACTCCAGGGCCGGGGCTGAGGCTGGACTTCGCAACAGTCAGCTTACTTCCATGAATGACATTGAGCTGGTCATCAAAGAACTGTTTTCCAGAGGATCATTGTATCCTGGACAGCCACAAACAAAAGGACTCTCAGTGAAATCCGCAATCATTTTGTGAAGTCAGCATCCACCTTTGTTAATGATTAGCCAACACAAGGTTAAGGCTCTCTATGAAGCCACACCTGGAAAACACTAGCACCACCCAAACCTGCACAAGCATGACTGGGCTGAATGGCATTCATCTGGAAAGTAGGGTTGTTTTATTAAAAGCCAGAGAGTTTTTAAAAAGAGCTACCTGGAGAGCACAAAGAGCCCTGCTCAAAAATCTTTCCCCCATTACCTGATACCCCAAGTTCACCATTAGAAGTACATTTCTTGACATGAAAATGGCACAGTGGTAATTGCTCTAGATTTAGAGTCAGGCACCACAAGCAAGTCCTCAAACTCGATGGGCCGTGGGTTCCTTGTATGCAAAGTGGTGATAATAAAACCTCCTCTACCAGCTTCGGAGGGTTGTTTTTCATACCCATCTATGTCTCTCTCTATCCCGTATCGTAACCGTACTTCCTGCCAACCACCGCTAGAGCATTTTTCTGAGCTACTCTGTATTTATACCTTTTTAAAATTATTGTTTTCTGTGAAACATCTGTTGTAGCCAGCAGTATGCCAATTGTCTTGAATCTCTTTCTTGTCACAGTTTGGAGTTTCTTCAAATCACATGCCTCAATGTCTCTGAGCATTTCATGGGACAGCTGAGGGAAGAGTCTCTGTTGGCCTTTCGGAGCCACTCGGTTGCTTTGTTTTTCACTCAGCCTTTAAGAGAGACCTCTTTGGCCCAAGGAAAAACAGGTGGTGTGAGCCTAATCATCACCCTGTCATCCTCGCTTTCTCATTTCCTTTTTTTGGCTTTCTAGTCATGTTTTATTTGCATTTCTAGCCCACCATTCGAAGGAGATGCCATTTCTGCTCTCTCACACCCAGTCTCGGCACTTCCTTTCCCAAGGCAGCTGCTTGAATGGAAATACTGTGGGCTTTCTAGTGCTGCCCAGAGCGGTTCTAATCCTGGCTCTGGTATTTACCAACTAAGTGATTAACGGTGACTTCTCTGCATTTCTAACTCCTCATCTGTGTAAATGGAAATCATGCCTATCTATTTCAAGGGGCCCTTGGGTGATAAGAGATGATATATATGCAGCTGAGTCTTCAACTTGATCAGTAAACACTAATTTCCTTACTCCTTTGTAAATGCTTTCTTCTTTTTATTCCTTGCTGTGTCTTACTTTCCTTCTAAGATTCTTTAACATCAAAGTTCTTTGTACCTTTCCTTCCCAATCTTTTCCCGATTTTCCTCCCTTCCTCAGCCCTTTGGGCACTGTTGCTCAAGAGTTTAAACACATGATCTTGTGTCTCTGAGAGCCCCAAATGCATACCTCAACTCTCCTTCCTCCCAGCCCCATCACCTCGAAGCCACCAACTTACCCTGTTACATGGGGCCAACCACTGGGCTCATCTCAAAGGTTGTGACTCCACGTGATGGCAGATATAAAAAGCTTGCCATAGTGGGCTTCATGGGTGGTACATAGTCACCAATGTTAGCTTTATTCTTTGTCCCCCTGGTTCATTATTAAATCTTGCTCTTTCCTTTGCATTCATCATGAATGATTGGACTTCATGTTCTTCTAACCTCAAATTTCCTCTTTCAGATTAACTCTTCCTCCTTCTGCCAAATTACTCTCTCGCCTACACACATATTACAAAACCATTCAAGGGGCATCAGCCTATTATTGTGCCAGAGGACACTTTCTTAAATGGATTTTTATTCCTCTTGAGGTCTTAAAGTTGTATGCTCTAGCCATGTAAAGATAAAGCCTGGATCGTTTTTATTGTTGAAGGCTTAGCTCTCATTTTTTTCTCTGCCCACAACATAACACCATCCCCTCTATTTCAGATACCTGGCTCTATCCCTTTCATCTATGGTCCCCTCTTTCATGTTCACAATTACTTCTTCTTTAATTTTCACCCCTTTATCTAATGATTCATCTTTCCTTCATCAATCCAGACCAGTAATTCTAACTTGTGGTTCACTCTCTAATATATGATCTACCCAATATAAGAAGAAACAGACATTACCCAGTGGCCTTGCTTAATACGATGAATATACTAATCATTAGTTTAAAAATCAGCCAACTGCCAAGTTCTTCTAATTCAATGGTCTTAGAACATGGTTTTGTTTTGTTTTTTTTCTCTCTCTCTCTCCTCTAAAAAGGAGATACTTAGTGAAGAATAGAGAGAGATTCTCCAGTAGTTTGACAGAGACCCAGATATCACTCCCAATAAAATTCCCCAACCATCCTGGGTTCCACAGATTGTTTTCTCTGTTGTTATACTTTCATGCCCCATTTCCTCACTACACATCTAACAGCACAGTGCTCCAGCCTCTGGGCCCAAACCCATTTCTTCCTAACACAGTTCTGGCCCAAGACCAGCAATAAATCTGTTACCACACCGAATCCTACTCTGCTGTAGACATACATCTTGCCCCTTAATCTGCTTGCTGATAATATGCAAACAAAGAGCACTCTACAAGACTCATCTCTATAGCTTCCAATAATTGAACTCATAGTAGGTACCACGTTCTGAGCTAAAATTACATACCCTATCTCCGTTAATCCTCACAGGCATCATTTTTAATTTCTATTTTATAGATGGAAAACCCAGAGAGGTTAAGTAGCTACCTCAAGGTCATTTAAGTAGTCATTTAACTTGTGTCAGGACCTGAAGCCAGGTCTATCAGATTTCAAAGCCTGACCTCTTTTTGTTCAGTGCCTTCTTCGGAGGAATTGCAAAGAAAGAAAGGGAGATTATGCAGAATTTCTGGCCTCTAGAACCCCACAGAACTTCACCAAGGCCCTGCTTTCTAGGATTTCAGATATCTAATTTGATATTTTCCTGAAAATGAGAATCCTTCTTTCATCCATAGGTATCATTCAGTGCTAGGCCCTGTGTAAATACTCACTATGCGATGGTAAGAAAGACAGGCAGTCTGTCCTCTAAAAGCCCACAGCAGAGAGAAGGAATTGATTTTCCAGATCAACAGAGGGTGAGCTGCAGGAAATCTTCATGAACCCTTCCATCTTCTGACATATCAGGGGTCTAAATGAAAAATGAAATGTATGGGAATGGGCCTCTCTAAATCACCTTCTTGAGCAACTTCTCAGGTTTAAGACAGGTGAACTCAAGATAAGGTCTTGCCATAGATGATACATCTGCTCTAAATACAACCACTAAAAAAGCAAATGTTGTAAGTCTTCCCCAGGACTACTCTAAGTTCTTCCACTAAAGGTAATCATTGCGGAGGGAGCCTCTTCATTAAGGAGAACAAGTATGTCCCAAGGCAGTGGACTCCCAAGCATCAGGCTGCTTCAGAAATCCCCAAGCTCATCGTTCTATGTCTGGGCTCATTCTTCACTATGAGTATAAACTACCAGTTCTCACAACTTAGACTTCACTGTGGAAGCTAAATTGAGCCACCATATTACTGACAATCGAGGCCACCTGGCCATCAGCGACTTGGCACTCAGGAAGGACCAGTGTTCAGTATGTTGCAGGAGTCAAGGAATTCTACCACCTACATGAAAGACTGTGCTTTTACAATCATGCCAATTACACGCCTCTGATCATTTTTTTCTGAAAATAAATCAAGGCTCAGAATGGTGTCACTATCAGTTCTTGTGTTTATTTACTTATACACACATTCATTCAAAAAATGCCAGGCAGTATTCTAGGTGATGGAACACAGCAATGTGCAAGGCATTCAAGTTCATGGCTCTCCAGTGGGGGAAGCAGAAAATAAATACACAAACAAATAAATGCACAAAGTACTTTTAGGCAGTTGAGCACTTTGACCATTTCAATAATAATATCAACAATGATAATATTATCAGCAGTAAACTTATGTAGTGTTTAATATGATCCAGGTATGTCCAAAATAGTTTACATATATTAACTCATTTGATTTTTACAACCCTATGAGGGAAGTATTGCAGTTATTCCCATTTAACAAATGATAAAACTGAGGCATAAAAAGGCTAAGTAATTTGCCTGAACTTATTTGTGGAAATAAGGTAATGTGACAGAGTGGTGATGTGGGGAGTGGGGGCAACTTTAGATTAAAAAAAAAAAAGGGTGGGGGCAAGTTTAGATTAAAAAAAAAAGGGAAAACTCTCCTAGAATATTGTATTAGTCAGAATTCTCCAAAGAAACAGAACCAATAAGGAAGATGATAGAAGATAGATAGATGATAGATAGAAGATAGTAAAGAGAGATTATGATAGGTATTGGCTCATGCAATTATGAAGGCTGAGAAATCTCATGATCTGCCATCTTCGAGCCAGAGACCCTGAAAAGCCAGTGGCATAGTTCAACGACCTGAGAGCCAGAGAGCTAGTCCAAATCTGAAGGCCTGAGAACCAGGAGCCAAACACAGAAGAATAACTGATGTCCCAGCTCCAGCAGTCAGGCAAAGATGGAATTTCTCTGACTTTTTGTCCCATTCCGGTCCTGAAAGGACTGGATGATGCCCACATACATTGGGGAGGGCATCTGCTTCATTCAGTCAACCAGTTCAAATGGAAATGTATTTTGGAAACACCCTAATAGACACACCCAGAAATAATGTCTAACTAGATATCTGGGCATCCCAAGGCCCAGTCAAGGTGACACATAAAATTAACTATCCCAAGTACACTTCTTGTCAACCTGGCAGCATATACATCTCCATAAATCATACTTAATTTGCAAATAAAGAATATATGGGTCAGCTGGGTGGCTCAATTGGTTAAGCGTCTGCCTTCAGCTCAGGTCACGATCTCAGGGTCCTGGGATCCAGCCCCATATTGGGCTCCCTGCTCAGTGGGGAGTCTGCTTTTCTCTTTCCTCTGCTCCTTCCCCTCCACTCATGCTTTCTCTCTCAAAAATAAATAAATAAATAAATAAATAAATAAATAACACCTTAAAAAAAATAACAAGGTTATAATTCTGCCTAACATGATGTAACTATCCTGCCTACAACCGAAAACCCTTTAATCTCCTTCCCAGAGGAGGAGGTAAAGTGATGTTATTCTTCTCCTTGATATCTTGTAACTTTAATACTATGATATAAAATTAATACTTAAACAATATGATATAATATCAATACATCTTATGTTATATGATAAAGGAATAAGAGGAAAGAAATGAAGATATTTGATGCATACACACACAAATGTATTCATAACAAATTAAGGAGGAAATGCTCTTTTTAATAACAGCCTTCATTTCTGTGACTGGTCACATGGTTGGGGCTGGTAACATTCAGTCCATTGCATTCCTCAAGGGAATTCAGCTGCCCTTTCTTGCAAGGGGTTTGGCTCAAGTCTGGGAATTGATTAAGGGGCCATGAGTCTGTTTTTATGGTTCAGCTTAGACTTTGGTTCACTTGACCTAGAATTTTTCTGCTTACACAGTTCAAGTAAGCACTTATCAGGCTTCCTATTTGATTTCTAGGAACACTATGATCAACTTGTCAACTCCGTAGGTCTGCATGAGTCAGATGACTCTGATTGCTACTTTCATTCTGCTGTCCATTACAGTAACCATGCTCACCTTGCCATCACTGTCGAGTGCTGCCACCTGGCCCCAGCCACCCTGGCATCCAATTACTCCCATCATATTTGGGTTTCCCAAATCAGTGGCTGCAGTTCCCACTGTGAGGTCTGACCTACAGAGAACAATTACAGAGCTCTTGAATGATATCAGGGCTCCCCTCACAAATGTATTTCTCACAGTATTGGGGAAAAGTAGGTCTTCCGGACCCTCCCAATGTGGGGAAGGAGGTCTTAAATGACAAATCCATTCTAACGTTCCAACCTCCCTAACCCTTTCCATCCCTTCCTCTACATCAAACCAAGGCAGGTTGGGCAGTTTCAATTCATTCACTGTGGGCCACCTTTTGAACTAATCAAACAAATTGTTAGAGCCCTTTCTAACAGCCTCAGCTACAACATGAAATGCAGAATCTCTGTTAGTGAAACCACATCAATAAATCCAGCTTGATCCAACCTTAGTTTCCTTTCTCCACGATTCCACACTCTTAGCATCCATTCACACAGATGTTCCCTGGATTTCTCTCTGTATAAATTAGGAAACTCAAAGAGTTCTTTTAAATAGTAGAGTATTTCCTTATAGGTCTCACTTTGTACCTTGCCTTTAGGACCCTGCTAGGACTTGAGTCGTCTACAAACAAACAAAGGAGTGGTGAGGGTGCGTCCTGAGGAGAAGCAGCATTGTCTAGCATGGCACCTTCTTCAGGATAGGCATTATACAGTTAATCCCCTCAGCGGGAAGTGGAAAGAAAGGCCAGTAACACTGGAGGTGGGATGCTGTCACCACTTGGGGTAGAGAGGCCATTTCTGCTGAGGGCAAGGAAGTTACTTCCTGTGGGCTGGGGAGACCACTTCCACTCAGGGTAGGGAGATCTCTTACACTAGCAGAGAGAACTCATCAGAACTTAGGGGCTTAATGTCCCCAGCTTCATCAGGGTCTCTGCACATGTGGGAACTTATAGGATCTGATTATTTCCCAATCCATACCCTCACTTATACAGTAGACGCCTTGCAAAGGTGAGAGTTCAACATACAGTGTAATTGAGCCAGTCACAGGATGAAATTCTGGATTTTCAGCAAACTCAGCCCTGCATCTACTAGAGATAAGGGTCTCCTTCAGGGCTCAAACAGAAGCCTTCAGGTCATTATACAGTGCTTGAGCTGGGAATTCAAATCTCTGAGCTCATCCTCTTTGTTTACTACTTTGTTCAGAGACGTTAGGAGCTGCCAACCAATGTCATTATATTCATTCGTTTTCCAAAAATGTTAGAAAGTACCACATACACAGTCGTTCAACTGCTTACTTCTTACAAGTGGTTGAGTAGGAGTATCCAATGCAGATATTTTGTGTATCTCTATTACAAGTTCACTCCGTGAACTGTCAGTGCTCTCTTTACTACCAGAAATAAAGTCAATCTGTCATTAAATCTAAACAGATTAGAAAGCCAATTCAACCTTCTTTGCCTCTTTGCTTCATTTAGGCCCTCAATGGATTGGATGGTGCCTACTCACATTGGGGAAGGCAATCTGCTTTACCCAGTCTACTAACTCAAAAGCCAATCTCTTTGGAAACACCCCCCACACACACACAAACACACCCAGAAATAATATTTAACCAGATATCTGGGCATCCTATGGTCCAGTCAAGCTGACACATACAATTAACCATCAGAGGAATATTTCACTGAAACCTGATGAGAAGGAGCCAGCCCTGGAATGTTGTGAGGGAAAAGCATTCCCAGAAAAGGGAACACATGACGATACCCTGAGATCGCTACAAAGTAGGTATGTTTTAGGAAAAGCAAGCAAGCCAGTGTGGCTAGAAGGTGGTGCTTGAGCAGGACGATGGGTCAGATGAAGCTGTAAGGGGGTTGTAGGTAGATGATACAGGGCCTTATTGGGTGTGGTAAAAGCTTGAGTTTTCTTCAAAGAACAATGGGAAAATGTTGAAGAGTTTAAGATAGGAAGTGATATGATGCGATGCACACTTGAAAAATAGGACTCTGGCTTCTGTATGGAGACCAGACTGTAGACACATTCGTAGTGGAGGCAAAGGGAGCAGTTAGGAGGATGTTACAGAAACACAGGTGAGAGGCGATGTGATGAGAAGTCAGGTGGTAGTAGGGAGTTGCGCGATTTGAGGTATGTTTGAGAAGCAGAGTCAACATAATTTGCTGTTGGATTGAAGGGGAGTGATGAGGGAATTAAAGAGATCATTTATGATTACTAGGGTTTTGATCTGACATATGGCTTACAAGAGTTGCCATTTTCTACATTTTGACATTTTTGTGTCAAACACAGCCATTATTAACAATTAAAGTATGTAAACGTATAAGTATATAAATCATATTAAAAACAAAGGCAATCAATACTCAAAACTTGTCACTTCCTAATTATTTTACCACATGTTTACTATTATTTACAATCTGGAAGTATTCCGTGATGGGGAGCTTTTGCACGTCTTCCCTACAACATTCAGTGACATCACACTGGCACCTTGAAATCAGCCAGGGTAGAAGTATTCGCACCATGGAGATTGCAAATGCTACAGCTGGGGCTTGATTTATGGTTTGGTTGATTGTCTAGACTTAGGAGGATGATGGGGGAAATGTTAATAATGCAGATTAGATATAAAAGTGTGTTGTGTCTATAGACGCTGAATTATGAGTAGCACAAAATATTGAGAAAATCGTCTTCCAGTATTCAAAAGTATTATCCGATGTAGCCCTTCCTCCCTTGCCCTTTCTTTCAGTCTAGAAACTAAGTATCACCCAAAAGCAATGGTTACATTGCTGCACTGGATGAGAAAAACAAAACAAAACAAAACAAAAACTAGCTTTTTGCTTTGTTTTATTTTCATTTTCTACCAGGCAGGGGCACATAAGGAAGAAAAGATCAGGTACAGAGAAAATTTTTAAAAATATTTACTTTCTGTATATAGGAGTGTAATATGTTAGTTGAATTTGCAGCCATACTACAAGCTACTTATAATAGATCCCCTTGGACCAGAGGGACCCTTTAAGCATGCTGCAGGCTGACTCCTGTCATGCATAGACAAGTTAGTTGCTCGGTGGGAGCTGAACTGCAAGCTCTAAGAGGGCAAGGAGCTTTGTCTGCTTGTTCACTGATGAGCCCTGAGAACTTTCAACACTGCCCGACACACACTAAGCATTAATAAGCATGTGTTGAATAAATAAATGCTTTTTAAAATTGGATAGTGAAACATTTATATGGAAAAGTGCCTCCAAACAGAAGCTTCGAGACCCAGTTGAGGATTTTAAGAAGCAGTCATGCTGGGTAACAGCAAGAGAAAAACTAACACGATGTATGTGGCTATTTTTTCAAGATTGAGAAGAGATCTAAAAGGGAAATGACGCCAATACTCATCTAAACATCCCAGAATGAACTTTATCCCCTTTACTTCTCCTCCTTGCTCTCTTCTAGGTCTCCAAACAGATTCAGTAATGTTTGATGGTTTTCCTTGGGTATTTTAACAAAAGCTGATCTCATACTGGCATTATAGCATGATTATTTTTCCAAAAAACCTGTTCAAAAGACTAACAGGGCATTTCAGAGTTCTCTGAAAGAAAGAAGAGTCATGGAGATTTTTAAAATATACACTACCTCCTTTATTTCTAAGTCCCTACCCGAAAACCCCACCAAGATTTGCCTTCCTAGTGCCTAAAAAGCAATGTAGAAGTTTCTCTGTACCTTAAAAAATTCTGGAAATGATTGTTACAAGTCATTTCTCAACCATTGTTCACACTGGCCAATGAATAGCATTCTTGGGTTCTCTAGTGAGCAGAGCCAAACAAGTGACTTCAGACTTCAAAATCCCAGGAGTGATTCTGGCCTGACTCTGACTTTCCCAGAGGCAAAATTATCCTCATACAGAACACATCCAAATCCCAATGATGACTGTCTGTTCCTAGGTTTTTAAGAAGGGTCTAAAAAAAAAAAACAAAAAACAAAGCCTTATGTCTCCTTCCAAAATCTATCAGCCCTCACAGCATTGGGCTTTATGCTCATTTATTACAAAGTATTCTCAGCTCTGGGGTCTCCAGGGTCTCCCTTAATGCATTTTTTAGTAGGTAGATAGATTATAATGATGCACATGACTCTCCAAATTAAAAATGCACAAGGATTTGCACAAAAAGAATAAAATAGGACTTTTACACTTTTTTATACTTGGCTTTTATTTTTAAAAGGACACTTGCAAGCAAGCTTTTTTTGCAGCGTATTTAAAGTATATGTATAAGACAAAGAAACAACTTAGTCATTCCTGGGAAAATAAAATCATTAGCTTAAGTGAAAAAATAATAAACCAGTTTTATTGCTTCAGTGTGTAAAACTATAACTGATGCATAGACCAACCTTAGTCTATTAAATGTGAGGATGCCATTCTGGGGAGGATGTCACACAAACATTACCAAAAGCATTCCCTGAAATGTGTTGTTCAGCCCTGGAATACTGAACTGTGTGATGTTGCAACAGCACCTGTATGAAGTGTAATGTGTGTGAGTCAGGTAGACAAGACAAAGCATCCCTGTGCCGTCCCAGAGTCAAAACCACCTTTTGAGCTCTTCGAAGTGCTTTCTCTCTGATGGCTAATACAAGTTTGGCCTTGCACCCTTCCTGACACAATCAAGAGGCAGCTATAAACCATGGGTGCCCTAGGTTAAGACGGTGTTCAGTCAGCCAGAATTGTCTTCCAGTTTGAGACAGTACACCATATAGCATAGTTATGTGCCCATGTTTCTTCCTGCACTTGAGATGTGAGAAGTATTGACCTTGGGAATATATGTATCCAAATATAGGAGGATTTAAATTCTAAAG
Organism: Zalophus californianus; assembly: GCF_009762305.2. Lineage (NCBI taxonomy): Eukaryota > Metazoa > Chordata > Mammalia > Carnivora > Otariidae > Zalophus > Zalophus californianus. The sequence continues at coordinate 80,558,924 of NC_045603.1, forward strand.
CCTCTTTTTAAAAACTTCAGTTACAGTAGGTATGGACTTGTGTGTGTGCACACCCATTTGTGCGTAACTACATCTATTACCTTTTATAATAGAAGGTACAGTAATTGACTAATGGTTATCATGTTATTTGGTTAAAAAGATTATAACAGGGGCACCTGGGTGGTTCAGTGGGTTAAGCCTCTGACTTTGGCTCAGGTCATGATCTTGGGGTCCTGGGATCCAGCACTGCCTTGGCTCTGCACTCAGCGGGTAGTCTGCTTCTCCCTCTCCCTTCACCCCTCTCCCTCCACCTCTGCTCATGCATGTGCATGCTCTCTCACTCAGATAAATAAATGAAATCTTTAAAAAATAGATTACAACATAGAATAGTATTTCCAAAGTATTATTATTGTTATCATTGCTGTTGTTGACCCATTGCAGCCAGATGATGGAAAGGGACAAATCATCAAGGGTACAATATATGTGCCAGACCATTACTGGCTTGTTTAATCTGCACGTGAAACTTACAAGCTGTATGTCATTATCAACAGAAAAGAGAAGAGGAAAATGAAGCTAACAGAGGTTAGGAAACTTGCCCAAGGTTAGAGTGAGACAAAGATGAGGCTGGGCTTCACGTCTGGTGTCTGGTTTCTGTGCAGCCTATTTTTTACGCTAAAAGAAAAGAGTTAAATATTTAAGTCATGCGGGACAAAATTTGATCTTTCTTTGATGATTTAAAAAATAATGCCTATTGTCACAGTACCTCTGAATCACCAATTTGGTCACTAATTACAAGGATAAAAAACTCAAAGCATTGGGATTTCCAATCGTGAGAATTACGAATGAGTAAACTTTTTTATTTTTTTTTTATTTTTTTTTTTAAAGATTTTATTTATTTATTCATGAGAGACAGAGGGAGAGAGAAGGGGAGAGAGAGAGAGAGAAGTAGAGGGAGAAGCAGGCTCCCAAGGAGCAGGGAGCCCGATGCGGGACTCGATCCCAGGACCCCCGGGATCATGACCTGAGCCGAAGGCAGACGCTTAACCATCTGAGCCACCCAGGCGCCCCAATGAGTAAACTTTTTTAAACATTTTATTTATTTATTCACTTGAGAGAGAGCAAGACTGCGTGCACAAGCAGGGCTATAGCCTGTTTGTGGCTATAGCCACATTTGAAATAGTTTTTACATATCAAGGGAGTAAGCCCTGTATTCCTCAATTTATAGTAAGTACTTCTCCACATAAGATAAATGTTCCAGAAGAAAAATCTGTTACTTTAAAACCCAAGATGGCTTGAAGTTTTTCTAATTGCAAACCTTAAGTAGGAGTAATACTTGATGAGGAACAAAGAGAATTTCTGATTTAAAAAAATATCCAGGCATTTGCATGGGGCACCCAGCAGGTCTGAGTGTGTAACTGTGAGATGAGATGAGAACTGTAATTGCATCAAGATTAGCCAGTAATGATTGGGCAGACATAGCATTCTGTCCACTGTGATTCCTGTAAAGTCCTCATTTATTTCAAGACAGTCCTTTTTTTTTTTTTAATTTTATTTATTTGACAGAGAGAGACACAGCGAGAGAGGGAACACAAGCAGGGGGAGCGGGAGAGGGAGAAGCAGGCTTCCCGCGGAGCAAGGAGCCCGATGTGGGGCTCCATCCCAGGACCCTGGGACCATGACCTGAGCTGAAGGCAGATGCTTAATGACTGAGCCATCCAGGCGCCCCTCAAGACATTTCTGAATGCAAATGTCACATAGCACAACTGAGAGAATCTCATAATGATAAAGTAAGCTTTTTTCAAAAGGAAAAATTCACCATGTTACAATCTTTTGAGTTCCTGTTTTCACTTGATGTAGACATAGTTTTAGAAAACCATGCTTGAAACAAGGTGGAATTGAGTTAAGTATTATAGAACGCAAGATGTCAAAATGTAAAACCTTAAGTAGGGAGACTACAGCTTTCTTCAACCCCTGAATTTTGCACTTACATCCAGTCTATAAACCAGTATATCATGTTGGTCAATTTTTTATAAATACACAAGCCCACAGTGTTCATATTTATTTCACAATGTCAGTTCTAAAACATTCAACAGGATTATTCCCTGCCTTGATTTCATTCAGATCAATTTAGGATCTCCTCCCCATCACTGCTCAGAACAAAAACACAAGCTAGGCAGCATCTAAATTTTATTCACTCCGGGAGAGCATAAACCCAGGCCATTCTGCTGAATTAGAATCTGGGGAAGAAGCCAGGCGACTCCAAAACAGCCTCGAGGTAAGGCTGAGGTACATCAAACCACCATGGACATACCCTGACACTGAAGGTACGAGTAGAGGGGACAGTGGTTGGGGAATGGAAAAATAAACAGGGCCAGATCACATAAGTCCATAAAGAAGTGCACAGTGTTCATTTTACGGGCTGGTATCCACATACAAGATCTTTGAGTGCCTCCCTTGACAGAAATTCACATAATAGAATCTCAAACCATAAAATAAATGTACCAATTATCTTATAATCCCTTGGCCATTTAAATTTTATGAAATGAAGAATTTGTTTCATTATATAAATATTCAGATGAATTCTAAAGCTCCAAAAAGTTCTCTCAAATACAATGGCAAAACTTCACCTGATGATGGAAAGGGACAAATCATTGAGAAGCAAGGACTCGCTGCCTTAAAAGCCTTCCACTGTCAGGCTTGCTGAGGAAGAATGGGAAGAAAAAGAAGTGCTCCACCACTTACAGTTGTTTCTGGTCATGAAGAAGTTTATGATGTTGCATTAAGTAGTATTTGAGTAGCACCTCCAAGCCTCTTTGCTTTGTAAATATTACTGATTTTTTCCATATCTAGCTACATTATTTATTGCTTTATTACATATATTATAGAATGTCTTGGTGGAGTTAAGGCTCAGATATGGATAGTTCCAGAAAATGCAATTGTATAAAACTCTTACCTCCACCTATCCAGTTGTATTTACTAATTTTGTTACATGTTGATGAGCTTCCTTGGAAAGAAAGTTGAACACTACCAACCTGAAATCTTTGTTCAGATACATTAACCCTTGCTATTGGTCACTTATTAGAACTTGGATAAACTTGCACTGCACATTGAAGTTTTATTCTTGTATATTATTTAGACACATAAACTTTAGAGTTTATGTGTAGAAATATGTATTTTATTTTTTTAAGGGGGAGAGGGGCAGAGGGAGATAGAGAATCTTAAACAGGCTCCAAGCCCAGCAGGTAGCCGACGTGAGACTCGATCTCAAGACCCTGAGATCATGACATGAGCCGAAATCAAGAGTCAGATGCTTAACTGACTGAGCCACCCAGGTGCCCCAGAAGTATGTATTTTAAGTACTACTTTTTAGGTTGAATCAATGGAGTCTTAAGAATTTAAAGTTTATTGAGCTTATTGCCAGTAAATAGAGGTCATGACTTCACATGCCTCACTTTGACATTTATCATGTCTTCTGCTAAAATATCCCTTATAATGTGGATAAATCCGGACCCTCACGCATTTGTGGCAGGAATGCAAAATGGTGCAGCCACTTTGGAAAGCAGTCCAGTAGTTCAATTACCATATGAACCAGCAATTCAACTCCTAGGTATATAATCAAAAGAACTGAAAATATGTGTCTACACAAACATCTGTACATGAATGTTCACAGCAGCATTATTCATCATAATGGCCCAAAGTGGAAATAGCTCAAATGTCCATTTGAATGATGAATAGATAAACAAAATGTGGTCTATCCATACAATGGAGTATTATTCAGCCATAAAAGGGAATGAAGTATAGATAACACGCTACAACACTGGGGAACTCTGACAACATTATGCTATAAGTAAAAGAAGCCAGACACAAAGGACAACATTTTGTGTGATTCCATTTATATGAGATTTCCAGAACAGGCAAATCCATCGGGACAGAAAGAAGATGGGTGGTAGTCTGCTGGGGACAGTGGTGTAGAGGGCAGTGAGGAATGACTGGTAATGGTGACTTTTTTGGTCTAAAAAGGGCTAAATGGGCTAAATCTGATTGTGGTGATGGTTGCACAACTCTGTGAATATACTAAAAGCTAATTACACACTGTAAATTAATTATACACTGATTTTATAGTATGCAAATTATATCTAAATAAACCTGTTACTTTAAAAACTTACAAACAGAAAGTTTGCCTTAACTCTCTACATGGTTTTAAACATTAATAATTGTGTATAGGGAGGGTGAGTTTCCTATTTAGTACTAAAATTAAAGTGAATCTGCCTTTTGAGGAATTATGCAGATGACTAAATCAACTGATATCAAAGAATCACTCCTGGGGGATTGCAATCTACCAGCATAAATGTCCCTTACACCTCTTAAATGGAAATGGCCCCAAGAGAGGTCAAACTGAGACTGCGGGGGGCTTCAGAAACTCACCAAGTTAGAGCTAACAAACTAAAAGCGAAGGTAACTAGTACAATCATACATCTGCATATACAATGGAAAGGGACACCCAAATCCATCCCACCCCAGTGTATCCACCAAGGTAGTTTGTGCACTCTGAAGAAGGAAGAAGGCGCTCACTCTGGGCGAGAGAGAGAGAACTGCAGACTCCTGGCAGAGGGGGATGGGACAGCATTTCAGTTTTGCCTTCGTGGAGTGAGTACTCATCTCCACCAGTACCAAGTCCAAGACCGTGGTGGTGGCGCTGGTCCTGCCTCATATGCGGAGTTTCATGAGTATGTCCAGGACTGTGGGATCGACAGGAGGGAGTGAAAGCCAAGAATGAGTCTTAGGCATCCCAAGGAGGGCCAGAATCCTCAGCGCACAGAGGCTCTGTACAAGACCGGACATCCTGCTCCTTACTATGTGACAGCTCATCGTCATCACGGTGTGAATGCTAATGTCATGAGTGTGGTGGACACCGCTGTTTTTCACCGGCTCTTTGATACAGATCCCAGCTCATCTCCAACCATAAGAGCAGAGCTACTGAGGATAATGGGTCAGAGCCTCTCACCAGTCCTTCTAGGACATAGAAACTAACCAAGTCCCCAAAGGGGCCAGTCAAAATCCTCTCCCAGCTGTCTTGAACTGAAACTGGAAGGATTAACCTTCTTCTCTCCGGTTACAAATATGAAGATATGCCTTAAAGCTGCAGCAGCCGCCCCTCGCCCTACCCCCCCCTCCACACACACCTGAGTTTTAGCCTTGGGGAAGAAGACGAGAATAAAGCTAATTAGCAGAGAGTGCTCAAGAGATGGAGAGAAAGAGATCTAATGACGTTCACATCCATCGTTCTGTCACCTAGCCCTCCCCTCCGTTGCTTACACAAACCAATAATCTCCTTCACTGCTTCAGCTAATTTGAATTTGGTTTCTGTCACTTGCAGTGGGGTGAGTCCTGAATAATATAGTGGTGTTATCTGGTTGGTGAAGTCTGATTACAAAAATGTAGATGTGACAAAAATTTGGCAGATATATCAATTCTAGTTTTTCTTAATAAACTGAAAAAAAGACACTATATACAATCCCTTGACTATGGATTTGAGTTGCTGGTGTCTCACATTATCATAATTTTTTTTCTCTAATAATATAGTAAGATAGTCAATCATTTAAATTTGCTCTATCAGGGGCGCCTGGGTGGCTCAGTTGGTTAAGCAACTGCCTTCAGCTCAGGTCATGATCCCGGAGTCCTAGGATCGAGTCCCACGTCGGGCTCCCGGCTCAGTGGGGAGTATGCTTCTCCCTCTGACCCTCTCCCCTCTCATGTTCTCTCTCACTCTCTCTCTTTCTCTCAAATAAATAAATAAAAATAAATAAATAAATAAATTTGCTCTATCAGTCAATTAATTGAATATTAGTTAAAAACATACCAATATGATGCTATCGAAGTGATTATACACTAGGAAATTTATCATTATGTTTAATAATCTGAAAAAATGAACTGAAAAATGAGTAGTTTGTTGTACTACATTAGCACAGAAGTGACCAATATAATTTTTAATAGGAATTAAGACTATCAATAATATAATCCCAGACCTTAAAAATGGAAAGATTTAGTAGGTAATCAATTTCACCTGTCAGGCAATTGCCCCATTCTATAAAACCATTCCTTCAACAAATATTTACTGAGCTTAGAATCTCTGTTAAAGGCCAGCGGTAAACAAAAAGAGCAAAGCCCCTACCTTCTGGAGCTTGTATCTGCCCCTCCCCAATAATTGCTACATGTGTCCTATTCACTGCCTGCTCTCCTTTTGTATTTGCTACAGAATAATGGCAAAAGTGAGCTCTGTTCTTTGATAGGCTTACAGTCCAATAGAGACACAATTTATACAGTGCATGTTACAATTTTAACAGGCCAATGAGAACTAAGACCATTCCCCACCTTGTTGTTAAACAATAAAGAACCAGGGGGAACTGGATATTACTACTAGAACTGCAGTAACAGTATCTCTTAAAGCTTGCCTACTTTGGGCACTCAAACCTCTTTTGGGTCCTTTACTCCATTAGATTCACTTGTTTCTGCCTTAGATCATGGTGGCCAATATTTGGTTTTTGTGCTATAGAATTCCACAGCAAGGTTCTGCATTCTAAATCTCTTACTGGATGAATCGATCTTATTTTGGTATTTGTTTAAATCAGCAAGTCTTTGTTTTAAGGCAAATCACAAAAATGCAACTATCTGTTTCACACACAAATATGTTACATATTTATTTCTAACCACTCAAAATGCATCCCTGATTATGGGCACTTAAATTACCAAAGTCCTTTCACAGGTCTCTGAAGTTCCCCTCTGCACCTGACTGGCCTTGACAGAGTTTTCTATATGTTGTCACCTGAAAGGCACGAGCTCTAGAGATAGGCTGCTCAGCTTTAAATCTTGGCCCCTTAGTGACTGTGTGTTCTTGGGCAAGTTACCCAACTTCTCTGAAATTCCTATCCTCCATCTGTGAAATGAGAATAATAATAATGCCATGCCAACAGATTATTGTAAAGATTACATGAAAGCATATGTATAAAGAACTCGACAGAACAGCTGAAACATAGTAAGCGTTCAATAAATAATTCTCTATTATGACTACATAGGAATTCATAACAATCAAGTGTATCGAGATGATACACTATGATCATCTTGAAATATTTTGCTAGCTGTTTGGTATCACCTATATTTATTCAAATGATCACTGTTTTCTTTAAAATACAAATAATTCTTACTTTCCAAATATTTTTTGCTGGATTCACTGGTCATATTCACTCGTCATAAAAGTAATATGTGCAAGATATTCTACTGAGAGTTCCAAAGAATGAAAACTTAGTGATTTATGGTCTCTGCACTCCAGAAATTTACAATATAGGAGTGAGATAATTAGACCAAAGTACAAAAAGAAAAAAGAAAGTTTCCGTGAGGCAATCACAATTAAAATAGGTACAAATAAGGTGTGATACAGATTCAATAAAAATCATTTGCATCCATTTGAAAGGACTTCAAAGAGGTCATATTTAAAATGGGTACTAAAGGGCGCCTGGGTGGCTCAGATGGTTAAGCGTCTGCCTTTGGCTCAGGTCATGATCCCAGGGTCCTGGGATCGAGTCCCGCGTCGGGCTCCCTGCTCCTTGGGAGCCTGCTTCTCCCTCTGCTTCTCTCTCTCTCTTTCCCTCTCCCCCTCTGTCTCTCATGAATAAATAAATAAAATCTTTAAAAAAAATAAAATGGGTACTAAATTGCATGTGCAGATGAAGGAGCCAGGCATTTCTTTTTTTTTTTTTTTTTAAGATTTTATTTATTTGACAGAGAGAGACACAGCTAGAGAGGGAACACAAGCAGAGGGAGTGGGAGAAGCAGGCTTCCTGCCGAGCAGGGACACCGCTATGAGGCTCCATCTCAGGACCCTGGGATCACGACCAGAGCCGAAGGCAGACGCTTAATGACTGAGCCACCCAGGCGCCCCGAGCCAGGCATTTCTGGCCATAAGATCAATATTCCTGATTCTTTTTCTTCCTCTCTAATTTTTCTTGGTCCTATTCTTGGACTAATCTTCTTTTATCCAATATATAAAAATTGATGTTCCTCATGATTCCACCCTCAACCTTTTTCTAATCTCTATGTCTTTGGAACTGTCCCAACCACTCACATCACATATGCCACTGACTCTCAAATCTAAATTTCTAGTCCTGGTCTTTCCTCCAAACTTCAGATCCAATTATCCTAGTGCTTCAGAGATGTCTCCTTTACCCATGGCACCTCCAACATATCATAGTGAAACTTGCCTCATACCCTCCTCCTGTATTCCCTACTTTTATTGGTGGTAGCACTCTCTGCCCAGTCACTCAAGCCAGAACCCAGGCAGTCATCCCTAATCCTTCATCTCCCTCACTCCACATGTCAAATTGCTCACCACTCCCATAGAATCTACCTCTAAAATAGTCCTCAGATCTCCCCATTCATTCTCCAACTTCATTGCCCCTGCCCTAGGATCTTTGACAATGGCCATGTCCTCCCAATTGGTGTTCTGTTCCAGCATCCCTCCCCTTCAATCTGTTCTCAATAGTATCATCAGAATACATTTTCTACAATGCAAAACTGACATTTCTTACAACCCTTCAAGGCCCCCTAATTACCACCCAGACAGATTAAAAATCTCTTGGTAGGTCATGTCAAGTCTTCTGTGGTAAGGCGTTTTCTGACCTTTCACCTTAGGCTCCCAAGGTAACCGAACCACCTGCAGTTCCCATAATGCCTTTCCTTTCACACCTTTGTACCCCTGCCCCCCCCCAACATCCTCTGCCTGACTATCCACCTGCTCCTTTTCACCTGGCTTTTGCTTTCCCAGTTTCCCCTCAGGATTCTTCCCAGTTGTCATTCCTCTGGAAAGCCTGCCAAGGTGCTTTTCTCCTGGGGGCCCCTAACATCCCACAGGGACTGCTTTCAGAGCCTCCATTATACTGTTCTATCATCATCACTTTTTTCATCTTCTCTCCCACCAAATGTGTGCATGCTGAGGCAAGGTGCCATGTTTTCACTCATTTTTTTCAACAAATATTCATTGAGTGCTTACTGAGTGAACATGACACACTGGGTCCCTGACTTCATGAAGTTTGATGGTACATGTCTGGTGGGAAGGGGAAGTACAGAGACAAGAAACAAATGATTAAGACAATTTCAGGTCCTAATAAAAGCCATTCAGAAAATAAAACACATATTAAAAAGTGACTAGGGGATGGTGCTTTTTTGAAGAGGTTTTAGAAATCCAAATGACGAATAGCCAACTACGTGAAGACCTTGGGAAGAAAGTCATAGGCAAGGCATAGCTGGTACAAAATCCCTAAGGAAGGATCCACCTTGTTATGCAGACAAAACAAACGTGTGGATGGCCAAGGCACAGTGAACAAGGTGAGAAGGACAGGCAAGGAGACCCAAGAGACAGACAGAGGCCGATCTTCGAGGGCCTTGCAGACTCCTGCATTCATTTCCTATTGTGGCCGTAACAAATGGTCACAGATTTGGTGGTTCAAACAACACAAATTTATTATCTTGTAGTTCAGTAAGTTAGAAGTCTGACATGGGTCTCACTGGATTACAACCACAGTGTTGGCAGGGCTGCATTCCTTTCTGGAGGCTCTGGAGAAGAATCCACTCCCTTGCCTTTCCAGGCCACTCTTATTCCTTGGCTTTTGCCCCACTTCCTCTGTCTTCAAAGCCAGCAGTGTGGCATCTCCCTGATCATTCTGTAGTCACATCCCCCTCTAACTCTCTTCAACCTCCTTCTTCCTCTTCTAAGAACTCTTGTGATGACATTGAGACCGTGTGGATAACTGCCCCATCTCAAAGGCCTTAATTTAGTCACATCCTCAAAGTTCCTTTTGCCGTGTAAGGAAATATTTATTCACAGGTTCCGGGGATTAGGACATGGACATCTTTGGGGACCCATTATTCCGCCTACCACAGACATGGCCAAGACACTTGGACTTTATTCTAATTATAATAAATAATTGCTAGAGAGATTTCAAACAAAAAAGGTGACATAAGCTGGGTTATATTTTTAAGAGTTCATTCTTCATATCGTGTGTAATGTCTGTATGAGGAAAAGTAGAAGCAAGGAGACCAAGTAGGAGTCTCTCTATAGTCCCAATGAGAGACAGTAGATTTGATGAGGATGATAGCAGTGAAGATGCTGAAAACTGTCCAGATTCAGGCAAGATTTTGGTATAGGAGAGACAGAAATTGTTGATGGATTGGGTGTAGAAAATATGAAAGAGAAGGACCAAGGATGGGTCTTAGATTTAGGGCTCAATTCAGTGGTGTATGGTGGTGTCATTGACAGAGCATGGTGAAGAATTGAGGAAGAGTGGATGGACCTGGGGCAGAAGGTGGACATTAAGATGTGTCAAGCTGGAATGGCCATGTCAAGTTTAGAATAAGATATCCAAGGGGAGTTATCAAGTAGTCTTGTTGGATTTATGAGTCTGGAGCTTGCAGGAGAAAAGAGAGGTGGAAACATAAATTTGGGAGTCATCAGCATAACAATGATATTAAAGCCATGAACCTAGATGAGATCATCCAGGGGGAAAATGTTGATACAGAAGAGGGCAAGAGCACATCCTGGAAGGCACATATATTGACAGGCCTGATTCATATTTATAGCCTAGCACTCAGTCCCAGCGCAGAGTGGCCCCTCCATTAATTGTTGATGACCACAGGACTGATTCTGGAACTAGCCATTATTAGAAATTAAGTCCTATAAATTTATCACTAAATAGAGCATATTAAGAACAAAGGCGGTTAACATGCAAAACTCACCACTTCCTAATTACTTTATTTACATCTTATCATTATCTATGCCCTTGAGGTTAGTTATGTCTCCTATAGCTTACCAACTGGACTTCTGGTGCTGCTGTATTGCTAGCCTATGGTTGGTCGTGGTGGGAGTACTTATGCCATGAAAATGCGCAAATGCTACAAATTAGAGCTTGATTTATTATTTTGTCAATTTTTAGACTCAAGAAAGTGATAGAGAAAATGTGAATCATGTAGATTGGACTTAAAAGTGTGTCATGTCTATAGTCATTATATTGTGAATTACACAGAAAATTGAGGAAATCTTTTTCTAGTATGTGAAAAGTATTATCTGATTTAGTGAAGAAGTTGCTCATATCATTGATGAAGGAGTCAGGCTCTAACAACTGCCTTTATTGTTTCAATTTCACCTAGCTCAACATAAACAAAAATACCCAACATTCATGTCAGAATTATACTTGTGAATTAATTGCAACCGTAGGTTGGCAAGGAATAAAAGAATCTGGCACAAATCAATAAAAGCATTCAGTGAGAATCAATTGGCTATATGGAATTCATAGGAGTGATGTATATTTTATCATTATGTTTAAATGGGTGCTGGGCTACACATCCTTTATAATAGGAAAATGTATAATAAACTACACACACACATACACACACATATTTCCCAGAGGACTGGTTAAACATTTACCAGTACACTGGCTTATATCCAAACCTGATAGGCATATGATATGATATGCAGTATTAAAATTATTATATTACTATTTATTTATGGGAACTCATTAAATATTCATAGCAAATTCATGATCAGTATTTTAAAATGTTGGTAAGTTATGTCATTTGGGTTCCCGTAAAATTAAAATGGATCTGTCAAATATCATAAAACCTAGTGAAGTTGATGGCTATCGTTTTTCTTTATTTGCCTGAATTTATGCTTGATAATTGATACTTTTTTTCTTCCTATAAAGATGCTGAGCATCATAGACACTTTAGGAAAAGAACAAACTAAAAATCTGTCTTGGTTTTCTTAAAAGAATTATCTGCTGGTCAGCTAGTATTTGGACCAGATTAAAACATCTAGGCTTTCACTATGCAACATGACTGCCACTAACCACATGTGCGTCTTTAAACTTAAATTAGTTAAAATTAAATAAAATTAGAAATTTAGTGCCTTAATTAAACTAACCACATTTCAAATGTTCAATAACCACACACGGCTGGTGGCTACCACATTAGACAGCACCGATTATAGAACTTTTCCATCATCACAAAAAGTTTTCTGTCGGATAGCACCAATAGAGAATGCCTTCCATATAGAAAATGATTTACGATTATTAACTGAGTGATCAAAATTCACCGTATTCTTTTAAAGTAAAAAGTTAAAGAAATCAATAACGAATTTTTCAGGAGAAAAGAAACCACCAATAATTGCATACTTGGGTATATTTAGGTATGCAGCATTCAAGGAGGGCACTAACATTTCTTGGTCATCTCCTGTGCGTCAGACATACTATTAGTCCCCCTCACAATGGATAGATAATTTCTTCACTGACTAGGTGAGGACCCTGAGGTTCACAGAAGTTCAATACCCTGCCTTTCTCAGTCAGGCAAACAGTGGGTGGCAAAACTTTAGCCTTGCAGGCAGAGTTTCAGATGTTCCTTCTGCACTATGACCCCTCTCTTCTCTAAACAAAATCATGGGTGGCGAACGGAAAGATCCCATTTGTCTCGGGGTATTGGGGAAGCCACTGAGTAGAGGCAGTAAATGCGAGATTGCGGGCACTGGTTCCGCGGGCATAGCGCCCGCCTGGAACCCTGACTCCAGCACTTCCTAGTTGTGTGGCATGGACACATTACCCTCCTCTTATGAAGGGCATTATCATGGGACCTAGCTTAAAGGGTCTGGTGGCAAGAAAGGACTGGGTATTTGTAAAACACTAAAACAGAAAAAAAATTAAAAAAAAAAAACAGAGCAGAGCATGGCACACAGTAACTGCAATAAAAGTGCTTGCTGTTAGAAGAGATGGCATAGAGAAGAAATAAGTCAATATATCTCCACAGCCAGATAACAAAATGCGAAACTTAGTTCATCCATGCCAATCATTTAAAACCTGAAGAAGGCTTTAACTTACGACCAAACATGGGCTGACAGCACTTCCCCTAATTCGTGCACAAATGTGGAACTATGGAACCTCTCCGAAGGGCTGTCTGAAGAGTATGACTTAAAATCAGACGGTTGTGGCTGGTATTGCCTATTTCCAGCTAGCACATGAAACAAAACTGTTATCTCATTAATGGGAAAATCACATGGACAGGTCTGGCCCTCGGTTTTATTATTATTCACCTATTAGTAAAGGATAATTGAAAGCAAAAGGTTTACCTCTCGAACTTAAAATATGTTACTTAACCTATCAATTATTTTCCAGCCACATTCCATGATACCCACAACTTTGACCAGGCAGTTCAAATCAGGAAAATAATAGCTTCTGCTTATGGCTCACCTACTATGCCTCAGGTGCCCTCCATGCATTGTCCCCAACCCCTACAACAACCAGTCAGAAGCAGACACTACTATCTCTGTGTCACATTTGCAAAAATCGACTCATTAATAACTTGCCGAGGGTCACACGGCTTTTCAGGGTAAAATGGTGTTTGAACCCAAGTCTTCTTAATTTAAAGCCAGGGCCCACAGCACTCTGCCACTATAAGCAGGACCATGCAGTAATATGAGAGGTGACAGAAATGTGAGATGTGTCTATTTCACGACCTTCAGTACATCTAAAGCAGAATTTCAAAAATATAATAAAAAACATAGGTTCCAGAAAAATCATTAGCATAGCGATCCAAAATCACAACAGACTCAGAATTTTATCTGCTGGCTCACCCCTGGCAATGCCGGATGGCTGAGCAGGTGTGGATCAGACCCAGGCCTCCTGATGGCTTGCTATCACCAGAGCTATGTTCCATAAGTGCAGGCTGATTTTGCAACCCCATGATCGGGAAAATCAGCACCGCCTTTCTGAATACATGATTAGAAGAATGGGACCTCTGTTTTTGCAATTATTCAGTGCCAAGAGTACATGCAAAGTTGGTTTGTGGATGAGGGTCGAAGTGGTCTTGCCCATGTTTCCAGCCCATCGGGGGCATGACTGACCAACCCAAAGAGAAATTCCCCCACCTCAGCAGGCTCTCCTCCCAACCTGGTGTCTGCCTCCCCCGCCCCGCCGCCCTGCAACCCCTTCTTGCTCCAGCTCCCTTCTGTCTCTCCTGACCTCTCACTCCTTGTCTCCTCTGTGCCTACCAGTGTGGCATTCTGATGGATTGGCTTCGCTGGCTCTCAACCCTCCTACTTTGTTCCGAAGTCTGAGGCTTGACTCCTACATCCTGGCACAGGCCTTGTTTCTTTCTGTACTCCTGGTAACCAAGCTCTTTGGCACCGTCCCAGGACCCCCTCCTGTGAGCCACTCAGCTCGGCTAGACCCTGTAAACAAAGCTTGTTGCACCGAACTCTGCATCCCCTCCCCACTTCTGGCCTCGGAGGGCCATGCCCTGGATGTCACCTCACCGATGCATGGTCTCTGGAGCACCTGTGGAATTCAGCTGGCGCAGCTCCAGCCCCTGCAGTCTCTCTGCCCTGCTAATGCACACTGGGAGAGGAAGCACAATTCTGAGAGTGAGAAACGCCGGTGTACCACGGCCATTAGGGAGCACACTGGCAGAGTTCACTGCCGTCTGGGCACAGAACATGTCCACCCTGGCAGAGTGACCAACAGTGGTTCCAGAGGTCTACCCCCAACAGAATTGCCCACCACTCCACTAAAGACCCTGCCAGGCTCCTGGGTCTCCTGCTACATCAGGAGCACTTTATGATCCCTCATGTTGTCTACTTCCTAGTTTTTGCATGCCTACTAAGGCCAAGAAATTCACAGCGCCCCAAGTGGAGTGAGGGTGCTCCTGCCCATAAGAGCCACATTAATATAGGAAAGTCCTAGTGGGGGGAAGGGACGGCAGGAGCCAACAACACTAGATCCCCACCTCTAGCAGGCCTGAGGACTCCTCAAATGCTTTGTGGCTGGGTTATGACTTGTCCTGCAAGCGTTTTCCTGGAACAAGCCTTCAGTTCAAAGATGATTTGGTGGCGCACCTGCAGGAGTCATTCAAGAAACAGTTGAGCGACTGCTCTGTGCTTCATGCTGTCCTGGGCACTAGAGACACTGCGGTCAACAACTCAGGTGCCTGTCCCCAGGGGGCTCACAAACTCGTGGGGGATGCAGATATTGGAAAGTCTTACGAGTCTTTCCAACAATATAAATGTTATAAAAGAGAAGGATAAGGTACAGAGGAGCTCACAGAAGGAGACAAATCTGCTCTAGGAATTCAGAGAAAGCTTCCTGGGGAAAGTGATACTTCTGATGGCATTTGAAGGATTAGCAGGTGGAAGGGGGTTGAATGGGGTTGGAGAAGTGGGGAGAAAAGCATTCCAATCAGCTGGAACAGCATGAGGGAAGGGCCTGAAAGAGTGGAGTATGCTGAAAAAAGAAAAACTGAAAGAAGGCTGGTACGTTGGATTACAGACAGAGAGAAACAAAAATGAGAGGTGAGACTGAAGATGCAGGCGGGGGCCTGTCTCTGGGGCCATGGGAGAGTTTTTTTTTATTTAGCCTCATGGGAATGGGAAACAAAGGGTTCTGGTCAAGGGAAAGACACGCACAGAAAGATGGCTCTGCTCCTCACCTGGGAGTGAATTAGGTGTGGTGGAGGGAGAAGGTGGGCGTACACAGTGGTATGGAGTGTGAGGTGCCGGCTGTCAACACCAGCCCTGCCGCCTTCTACCCCCGGCTCCTGTCCCAGGTCAGCAACTTGGGAAGGACGTTTTCCCCTGGCCCTCACCCGCAGGGTTCCAGCTTAGACTGTGCCCATAGGAAGGCCCCGTGCATGATGTGGGAAGTGGAAAAGACACACCATATTCCTTCAGTGGCAGCTGTGTGTGGAGGTGAGGTTTACAGAGGCTTCCAGGCAAGCTCCTGCAAGTCAGCCTCTTCGGCAAGGCAGGCAGCTGAGCTCAACGGCATCCAGAGTTCCCTGAAGCTTCTGACTGTCAACGTTTCTCGGAGGTCAGCAGCAGTTTTCCCGCAGTCTTGATTACCCCAGCTTGTGTATCCAAAGGTTATGCCCACTTCTAATCCCCCTGTTAAGTCCCTCCTGCCTGAGATATCTAAAGCAGTTTCTGTTTCCCTTACTAAACCCCAGCTGCTGGGCAGTTCTGACAGTATTTGGGTGTAAGATTAGGTGGGGCTTGGTCTAGAGTGTAGGCACTGAGGACGGGGCGGGGGGTGGAAAGAATGGATTCAATGTGTATTTAAGAAGTGGAATCTATAGGACATCGTTATAAATTAAATGGGGGGAGTGAGGGAGATGGAGAGATCAAAAATGACCATGAAGTTTCTGTTTCTAAGGTCCGGCAGTCCTGCTAAACTTGCCATCTGGTCCATAGAGCTGAAAGGGATGCAGACGTCGGGCCGCCCCAAACGGCCAGCCTGGCCTGGCCCCTTTCCAGACTGAAGAGCCGAGGCCAAGAAATGAACTAAGGAAGCTGGCAGGATGATAGTGGGGAGATGTGCCCTTTTGCAGGATGTGAAAATCTATACCCTGGAGGTCATGAGCCGCTGTAATGAGTTACCATCTTTTCCAAAACTGCTCTAGCCTGCTCTGGAGCAGACGAACTTAGTTAAGCTGTGCCCAAATTTCAACCTGGGGCAATGAGCAAGCTAACTGGGGTCAGGGGTGAGGGCTGAGGGGCTGGGATGGAGCAGAAGCTTCTTACCAGAGACTCCAGAGGGTGTGGAGCACCAAGGAGGAAAACCAAATGTTCATCCACAATTTGTGTCCAAGTAGCTGAGAGAATCACAGAGAGCAGATCAAGAGCATGTAACGTGAAACTGTGTATACTTGCAGAGGATGCCCTCGGAGAGGCATTCCCACCAGCATCGGGGGCAGGCCAGACTCGGGGAGAGTGATGATGGTCCAGACAGTGGACGGGAGCAGGGCAGACAGCATTCTCCTCGCCCTTCTCTCCATCCAGGAATGTTTTGATTACAGGAGAACAAGGCTTACCCATAGGCTGAGGTCACTGACTACACTTTCTGGAATGATTTATAAAGTGCATTAGTAGAGAAGCATCGCTGTAAGTGTATCTCACATGCACCAAAGCGGAGGTTACTGAGTACTGCCTTTGGAACATGCAGTGGCTTTAGGATAACTACGCAGGTTTCTTAAGTGATCTCTCCTCTTTAACAAAGTATGATCTATTAGATCATAAGGTCACTGAAGACAGGGTTCGATACTGAATCCCTAAAGCCCAGCCCAGTGCACAGCCTCTATCAGCACAATAGATACTCCAGTGGACTAACCACAATTCTCATCCACAAGTCTGTGTGGAATTCCAACCCAGAATTCCAACTCACATGTCAGGACACCACTGCATGGGCTCAAGAATACCTCATCCCACCATCTTCCTCATCTCTCAGCTACTCTAACCAGCCTCCAGCAGTGGCTCCCATGACCTACAGGGGCTTCACCAAGGAAGGTAGAAGGCTGGGCTGGGGGGTATCCCCTCCAGGGTTGAGAGGAGAAGATGCCTGTTAGAATCCTAGACTCCAGGTAGTGACAACGCCCAGCAGCACACCTCAGGCCTTAGGTTCCCTGTTGCCTGGCTTCACTATTTACTACATGGCAATGACAAGTTACCTAAAGTCTCTAAACTTGAGTTTTTCCATCTACAAAGTGGAGTTGATGGTGCCTAGATCCAAGAGTTGACAGAACTAAATAAGGTTTGTAAGACAACTGCCCGAATACCTGTGCACACTAACATGCCCCAGAGATGCCTTCTCTTACAGGGTTCACTTCTCCATTCCAGCCTCAGAGACTGGCCCCTTGCCTCCCCTTCCACTGCGTTCACCTCCCTCTCCTCTCCTCCCTCATCTACTTAAGAACCCAAGTCAATCACAAAGCTCTTCTAATCTTCTGACCCTGAGGCCGCTGTGGCCTCCTCCAAGTGTGGCTTAAAGTAGATGAAGAGCAAAGTCCTAGCAACAAGCAGGTGGACACTATCGGAGAGCGCATTTCTGCAGGGGATTGCTTTCTTCGACCAAATGCCAGGGGCAGAAGGCAGAGCTATGCAGACAGAACAACCAGGGGACAGATGTCGCTACATAAAAAGGAAGACAATCATTTCCCAGAAAACATGCAGCTGCAGTTTGCGTTCTACGGGAAGAAGAGCAAACCCTGTTAAATTCCCTCCCTAAGCAGATTTCTGTAATTATTAGCACTTAAGAATACAGATGTTAAGGAGCTTGTGCTTAAGGAGCTAGTTAAGTTTGGGCAATTGCAGATGGAAAGACTGAAAATTTTCTGAAATTGGTATGAAATACCCTCATACAATAAAGGGACGCTGCCAACACATATGGCATAGAAGAGAAAAAAGGCCCACTGATGAAAAAAAGAAGAGGACCTGAACAAGCCATTTCCTTTAGTCAGACCACCACAGAGATGGCTAGTGCCAACCCAATATCCATTCTCTGCTCCCTTTGTACTAAAAGAACCCCTACATTATTGGAGAACCTCAACTAGAAAACTGTACTTCTACATAGATGTAAGCAGAAGTTATTGGGTGAAAATTATAAGAAAAGTTATTGGGTGGAAATTATAAGAAAAGCTCAAACGCAGCTCTTAACTGATACATCTAGTCCAGATTTCCATCAGTTTCCTTGTCAATGAGGATTATAAGTTAATATCAGAACCGTATTACTTTTTTGGATAATTAGATACGAATTCTTGCTTTAAGTTAGCTGTCGAATAAGTTTTACCAATAGTTCTTAAGTGTAGATTAAATCTGCCTTAGCTAATCTTTTTGTTGCCTTTATAAAGTACCAGACTCTGTTAGCAGATGGCTCTCTGCACTGTGCAGACACCATCTGAAATCACTATCCAAGGACCACGCCTATAATGGGCAGGTGAGATAAATGGTTGTCTAGTACTTCTCATTCCTAGTTGTGTTTCACGATGCATAAACATGTATCTCTTTGAAAACTTTCTACAGATCTTCATCAGCAGTAACAAGGGGCGAAAAAGGAGTCCCAAGACCCCATCTTCATGCAGCTCCTCTGGATTCCACTATCCAGCTAGTCCAGCAGAATCCAGAGAAAGGGAGGGATCACTTTGTAGAAATCCTTATGGGCTTTCACGTGCTCCTCACTCTACTTTTCTGGGTTCAATCAGAATTTTCAGCACATGGGCACCCAGACACACCAGGCAGATACTTAAGGAGAGGAGGGCCAGGGAGATCCCCCTTGTAGTCTCTCTCCTAGTTGTCTTTTGTATGTGATCACTCTAGGAATTTGAAGCATATGTTAAATTCAGGATAACCTCCATGAGTGTTTGTGATAATCATATAAATACAAAAACACAAAGGTTTCAGCAGTGATAAAATTAATTTCCTCTACTTCCTCTTACCCGCTCCTTGGTGCTATGTAAAGACAAGTAAGTGCGTAAACTTCCTGAGCAGTGTTAACATAAATATAAAACGTGATTCATGTGTATGTTTACAACCACAGACACCTTAATTGGTAGTCTACAGAAAGACTTCAGTTCTTTTACAAATTAAACAGAGACACTTGTGCTATTCCTGCTAATTTGATGAGTATGGAACTGCAAAACCCAACCTTCTATTCTGGGATTTTAAATCTGGTACCTTCACAAAATAGCATTATCAATATTTAGAAGTTCTATCTGGCTTCTGGGGAGTAGCCCTGGGGCTTCCCTCCCTTCTAAGATCCTTGTATGAGGTGGCCTTCTTTCTGTGCTGTGCCTGACAGCACTAACTCTTCTCTGCGGAGAGCAGTGTGCATGCCCAGAGAAAGGACTCCAGGGGACGCTTTAACTTACCCCTAATCTATCATCCCACTCTACCTCCGACCCCACCCCCACACCCCCGCCGCCTTCATTTTAGCGTTAACCGTCAACTTTTTCCTTCATATTTTTATGAACTCTGCTTCGTGGGATGCCTTTCCCTTTTTGATGTAAAACAATGAGGAGTAACTGTAAATTTTCTGTCCACCACCCAAAACAGAGGTGATTAAGAAAGACATCTGCCCCTCTAACAGGGTATTTTCACAGCAGTACGGGCAAGAAGAGTCACACCCTCGGGCAGCTCTGGGGTCTTTAAGGCTATTAGAGATGTGCGCTTAGTTTGAATCGGACTGGGAATCCCAAAACACCCTAGTCACCTCCCCCGAGAGTGGTACGGCTTGCAGAACCCTAGAGGCAGAAAACCTCTCTTCTCTATGGAAACTTTAATCCTCTCAGGAGAGTTCAGTTTCTGCTGGAAATCCAAGACTTTGCAAGCAAACAGGATAAGACCTTCCAAAGTCACAAGGTGAATATAATGAGCGTAGCGCTCAGAATACTTACGTGGGGGTGGGGGGAGGGGTGGGAACTGGGATAAGTGTTCCCTTTCATTAGCGTCTCTATAGGTAGTGATTTCCCTACTTAACCAAAGAAAAGAAATGGAAGCGGTTTCCCCCTCACCTATTAAAAGGAGAAAGATGGGTATCTTTAATTGAAAGCAAGCCATCACAAAATTCTCTAATTATAGGCTCAAAGGGGTTTCAAGCTCATGTTGTATCTCCTTCGCTTTCAGCAGGACAGCATTAAACCTTCCTAAAAAGATAAAACTCAACCTATTTTTAAACATACCCAAAGAGTGCATTCTAGTCTTCTGTTCCTGTTAGACAGGGGAGGTTTTTTCCCCCCTTTTTCTAACCTCACCACAGGTGAACTTTTGCTATTACTAACCTGAAGTCTTCACATTAGAGTTCGGCTTCGTTTGCTCAGTGGAAATGGTGAACAGCTGGTCAACGTTAGCCTTTTCTACACTGTACTTCCATGTGTCCATCTGTATGAAATTATAACAATTAATTAGGAGATTTGGGTTTAAATCAATAAATTTGGAGCTAGATGCCAATGGAATCACTGACAAAAGACTGCCCCCATTCTTTCTCTCATACCTTTCTCTGCCATCTATTCCAATACTAACATCTCTCCCTTTCCCACCTCTCTTCCAACAATGCCCCCCCACACACATACACACTACAACAAATGTGCACACTGACACTGGTGAATTGCTTAAAACACCTGTGTTTTTAAAACACAGCTACTTAACATTCAGACCTTGGCCCTATGACCCCACCAAGGGGTATTAATAGTTAAGAGCACAGACTCTGGAGCCCACTGTCTGTGCTTAAATCCTGGCTCTGGGAGCATAGGCACATTTATTTCTATCTCCCTACATATTTTGTCATCTGTAGAATGGAGGCAATAATGGGATCTACCTTATAAGGTTGTGGAAAAGATTAATGAGTTCATACCAAAAAAGCCCCTAAAGTGGTCATCTGGTTCTCTGACTGCAAATGCTATATAATTGTTAGCTGTTGTCATACCCTCCTTGCAGCAAAAGGACATTAGAAAGCATTAAACTATGCCCGATATTCCAGAAAGCAAGAGTTTAAGAAAAGGAGTAGCACTCGGGTTTTAAAGGAAGTGGATAAGCAAGAAGAGTTATCCAGGTGAATGATGAAAGAAAAAAGACAAAAAGCAAAGAAGGATAAAAGTAAAAACGAAAGAGGAAGAACAAAAGCAGACCCTTCATGGGGCACAGGTAGAAAGAGGAAAACATAAGGGAAAAGGAGAAAAGAAAAAGAAAAATGAGTAAAAAGATGGGCATGGAAAGTAAAGACAGAAGAAAAGGAGGACTGCGAATCACAAAGGAAACCAAAAAATCAGAAACGACTGCATCCGCAGTGTGCGCTGGGCGTCAGAAAGAGAAAGGACTGGAAGAGAAAACACCAGCGTCGGGCATGGTAGGGAAGCTTGGGATAGAATGACGAGATCCAAGCAATAACACAAAAGGCTTCTTTCGCAGCCACAGGCCTGTCTGTCCTCCAATGATGAGAAGTGTGCATCTGACAGTAACACACCCAGGATCCACTGGTCTTCCTTCCCTTTTCCTCCTCTTCTAAACTGCTTTAGAGTTGGCCCCAGAATTAGGCCCTAAGGTTGGCCCTAGTCAGATGTCTTCCTTGTGTCTCGTCTGCTCTACCGACAAGACCAAGAGGAAGTGATCAGACCTTCTTCTTTTCACTAAATATTCTATCTATCCTTTTCAAGGGAACATTTAGCTGTGGAGCAAACACTTATACCCTCGTCCTACTTCGAACATTCACAAACCTATAAGGGGAGATTTCACCTTAAAGGCATCCCCCTCCTCCCCCTCTTTTTGGGTCAGTTTAGAAGAAGCAGAGAGTACTGCAGGCATACGCCGCTTGTAGGGCATCAAAGTGCCCTCCCCACTAAAGAGAATTAACCACCCAATGACTTGGAAACTAGAGAGAGGTTGAATAGAGGTTTAAAATGAAATCAGTATTTTAAAATTACTTCTTCTAAGTATTATCCCTAAAGGGCCTGTTTGGTGCAAACTACGTCCCCGTATTTGAGGAAGTCGAGAGACCTTCCAGGGCCCTCTCCCGAGACGAAGTGGACGGACCGCGAGCGTCTCCTCTTGCCGGGGTGAGCTGGGCAGCCGCCGCCGCCGCCGCCGCAGCGGGAGTCACGAAGCCAGACGCGGCGCGTCTCCGCCCAGGACTCGGGAGACTGCAGCAGCGCGCGCCGCGGCCGCGGCCCGGGCGGCTCCTGGAGGCTGGGAGGAGACGCGACTCCCGCAGACACGTGACCTCCTCCCAGCCGCCGCTTCCCGCGACCCAGATCCGTCCCCGGAACCCGCGCTGTGCGGGGCGGGCCGGGGTGGGGGTAGCGGGGACACGTAGCGACGGCCCCAGTCCCTGCTGAGCCCCTGTGCGTGTTCCCTCGGCGTACTTCTCCCCTTGGTTCATGCGCCGCTGGCAATAAGGAAGGTTTCGGGGATAACCCACGAGAATTGAAACTTACTCTTGCTGCAGGAAGAAAAAACCTCTGATTTTTATATCTATCTACTTATATAAGAGAAATCAACATATATTCTCTCCTTTCCTCCCCCAGCAGAGCCGAGTGGCGGCAACCCCAGGGCGGGAGCCCTGGGAGTCCCGCAGGACGAGATTTAACCCCCCCCCACCTACCCCCACCCCGGCCTCCAAGGCTCCTGGTCGCCCGCTGCGCCGGGCGGCGTGGGCAGTGCGCATCTCTGGGCACCTCTTGGTAACTCTCGCTAGCAGTGAGTCATGCTCCCGGGATGGCTCTGGGGAAAGATAAGCCGGCTCGTGCTGGCTTGCGCTTCCCCGCGCCGAGCGCCGCTGCTACAGGGCGAGCGCGCGCGCGCACGGGTTCCCCGCGCAGTGATGTGGCAGCAGCGGCAGGTCGGATCACGTTGCTGGCCCTGTGCTGGTACCCGTTTGAGACAGGATTAAGGAGGGAGGCTTTGGAGGTGCCAGCGGTAGTAAACGTGGGCTCTGCACACTCCCGGCGTCGCTTATCACACCGCGGGGGGGCGGGGGGGGTTGGGGTGGAGAACAACGCAGCAGCACCCGAGGCGATGAGGGGCGACGGAGTTTAGCTGGCGAGTGATAATGCTGCATTGCTTTTCCGCGGTAGCCCCTCTTGTGCCACCCCCTCCTACCCCCTCCCTCTCGCCGCGTTCCTCTGGGAGCACCAGAGGCCCCAGTCGTCGTCATCTGTTTCTGTGATTAGTGGCACCGCAATTCCGGCTGCTGCGGGAAGTTTGGGTGGCTCAGGGACACCGTGTCGCCGAAAGACACTTGGATTGCGACATTCTGACCCAGTGACTACATTTTCATTTATTTTAAATCCTTCAGGGAGCGGATTTCAAGTCGCCCCATTAAGGGGCAACCTCCAACCGGGGCCAAGGGGTCCCCCCAGGCCACTGAGCGGTGTGCAAACAAGTCTCCAAATTTTCCTTCGGGACTGAAGTTTACCCACCGTTAATTCTCTCTTTCCTTTCTCTGGTCCAAACCACCAGTGCAGTCGGTGGCGAAGCAAAAAGCCACGTTCACGTTCCTGCACCGTAATGACGGACGAACTGAGGGAGTAGCATTTCCGAGCCGAGAAAGCCCGGGCTGCCCCGCACCCCCGGCGCCTCCTCCCCCTCCCCCAGCTGACTGCAACGCCTTTGGGAAGATGAATAGCTTGGCCGAAGTTGTTTTTCCTTTCCGGTGGCCCTGATCAGGTGTCCCCGCCCCCTCCTGCCTTGCGCCTTCCCTCACAGCCTGCTCCCGACACCCCCTCCTGGCCCGGCCCCTCCTCCCCCGCCCCCCTCCGGGCTGGACCGCGGATGGTACGTTCCGCACGTGAGCTGGGTGCTGGTCTGGCCGGCGACGCGCGTGCCCTGTGGCCAAACACTGCCCGGAGTGAGAGCAAACTACCAGCGCAGTGGGGCCGGCGCGAGTGTGCGTGCGTGTGTGTGCGTGTGTGCGAGAGAGCGAGCGCGGTGGGAGGGGGGGAACCAACTGCTTCACACTTTCAACACTGCACTGAAGAAGGGAGAGAGAGAGAGAGAGACTGGAGACGCTCAGATCCCCCCAAGATCTCCCAAAGCTATCGTCCCACAGATTATAGAACAGAACCCCAAAAATCGAAACAGAGGAAACGGACAGCGGTTGAACATGGACGAAGGAATTCCTCATTTGCAAGAGAGACAGTTACTGGAACATAGAGATTTTATAGGGTAAGGTGCACGCACCCTTGCGAATATCTGTCTAGGCTTCAGAGTGATTTTTTTTCTTCTCCAGAAAGTGGTATGGAGCGGGCAAGGGCAGTGCCCCTCCCCGAATGGGTGCCTGATGCTGATTTCTGTTTTGCAGACTGGACTATTCCTCTTTGTATATGTGTAAGCCCAAAAGGAGCATGAAGCGAGACGATAGCAAGGTAAGTGTAAGTTTCCGATGTTCCCCATAACCTGCCTGGATAGTTAATTAGGGTCATTGATTTCACAGCGAAGCTCTGCCCGCAAATATATTCCAGCCCTTGAGCTTCCCCAACTGTGAATTCTAAGTGGTTTGCTGGATACTCTCAGGGGGAGATTAAACATCACACCTGAATTCAAATTGCATTTCAGAACAGTCCAGAGGAAAAGGTTTCTTGGGCATAGTTTATCACATAATATGGGGGGGTTTTCTGAGGGGGGTTATGGATTTATCCAATAAATGTGTAGCTTATTGTTTTCTTTCTTCCATGATTGTCGTATATTAAGGATACCTACAAATTACCGCACAGATTAATAGAAAAGAAAAGAAGAGATCGAATTAATGAATGCATTGCTCAGCTGAAAGATTTACTGCCTGAACATCTGAAGTTGACAGTAAGATGCACATTTTCATTCTTTGCTGCTCTCCAAGGGCGTGTTAATAGCTTGGTACTACTCCCAGAGATATAAGAATAAATGTAAATATCATATGCCTTACAACTTGTGCTGTAGTGTAGAGTTTCCCACAAACTCAAGAGTAGGTGCTCACAACTGAAGGCAAGAAATCATGTATAACCCGTCTTCTGGAAAGCTCAAGAAGTATAGGAATAGTACTTCTTTCAAAGTGTTTGCTTAAGTTGCTGTGCTGAGTGGAGAGCCAATCAAGCCAAATGTGTGTTTTTTAAGTAACCAAGTGCCCCCTTCTCTTTTGCACCACTGCAGACTCTGGGGCATCTGGAGAAAGCGGTAGTCTTGGAATTAACTTTGAAACACTTAAAAGCTTTAACAGCCTTAACCGAGCAGCAGCATCAGAAGATAATTGCTTTACAGAATGGTAAGTCAATTCAGGGAGGCCAACCCACCCTGATGAAGCCGGGCAGCCCACAGAGGGGCAGTGTTTAGGACTCTGCCCCCACCCCCATCTCCTTCCTTGGGCCCACGGGCTCACTCTTATTTGTTAAATTGCTTATACTTTCCCTTCATTGGAAAGTGCCCATTTCCCGAAGCATCCCAGAGGCTTTCAGCAGAACTCAGAGGAATCAGATTTTTATTTAAAGTGGCGGTTGCGCTCTCCACTTTGGTTTTTCAGCTGGGAGTAGAGCGCCCCCCTGCTCCCCACCCCCGCCACCACCACCACCCCCCCCCCCCCCCCCCGGCAACCGGTGGATTATATCACCGGAATACAGAGGAAAAACCGAGATCACTTTAGTCAATGTAGGGCCCACGTGATAAGCAGATGTTTTAACGTCGGTATTTTTCTTCTTGCCTCCATTCCTCTGCCCCCACCCCCTTCCTCATCCTAGGGGAGCGATCTCTGAAATCGCCCATTCAGTCCGACTTGGATGCGTTCCACTCGGGATTTCAAACATGCGCCAAAGAAGTCTTGCAATACCTCTCCCGGTTTGAGAGCTGGACGCCCAGAGAGCAGCGGTGTGTCCAGCTGATCAACCACTTGCACGCCGTGGCCACCCAGTTCTTGCCCACCCCCCAGCTGTTGACTCAACAGGTCCCTCTGAGTAAAGGCACCGGCGCGCCCTCGGCCGCTGCCCCCACAGGGTCCGCGGCCGCCCCCTGCCTGGAGCGCGCCGGGCAGAAGCTTGAGCCCCTCGCCCACTGCGTGCCGGTCATCCAGCGGACTCAGCCCAGCGCCGAGCTCGCCGCCGAGAACGACACGGACACCGACAGCGGCTACGGCGGCGAGGCCGAGGCGAGGCCGGACCGCGAGAAGGGCAAAGGCTCCGGGACGGGCCGCGTCACCATCAAGCAGGAGCCCCCCGGGGAGGACTCGCCGGCGCCCAAGAGGATGAAGCTGGATTCCCGCGGCGGCGGCGGCGGCCTGGGGGGCGGCGCGGCGGCGGCGGCGGCCGCGCTCCTGGGGCCGGACCCGGCCGCCGCGGCAGCGCTGCTGAGACCCGACGCGGCCCTGCTCAGCTCGCTGGTGGCGTTCGGCGGAGGCGGGGGCGCGCCCTTCGCGCAGCCCGCCGCCGCCGCGGCTGCCGCGGCCCCCTTCTGCCTGCCCTTCTACTTCCTCTCGCCTTCGGCGGCCGCCGCCTACGTGCAGCCTTTCCTGGACAAGAGCGGCCTGGAGAAGTACCTGTACCCGGCGGCGGCCGCCGCCCCGTTCCCACTGCTGTACCCCGGCATCCCCGCGCCGGCAGCCGCCGCCGCAGCCGCCGCCGCAGCCGCCGCCGCCGCTGCCTTCCCCTGCCTGTCCTCGGTGTTGTCGCCCCCTCCCGAGAAGGCCAGCGCCGCCGCCGCGACCCTCTTGCCGCACGAGGTGGCGCCCCCTGGGGCGCTGCACCCCCCGCACCCGCACGGCCGCACCCACCTGTCCTTCGCCGGCGCCCGCGAGCCCGGGAACCCGGAGAGCTCTGCTCAGGAAGATCCCTCGCAGCCAGGAAAGGAAACCCACTGAATCCTCGCCTCCTTTCTTAGACAGGACGAGGGTTCACGCGGAATAATAATATTAATAAGTTAAAACACCCTTAACGTTTTTAAGGGAGGAAGTGTAATAGATGCACGACAGGCTTTTAAAACAACACAGGTGTTTCGTGTACATTTGGAGTTCCTGTTTTGCTCATCCCTCACCACCCCACCCTCCGCACACTAACGTCCCTTTCTTCCCCCACCAGCTCTAAAAGAATCTCTGCGATATTGATACTTTCTTCTTTAAAGAATTCGCCCAAATAAGTTTTGCCTTCTTTTAGGCCATGTTCCATTATCTTTTAAAATACAGAACCTAATTCTGGAGGAAGAAGGGTCTGCTCTGTGGGTGAGCTGATTGAACCAAGGTAGGGGAAAGGTGGCCCAGGAGTTGACGTCCAACAGCCGGCTGGTAGTTATTATCTGCCTGCCGCATAGCTGTCCCACCGGCTTCAGGAGGCTTTCCACAACCAGAATGAGGATCTTTTAGAATTGAATTTACTCTTCAGTATTTTATAATGTTCAGCTTTTTTTAAAGGCATATATTTTTCAAAGAGGAAGAAGTGAAAATGCAGTCACGTTGCAACCTATTCTGAAGTGGTTTGAATGGTATCCCTTAGTAACTTGCTCTTGTTTAAAGAGACTCGGAGTTGGGCCGTTGTCAGAACTGAGTCAGGGAAGGAGATGGATGAGGAAGGCCAGAATCATTCTTGGTACACTTACTAGCACTTTATGGAGAAATTGACCGTGAATCAATTGACGTGTCTTAATTTCATTCATATATATATATATATATATACACACACACATCTATAGTACATCTATTCCCACCTTGTCATTATTTAATTCACCATATTCCTAAATTTTTATAATCTTGCTGTAAAAAAGGAATGTGCACTGAACTTAAAAACAAAACAAATCCAAAATGATTTATCCTATACTCTTGTTAAATAACAAAAGGGGAGGAAAGCATTAAACTGGTCAGTTTTGATTGGAAAAGCTGTAAAGATGTGGAATGAAGCCCCGTGAGGCCTTCCTATCTCCAAGTCTATGTATTTTCTGGAGACCAAACCAGATACCAGATAATCACAAAGAAAGCTTTTTTAATAAGGCTTAAACCAAGACCTTGTCTAGATATTTTTAGTTTGTTGCCAAGGTAGCACTGTGAGAAATCTCACTTGAATGTTATGTAAGGGGTGAGACACAACAGTCTGACTATAAGCGAAGAAAATATCTGGGTCTTTTAGTCAGTTTGGTGCATTTGCCGCTGCTGTTGCTTTGTTTGCCTCAAACGCTGTGTTTAAACAACGTTAAATCGTAGCCTACAAGGTGGCTCTTATGTACATAGTTGTTAATACATCCGATTAATGATGTCTGACATGCTATTTTTGTAGGGAGAGACTATGTGCTAATGATATTTTGAGTTAAAATATCTTTTGGGGAGGATTTGCTGAAAAGTTGCACTTTTGTTACAATGCTTATGCTTGGTACAAGCTTATGCTGTCTTAAATTATTAAAAAAAATAAATACCATCTGCAAGAAACCAGCTGGTTTAGAAAATTTTAGTATGTGAAGATAAATGAGAAATTATCTTTATATTCTGGTATTTTCAGCTCTCCATAAATTCTATTACCTAAATATTGCCACACTATTTTGTGATTTTAAAATTCTTACTAAGGAATAAAAACTTTAATATACGATATGATATTGTCTACTAATTAAAAAGACATAATGCTCAATTAGTTTTAAGGTATCTATGAACTTAGGGATGAAAGTTATTAACGTTCTCAGATGTACTTTATTTGTCATTGGCTTGATATCACACGTTTCCAATTTCTTACAAGCCTCCAAGCTCTGGCTGTGTCTACCTACTTGTTTCCAATGTATCTCAATGAAAAGTGCAAAAGAAAAACCTACCAATCACTTGCGTGGTCTGTTTATGTTAGACCAAATTTACTAATGTTTTTGACTGATGAATTTTTCACTTCTCATCTTGACTCCAGATAGACTTTTGTATGGTCTGGCATTTCTCCTTCACTGGGTCCAGTATAAATACACTGCCACTTAGGGGTGCTTAACTTCTTATATTTTTAGCTCCTTAACCTTTATAAAAAAGAATTCTCTTGTGGGACTTAATCATGGAATTCAAGGAAAAGAAATAATTGTAGACTTTTCTCAGATTCATAACCAAATTTGTGATCTGATATGTGAAGGACTGTCAATTTTTAGTTTCAATAACGTTCTTCACAAACCCCTTGATTTTTGAAAGGTGTTGAAATAATGGTCAAAATTTATGAGACGTAGAAAAAGTGCTCCCTCTGCTGACTTACCGCAACCAAACTACAAGTCCTAGAATGTGGAGCCAAAGGAACCTCAGAGATCAGTTTGTCCAGCCCCCTGCATTTTATAACATGAAGCCCAGAGATATCATATATCCTCCTAACATCAGATAAACAGCTACCCGGAGCCAGCACAAAACGCCAGATCTACTGCATCCCCCAGTCAGTAAACTACCTCGCACTGCAGCATCTTCAACCACATAAGCTGAATTTGATTGGGCAGCATTCGTGAAGCGTCATAAATAAAGCACAAGAACAAAGGAAATAAAAATTACCATTAGAAAACTATGTAGGATTTTTGAGCATTGTAATTTACTGAACTTAGAAAAATATTGTCTAAATCAGAATAATGGGAAAAAGTAGTATCTTAAATATTTTGAGCTACATTTTAATGCTATATTGTAATAATACTAGTTTCACAACCAAAAAAGATTCAAAGTAAATCAGAGAACAATAGATGTTTAACATTTGTATAATTTTGGTATAATGAAGTAAAAAATCTTAGGATTGGGCCAGATTTTACAGGTCAGCTATTTAGTCCAAAAGCCTATATACTTACATAGTAATAAGATAAAGTTAGTGAGAACAGAACTGCAAAATAATATTTTCTATGTGGCATCTGAAAATTATTTTGGTAATTGATTATGTCATAAATTAAAACACTGGAGTAATGACTCCAGTAATGATTCACTAAGGATGGTCCTATACCTGCAGTGGTGAAATTTTAACCAAAATGTGTTGTAATGTATGTGGTTTTTCAACTTAAGACAAATGTGAATCGTGGGTTAATGCTACTTTTATACATATAGTATACGCATAGGATTATGCCACTTGATTTTGCATACATACATTTCTCAGCAAATGTTATATTGAGTTGATAAGCGGCCTTATCTGCACAAAGAGCTAAGGCACTAGAAACTACATTTTTAATAGCTATTTAAAGTATGACTGGAGTTTTAGTTCCTATCATTGTGAAAACTATTTTTCATTTAGTTCTCTGTTATTGGCCATGCAGGCCATAAGTCTGGTTATTGCTCATCATCTGAGATTTGTAAAAGAAGCCTCAACCTATTTCTGAATATGTCACAGGTCAATTTTGAAGCTCTCCATGGAAGGTGATTGCCAGTTCTGAGATCCTTAGAAGACAAGGCTGGGCAAACATACTAAGGCCTTTAGATAGAAATGAACAGAGCCCTCATGAACCAATCAAGTCCATTATAATGCCAAAAGCTGGCTGTACCATTGTGATAATAGTCTTTTACTTCAGATGGCAATCTGATGTTTTTCATTAAACAAAAATTCTTAATCTCAGATCAATACCCATTGTTCTGTGTTGCTTTACATCAGCTCAAAATGGATATAAAGTGTAGGCTAACGTCCAGAAGTCCTAGTTTTTCATAGAATTTACTAGAAGATTTACACAGAAAATTATCACACATTTCCTGTGACAGGATGAGATTTATACTGAAAAACATGTTCAGCGTGTACTTTAAAAATGGGCTCCGAGAAAGGAGTTGGACATTTGTCTTATAATTGGGTTGCTTGCACTAGTTCAGTGATTCCGTATTGGAAACTCCAAACAAATGTAAAACTATAAGTTTTTTTTAAAAAGTTGATATTTTAAAATTCTGAATTCAGTGATGCCCAAGTTTTCTGGCTTCTGGGAATGATCTGTGCCCCATGAAACAATGATTCAGAAAACGGAAGCTTCTATGTTCAAGTGCCAATATTGTTTATCTTTTCTTTTTTTCCTTACATTCTTTTAGTGGAAAGCTTACTAAAATATTACACGTGTCCTCTAAAGTGTCTTACACATGTCCTAGAAATAAATACCCTCTCCATAGTTATCCATTCTCAATAAATCAGGGTCAACACGGTAAACATCACTTTTGCACTATGCATGTCATCTGGGAGTACTGGCATCTGCGCTAAATTCTTTTTGAGTTTTTATATCTGCTTTTTATAGGTTTTTCAGTATTTTTACTCTAGATCAGGCTGCCGGCTGTCACTTCTTGATGTGTCAGAGTGCCTGCCTCCAACTCTTATCTAATTTGCTATCTCTGACTTACTGTGGCCTGGGAAACCATTTAACCAAAACCACACCCATTTGAAATGTGTCTAAAATTAGAATAAATAGGCTCTAACAGAAGTACCTGAGGGGCACTTTGCTAAATTGTGAGAGCTTGTAGAATCAGTAACATGTTTCTCCCACAGCCTTTTTTTTCTTCATTTCTTTTACTTTGCACATTCTCAGCAATGTTCCCTATCAGAACACTTATGCAAAAGCCCTCAGATAGTTTATATATTTTTTGATCATCTCATTACATAAAAAAGCAGCTTTCCAATGGCTTTATTCCACAACTAACCACAAAATACAGACATTTCCACAACCGAAACAAATTATTTATTTGATCAACACTTCTTTCTCTCAGACTGATAGGAATAGGTGACCAAAGGCCATTATGTGAAAACTGTTTCAGCATTTTGATTCATGGATGACCCTGGCCCTGCTTCTGGTGTGTAATTTCCTCCATCTCTGAGTTTTGGAAATATTGGGTGGCAGGTCCAGCCAAACCATTCTGGAGAACTGGGAGGGAGGTATGTAGGCCCGGATGCTGCCTCTGAGCTTAGACACACCCAATCAGAAAGCTTCTGGGTAAGAGCTTTCAGACTCCCTGCTGATGGTAACACACGCCTTTTCTCTGTGAGTCTATAAAGTCAATAAACCGTGAGTATGGGGATACAGGCATGGGTTTTGCTTCTATTATATGTGAGGTGCTGTGATCATGCTGGAGAACCAAAGATTAATCATCTCTGAAGATCTCAAAAGTCTAGTGGGGGTGACACCCACACCAAAATAAATTACAATGGAACATACTAAGGGCTATACAAAGGTGAATACAATACTAGGGGGTGAGGGGTGCTACCTTCAACTGCCTGGGTCAGAGGCCTAGAGTTGTAGCTGGGTTTCACAGAGTGAACAGGGAAAGGAGTCCATGGGGCCATCTCCAAGGAGAAGGTTCTCATATACTCTGGTCCTGTGCTGAGCATCAGGAGTTTAATTGCCTATATTTGACTGATGTCTGAGCACCGATTTCCTGATTTCTCAGTCTCTTTAGAACTTGACTGCTGTACTGGCTCTCACCATCATCTCCTTCTGGGAACCTGAACCGTAGGCTGGGACTGAGGAGTCATGGTGTTTCCTACTGCAAAGGACAGCATTTATAGCATGATAATTTCAAATGCAGAAGGTGGGGAGAGGGGCTAGAACCTCACAAGGAGTTTGATCTCAACTCAACCATCTATCTGCCTTACAGCAGAAACTAAGGTTGATTTCTTTCCCTTCAAGAAAGGGCATGATGATCCATGTTCTTCACTCAGCACCTGAAGTGGAAATGAGAGAGAGAGCAGTTCTAGAGGAAAACAAGGAATCTTAAGGTCTATTTTTTAAAACCTCCAGGAGAAAGCTGAAGCAAGCAACTAGTCCAAGGTCACATAGCTGAGTAAGCAGCAGAATCAGGACTGGAACCAGATTTTTTGGTTCTGAGTCCACTGCTCTTTATGTTATTACCCCATAACAATAACAATGAGGAGGAGACAATCTGACCTTTGCTCATGACATGAGTTGAGCTAGTCCATGTGAGATCCTAAGAGGCAGAGTATGTGTCGTTGGTGGAGAAAGGAAAGATGGTCGGGTAATGCTTTGCTTTCTAAAACATGGCATAGAGCATGCAATAATTGAAGATACAGAAATTCTGGAGACACAATATTCAAGGTCCCCTACAAAGAACCATACAATTCCGCTGTCTACTCAATTTGAAGACATCCAGAAATGCGCCCTCTTTTGTTTGGAAGTCCCCACATGATCTGGTGAGCTGTCCACCTCTACCTCTACCGCTCCTACCTACGTGGCTCTGGTTGAACTCTAAAGACGCTCCATGAAAGACGGGATCAAAGCAAACTATGAATCTGGACAGAAGGAACATTTAAGAATTGAGGAAGTAGGAAAGAGGGCGATTTGCTAGTTTTTACATGGGATATTTTTAGGGTGCTGTAAACTTTAGCTAGTTTCATTTGAAGCCTTTTACATATTGGTATGCACATGTGTATACCTAGAATATCAAATGTTTCACAACTGAAGTATTGAGTATCCACCGCATAGCCCTGTAATAAACTTTGCTTCCAAATGCGGCTTTGCAGGTTCAGTATCGTGTTTAGAAAATTAGTTTTCACAAGGGAACTTCAACCTGCATCCAATTCCTGTAGACCTCAGTTACTTAGGGTAGTCAGAAAATACCCTGTAATACATTTTAAAGACACCGGCTTCTCTCTGATACCTTAAGCAGGGCTTGGTTTCCGAGTATATATTATGTTGAGCAAGGCTGATCTGCATAGCTGTACTGTAGCTAGCTGGCTGATCCTCATGTGACCGAACAGGTGAAGAAACCTGACTATATGCCCGCACCCCTGGAGAGCTCTGTAGACGCAAGTGGGCACGATGATGGATCTATTTCTGAGCTCTGTGTTTGAAACTACTCATTTAAAAACTGGTAAACCGACTCTAGCTCCTTAGATCGCCACACGAGCGCTGCTGGGTGGGGAATTAAAGCGGAGGGGAAAAATGTCATCAGCCTTGAGATCTTCAAGGAGCTCTAGGATTGGAAAGAGAGAAGCATTCTTAGGTTGCCTAGCGATAAATCTGCGGATGATATCATTCTCCCGGAGGCCGGCCTCCCCCTCCGGTCCCCTCCCGGCCGGCTTCCCTCCCCATCCTCCCTTCCCCCTCCCACGCCGGGGTTCAAAGTACAGCCGCGCGGGGTGAGGGAGCTGGAGCCGGACGCGGCGCTGTCACGTGCGCCCGCACATGCCCGGGCGCACGCTGCGCGGCACGTGAGAGGGGGCGGGGCGGGGGCGGGGAGACGCCCGCTCGCTGCTTTCCGCGCGTGCGCACTAGCCCCCACGCCCGCCAGCCCCCTCCTCCCCTCCCCCCCAGCCGCAGACGCGGGCGCTCCAGGAGCTGGAGGCTAGCGGGCCGGATGGAGGACTGCAGGGCCGAGGGCGGGGCGGCCGGGTGGGGTTGAGGACGCGCCCTCCCAACAGCTGCGACACAGTCTTCCCTGCTGAGTCCTAGCGGGCCGCCTCTAGGTAGTCATTCCTCCCAAATTAAAGCTGGCTCGGACTCCGGGCTCCTCGAACCTTTCTGACACAGCAGTTTACGACCTGCCCTCCTGGGCTCGGGTTAGAGGAAGGTCGACAGCCGCCGGGGGAGGGCCTTGGGGCGGGGACTTCAAGCCTGGGCTGGCCGCGGCCGGGGGAAGTGAAGTGCCAGGCGCGGGGGCGGGGGTTGGGGGGAAGGAAGGTGGCGGACACACCCGGCCGCGCCGGGACTAGGTCCAGACCGCGTCCTGCCCTGGTTCCGGGGCCACGTCTTGCTGGAGAAACCCCGGGCGGTCGGTGGGACTGGGGAGAGTGCTAGACCAGATATCTGGGCAAACCAGGCTGGTGGAGGCATTGCATCTTCCATTGGTCTGTTTTGCAAATTGAATTCCCACTGATTAAGCACTAGGGGATTTAGTTAATTGTGATAAAATACGTTGGGACTTTTTGTGCAGGGTGTACAGTAAAAGAAGTGATTTTGTGGCACCAGGGGTGCGGTGAAGTGCATGGTGCGGTGAAGTGAAGGAAATTAATGTAGTCAGGGGCTGAGGGATGGCTTTTTTCTTTTTAGGTTATAGTCTACAAGATGATTTAGAAATCCTTTAGAAAAAGTGATTAAATCGCACACTTCCACTTTTCGAAGTGTTCGCGTTGATTTTGTAAAACTTACAGAAACATGCATGTTTATAAGTGATCTAAAATGAGTAGTGTGGAGGAATTTGGACTTGAGGATGCCCCTTAGATAACTGAGAATACCCAGCAGTGTAACAAAAGTAGGGAAGCACCACTGCCCCCTGCAAATATGGTTTTGGTCTTGTGATGGAAAGTGATCTCTGGCGTTGCCAGTAATATTTGGACAGGTCAGGTGCCACTATTTGCAAAGACATCATAGAATGGTTATGTACTGTCCAGTGTAAAGGGCACAGTCAGTGCCACCCTGGAGACAGACTGCTGTAAGCTAACAGACGTTCACAAACCACAAGACAAAGTCGTTGTTGGCCTTTTAATGATAGGTATGCATAATGTCTGAGAAGGCATAGTTATTAATAATATCCTGAAAGTTGAAAAAGCAAAGATAGACTTCAAACATGCACTCAACAAATTTATACTGAACTCTTACTATATGCCAGGCATCAGGGATACAGCAGTGATCCATATTGACAAATTCATCACCCATTATGGTGCTCAAAACTCGTGATCACTATCCCTCTGTGCTGGATTTTTTTTTCACTTGGCACTTAAGAAAAATGCCAGGTGAAAGTAATAAATCTCCAGTCCCATCAATGCGCACACGCTCTCTCCTATCCTTTTTCCCCTTCCCTCACCCCCTGGATCCACACTTGTCTGGTCTTCCAAAAGGGCAAGCTTGATCCTTACCCAGAATATTTGTACTTGCTCATCAATCTGCCTGCAACACTCAGCCCTAGATGTTTGGATAGCTGATTCCAAACCCCCCCAATTCCCACCTTTTTATAGATGTCTGCTCAAATGCCACTTTTTGAGAGAGGCGCTCCCTGAGCAGCCCAAAGACCTTATATAAAATGCCAGGTCCCCCATCATTCTTTATTTTTACTCTATTTTTTTTTTCACAGCACGTATCACCCCTGACATAGTGTATGTATATACGTACACACACACACACACACACACACACACGCACATAATTTGTTTACTGCTTGTCTGACTCACCAGGATGAACAGGGACTTTGCTCATTGCTGTTTGTCCAATACCAAGAATGGTACCTGGCTGGAAATAAGTAAATATTTATTTGTCTTTTATAAAGAAACGTGTATCGATTCTCAGTAAGTATTAGCTGGATGAATGAATGAACATCTCTGGCAAGCACTTTACCTTGATCATCTCACCAAAGGCCACAGCACAGTCCCTCTCAAAGTGTTCTTTTCCATATTATGAATCCATTTCCTCAACACTTACTAAGCACCTGCTATATTCCAGGTACTGCGTGACATGGAGATGTCAGCAAGTGGTAAGGAGTCAAAGGCAGTTAGCATCCCATACTTGCAAATGGCGAAAGACTCAGAGTGGTTTGATTGAATTTTATTGTCACAATAAAATTATAAGATATATTAAAGCATTGAATCCCCCTAACAAGAGAGTTAATATCAATTTCATCTTATTCTAAATGATTGCAACTTATTATGTTAAAAATATTATTTACTTAAATACCTCCTTTGAAATTAAAAAATATTCTGATTATTTCTCCATCCCCTGAGTTAAAGAGAACAAGCTACAACAGCCCTGTAGAAGGAGAAAGTTTCAAAACAGGTTGTATGTCAGCTCTCAGATGGCTCCTGACCCCGTGTAGAACTGAGTGAGACCCTCCAAATTCCACCCACGATGGAATACACAACACATGTGACCAGGGTTTGAAGCTCCCAGACGCTTCAGCTCTTCACTGGCTCTGCCTGGTGTGGTAACCTTTGTCCCCTGGTGAATGAGCTTCTTCCAGGCAAGAGCCAGCATCATCATTATCAGGGTATGCTCAGTACCAAGCACAATACCTGGCACACAGTAAGCACTTAATAAATGGCTGTTGAAATCCAAACTGTCCTCTCCATTCCCACAATCATTGTCCTAGTTTCAAGCTTTATCATCTCTCACCTGCATTATTGCAAGAATCTGCTCAGTGGCCTTTGTCCAGTCTTCTTTTCCCCAAGCTCCCGCCACACTGCCGGCACAATCGTGTACTAAACAGTTGCCAGGGACTCCCCATGACAGGAAACAGGCATGAAGGCTTAAACCTTCCCTTTTCAGGGGCACCTGGGTGGCTTAGTCGATTAAGTGTCTGCCTTCGGCTCAGGTCGTGATCCCGGGGTCCTGGGATTGAGCCCCTCATTGGGCTTCTTGCTCAGTGGGAAGCCTGCTTCTCTCTCTCCCACTCCCCCTGCTTGTGTTCCATCTGTCACTCTCTCTCTCTGTCAAATAAATAAAATTTAAAAACAAACAAACAAAACCTTTCCTTTTCATTTCACCCATTTCTATTCTATCTCATCTCCTATTTCCCCCAACCAGGAATGGGCAGCCAATGCCCTAGCTGCCCTGAACTACCACAGGTCCCTGAATATGCTTTGTACTCTCCAGTGTTTGTCTTTGAGTAGAATAGCCTTTATTTGGAGGCCGCCTACTCATGCTTCAAAACTCAGTTCAAATTAAATCTCCTCTGAGAAAACTTCCAAGACGATCTTAGTCAAAACTTAACCTCACCCACTCATTTGCTTTGTGTTCTCTTAGCCCTTTCCTTAAATCTCCATTTTGGTGTTTAAAATCTTATTCTACAAATGTGTATGTGCAAGAAGTGATATGTGTTCTTGTTTTCTGTCATTAATTGTAACCTAAAGCCACCTCCCCAAAGGCTGGTGGAAAACTGTCACTGTGAGCTCTCCTACGGGCTTTAGGATTTCACAAGGACCTGGGGTACCATGATTATGGAGGAAGAACCCCTTTATTCTCAGATTGTCTTAGATAACTGTCAGTGTCCAAGCCTGCTGCTTGGTGTCCCTAGCTCCTCTGCCTCTTTCTGGGTAAGAGTCTTTGCTAAGGCTGGATGATCCAGACCTTCAGGGCACTGGGTCCCCATTTTCCTCTGTGTCTTTGCCACACCAAGGACCTGCAGACCTGGGAGCCCACAGGCCTTATTGTTTCTGCTTCTACTTCTTCCTCCTAACATAACCTCCAACCTGAGAGGGGGTTCTAGGGACAGGCAGTTAAGCTACATGAGTGGTGGTGGTTAAGTGGAAGACCATAGGGAACTATAGGGGCCACAGGAAACGGGGTTGTACCCCTTACAAGAGGCAGACATCACTTGGCTCCAACTAATTGTAGCCAGATGAAAATGCAGCCCAGGATCACCAGGCCATCCAGTTTTTCCAGGAGAGGCTAAAATCTGCATTTTAAGGTAAAATCTACTTTCAAATGTTGTCAACCATTTTTAACAACTTCAAAACACTTCATTACAAACGAAGCATACCTGTAAAAGTCTTAGCCCGGAGAAGGTCACTTCAAGACCTCTCCTTTACAAGAGGCCTGGCGGGAGGTTTTCTTCAAGCATTTAACCCCAAACTTCCCTGACGCAGATAGCCCTGAAGGCATTCTTGAAAACAGGTGGAGGGGAAACTACAAGGAGAGCAGACACAGATTAATGTCTCAGTATTTTACCCTGTCACACTGGGACTTTCCACATTGTATTGTAATTAATTGTGTGTGTCTCCCACACCTGGTGGCCCAAACCCTGCCACTCAGGCTGGCACCACCTCCAGCCTCCGCTCGGTGCTTGGCCCTCGCTGCTGTGTGTCAGACTGTTTACTTGTTCTTAGCTCCTTCTCCAGTTTCTTTTATGACCCTCCCAGACCTCTCTCGCACTTACCTCAAGACCTCTGCTTGCCTCCAGACTCCTCACTCTCAGAAAAACTCCTGCTTCATCAAGAGAATTCAGCCCATTGCACATAATATCCCCAAACCCTCAACTCTTCCTGCCTTCTTCCTCCCACACCCTCACTCCCCTTCCTACCATAGCAAAAGGAGAGGTGGCCCTCCTGCTCAGAGCAGACCCTTTCCTTTGTGTCATCCGTAGTGCAGTAAAACCATCTAGGGGCGTCTGTGTGGCTCAGTCGGTTAAGCAGCCAACTCTTGATTTCAGCTCAGGTTCTGATCTCAGGGTCCTGGGATGGAGCCTCTATCGGGCTCCAGGCTCAGGGAGGAGTCTGCTTCAGGATTCTCTCTCCCTTTGCACCT
Source organism: Zalophus californianus (assembly GCF_009762305.2). NCBI lineage: Eukaryota > Metazoa > Chordata > Mammalia > Carnivora > Otariidae > Zalophus > Zalophus californianus. Next base: position 80,598,324 of record NC_045603.1, read on the forward strand.
CCCCCTGCTCACTTGCGAGCTCTCTCTCTCTCTCTCTCTCTCTCAAATAAATAAATAAATAAATCTTAAAACCAAACAAAACAAAACTATCTTTTAAAACTCCTCTATTCTGTCCATGCTGTGAGTCTAGATCTCTGTTAAGGGAGCTGTGTTACTACCTCATGAAGGTATTCCTGGAGCCCAGCACACCGCTAGGGACAGGGAAGATGCCCCATAAACACGTATTAAATAAATGCCTTTTTTATTGGGGGGCTGTACCACAGTTCCTAAAAAATTGTCTAGAGACATAAGACAACTGCTGACACCTGATGCTTTGTAGGTTATTAATCTAGAGAAAGTAGTTTCCCCTGACTCTGAACGTCGGCTAAATTTGGAGGAGATAATCCAGGAGGGAATGTAGCTGGCAGGCTAGGGAGTTTCTCCTGGGTCAGGTTGGTGCCATCCAGCTGTGAGTTTGCTGTATTAATACCTCCTATCCGTCTTCTCTGGTTACTGCTGGTGAGGCTGGCCTTTGGCAGTTGCTGAGGGGAGCAAGGGGAAAGCCTCCATGACCAAGGTGTCACATTGCTCTCTGTCCCCTCAGGTTCCACCCAAAGACACCACTACTTCATTAGCAGGTTATCTCGGGGAAAGACAATAAGCACCAAGCCTTCTTATTCCTTGTTACATTTCAAAACATTTTTTCTCTTCCCTTTTCCTCTAACTTTCAAATTTTTTAATTTTTTTAATACTCTGATGGTATTTTATTTTTTATTTATTTTTTTAAAGATTTTATTTATTTATTTGATAGAGAGAGACACAGCGAGAGAGGGAACACAAGCAGGGGGAGTGGGAGAGGGAGAAGCAGGCTTCCCGCGGAGCAGGGAGCCCGATGCGGGGCTCGATCCCAGGACCCCGGGACCATGACCTGAGCCGAAGGCAGACGCTTAACGACTGAGCCACCCAGGCGCCCTCTGACGGTATTTTAAATCTATATAAATCATCTAACTATATTTACCTTTAATCCTACTCTCATGTTTTTAAACAAGTATCTCATATCCTATTTTCTGTCTTCCTTATTACCCTGCAGGCTTTCAACCTTTTCTTATTTTTGAATAATTTTTATCTGTTTAAAATTATTTTATAACTGACTTCCTTTTTATTTTAATTTTAACAAATTAACCTTCTGGTTTCCTTTTGAATTTTATTTTCTTGTTCTACTCTTCCTTCAGCTTATTTTATAGCCCATGTTGTACTTTTGTTTTATGAGTTTTTATAGTCCTCCTGGTTTAAAATCTTGCCTTACTATTTCTTTAAGATTTTCTTATTTTTCAGTTTTCAGCTTTTAATTGCTTGTAAGTCTTCCAGAATCCTTTGGCACCACATTTAAATCTTTAGTCTCTCTTCCCTTTCTTTTTTTGGCACTATAACTTTTTTACCTTTTCTCTTATTTATTATCTGTCAGCTGATCTGTTTAAATAATGACTTGTAAGCAACACACTGAAATTGTGAAAACTTCTCTGCCCCTCCCTCCTTCCTGCCAACCATTACTGTAAGTACATAATTTATTTTGCATTCATGCTGCTTTCGTTTTTTTTGTTTTTTGGATTTTTTTTTTAATTTATTCATTTGAGACACAGAGATACAGAGAAAGAGAGCATGAGCCCAGGGAGAGGCAGAGGGAGAGGGAGAAGCAGTCTCCCCGCTGAGCAGGGAGCCCGATGCGGGGCTCGATCCCAGGACCCTGGCATCATGACCTGAGCCAAAGGCAGACGCTTAACCATCTGAGCCACCCAGGCACCCCATCATGCTGCTTTTTGGCATAGCATTGTATGCAATCTTTATTTTTATAATGTATATTTTGAAATCTATGCTTTCTAATTGTTTTAATTTCTTTTGGTTGCAAGGAACAAGCTAATTCCAGTTACCTCAATTGATGGGCATTTTACTGTAGGAATGAATGTGTGAAAGGGCAAGCAGAAGTCTCAGCCACTGTGTAAGCCAGGCCTCACGCCAGTCCTACATGGAGCCCCCATGGAGGAGCTAGAACTGCTGTAGATTTGGGCCTCACAGGCACTAGAACAACAACAAAAATGTTCGGAAGCCAATGCAATATCAATGCGGGAATCTTCATTTTAGACTTTATTAATATGGGTAACCTAACTAAATCTGGATTTCAAAGATTAAAAAGAGAATCAGATGGTCATCCAGGAAGAAGAGTCAAGCCCCCCAAAAGGCCAGAAAAGGTCAAGTTCAGGTAGCTTCAGATTCCTCCCTAACAATATTCTCTAGGGAACATAGAGGAGTTAGGTTTATACCTTTGCTGTTCAGAAATGTGGTTCATGTACCAGCAGCACGGGTATCACCTGGGAACTTCTCAGAAATGCAGGACCTCGGTTGCCATTCCTGCCATTCCATATCAACTGAGTCAGAATCTGCATGTGACCAGATTTGGAGGTGATTCCTATAGACATTCTGAGGGAACAAAAATGTGATACAAGTTTTAAAAGCCCACCCAAGGGGCTCCTGGGTGGCTCACTCAGTTAAGCGTCTGCCTTCGGCTCAGGTCATGATCCCGGGGTCCTGGGATCGAGCCCCATATCGGGCTCCCTGCTCTGTGGGAAGCCTGCTTCTCCCTCTCCCACTCCCCCTGCTTGTGTTCCTGCTCTCCCTGTGTGTCTCTCTCTCTGTCAAATAAATAAATAAAATCTTAAAAAAAAAAAAAAAAAAGCCTACCCAAGGAGTCTCTAGTATAGAGACAACAAGTTCTCAAATCTGAAAGAATAAAGCCGTGGTTCTCTTTGACCCTTGCTTGCAACTTCCCTTGGACATTATTTTCCTCCAAGAGAGCCTGTTTGTGTAATTTCTCTGAGATTGGAGATATTGACTTGTCTGCACATTAGGACCATTTGAGAATTTTTTAAAATACTGTTGCATGGATCATACTCTTAGAGAACCTGATTGAATTGGTCTGGGATGATCGCTCGTAGTCACTGGTTTTTCGGAAGCTCTCGGGTCATTACAATAGGTGGCCAAGATTGCGAGTCATTGATTCAAGGGAAAACAAGCCCAAAAACCCTCCTTGAAAGAACTACTGAAAGATGAACCCCAGACAACAAAGAAATGAATCAAAATAAAGAGCTCAGGAATGAAGAAGCTATGGTGAGAGGTAATTATTTAATTGATTTAAGAATAAACTACAACTAAATAATTTGGAATTTTGGTTAGAGAATATCATGACTGGCACTTTAGGAGGCAAATCTGGTATTGTCTCCCCCCCTTAATTTCTATTTACGCTTGGTGCACTCTCTCACCAAATCATTATTTCCTGGGTTTTAGCTCATTAGTTCTCAGGGTTTCACAAAAGTGATTGTTGCTCCACGTTCCTCCTTCTGCCCACCTGACTCCTGGCAGGTATCAGTGATGAATCTAGATGAAGTGTATGTGGGGATTTATCACACTGCTTTTGTATCTTTCTTAGAAGTTTGAAATGTTTCCAAAATAAAAAGTAAACAAACCATCCCTTGCATGAGGACTAGACTTAGTGATTCCCATTAAAGTTAGAGTATGGAAAGAAAAAAGGGTAACTTTACAGTGAAGAAACCTGGCAAACACCACCTTAACCGAATGATTAAGGCTAGTATCACCAGTGGTAAGTCATGTAGATATCATGTGCCCACTGATACATGATGAAAAGGTTTTCTCAATGAAAATTTATAACCAGATTTAAGAATTAACGGGTATCCTTAAATATACCTTTCCTTAAATACTTTTTTAAATTGGGTAAATACTTAAATACTTTTTTAAATTGGGTAAATAGCCTTTTCATTTTATGTCTACCTAGCTTAAGTAGAATCTATCTGTAGAGAAATTATGATGTGTGTTCATTTATCAATTTTATAGTCCAGAGAAATATATGACATTTGTATAAAACTGACTTTTCTTTTTAAGTGTAGTTCTGTTTTAATCCAAATGCCAAGATTACTGAATTAATGTCATTCATACCATTTGAATGACATTTAGGATATCTTTATTTAAAATAATATTTAAAATATTATGGCACTTACATACTTTAAAAAAATATACACATATATACTTCCTGTCATTAAGAAAGGAAGAAAGAAGGAATTTTTCAGTACAAAATATATTTGGCTTCTCCGGAATCATTCCTTCCCAGTTAGAAGGCAATAATAGGACTGTGGGCTTTGGAGAGTGACTATCTGGGTTCATATTTTGGATTTAGTAGGAGTGTCTTCATCATAAGGTATTGTGTATATTGACACACATGTATGCATTACATTTGGAGCAAACTGTGCTCACAGAGTAAAGGTCAGTAAGGAGCTACACAAACCTGGCACACAACAACAAACCTTGGAAAATATTGGTTATATCATTGTTTGTCCGTTATTTTTAGATCTTGTTTGCTCAAATCAAAGAATCACTGGAATGGTGGCCCTTTGGGTAAAGTGTCTTCCCTACTCCAATCAGCTGGGACTACGAGAAAAGGTCACATGCCCGGCACAGCTGTCCTTGTCATCAATTGCTGGGATCGGGGAAATTTTCGTGAGAGGCCTTGAGCTTAGGAAGGATGGTCGGTGACACATATAACACCTTGAGTTACACGTTGCATTGGGTTTCAAGCAAACTCTGATCATAGGAGAGGGTGGATAATCCTGAATTGGGTTTTTAAATAAAGTTATTTGTTCTCCTGGGTAACTTGACTAAATTGTCATGATTTTAAATATGTTTAATGCTCCCCCCAAAGATATTCATGCCCTAATCCCTGAATCCTGTGAATAGGTTACCTTACATTGCAAAAGAAGCTTTGCAGATGTGATATAGTGAGATTATCCTAGATTATCCAGGTATGCCCAATGTAATCACATGAAATAACAAAAGTGGAGAATCTTTCCTGGTTCAGTGAGAGAGAAGAGAAGAAAGAAGAAAAACGAAAGCCTTGAAGTGGGAAAGGGGCTTACCGTGTCATTGCTGGCTTTGAAGATGGAGGCGGGGGGCCATGCTAAAGGATGTGGGAAGCCTCTAGAAGTGGGGAATGGCCCTCAGCTGAAAGCCAGCAAGGAAACAGAGACTTCAGTCCTACAATCACAAGGACTTACATTCTGTCAACAACCCAAATAAGTAGGAAATGTATCCTCCCCTAGAACCTTCACAAGGGAACACAGACCACCAACACCTTGATTTTAGTGAACTTCCAGCTTGCATACTAAACTTCCAACCAACAGAACTGTAAGATAATAAATTTGTGTTGTTTTAAATCACTCTGTTTTTGGTAATTTGCTATAGCAGCAGAGTTAAATGTATACATCAGGTCTCACTGAGAAAGTGAAGTTTCAGCAAAGACTTGAAAGGAGTGAGAGAGGGAGCCGTGAGGAAATCTGGAGGAAGAGCATTCCAGGTAGAGAGAACAGGAAGTGCAAGGGTCCTGAGTGAGGAGTACGTGTGAGGAACAGCAAGGAGGTCTGCATGCCTAATAGTGAGCAAGGAGGAGAGTCATAGGAGATAACATCAGGTCAGGAGGGCTTGCCTTCTCTACTGTGACTGATTGTACTTCCTACCCAAATTTAGAGAAAGATAACCACCCTGACCTTTTTCTGATTGAGAAGTTAGGCACAGGCCTCTCCAAACTACCCCATTCCACTTGTCTGAGTGGTCATTTGGAGCACCCTCATTGTTTGGTGCTCCTCATTTTCCTGTTGGTGAAGGCCCATTCTTGTACCTGGCTAGGAATCCCCCAGGTGGCCCAATTTCAAAGAACTGGTTATCAGGCTTGATGAGTTGGCTTGCCATGGTCGTGGCCACTTGGCAAGTCAGTGCGGCTCTATCCCTTTATAACCAGTAAACTCTGACACCAGCCTGTGGGGACTAGGCTTCCATTCCTGGAGAGCTGGCTGTGGGAAGAATGCCGATGTGCTGGTGTTCCTCACAGGATTGAGCATCAGTCTGCAAGACATCTCAAATTTTTAATACTCAACTCCCCTCCTCATGGAGGGGAGCCATTCATGGCTTCAGTCATTTTAATCTTTCTGGCTGGTAGAGAATATATATTTTGGTAGAGGTAAAGGTGAACCGCTCATCTTTACACCTGTCAAGCACCAAAGCACTGTTATCAGGCACCAAGGCCATGTTTCAGGAATATTTTTCCTTCAGTTTTGATCTATGTCTACAATAAACTGTATGTGATCTGTCTTAACATTAACAGTTTCTGTCCAAGGCACATGTGGGTGGTTTGGAGTGCATGACACCCCTCTCCTCACACAGGGGGAGAATATGTGCTTTCCAGCTCACACAGACAACAAAGTAATGAAACCAGAATAGGGCAAAAAAACCTTCTAATTTCTATTTTTGAATTTTTCCCCAAAGTTTCCATTTAGAATACTTCTGATGTCTTTACATTTCTTTTTCCTTTTTTTTCTTTCTTTTTTTTTAAAGTGATCTCTACCCCCGACATGGGGCTCAAACTCATGACCCTGAGATCAAGGGTTGTGTGCTCTACCAACTGAGTCAGCCAGGCGCCCCATACTTATATTTCTTAATCTTGCTCGTGAAGTTTTATTGATTATATTGACATCCAGGGTAGGTTATTGGGTTTTATTTGATTATTAATTTGGGCATTCCTAGTACCTAGTACCATGCCTGGCATTCAGGAAGTATTTTAAAAATTCATTCATGCACCCATCACTCATTCATTCTTTTTTGTTTTGTTTTGTTTTACATACCACTTAGATGTGTTTTATTAGGTAGATCAAACTCATCACAATGACTATTTCTTAGATGATGAAAGTAGTATACATTTTTACTAAATGGTCAAAAAGAAATTAATTATCCAAATGATTTCTAGATTCCATGTGTCATTTTTTTCATACTTTCACTATTGCTTTTCCCAAATTATCTCCTTTCAGCATTCCCATGAATGTAGCTGGCATGTTTTCAAATCCTTCAGTGATGTATTCATGGTACTGGATTTCACCCTCTACGACCCATTTCAGCAAATCTTTCAGAGCCTTCTGGCGGACCTCTCCTTGCCAGCGGGTGACGATGAACCCTTCCATGCAGAGCTGCTGATAGATAATATTCTCTGGGTGTGGGCCTGGGGAAGAGGGCAAGTACTATTATATGTAGAGATGACCCCACATATAGCAATTCTTCCAAATTTCTTCATCTGGGGGATAACAATGTTTGAAAACTCTCTGCCTACATTATCAAACTAACAATCATAACCATCAGGAGAGGCTTTTTTCAAAGTTTCTTCCAAAGACTCTACTCTTTTGTAGTTAAAGGCACCATCATATCCAGGCTTTTTGAGGTAGGCAAACTTTTCGTCAGACCCTGCTGCTCCAATAACTTTGCAGCCCTTGAACTTAGCTATCAGCCCCACCACAGAGCCCACGGCTCCTGCTGCTGCTGCATTAACCATCACTGTTTCTCCACCGTTCACACCACAGATGTCAAATAGGCCAAAGTAGGGTGTTAGCCCTGTCATGCCCACTGTTCCCAGAGCCAAAGACACTGGTACCATGTCTGGCCACTCTGCAGTGTAGCTTTTCCAGATCTTTCCCATCAGAAACAGAGTGTGTCGTCCAGCCTGAAAAAGCCACTACCACAGTTCCTGCTGGGAAGGCTGAGTTTTTACTTTCCACAACTCTGGCCACTTGCTGCCCCATCATCATATCACCCTCTTTCAATCTGTTGGCCACCACTCTCATATAAGGATCCACGGTAGGGAACAAACCTTCCAGCAGGACCTCTCCATTTTTTAAGGATGGGAGTTCAACTGTCTTTAACTCAAAGTTACTATGAGTAGGGCTGGCTTCAAAGTGCTTCTTCAGGGTCCAGCTCTTAGCATGAACCATCCTGAAGTTTCCCAGCCCGCAGGTTCCACTACCTAGACAGAGAATGTGGTTGGGTTTGTCACACTCATTCATTCTTAAAATGAATGGCCCTTCTAAACTTTTTATGTTTCTACTATTGGAAATAGGTAAAATTTGGTGATGCTGACAGTTTATTATGTAGTTGAGGGGGAAAAATGCATTACCTTTTATTTCATGGATTAAAAATATTTTTTAAGGATTTTATATATTTATTCATGAGAGACAGAGAGAGCTAGCGAGAGGCAGAGGGAGAAGGAGGATCCCGAAAATATTTTTGAGGAAGTTTTATCTCATGACAACAATATACTCTACTTACAGTATAAATTGACAACAAATTAATTTGAGAAAGTTAAATAAATTTTACAATTGAACCTAAAGCGATTAACTGATTAAACATTTTGTTATATTTTATAACTGGAAAAAAAAAAAAACCAAACCAGTTCTCCAGATGAACAGATCCAGTACCTCCGTGGTGGAGAAAATGTGGTAAAATGGGTGTGAGGTAACTGATCCCAGGAACTCTCTTCTTCTTTAGGCCTCGAGGCCTCCTCTGAATAATTGCAGGTATCACCGAGTTCACAAAAACTTGCTCATGATGGCTGCCAGTGTTTGAGACCAGGCAGCACAGTGCCTCATGACCAACTCAGGGGAGTAAACTCTGACAGAGATCTATACAGGTTGTTTCCTTTCTCACATGGAACAATGTCCTATTGATTATTAACGTCCCTTTATCAGACCTTCTGAAATCCATAATAAGTAACAGGTTATTAGATAAAAGTAATGGAGTAAGTCTGAAAATGACATTTTCTCCAAAATTCAGAGATGTTTGTCCTCCCGAGGGATGGAAGTTTCTCATGTTGTGGTGTCCTTCTCGCTCTTGGCATCCTGGACCATTAGTATTTGCTTATTAACCCTATGGGGGATTTCCATGGGGTCTAGACATATTACTTTAAGGATACTGCTTAAATCTAAAAGTCCTCTCTCAAATATTCATCTTCAACAGAGAAGACCTTTCCAGATTCTACAAATCCTACATACCATCTAGAGAAACGGAGTATAGCTCAAGGGTGGTACAAATGCAGTAATCAGGATGCAGGTGATTATTAGCTAATTCTATTCATGTAAAAGCATTGTCCAGGGAGACAGCAAAGACCAAAACAGGCTGAGGTCGTGATCTCAGAATCTTTTCCCTTTGGCCAGGGTGCTCAGCATAGCTCACCCCATTCTTTCTGAGCATTCCTGTTGTAAATTCTACTTAGATTTAAAAGACTTGGGTGCAAATCTTGCCTCCACCAGCTAATTGTATAAATTTGGGGAAATGCCTTACACATCACTTTGTCTGTTTACTTATCTACATAATGGAGACGGTAGTGATAGAAGGTGCACGAGGGTTTGGAACTTCCTGAGTGTTCCAACACTAAACAAACATTTATTGTGATTGGTTCCAAGGAGGCAGGCTAGCACATAGTTTGGGAGCATGGGATTTGGAGTGAGGCAGCCTGGTGTGAGGCTTAACCTCAAGTGTTACGTCTCTAAATCTATGTTTCTCTTGCCTGTAAAGAGAATGGTTTTAATGAGATAGGATAGTTTAATGACATAATCTAAAACCTCCTTTGCATTTCTTTCCGGGCAAGTTCAGTGGTTACGCAATGCTGTGGAAAGACGAGAAGGAAGGTTCCATTTGGTGTCACGGGCTCGCGTGTCCCGGCTGCATTAGGCCCTCTCTGGGACAGCAGAGCAGCACGAGGGTCCAGAACCCGTTCCCACGCAGTGTACTCCACACAGATGCCCCCCCCGCCCCGTGAGATCTAGTGGCCCTGCTTTTCCTGCTCCCCCACACAATGTGACCAACCTTTAGCCACCTGATAGGTTGTAAAACTAGTTTTCCTGGTGTCTTGCCACCTAATCAGTTCTCACGTGAGGTGGTGTTTTTTTTTCTGGGTCAGAGGATCATGAGTTCTTGGGTTCACTGTGGTCAGAGTCAACAGCCACCTATCAAGAAGTTGCTTCGCTCATGAGCTAAATCAGAATTTCTTCGGGAACTTCTATCTCTTGCTGGGTAACAAACTCCAATATCTAAATCCACACAAATCTTCCATTTTCCCAACTTGAACAACTGGATACAGCTTAGTCAGGAATGCCCTAGGCTTACCAGGCTGTCAAACACTTTTAATTACACTGGCACTGTTTGGCATCTCTCACATCTGGAGCCCTGAAGTACGAAGCAAGTCATGTGACTGCCTAGTTCGGTCAAGACGGCCCTTCCTAAGTTAGGCAATTGTTCCCATCAACAGCCCTCATGTTTCTGGTCTGGAAAAGAGATATGCTAACACCTCGCTATGTGCCTCTGACTATAAATGCTGGGTCCTGTTCTGAGCACATATGTCCTAATTCATTTCATATGGTACTATGATATAAGGAAACCCAGGCACTGAGAGGTCAGGCAACCTGCTCCTAGTCACATAGCCCCCCTTCCCTAACCTGCTTTGCCTTTGTTCATTCCACACTTGATTTTAGCAACCAGCCAGAGGAAAGGAAAAAACCCCACAGTAACATTTGTTTCTAATAAGTGCAGAGGACTATTTCTTTCTATTACTGAATTTACTGTAAAGAGTTTGATTCCAGCCATACCAAAGAGCTTTAAAAGATACACTAATTTCACAGTCACGTAATTCTGATTCTAAAAAAAAAGTATATTTATTTTATTTATCATATTTTATTTTTTTTTCTTAAAAGTTGCTTTATCTCAGGGTACCTGGATGGGCTCAGTTGGTTAAGCATCCGACTCTTGGTTTCAGCTCAGGTCATGATCTCAGGGTGTTGAGACTGAGCCCCGCATCAGGTTCCACACTCAGTTGGGAGTCTGCCCCTCCCCCTGACTCTCTCTCTCTCTCCCTCTCAAATTAAATAAGTAAACCTTTTTTAAAAATTTGCTTTATCTCTCACAATGTAATTTTTTTTTAAGATTTAGCTTTATTTTTTTTCTTGCATATCTATTCTGATTTGGTTTATTGGGACCTAACCTGCTTATAATGGATGGGTACAAATTAAATGCTTCCAAAATATCTGACTGAAAATTTCACCCAGTCAATTGCTTTGTCACCTATTTTAATATCCTTGTTAAATCCCTGTTGGTTGGTTTGTTTTCAGAAAGAGATTTTCTTTAGGGTAGCAATGATTTTGGTGTTATTTAGACACTATCTGTTTACTAGTACTTTACTAGTAAGGTAGTTGGTAACACTTAATGAATGAAATAATTAATATGTACTTTTGACGATGCTATATTTATATCCATATCATTTAAGAATGCTCAACCTAACAACTATTTAAAAATTATCAGAAAAAAATTATTAACCAGAATAAAATTTTCTTCATGGGCTAGCTACTAACCATTTCTTGTTACTGCCCATTCCCTTCTGGGCAAGTGGCAGGGATAGGCTGGGGAAGACCAGGAGAACAGGTGAGGTAGCTGCCTGCCGAAGGAAGACCCCTAAAGCCTTCGCTTTCAAACCTAGGAGACCCGAAGCCCCTTTCATGACAAATATTTTGTTATGTTCCTTTACTACCCTGAAATGGAATCCATAGAAAATATAGTCTGTAATACACAAAATTAAAACTCTACACACACAGACAGAATGCCTTAACTGCCATACAAAGGAGAAATGAAAGAAATCTACACCCAAGTATGGGAACGCACAATTATAGCTACACTAAAAAGCACGATGAAGTGGTCAGATGCCTACACTGATTATGAGTATGCTGGGATTGAAGAGAGACAGGAAAATCTTCATCTTGATTCTTCTTTTTATATTTAACATTTTGAATAAAAACTAAAAAGGTATATTTAAATGTACACTTAGAACCACCATGAATCAAGAGCTATAAATGCAGAATGTTCCCAATGTGTTCTGTTGGTGACTCGGCTCCACCAGATGCTGCTGGTGACACACTCCTCAGAGATGGTTACAAGTCTTGGTGAAGTTCTGACTGAAATAAAGCCCGATCTTCCCTTGACTTACCTGGTAGTTATATCCCTGGAACACTGAGTTTTATTAAAACGACACTACAAGTAATTTGTGCTTATATGTAAAATAGACTTAGTTTCTAAGAAACAGAATTTTTCACCTGTAAATTTAAGGCAGGGCATTAAAAGTTGTGAGAGATGTTTGACAATACTTTTCCATTATGGGGGGATGCCCTATGCATTGTAGGAGTTAAGGTCCCTGGCTCGCCACTATATTAAAAGGAAGTCATGCCTCTAATCACAGGGACCACCAGAAACACCCCTGCAAATTTCCAAATGCCCCTAGTGGACAGAACTGCCTCTTTTGAGAAGCACTGTCCTGGAGGTTTGTGATAAACTGGGATAAAAGGAACCTTTTCTTAATTCTTTCCAGAGAGTCGAATTCACTACAGTGGTTTCTTAACATATTGCTTCATACAACTTTCAGTCCACTTTTACAAAATTTTTATTTGGGAAATCTTGTGGGAGCAACTGAATATAATGCTGCAAGCTATGTTTGAGCCAACTCATCTGTAGGGCAATGCTATTCTCACCTTCATGCTAACTGAATAGCTTTCCATATCTTGGTAAATATAGTGATCTTTGCAAATTATCTCCTTTAAAATATAGGCTACTAGATTCTTGCTCTGTTCAGCACATTCTGATTCTTCAATTCCAGCCATGTTGAGTGACTGAGTATGGATTTTGTAAATGGTTTTCTAACCCTTTGACTTGGCAGTTTTCCTCTGAAATCTGCACACCCTTCATGATTACAAAATTGTTATCACTTGATAGCTGCTAAGTGGCCTCAGTGAAATGAGTTGTTTCTTTTGATCAAATCCATAGTTGATAAAAATGACCAATTACTACTAGGTTGTACAGGGAAATTAAGTTTAAAATGATCTTTCAGGGAGTGCCTGGGTGGCTCAGTTGGTTAAGCATCTGCTTCGGCTCAGGTCATGATCCCAGGGTCCTGGAATCGGGTCCCCCATCAGGCTCCCTGCTCAGCGGGGAGTAGGCTTCTCTCTCTGCTGCTCCCCCTGGCTTGTGCCCTCTCTCTCTCGCTCACTCTCTCTCTTTCAAATAAATAAAATCTTAAAAAAAAAAAAGATCTTTCAGACTATGTTACTATTTTTTGAAAGATTTTATTTATTTATTTCAGGGGGAGGGTGAGGGCAAAGGGAGAGGCAGAAGCAGGCTTCCTGCTGAGCAGGGAACCCAACGCAGGGCTCGATCCCAGGACCCTGGGATCATGACCTGAGCCTAAGGAAGTCGCTTAACGGACTGAGCCACCCAGGCGCCCCTTGACTATGTTACTTTTCACTTTAGGAATGTGTCATAGAGTGTGAGCAGATAAAAACACGTTCACTGCTACTTCATTTTTGGCCAAGAAACACCTCAAGTCCTTGGAGTAAGAAGCCCATCGTCTCTGAAACAACTCAGCAGAGCAAATTAACATAAACAGCCGATTTCTTAGGTAGTCAGTATCTCTTCATCTCCTCAGGGTCTCCTAAGTAAGGAAATCACTGATCCTGGGCTTCAGAGCCCTATAGGGCTGACGCGCGGTAGCTGCTGCCCCCTAGCGTATTGTTCCTTGTTACTGCAGACATTAGGTTGACAAATGCTTGGGAAATAAAGGTGCTTGGTCTAAATGATGCAGGTAACCGAGAATTTTTTAGTATATCATTCTCTCGGAATGAATAGTTACAACACTTTTTTTGGTAATTACCCGAAGAAATAGTCATTTAAATGTTTTCTTGTTACTGCTTCAAGTTTTACTTTCTCATCATTTTCTGCTTTTCCTACCTCACCGCTGGGTACGTAATTCACAGTGCTCACGCTAAATGAAAATGTGGGATCCTTGGTTTAAAAATCAAGGAAAGGGTACTATTAAAGGTACGACAGTACCTTCTCCTTTCTTCTGCAATTTCTCTCTTGACTTGTTATGGTGGTTTTTTATTTGCTATTGTCATTCTAAAATAAAAAATTAAGATTTTAATTACTAGCATGAATTTTATCTTTATCATTCATCTTTATATTGTGCAATGCAAATTGTAACTGCAACTATAAGAACAAATATAATTGTATTAAGTGCAAATATAACTTGTACTGAAATTACACAATGTATATACATTTGCATATACATTGTGTATATGCATATGCATTTTGTTCTTCCCAGAGCGGTGGAAATACTGAACAAAAGTACTTCAACTGTTTTTATGTCACTTCCTGATTCATGCACATTCAGTCAACACTCTGCTTTTGGCTTACTGATGCGTAAATAAGGACCGAAAGAAAAAGGGACTATGGGTTGTCCTATCTTTCCTTTTTTTCTATGCCAAACATGCACAGTAAGTTGTTGGCTAAGTCACATGAGGAAGAAAGGATATGGCAGGTTTTCTTGGTCATTTGTGTTTCTTAGAACACTTGCCTTCTAGCTGCATCAGAAGAAGTTATGATAAAAGAAAAGGATGACCTCTTAGGGCTCTCAGGGCTCCCATTTACTCAATCAGAGATGGAACACACTAACCTGGTACTTGCTTTGAGTCTTGCTGAAGCCCCCCGCATCATGGGCCCACCGGACTTCTGTGTCCATGGGACACTGTGATGCCATATGGGGAGGGGCAGATAGGGAATAATGGAGATGCATGTGAGTGGATCCCCTCTGCTCACACGGACGCTCCGTTGTCCCAGCTGACGTCACTTACAAAACCCAAGTCCAAAACCAGAATTACTAAATATTCATGACAGTGACAGCAGAGCATTAAAGCAAGCCCAGGGCCCTTCTGAGTGCAGGGGCCTGCCTATATGACTGCACAGATTGCACGCCACGAATCTGGCCCTGTGTAACTTCCAATCAGTTCTGTTTCGCTTGTTTGGACTTCCATCAGTTCCGCATGGGAAGGCATAATTTAGACTCTGGAAGAATGCGTAGGGACTTTTCTTAGTACACAACCACTGGCCAGCTCGTGGCAGGGACAGCTAAAATGGGATTCTGTGGTCGAATGGGTCCAGGTGCTAGGGTAGTGGCCTCTGGAATGCTGTGATTTGCACTCTGGTTTGTGTTCAGAGCCATAGTTTCAAAGTGAGGATGAAGATTACTAACGTAGGAATCATGAGAGAATGTTCACCACGTCTAATGGGGGCATAGTCTAAGAGACAAGAAGGATATTTGCCATAAAGCAATTGGAAAAAGTCTTCCTGACTCAGCATAAAAATGGAACAAGAAGCAAAATTACATTTGCTTTTAAAACTTCATAGTATTTGAAAAATAGACAAGTGCTAGGGTTTCTTCAGCTTATCCTTTCAAAAGGGGTAGCTAACTATGCCTTCAGGAGGACTGAATTTTAGTGGAAAATCTGGAAATGAATGTATCAAAGATTCAATCAAAGGCATGTGTTGCATGAGTCCTGTGCTTAGAGCACGTGCCCCGAGGGATCCAGAGGCAGAAGGCAGGGTTTCTGCCAACCAGGACCCAGCAGGAGCCACGAGATTATCAGAAAATGGTATAAGGTCTATTTAAACAATTTTTACTAGTCTAGTAAGGAAATTTTATTTTACTCAATTTAGACAAAATTCATAGACATATCTCATTTTTCTTAAGGGGTATTTTGAATTTGATTTTTTTTTCTTGGTGGCCAACACAAATTGGCATTCACTTATTAGAATTTTAAACTTATTTCTTCTCTCTTTCTCCCCCTCCTCCAATAAATTTTCTTTTTCCTGTTTTCTTCCCTAGGTGTAGGCTTATCGTAAGCTGAATTCCTTTGCTTAATGATGTGTGTATCTGTTTCCACCAGACCTTCTACTCTCCATTTCTTCATTTTCTGTCTCTGGTCTGGTAGATACTGGAATATCAGCTAATGAAATTTGTATCCATGGAAAGCTCTTTATTCCTTTGTGGAGATCCACATTTCCAACTGGTATCATTCTCTTTCTGCCCAAAAGACTTCTTTTAACATTTCTTGTAGTGCAGGTCTTCTAGTGAAGAATACTTTCAACTTTATTTCTTTTCTTTCAACTTTATTTCTAGATATGTATTTAGTTTTCCTACAAAGGAAGTTTTCTTACAATGGAAGATTCCATAGATTTTACTTCATTTCTGCTAGTCTTTATAAAGAAGTACAGTCCTGAGTCTTCTTTATTGAAAGCATTGTATAATTGAACTTTTTTTTTAAGATTTTATTTATTTATTTGTCAGGGAGAGAGAGAGAGCAAAGCAGGGGGAGAGGGGCAGAGGGGCAGAGGGAGAAGCACGCTCCCCACTGAGCAAGCAGCCCGACAAGGGACTTGATCCCAGGACCCCAGTATCATGACCTGAGCTGAAGGCGAAGCTTAACCAACTGGTACACCCAGGTGTCCCTGTATAATTGAACTTTAAATCAAAACCACAGACCTGCAAGAGTTAGAACGAGTCTTAGAATCATGGAGACCAATCCCTGTCTCAAGTCCACAAACACAATTTTTTTTATTTTACAGATAAGAAAGCTGAGGCAATTTGTAAGAATTAAGTTCATTTGCCACATGTACACAACAGAAGCCATATTTTTTGCATGAAAATCATGTTCCTCTGCTTTAGATTATTTGTTCACATTAGTAGATTTTCAGTATGATATCCTGGAAGTCAGTCCTGGGACCCAGCAGGAATGGTGAGGGGGAGGGAGCAGCACATTAACTTCCAGGCATGTAGGGACACTTTCTCTTAGTCTTAGTTTACAAGGTCCAGAGTTTGTCTGTCTTTGTATTTGTAGCACCTAGCAGAATGCCTGACTCATAGTAGGAACTCAATAAATGTTTTTATTGTCGGATGATCAAGATCATTAACTATTATCCCTGGCTAAAAGACTGATGCTGGAAACTGAAGAATCTGCAGAGTGAAGAAACATCTAAGTTAAAAATAATTTGGAGCTTCCAGCAACAGTGACGCAAGATGGCAGCCACTACGGGCTCGGACAATTTATGAAAACCGAATATACAGCCTTAAAATAGAATGTGGACCTAAATACCCAGAAGCACCCCCCTTTGTAAGATTTGTAACAAAAATTAATACGAATGGAGTTAATAGTTCTAATGGAGTGGTGGACCCAAGAGCCATATCAGTGCTAACAAAATGGCAGAATTCATATAGTATCAAAGTTGTCCTGCAAGAGCTCTGGCACCTAATGATGTCTAAAGAAAACATGAAACTCCCTCAGCCACCTGAAGGACAGTGTTACAGCAATTAATCAAAAAGAGAAACCACAGGCCCTCCCTCCTCCCCCCATTCGATTTAAGCAGTCATTTTCCACAGTAGTACATTTTCTAGATTCGTCTTGTAGACCTCAAAGTACTGGAAAGGCAGCTCCCATTCAAAGGCAATTTATCTTAAGATACTGTAAATGACACTAATTTTTTGTCCATTTGAAATATATAAGTTGTGCTATAACAAAAAAAAATAATTTGGAAAGGGAAGAGTGAAAGAAAACCAATCTTTTTTTTTTCAATTTTGAAAACATGGCCACATTGACCATGTCATTGTTTTTCTTGAAAGATCTGTATGTAAAATCATCCATGTCTGTTTAAGAGAATATAGCTAATGCAACAGGACCATAAATATGGCCATTAAAAGGCATAAGAGATAAAGTAGGAAATAAAATGAATTAATATGAATTTTTAAAAAAGCGATACATATCAGCAGAGAAGGGTGACCCAGGTGTAAGTACAGGGTGACGAATTTTCAGAGCTGGAAGAAATCTTGGAGCTCATCCTGGTCAGCCATTTAATTTTACAAAAGATAACACTAAAGCCCAGAGGAGTGAAATGGCTTTTCAAGGCCTCACAGTAAAATAACAGCAAATTAGGCCTAAAACCTCACTCGTTTCTCACTACAACACTCTCCGCTCTTCAGCTCAGCCTGCTCCAAATGTTTTCTCTGCAGTATGAAGCATCAACTCAAAATACAGACTAAAAAATATAGGGCAAAGACCCAGAACAAAGGAAAAACCAAAAGGTAATTGGTTTTCTATGCCAAGGGATTTTTGAAGTAAATTAAAATCAGAACATTAATGTCAGTATCAGAATTCATCCTGCCCCTCAAATTTGAAACTCTTCCAAGCACCAGAGTTTCTCAACGTACATAGAATTTTTTTTTTTATAAGTGAAATTCGGTCCTATGAAAACAAATCTCCAACTTTAAATAGATGGGCATTTGTGGGGGTAATTACAGGTAATATGCACAGCGTCACGAGAGACCAAGCTCTGGCTTTGTAAGGGCTTTTGAAGGCACTCTGGAGACGACAGAGCCAAAACAGAGTCCTCCTGCAGAGGGCACCGGATGACCAGGCAGGAAGAAGGCGCAGCTGTGGGGCAGTGCCTCACCCTGGAAGGCGAGAGAGACCCTTCTTGATCACGCTCTGAGCACCTGGAGAAGAAGGAAGGACGCAGCGTCAGGCTTTGGCTGCGTGCTCCACGCAGGCAAACCTTCTGACTGCACACGTTCCCTGCCCTGCAGGCTGGTTTGGGGAAAGTTAGCCTCGCTCTTAATCAAAAACTGTCCACGGAGGCTGAGGAAAGTCTACTGGGAATGCGTTTTCTCTGAGTTGAGTGAGATAAACAGAGCAAGCAAGTAAAAGACATTAGAAGGTACTTTGAGCCATTTATACTTTGAGAATTTGCCTTGATGCCATTCTAAGGTGAAGAGATAAGTTAAGCTAATTTTCTTTGCGGCAAGAACGTGTTTATTCTGCCTATCTTAAATTAGAGGTATTATCGCCTCGTGGATTTTGAGGGAATACTTCAGGGAGAGGGAGCTGTGGGCCCGGAAGAGAGAAGGGGTGGTAGGCAAAGCCAGCAGATGGAGTGGACATGTTGAGGAGCGTAGCTCTGGGCAAGAGAAAGGAATGGAGCAAAGAACACTTGGGCTCTGGAAATGGACCTACAGCTTGGCATGGTGGATCAACAGCTGACCTCAAGTATCTGGGCCAGAGATAAAACTGCTGCGTTAGGAATGAGAGGTGATCCCAAATCAAGTCTACTAGAGAAATACAAATACCATGTGTTTCCAACTTGAGTGTTTGTGTCCTGGAGTCCGTGAGGCAGATGGTGAGTGAGAGATGAGAGGTCATGGTTCTGAATATGTCACTATGCTCCTCCACGTGAGGGCGGCACCGGACGCTGAGACCTTGTGCAAACAGGCGGACTTTTTCCAAGTAGGTGCTGAGTTCATGTTCATAAAGTAAACCCTGAATGGGCGCCTGGGTGGCTCAGTAGGTTAAGCGTCTGCCTGCGGCTCAGATCAGGATCCCGGGGTCCTGGGATCGAATCCCGCATCCGGCTCCCTGCTCGGCGGGGAGCCTGTTTCTCCCTCTGACCCTCCCCCCTCTCATGTTCTCTCTCTCAAATAAATGAAATTAAAAAAAAATCTTTAAAAAATTAAAAAATATATATATATATATGAGCATTGGCTAGCACACAGAGAAAGAACAAGTGAGGAGGGAGCAGGTCTGCGGCCACATACCCTCAGCTGTGCGCCTGCTTCTCCCGCTCGGCTTCCTCCTGCACCCAAGCTGTTGCCCGGAGCCTCAAGTCCAGGAGAGGGGCGAGGATACCACCCAGAGTGGAGCCAGTGAGAACAGGTGCACATTTTTGTTATCTCACTTGTTAGTAATTTGACGTGGTCAGTGAGATTTCATCTTCTCATACGCAAGATGAAATTCATTCATTCACCTTTTCATTCAATTAATATTTATTGAATGCATATCATGTGCCAGGACCTGTGGCAGGTGCTGGAAGTAGAGGGGGAACAAAACAGACAGGGTCCCTGTCCTGTGGTGCTTACAGTGTAGTAAAGATAGACATTAAATAATCAGACAAACCACTCTCTAGTTATGATAACTGCTGTGATAGAAAGTAAAGGATGGGGGGGAACCTGCGTGGCTCGCTTGGTTCAGTGTCTGACTCTGGATTTCGGCTCAGGTCAGGAGATTTGGGTCCTGGGATTGAGCCCCACGCTGGGCTCTGAGCTGAGCACAGACTCTGCTTCTTTCTCCCTCTGCCCCTCCCCCCCACCTGCATCCACTCTCTCTCTCTCAAATAAATAAAATAAATAAAATCTTAAAAAAATAAGTAAAGGGTGCTATTAACATATAATAGGTGAAACTAAAGAGTGGGGTCTGAGGAGGAAAGGGGAAATGTTAGGTCAAGTTTTTAAACTAAACCCCGTAGGGCAGGTGTGAGGATTGACAACACAGGGGACTCTTCATGCAGGATCAGTCTTGAAGAGCCAACAGGCAGCCTAACATACAAGGAGGACAGTCTGTAGTGAGGGTGTGGGAGCAGACTCTTTTCAGTCTGGTTACCTCTTAATAATTCTGTCTTCCCTGGCGGCCCATATCATGGACAATGTTCAGTAACAAACTTCAAAAAGATTAAATTGATGGACAAATTTAGTTGCTGCTGTATTCGTGATTCATGTTTTTTTTTAAGATTTAATTTTATTTACTTAATTGACAGAGAAAGAGAGACAGCGAGAGAGGGAACACAAGCAGGGGGAGTGGGAGAGGGAGAAACAGGCTCCCCGCGGAGCAGGAAGTGCGATGCGGGGCTTGATCCCAGAACCCCGAGATCATGACCTGAGCCGAAGACAGACGCTTAACCAACTGAGCCACCCAGGCACCCCTCATGTTCTTAATCTTCATGATTTTCAGACCTTTCTACATTTATTGTCTTTGTTACACGTCATTGACTATGGGGGCTAGAGCTGGAAAGAGAAATCATTGCATCTTAGCCCTTCATTTTACAAAAGTGGAGACCGAGGCCCAGAGAGAGTCAATGCCTTGAGCAATGTCATATGGCTATTATGAGATAGAGATGATGTTAGAACTTGAGTCTCCAGATTCCTTTATACTTGCTGCTCCATCATTTTTTTTCCTTTAAAAGTATCTGACAGAGACAGGAAGTGGGGAATTCAAGCAGACATAATGTTAACCTATTAGAAACCATTTTCAAGAAAATCTATCAGAAATGAAGCAACTCTGGCAGGAGAGGGTAAAGGAAATGAAACAGGCATACATTTCTCCACAACATTAAGAGTTAAAGAAATATCACGTTTTTTTTTTTCTTAATTACATATGGTATCAGTCAGTTTTTGGCACCCCCCCTTTGCCCCAGTTTGGAAACACAAGAACCCCTGAACTTATATAATTCAGGGGAAAAAAGGGGGGGCCTAGTTCTCGGCTTCTGTTGAGGGAGAAGCATTTGAGGGTGGCCACTCCTACTCCTTTTGCTGGGGTGTTACTGTTAAACCATAAAGATTGTTTGCGGGACCAGGGACTCCCATCTCAAAATTCTCTTCACTTAGCTGAAATCACTCAAATACAAATAGCAATTTGCCATCCTAAGAGCTAAGAAGAACCCGGATGTGTGGATACTTAATAATCTTTTCTCCTTTCAGGGCCTGGAGGTCAGAGGAGCAGAGAAGGGTGATGCTGTTAATATTCTCTAGGAAATC
Organism: Zalophus californianus; assembly: GCF_009762305.2. NCBI lineage: Eukaryota > Metazoa > Chordata > Mammalia > Carnivora > Otariidae > Zalophus > Zalophus californianus. Next base: position 80,619,682 of record NC_045603.1, read on the forward strand.
TGGAGTTGCTAAAAACAAAAACAAAAACACTAAAAACTAAAAGACACTGGTTACTTTCATCCTCATATCACCCCCTTACCTAAGTAGAATTCTGTTTAGACGAGTGTTCCATCCACCTGCTTGTTGACAATGACCCTTCTGACATTTTTGGCTCCTCACGGCCTCCCTCTCTGGTCTCCTGGCTGTTGGCCTCGCAAACGTAGTGGATCCTCCACCTCCTGTCCTCGGTCCTCTTCTTGGAGGACTCCAGCACTTCTTCAAGTTGAATGTGCATGTGAAAAGTGTGGCCTCTTGCTGAAGCCCAAATTCTAACTCCCTAAGTCCTGAGTGGGGCCGGAGACTCTACACTTCGAACTGGTCCCTGGGGCACACTGAGGCTGCTGCACGTCTGACTGTACTGAGTACCAAATGTTTATCTCTCAGATCACACTTGTCTCCTCTCCATGTAAAAATACATTCATATGTATTTAATGGGGTTTTCTCCTGCATTTTCAACTATTGCCTGAGTGCAGATAGTTTCTATCTTGGGCTTTGCATATTCAAATGCTTTTTGGATGTCTCAGTGTGGATCCTGCCAGCATGTTGGCAGGACAGGGGCAACACTTTACCCACTGTCCTCTACGTAGCTCCTTCTGGGAGGATCCCACTTGCATTAAAGATGTCACAAAGAGGTAGAATTTCAGTATAATGTCCACCAGCTCCCCAGGCCCCTAAACGCACCCCCAAAACATGCCAAATGTTTGTTGATTTGGCAAAATCGAGGATATCACTTTGAGGCCATAACAAATGAAAAAAAAGTGAAAGTCTGGTTTGGAAGTACTCTCTCACATTTGCTTGTGCCAGAAAAGGAGCTGTCAAGGCAGCGAGCCGCGTATGGTTGGACAGGAACTGGTTCCTATAAAAAGAATTTTCAAGAACTTGCCTGGACTTCCATTTGGTAGCTCCATTTAAAGTTCCATTTAGCACATTGCAGAGGGAAGCCCTCCGTGGGTATTTGCTCAGAGAAGACCCTGGAAAGAGTCGATCCTCTGTTTTCTCTGAATCTCAGAAGTTTATTTGGTGTCAGAGTTCTCGGCAAGAGGGATATGGTCAGAGAACAACAGCAGGAAAGCAATTCCAGTAGTTTACTTGAGACTCATACTGGAGACTTTGTGTACAGTGGTATTCAATAAGAAAGGTTTTTATTTGGCTATTGTATTAGAATACTAGGTATATAACAAGACACATATTTATATACATGCGTACATCTAACTATATTTATATACACACGCTCATATGGATGTACATACATACTGTGATGGTTAATTTTTATGTATCAAACTTGACTGTACCTTAAGCCAGATGACAGGCTTTGGAATTTTTGCTGTGCCATTTTTTTTTTTAATTAGTTTAAGGGTAGAATTTAGTAATTCATCAGTTGCATATAACCCAATGCTCATTCCATCAAGTGCCCTCCTTTATACCCATCCTCCAGTTACCCCATCCCCCCCACCGACCTCCCCCACCAGCAAACCTGTTTGTTCCCTAGAGTTAAGTCTTTTATGGGTTGCCTCCCTCTCTGTTTTTATCTTATTTTATTTTCCCTTCCCTTCCCCTATGTTCATCTACTTTGTTTCTTAAATTCCACATGTGAGTGAAATCATATGGTATGTCTTTCTCTGACAGACCTATTTTGCTTAGCATAATACCCTCTAGCTCCATCCACGTCATTGCAAATTGCTGGGCCATTATTTGAGTAATCTCTCTGTATCTGTTCTCATTTGGCAGAGCCTAGGAATTATCCATTTAAGTCCACCTGGGGTTTTTTCAGGGGCTATGCTAGACATATGTTCAGGGCAAAATGACAACCCAAAGTGAAGAGTTGTCAATGCTATTTATTAAAGGTGAATTTGGAGGGAATGGAAGATCAGGCCAGTTTTCATAGAAGGTGTTAACAATGATGCAGATCTATTACAACTGCCTTGCAGGGGTGTTCCTAATACTGATCTCTGCATCCCAATCACTGCAACATTGCCACAGTAAGCTTCCTAAAAATCAAGTCTGATCTTAAGGCTCCTTTAAATTCATCTGGCTCTCCACTACCTACCTGATGAATTCAAAGTTCTTCACAGTATGGCCCTATCTCCTTCACTCCCTCCTCACCTTACCCCCTACTCAGTGCACACTCTACTTTTCCACAACTCCTCAAATGTCTATTTTAGGAGTCACTATACAATGCGCTCCCAAAACATTTCCTAGGAGTCCATGGACCTCCCTTCCATAAACATAGACTGTAACACTCACCGACATATGGTGGAGAACCTGAAAATGGCTTTTTTTTTTTATTATCTTGAACTGAATAGCATATTTTTAGGTTAGAAAGCTGCCTTAAATTTGGGAGGGAGGTCTAGTAAAATAAAGCATCTTTAGATATAAAAGTATTCCTTTAGCCACTATTTTAGAAAATAGAGTAGATCCAATGTAAGTCTTTTCATAGAAGGACATTTTACCTATGAATTTACATTTGTAAAGGATTGAGAGTAATTAAATTAAGATCTTAAATTTTTTTTTTCCATGCTGGGCATGGAGCCTAATTCGGGGCTTGAACTCATGACCCTGAGATCAAGACCTGAGCTGAGATCAAGAGTTGGACATTTAACCGACTGAGGCACCCACGTGCCCCTAAATATTTTTTAATATGTTTAAAATATCTCTGTTCACTTACTTAGATTTGAGAGGATTGATCAAATGACTAATTGGGAGAAGGATTTACTGCTCACAACCAGAAAAAGGCTGATGCATTTTGAGTCAGTTGCTGGGGAACAGAAAGCTAAACTCCACAGGGTTCTCAGGCATCCCATACATTTCAGATGAAGCCTAACGTGGGCTATATGGCCCAGATACTTCCTCTTCATTTCTGCAGGTGCTGGGACTACCTTTAGGTCTTTACTCCAACATCACCTTTTAAGAGAGGCCTCAGGCACCTTATATAAAATTGCAATTTTTCTCTAACTTCGGGTACTTCCAATTGCTCTTTGCCACTTTATTATTTTTCTCTTTAGCTCGTATCACAATCAAAAATACTATATATTTTACTTCTTTATTCCTCTGTCTTTCCCTCTAGAATATAAACTCCAAGTGAGCAGGAATTTTGGTCTTTTTTGTTCACTGCTGTATCTCTCGTGTCTACCACATAGTGGGCATTTAATAAATATGATGAGTGAAAACCTATTCACTCTTCAAGAGTTCAATTCAGGAGCCTAAACCTCCTCAATGGTGCTTTTTCCTGATTTTCCCACTCACCTCCTGTCTGCTCCTATAGCACTCTGTCCTCGATCAAAGTAATGTCATTATCGATCTGACATTGAAACTCACATCTTCCTTTTGGGATTTCTTAATTTCAGTGTTTAGAGATGATAAGTATTTTGATATATTAAAATTTTGCACATGCATCCTAAAACTCAACCATACACACATATAGGAGAGATTTCACTGAAAGCAGAAAGTGTGAAGAAGACAGGATTTTAGTGAACTATTAATCAGTTCAATGATTTAATAGTGAGCCAAGGTTCATAAAAAACTAACCAATAAAATAAATCACCCAGTTTAGTTTTAGACTGCCTAACAATGAATCAAGTTCCTCCATGTTGACCTGGTCAAATCACCAACGGAATTTTGTGATTAGTTCGGGCTGCCACATTTAAGAGTGTTCTGCAGCATGTTCAGGAGAGAGGAGACTGGAAATAATACTATTTGAAAGAACTGGGAGTTGGGAAAGGGAACAGTAAGAGGCTGCCTTCAATATCTGATGTGTCATCATGCTGGTGAGAAACTTTCTTCTGTGGGGTCTTAAGGAGAGTTGGAAACCTTTTTTGGCCTAATAAAAGGGAGAACTTTCTAGCCTATCAAGATGACCCAGGATGGTCAAGTCCTTGAAGGTTCTGCTGCAGGCTGGGTTTGGTAGGGAAGTTCTGAAGTAGGTCATAGCTTAGTCACAGCCACACTGTCACCCTCTTGGCTGCATGGGTGGTTCCTGGTGAACGTTTTGCTCTTCCCAGCCTCCGTTTACATGCTACCTGTTGCCACACTGCATTTTCACGGCATTATAGCTCGTGTTCTTTGTTTAAAGTGTCTTTGTTTTTTTGTTTGCTTTTAAGAGAGAGAAAGAGTGCATGTGCCTGTGTGCACGCATGGCGGGGAGAGGCAGAGGGAAAAGGAGAGAATCTTAAGCAGGTTCCACGACCAGTGCAGAGCCCCCCATGTGCGCTCCATCTCACAACCCTGAGATCATGACCTGAGCGGAAATCAAGAGTCAGACGCTTAACCAATTGAGCCACCCAGGTGCCCCTATGATTTGTTTTATGCTCTAAAAATTCCTGTTACTTTAGTATTCCAATCATTTATTTGATTTTCACGCTGCTAGCAGTTGCAGGGAACTTGTAAATACTGGCTTGGCATAGACAGAGACGAGTTTGTATTGTCCACCCTCTTCACTTCCTTCCATTCTGGATCATAGTCACACCCTTCTAACGTCTTGGACACATTCTCATGGCAGATTAATTAAAGTGGCCTATATAGAACAGAGCCAAATACAATGTTGGGAAAACAGGATTCCAACAAACTGATGGTTAAATTCGGTGCTGCAGAGAGCTTTTCCCCAAATCCACACCATCCTGGCAGAAAAGACTGCAGGGACTCTATACAAGGGGGAGGCCCATTTGAAGACCTACTCTCAAATACAGATGCTTCAGGTCTTTATTCTCTCTTCCCTTCCTCCTCTCCCAATCTTTTGTCCCCAGCACACAGAACAGAGTACTGTGACTACTCATCATGGAGAAACTCTCAGCACCATTATTATTAGCCATTTAGGGCTGTGGATAGCTGTCAAACACCTGGAGTTTCTTGGATTCTTTTATTCTGCCCCACCATTTAAACATGATATCCTTTTGCTACTGTTTACTTAGGATGTCTATACCCTGTTTGGTTCTCTTCTTCTGGCACAAAGTAGGTGCTTAATAAACATTTGTTATTGAATAAGCCCCAATTACTTACTTAGTTCAAGTTACCATTATCTCTGGCCTAGATTCCTGCAGACCTCTTCAGTGGTCTTTCTTGCCTCTAGTCTTGACACTTCTCTAGTCAGTTCTCCACAGTGGCAGCAAGAAGGATCTTCTTAAGATGCTAGTCTGATCATTTCATTTCCATGCTTAAAACTCCTCTGTAAGTCTAAGGATAAAGTCCTTATTTACCATAGCAACCAAAGCCCTCCATGATACCTTCTCTCTTAGCCCTCCCGACCTTTTCACCATCCGGTCAGATATCCCTCCCCACTTTATATTCCCTTCTCCAGGGTTTGCCAACACTCTGGATTGGGGTAAAGCCCTTCTGGTGTGTTTCCACGGCCCTCTATCCTTGTTCCTTTAATGGTGAGCATTAGACTGTAACCTCCCTGAGCTGCAAAGCAAATCATGTTAATTTCAGCACAGTGTGTGGCTAACAATAAAGCCTCACTAAATGTCTACAGAAAGTACAAACGTGTCCAGCAAGTTTGTGCCTGTTTTGTAGGACTCTGCTGACCCTGCCTAAGACGCAGCACAAATACGTGAAGTGGGCAGCAGGTGTCAAGAGTCAAGTGAACAGAAGTTTATTTCTTGCTCTGCCATTAACTAAACAAATGCTTTAGAGGAGAACAGTAAAATTAAAATTTTAAAAGTCCCCCAAAATAGGACAAAGAATAATTTATATTTTGCATTATTTTAATAATTTATCATTTTTCATAACATACTATTATTATTCATATGTATAATTTCTTGACCAAGATCTAACTTACACAAATTATGAAAATGACAATTTATGTACTTCCACATTATTTTCACTTTAAAAACATAAAAAGCTACTTATGCAGCTTATCATGGAATATAGGGAAGTATTCAATATCTGAAAGGTCTATATTCAAGTTCCCTGTAAGCTACTTATTAGCTGTATGATTTGGAAGAGGTTCCCTAGATGGCTGAATGTATCTCCCATTGTACCTGGAACAGAGTAGGTACTGAATTATTCCCCTCACTTGTGGTTTTAAAGAAGTCTGAGAATACAGAGGTTCATTAAGACACGTTTCCTTTTGCTTTTGAAATAAAAGGGAGACATTAATTTCTTGATTCAGTTTCACTTGGATAAAACAGCTTTTTAAAAAAAGATTTATTTGAGAAAGAGAGCGCGAGCGCACGTGTGTGTGTGGCGGGGGGCGGAGGGAGAGGTAGAGAGAGAATCTTAAACAGGCTCCACACCCAGCACGGAGCCTGACGCCAGGCTCCCTTTCATGACCCTGAGATCATGACCTGAGCGAAAATCAAACTGGACGCTTAACTGACTAAACTACCCAGATGCCCCAAAACAGCGTTTTTTAGCAATAGGTAATTCTTTAGTTATAATAATTAACATTACTTTTAAAGAAATGTAATTTTATATCACTGATATGCAGACCTTTTCTCTTTGGCATCTTTTAAAGAAAAGAAACATATTTTAAAATACTAAACACATAAAAAACAAACCAGCAACTATAATGCCCCAATGAATCCTGAAAATTTATTATGTGGGAGAATATCAGATACTGATCCTTTGTTTTACAGCTCATAATAATCAGAAAATATACATTTTGAAATGAACATCAAAAAAAGAATAATTACATATAATACATATTACAGTTATTTTATTGGTACATAAGCAAAGCAGTACTAAAAGCATATTTATGTGTCCACAGTAGTGAACATGGCAATTTTCTGTTTAAAGCTGCAGCAACTCAAATCCTCCTTGGGTCAATAAAGACAGACTGGAAATATATTTAGGGCTATCACCATGTCTGGCTGTAAACCTATTTTTTAAATCTTTCCCTCCCCCCATATATATATATATATGTATATACTTTATTGCCTATTTCTGCTGGTTTAATATAATTAGTATACTAAATAGTTATCTGCATTTATTTGGTTTCTAAAAATATATAAAATGCATTGGAATAGAGCTCCTGCAGCTTTCAAGAAGTCAGTGTCCTGGCATTGAAAGCTTATTCTGGAAATGTAAAGCAGCAATACTGAATAAATAGTGATTGTTTTCTCTTCTCCACACAGCTGATGGCCTTCACCCAAAACCTAAAAACACTGTAGCAAATAGTATAAACATGCAAAAAATGGACATAATATAAAAGTAATACTTATGAGCTAAATTTTAATACAATATAGATTAATAAAGACAACTTCAGGTAGAAGAGGGATGGGAACACAGCATTGTTCTATACATATAAATTAAGGCCCAATTTTTCAAAGGCAATGCACACAGGGAAATGCCCATCTGCCCACATCCTTTGCACACCCGAAATCAAGAGTTTTTGCCTTTTCCGTATCATTTCCTCAATCCATTATTATAGTTCTAACTTGGAGAGATATTCACAGAAATGGCTTTAACTGATGTTTCTTTACTCGAAAGACCATTTTTCTCTTATTCACAAAGAAAATGTCCTTTTAATGCAGGTACAAAATTTACTTATGCTCTGGAAGTAAGTGCTTTATTTGTTTTTCTTAAACACTATTAATCACATTTCATACCATAAATTCTGTATTTTTGCTGTTTTAGCTCCAGTTTATGATTAATTTGAACTATAGGAATTGATGATTACTTCAGAGATGACTGAGGGAATTAAATGGGTAATTCCTATCAATACCAACCAAAGTCTCATATATAAATTCTCTGTGCCATCAGGACAAAAAGCATGCTAATAAACCAAAATATCTCATAAAAAAAACCAAAAAACAGGACTGAGGCAACCCACTATGGATCATTCTCTGAGGATGCTAGACACTCAAAAGGGTCAAATATACCAATGCTATTTCAAATCACTCCTTGGTAAGAAAAAAAATTATCTTCTAATTTATTTAATACTTATAGGAAATCATAATGAAACAACTTGCAGTATAACAGTAATAAAAAGCCCCTTATACTCTAGTTTAGTATTTAGAACCTGAATATTCCCGCAGATGCAAAATTTTATATTTGGTATTTTTGTATATCATTGCCTGCTGTCGCCCTCCCCATCCCCCTGAAATGTATCCAAAAGATGTGGCACTTTAATCTAACTCCTCTGTGTTCACAATAGATACAAATGACCAGGAATGGACTATATTATTTTTAAGATGTTCTAGGAGAAATGAGTTTTCTTTCTTCTATTTTAAAAAGACTTAGAAAATATTTCTTAGAGATGTTCTTTCAGAAGTATTGTAACTGATTAAAAAGTATAGCTGCTCAATATATTTATCAAATTCACATTTATATATTCTTCCCATCTAGGAAATAGTATTTCTATCCGTAATCAGGTCCATAAAGATTATTTGGCATTTGAAAATTCAGATGAAGTTGTCACAATGCTGCCAGTCTTAAAGTTATTAGGTTAATGCTGATAATAATTTACAATTAAGTTGGACATTGACTTTGTGTTTTTGATGGCATACCAAGCATCTCTGCAATTAAAAACTGCAACGTTTATTATATCCTCAGTTTAACATTTTGATTTAAATAGAATGTGATCAATTTATAAAAATGTTTTTCTTTGTGAATAAGATCTTAATTTCTCTGAACAAGTTAACAAAATGACTCTTGGTATAGGATGGAACCCTTTAAAAATAAGGCTTATAGTGGGCATACATAAATCATTACTGTCACAAAATCTACAAAGTATCTTGATTTTTTTAATTTTAATTTTTAAATATGTATAGATATGAAATAACTATTATAAATTGAGAACAAATGTGTATAGGTTGGGGTTATGTAGGTAAGAATAAATTATTTCTCAAGTTATTTGCAAAATAGTATAATGGCAAAGTCAACTTGTAAAGTTGACTTGGATAACTCCAAGAACCCAAAGAAAATAATACCTTTAGTTGAGGTCTGCCATTTAGCTGGACTAGAAAAGGCAACTCTGCATTATTACTTTCAGTTCTCTAGAAGCTGCTATATAATATTTTCATAGCCATTCTTAAAATTTTTCATTGGAAACCTAAATGTAGCATTCTCAGCATTCATTTAAACCAAAATAAGTCAAATGTGTTAAAACATCCAAAGTTGCCTTCATGCATAAGATATAACTTACATCTTTTTATTGTTACCATGGAATTAATATACTAATCCACTTTTACTTTGTTGCATGTAATACAGAGAATATATTTTCCTCAGAATTAAAAACCACTTTAAATTTCAGTTTAAAGTCTTAATTATATTGTACCAAATTTTGATCAGAGGGAATGTAAAAATGGCAAAATGGTATCTGACCACATCCATCCAGATACTACTTGTGACTTTTTGGTTTTATAAATAAATAAGAAAATATATGTACAATTGGGAGACTCATCTCATGTCCTGTAAAAGCCAAGCTCAAGAATGAAAAAACAAAAACAAAACAAAAAAAAACGAATTTAATTTTATTTCCTTTGTAAAAAATACCTAAACTCCAATATACTTTCTATCTAAGTGACTGGAGAAATAGCAAAATCCATAAAGTACAGATTAAATTATGTGCAAGCGATAACTTACCCATGGGTGCTTATACCAACAGACTATACATATGAAATGGGTTATTTTAAAAATATATCACTTAAAGTAACCTTTCTGAAGTAGATCAACCAGTTATCTCTAACTTATGTATTATGGCAACTCTGAGGATCCATGAGATTTAAATGATTAAGGCAGGGCAGAAACAAAACACATAATGTATCAGGAAACCCCATGCCTGTTTGGACAGATATTCAACAATTACATTTTTTGTTTACAGTGCCCAAAGTTCTGCAAATCTTCTAAACATAAAATTTACACCTCGTGAAAATACTTCTCTTCTGGTATATGGTCATTCATATACTGGAAATATTGTAAAGCAAAGATCCAAGTCCAGATACTAAAACCGGAATTATTTCATCTAATGAAGCAATGGCTAGGACGGGTACACAAAATAAATACAAGTGGGTTCCTTTGGAGTTAGTTTTGATGGTGGAGCACCCTATGACACTTGTATAGTTGTAGATCAGCAATGTACAAATGTAGTCTGGCAACATGCACACACAGTCATAATGTAATTCATACATAATGTATTTCACACAATATATAATGTAATTCAGTCACAGGATAAGTATTAATAAAAATATTAAAACATCAACATTCACCCATTAATCGATTATATGGAATAAATTAAGCCAGTCACATATTTCTCTTTGCTCTTAAGTCATGGTTTTATTTACGTATACACACAGTATAATACTTTCCTAACGCTCTCAAAATGCTACAAATAAAAATGAAGGCTTTGCATTACAGCTGCTGGACAAACATGTCAACACTGTCGATGTGTGAAAACACAGTTTCTTTGTTCTTTAGCATCAGTGCATAGGGTATGGCTCCAAGTGGTATGCAATTTAGGACAGAAAAAAGAGACGGTGGCTTGTGAAATAGATCCTCTGTTCATCATTGGCACAAATCAAAGAAGGAATTTTTACTGTCCTTGGTACCTTTATTGGGTCTCTCCCCTAAAGACAGATAATGTTATACATAGATGCCTTCAGGATTAAAACCAGATGAGATAGGATTCTGTAGAATACGAAGATTACTGGGGAGCTGCCGAGATGAACCAGGCCGCTTCAGGGACCCGGACTGGAATGGTGCCTCTACACAGAAAACAAAGAAAGTCATTTGGTGTATTCAGCAACTCGACGTAGTCAGCAACATGAAAAACTAGAACTTTTCCTGCCCTCAAGAGCCAAAGAGCAAACTGTAAAATTGCAGTCCCCTGTGGGGCCTGGGGTAAGAAGAGAAGGCTAACTCTTCTTGACCCTCTCCATTGATAAAAACAGTTTTCAGTGATTTCAACATCTTTTCAAAAAGGTGAGCATTTTGCTTCTCTTTCTTGGTTGTTCAGATGATACACATCTTTTAAATATCAGCACAAATTAATAATAAAGACTCTTAGGAGAGGAAGAAGGGGCATTAGAAACGCTAATAAAAATCAACAGATGACAGACTCAAACATAAGGAAAAGGTTTCTTAAAGAAGCAGTTTAAAACAAATGATACAAGATTTGGGGATTACATGCCCACGAACGTAAATCAACAATCTAGATATTATTGATTTTCCCCAGAAGCAGGAAGTACGTCAATTTTTTTTTAAGTGGCCCAAGCTTTGAACAGTAGGCTAATATTTTAGCTCAATACAAGTAGTTTCTTCAAAGTTAACCTGTGAGAATAAAGTAAAGCGAGCAGATTTCTCAACACCTTACCCCTTTCTAGGTCTGCATGTGAGGCCTCTACTTCAATGGGCTCCGCTGGCAAAACGGTAACTTTTGTCCCTGTCTGTTGGATAAACTGCTGGAGATTGACTTGCCGCAGCTCTTTAGTCAACTGCTCCAGTTCTTGTTCTTTGTCCTAGATGGGAGTTAAAATTTGTCTTTTTATTTGAAGATTCACTCTTGGCCAGCTAAAGACATCCCGGTGAGAGTCCATCTGCTACAGGGGCTGGATGTGCGATACGTGCTTTCCCAAGAACGCCTTTAACAAACCTGGTTAATGTTGATACAATGGGCTAAAAAAGAGATCATTTTTGCTCTGGGGAACAGGCCAAAACATAAGCAAATAAAGGACAACAGCTTCTTCAGTCTGTCCTCTTAAATGTGATGCCTTCCTCTGTTAGGAAAACACTATGCACCTGATGAGATAAATCTGTCTCTATAAACTTTTATCAGTAAAATGCTAGTTTTCATCCATCCCAGTGTTTACAGCAATCTTGCTATAAGCTATTCACAATTAAATTTCCCTACTGACTTCATAACCAACTGCAAAATCAATAGACACTTGGTCCATGAGATTCAGAGAAGTTCTTGTTTTTGGTAAACTGTTTTCATGGGATTCATTATTGAGCTATACATTACAGCATGAGGAAAGCAAGATTCCCACAAGATTTTCACTTTGGGGTTCTTAAGTCCTTGGCAAAGACAGGTCTGAGAACTGAAGATCCTTAAAGAAAGGAGATCAAGTTCGGATAGCTAGAAAGCTCAAAAAGCAAGGAGAGGTATTCCATGATTTGAATGGATGTTCTTTCTCTCCCTTACTGCACTATAGGAAAAAGTGGTAAGGCCTCACCCAAGCTGAGTGTGCCTGAAGACTGGCAGTGGTAGGAAGAGATACCAGAAATGAGTGGTTGTTTCCTCCACTTACTGTGCGTGTAGCGGGCACTTGGAGATATGTTAGTTTGATTATGAGATCCTTTCCAAAGGGTAGGGAGATTTACTGGCAATGACTGTCATAAATTAGCATTTCCTGTAAACAATATCAAAGGCCACACAACTTCCAACTGTATCCTTTTTAAGGGTCAAAATGAATCCAAATAGCATAATACTGACAAATCAGAAGTTAACAACCTTGTACTGCATGAGAAATTCTTGATTTTCAAAATTTTGGTGGTAGTTTTACCTCTTGACTATATTGTTTGTGGCAGAGAATGGAAATCACATAAGTGATTCTTAAAACCTCAGCTTTCTCTGCTTGTAAAACTGTTCATATTCTAAAGTAGCTCTGCTCAAACTTCCATGTGCACCGGAACTATCTGGAGATCTTATTACAATAGAGATTCTGAATTTTTAACAAGTGTGCCCTGAACTACATGGATCACTCTTTGAATAGCAAGTCACCAACTAGCACTGACCAATACAGCAACCACTGTCGAGCACTTGAAATGTGGCCAAATGTAACCAAACCCAGAAATGTATATTTATTTAATATTTTAAAATTTAATATTAATATTTAACACTTTAAATATTATTTACATTTAGTATATTAAAATATTATTTCTATTTAATACCTCTTTGCAACTCCCCTAACATCAGCACAGTTTCTTCTCGAGAATGGGTATCTGAGAAATATAAGTTGAGTGATCAGGATTTCATGGCAAAATATAAAAGTTCTTGTATTGGAACCCGAGAAGGGAAAATCAGAGAGGAACCTCCGTGCCCCTTTCCTCAGGAAAGCAAAGGAAAGTAAGTAATGTGGAGAAAAGAAGGGGACTATTTACATCTCAGGAAAAGATGGGGTGAGCAACAACGGAGAAGTAATCGATAAGCAGTCAACTAGCCACACAATCCTTGGTAGACCCATCTGTGGTAATTTCTTTTGGTTTTGGTTTCCTTCTCTCTAAAGGAGAGGAGGTCAGATTCACTATCTCATCATTAGTGTCCATTCCAGCTCTGAGATTCTATTCTCTGTATCCAATAATGTTCCAACTGCCACAGTAAGACACCTCTTTCTGTGGAGCAAGGATCAGTGAGGCTTTAGCTCTCATCTTTGTTTTGGTCTCACATTTTAGCTTTGTCATAAGTCACAGAAATTCTAAGAAACTTATAAACCAAGGTAGGTTTCTAACTTTAAATGTAAGAGAAAATGGACAGTCATTAAAGAAAATGCCAAGAATATATTAATTCTTTAAAACAGATGAAGCATTTCTTTTTATAGAAATGTTCTTACCTGTAATCGTTTGGTGGCTTGTCCAAGAGATCTTTCTACAGCTTTAATGCCATTTTCCAGCCTCACACTCTGTTGGCCTTGAATGTCAATTTCTCCTTTGACCTTACCAATCTTTCCTTTAACCTCTTCTTCATTGACTTGTGCCTCCTGAACTTCCCGTTGTAATTTTTCTGCTTCAAGACCGCTTTCCATAGTCTGAATCTGAGCCAAATAGTCCTTTAATTTGCTCTCGCATTCTGTTATTTTCTGTCTTATTTCTTGAAGTTGATCCTTCAGCTGTTTTTCATTTTCCTGTTCAATCTGCAACTCATTTTCCCAAAATTCTTCCTCTTCAATTTCGACATCATTTCTTTTGATCTTTTGCTCCAGGCGAACAATTTCCTCTTCAAGGTTAGAATTATATTTTTGCTCCCAAAATTGTATTTCTATTTCATTTGATTCTAGCTCTTTCTCAATGGATTGAAGCTTCTCTGTCTGCAACCGGATCAGCTTCTTTAATTCATCTGCTGTTGTTTTGCAGTTATTCAGCACCTTTTGCTTAAATTCAGTTTCTTTACCCTTTCCAAAAATGTCCATTAATCCTTTGGCACCTCCTGTAAATGTTAATGATTTCCTTTTAGGTTCTCTCCTTTTGATTGATTTGTCAATCTGAGGCCTCAGTTTAGCCAGGGGGGGCAAACTCTGCCTATATAAAGTTCTCTCCGGAATTCGAGCCACACTGTCTGAAGTGGGTCGCTCACTAAGAGATGGCCCCGTTCGACGTAAAATTAGCTGTACATCACTAGCATACTGCCCCCATTTGTTTAAGGATATGATAGGATTTTCATGAGGTGCTAAGTGTCTTTCAGTATCTCTCCATTTTTCTATAAGAGTGTACCTTCCGGTTCGACCTAGATAAAAAAGATAAGAATAAACTGTTAAAGTGGAATATGCAATAGTTAAAATAATGCAACAGAGGACACTTATTTGATAACTGTGTTGTCTTGATTAGCATCCAAGTCCAGTCCATACTGCCTTTAAAACTTCTCTTGAAGACAAAAAAACCAAAACCAAAACCAAAACCAAACCAAACCAAACCAAACAAATTCTCTTGAAGATATGTTAACAGCCTAAAATTATGGGATGTGAATTACATATACCCTTCTGACTTGCTTAGAAATTCAACTATATACTTTAAACCTCAGTGAGACTCATATTCTTGTCAAATGCCTGATTGCCTAGACTTTCTTGTTTGGGGTAAGACCTCCAGCTGAAACAAAGGATGACATCAGAAAGCCCCACTGGAAGTCATGAGGGCCGGTCCCAGAGCTGGGTAGAACTTCAAAACTTGAATAAATTTCCACTTTGTGAATCCCTCTGCTTTCTCTGCACATTAGAACATGAGAAGGTTGGGGGCCCCATTTTCCTCCTGAAGGGAGGTATGGAGACAGTGGACAACCTGCTACTCAGCTCACAGGGGGTTGTAAGGTCTTTCCTCTGTCTCTGCATGAGGGTTTGGCCAACTCATAGCTCACACTGCTGCTATCTTTCTGCACACCCTAGGCAAAAAAAAAAAAAAAAAAATCACCTCAGTGAAAATGACCCTTCAAAATAATTTTGTATAAAAATAGGGGCCTGAAGAAAAAAGTCTTCTACAGTTTTGGTACTTGTAACTTCAAAGATTCTTGTTAAAAAAAATTTAAAAGGCAAAAATATTAAAAAACAAAAACAATAAAATCATATTTAAGTAAAAGTTATACTGAACCTAACTGGTAATTTACAGAAAATCAAGCTTCAGAAGACATTATAGTATCATTAACTTGAACACACTTCCTAAATACTTTCATTTAAGGTGGGTGGGTCAGATTGATTATATTTTGTTAGAAGTGTCCCCTGGATACCTGAAACTAATATAAATGTTACATGTCAATTATATCTCAATAAAAAAGTATCCGTTACTACTTATCATTATTACAGGAAGAAAATACTGATCCTGTCGTCTTGCAATTATAACACTGGTATATACAGCTATTGATTTTCCTGTTTTTTAATTTCATGAGCTTCTGAACCAAGAGCAGTTATTTTCTCAGTTATTATGGAGGTAATAAATGGAGGTCTGGATACATATATATGTGAATATCCATATATGCAATACGGAAGTAGTACATTAAGAGTGATATTGCTCTAAACATATGCATATTTTCTCCTATGGAAACTGAATCTTGGGTACAGCTGAAAAGTTGCAGCTCGCAAGGCAAACAGAGTGGAGTTTTAATCTGAGTTTTAATTACCTACTGGATAAATAGTGTACACCTCACAGGTCCTGAGAGTCAGAGTCAGGCATAATAAGCACCCACCACATCGCCTGGCCCAGGGCAGGTGTTCAATCAATACATGGTAGCCATTACTAATTTAAAACCCTGTTATTCACGTGACAAAAAGGGCTGACCAGAGACCTCTTAAAAATGATGTGACGTGACAATAAGGTGGCTTAAAAAAAAATCCTTAAACAACTTTTAGCAACTCCTAGCAACATAAAGCTGGAAAGAGCAAAGGCTCTGCAGTCGGAAGGCCTGTGTTCAAATTTGGCTTGGCCAGCTATTTAAATGATTTGCGCAATTTATTAAATTTCTTTTGGCTTCAGTTTCCTTATCTATAGGGTGAGAATAATATTTTCTTACTGACAATGTTGTTGCGAGAGTCAAGTGAGATGTAAAATATAAAACTGTTCTCTAAAATTGAGCAGTTCTATACAAATGTTAGTTGTTACTATTGCCAAAATATCTGGGTAAACGAGGGGAATGAAGAAGAAACCCTTAATACAGTGGATTGGCTTCTTGGAATAAAACATGTTTCTAGTGATTTTCAGGTTAAAAATTACTGTAATTACTCCAAGAAAAACCACATGATAAATCTGCAAGGTTAAAACTTCCATGTGTACACATTGCTTCAAAGATCACAGCACTTTGTGTTCTTGGCTTTGCTGCCTATCAACTACTTTTAGAATCTCACTCTTCTCTGGAGCTCTGTGTCCTCATCAGTAATGTGAGGGGTTAGAATAGATCAGCAGAGCCCTCTCTAATTGTCTACCAGGCCAATGAAGCATCTTGAAAAAGAAAATGGAATCATCACATTAGACAAGTTATATTAAGAATTTTAAAGACCCTAATTTAGAGCCATAATTAGGATTTTTTTTCCAGTGCTTAATGGTACCGCTGCCCTATGAGAATGTCTTACTAGAAGATTATTTAGAATTGCTTTTACTGCCAGTTTTCCCTTTTTGTTAAATAACACATATTTATAAATGTGCAATTAAGCAAAAAGAAAAAAAATCCTATCCAGCAATATAAAAAAGCTTTTATAAAAACTAATGATGTACTGTATGGTGACTAACATAATAAAATTAAATTTAAAAAGGTAAATGAATAGCTTTGATTTTATTATAAAAATTAGGTTTTAGACAGGTTATGTACAAGTTAAATCCCATAATCATTATTTTTAATACCATATTTGGTAAGGCCCTAAAGATCCTATTTCATTTGGAAAGACTCAAATTCTTCTTGCAAAACTCCTTTCAATGTATTTTATTAAATGGATACATTTAATTGTACCTTGCACACTATCTTGATGTACCCCTAAACCTAATAAAAAGGAATACCTATCTATCTACCTGCCTACCTACCTACCTACCTATCTGTAGCATTTGTAGTTTAGGCTGTTTTGGCTACCTAGAAATACATGTCACAATAAGTAATGGTAAATAAATAAAATACTGACTATACTTTCGAATAGCTGAAGCAATTGAGTGTAATCCCAAGGATCATTAACTTCATATAATACGGAAAATCACATAAAGAGACTTTAATGCATTAGTGGAATCTCATTAGATGACTGACATAAATTAAAAGGAAATAGGATAACAGATTACTCTCACTAATTTAAAGCAGAATAGTATGTATAACTGTGAAGTAATATGAAGTTTTTGAAAATATACACCCAAACTCAAATATTCAAATATGGGTCACCCAAAAACATTATGCCCTTATTTCAATCTCTCTTTCAATGGTGCAACCATTTTTTTTTGTTTTTTTACAATTTTAGGAAATTTCTTAGAGCCAAAGAACAAAATCATGATTTAAAAGTCACATCTCAGAGCTACCATATGACCCAGCAATTGCACTACTGGGTATTTACCCCAAAGATACAAATGTAGGGATCCGAAGGGGTACATGCACCTCGATGTTTACAGCAGCAATGTCCACAATAGCCAAACCACGGAAAGAGCCAAGAAGTTCATCAACAGATGAATGGATAAAGATGTGGTGTGTGTGTGTGTATATATATATATATATATATATATACACACACACACAATGGAATATTATGCAGCCATCAAAAGGAATGAAATCTTGCCATTTGCAACGATGTGGATGGAACTGGACGGTATTACGCTGAGTGAAATAAGTCAATCAGAGAAAGACATGTATCATATGCTCTCACTGATATGAGTAATTCTTAATCTCAGGAAACAAACTGAGGGTTGCTGGAGCGGTGGGGGTAGGGGGAATGGGGTGGCTGGGTGATAGACATTGGGGAGGGTATGTGCTATGGTGAGCACTGTGAATTGTGTAAGACTGTTGACTGTTGAATCACAGATCTGTACCTCTGAAACAAATAATACATTATATGTTAAAAAAAAAAAGAAGATTGCAGGAAGGGAAAAATGAAGGGGGTGAATCAGAGCGGAGACGAACCATGAGAGACTATAGACTCTGAGAAACAAACTGAGGGTTCTAGAGGGGAGGGGGGTGGGGGGATGGGTTAGCCTGGTGATGGGTATTAAAGAGGGCACGTTCTGCATGGAGCACTGGGTGTTATATGCAAACAATAAATCATGGAACACTACATCAAAAACTAATGATGTAATGTATGGTGATTAACATAATAAAATAAAAGTCACATCTTGTTATTTACTCAACAAATATATATTAAACACCAAATATCTGTCAGAAATAGTGTCAGCCCCTGGGGATTCCATTAAACACCTTGATCATCAACCCTCTTTATAAGATTTAGTTTTAACTGACATTTGGTTTTTTCTTCAGTTTCAAATCCCTCTTATCCCAAAGATGAATATGGTACATTATTCAAAAGAACATGACCGGGGCGCCTGGGTGGCTCAGTCATTAAGCGTCTGCCTTCGGCTCAGGTCATGATCCCAGGGTCCTGGGATCGAGCCCCGCATCAGGCTCCCTGCTCCATGGGAAGTCTGCTTCTCCCTCTCCCACTCCCCCTGCTTGTGTTCCCTCTCTCACTGTGTCTCCCTTTGCCAAATAAATAAATAAAATCTTTAAAAAAAAAACAACAAAAGAACATGACAGAGTTGGCATTAATCTCTTACGAATTTAATGCTAACATAGCCTCCTGTTTCTGTACATATTAGAAGAAATGTCAGTAACAGCTTCTTCTTAATCATGAATAATCTATCCAACCCCACTGAGCTTTTCTGGTAACAGATACTTTGCTCCTTGAGCTATATAAACATTTTGGATTCTTATATAGACTCTAATGAACATAACTAACCCTTCTCATAATGACTTAGAATTCTTACCAGGAATATTGAAATTACACTGTATCATTTTATAGTCTGTTAAGTGCTCTTGATGTTTACATATATGTATGTATATAAAAATAAAAAATATATAAAATATATAAAAATACATAACATATATGTAATCCTAATTGGTTTTATGAGGTAAGCAGTATAGATATTATGATCCTCAACTTACCAGTGAAGAAATCAAAGCTTAAAGAATTTAAAGCAATCTTCCAATCACATACAACTATCCTGCAAATTTATCAGTGAATTTTCTACAAGTCCTGAGTGTAGCTATTAAGATAACTTTACCCATGGAGTGTTTATTTCATGCTGAGAGTGATATAATGTAAATATCTCTGAGTATAACCTGTCAGCCAGCTGTGCACAACTCACAGCTAAATCATTCACAGTATATTTCCCAGTGTGTTGATGAGATTATCATGTAATCACAGAATTACTGCATATTAATTTAGGAACTATTTAGGATTATATGATAAGCTTACTACTATTAAAAATAATGAAAACATAAAATTTATTGATTTCATAATGATTAACATTTATCATGCCTATATTTGCTGGGCACTATGCTACTTACTTTGCATAAATACTATTAACCAAAATAACGGCTAACACTTATCACTGTAGACCAGTAAGATGTGGGGGATATTTTGTTAATGTAGCATGATCTAACCTATCCTGACTGATGCATGCTATGAATTGCATGTCTTCACATTCATTAAAATAATGTTTTATGGATGTAGAAAATCTAGAAAGTACTTAAAATTATGAATGCTTACACTATTGTTATAAATACCAAACTGCAAAAGATGATCTTGGCTATAAAAAAGCAGTATATTTTACTATTAAGGTTTTTATTTCTTGTTTCAATATAATTCAATCAATAACTATATTTCCTAACAGATGCCCATTGAGATTATATGGGGTATAATCAATACAGTATAACAGTAGTTAAGAGCAGGGTTCTTGAGTCAGACTACTGGTTTGGATCCCAGTACCTTCCTTACTAGGTACAGGAGCTTGGGCAAGTTATCTGATAACTCTGGGCCTTAGCTTGATCATCTGTAGAGATAATAACAGTGCTTTCCTCATAAGACTGTTATGAGGATTAGATGATGTGGAAAATTTAATTCACAATCCAGTAAATGCAAAATGAGACTTTAAAACTATCAAGAATTATGGAGAGTGAAATCTTTGTTTTTAAGCTCATCTAGAGGTACATAAAAAACGTTGCTTATAGTGATTACTCTTAGGAGGTAGGGTCATTTTTTTCCTGCTTTATTTTCTAAATTTCAAAACAGTCTACAATGAATAGTATTACTTTGTAAACAGATACAATATTGATAAATTTGTAAATTTCTAAAATTGATAATTTATGCATGAAATTGAGTTAAATGTGGCAATATAAAATATTATTTTTATCTTCTAAAGGATCATATAATCTTACGGATGGATGAAACATTAGGTGGTCACCTAGCTCGGCCTGTAATTTATAGAAAAAAACTTTAAAAAATTCATTCATTTATTCACAAATACGTACTGAGTGTCTATTACTTAGGCATGGTTTTAAGCTATGAGAATAGACAATAACAAAACAGTAGCAAGCAATATACAACACACAAATAAGTAAATGTAGGTCTACTGTCCATTAGCCAACAGCTTTAAGGCCAGATATGCTGAAAATTCAGAACTTCTTGGATTTTAGAAAGGCAACATAGTGCTATCCTGTAGGTCTGTAATCAAACATATTAAAATGTATAAAGTTAAATGTATCAATGTTCATATCAAATGGAATAAATATAAATTAATAACCTCATATCAAATCAGAGCAGTTTTTACCACCAAATGAGTTCAAAACAAATGAAGTATGATAAACTTTAGGCTTTCAGAAATGTTTAGATTTGAAAATGCATATATGGTCTATATACGTGGCCTATATGTAATGTCAGGAGGGTTAGGTGTTTTAGAGAACACTGGAGTACGGCAGATAAAGAGTATTTGAGTGTATAAGCATGTGTGTCCATGTGTATGTGTACATGTGGTCAGGGACATCTTCTCTGAGAAGATGATATTTAAACAGAGATCCAAGGGAATGAATTTTGAAGATAGTTGGCTGCAGAGTATTCTCAGCAGAGAAAAGAAGAGATGCAAAGACTGAGGCAGAAATGTCTTTGGTGTGTATAAGAAGCGACAGTCAAAAGTAACTGGCATGAAATAAGGTCAGATTGGTAAGGGGATAAAGTATGGATTCATTAGGGTCCTGAAGACCACTGTACGGACTTTAGAATTTTCTGAGTAAGAAACCACTGTGGATGGGGGGGACAATTTGAGCAGAGGAGTGATATGATGCATATCTTAAAAGTATTACTTTAAAGATGTGGTATATACATAAAAAAACAGATACACACAATGGAATATTACTCAGCCATAAATAAGAATGAAATCTTACCATTTGCAAAGACATGGATGGAACCAAAGAGTATTATGGTAAGTGAAATCTGTGAGAGCAAGACAAATACCATATGAATTCACTCATGTGGAATTTAAGAAATAAAACAAATGAGCATAGGGAAAAATAAAAGAGAGAGAGAGAGGCAAACCAAGAAACAGACTCTTAACTCTAGAGAACAAACTGATGGTTACCAGAGGGGAGGTGGGTGGGGGATGGGGGAGATAGGTGATGGGGATGAAGGAGGGCACCTGAGATGAGCACCGGGTGTTGCATGTAAGTGCTGAATCACTAAATTGTACACCTGAAACTAATATTACACTGTATGTTAACTGGAATTTAAATAAAAACTTTAAAGAAAGTATTAACTTTAAAAGAAATTTGTTGAGAATAGGCTGGAGGGATCAAGATGATGCAGTGAGATGAGTTGAAGGCTACTGCAAAAATCTAAGTGAGAAATGATGGTGGCTTACATCAAGGTGTTAACAGTGGTTGTGAAGAAAAACAAGATTCTGCACATAGACTGAAGGTAGTACAAATAGGATTTGTTGATGGAATGGTTGTGAGATATTAGAACAAGAAAAGAAGCAAAGATCACACAAAAGTTTTAGATCTAATCAATTAAAAGAAAAGTTTTCATTTGCTGAGATGAGAAGGAAGAAATCTGAGGGTGAGAAGTCTCTGAGATACAGAGGTCGGGTTCTGACATTTTAAGTCTGAGATACCAATTAGTCATCTCCTAGAACTGTTTACTACAATACCAATTAACCACTAGCCACATTTAAATTTTAATTAAAAATTCATTTCCTCAGTTATACGAGCCACATTTCAAGTGTTCAGTAGCTGCATTGGGCTGGTGGTTATTATACTGGACAGCACAGATAGGGACCCTTATTATCCTTGCAAAAAGTTCTACTGGACAGCACTGTTTTAGAAACTATGTTTTACTGAGTACTTACTTTAGGCAAAGCAATGGTGTAAGAAGGATAAACAAGCAGGGCCCCTATGTTAGAGGGACTTCCAGAGAAAAGAAATAAGTATTAAATAGTTAAACTAGAATTCAGTATAAAATGTGGTTTGAAAACTGATTTTCAGGGCGCCTAGATGGCTCAGTCAGTTAAGTGTCTGCCTTCGGCTCAGGTCATACTCCCAGGGTCCTGGGATGGAGCCCCACATCGGGCTCTCTGCTCAGCAGGGAGCCTGCTTCTCCTTCTCCCTTTGCCTGCCACTCCCCCTGCTTGTGCTCTCTCTGTCAAATAAATACATAAAATCTTTAAAAAAAAATAGAAAACCAATTTTCTTGGGGCAAACCATATGAAACATGGCTTTTCAGGGACAGTCTACTCCACCTTGGACCCCAGCCCCAACCAATTTGTCTCTATTATCTAGTAAATGCTATCTCTGGCCCCAGTTGAAGAAGATACGGGAACAAGATCACAAGAAGTGGGAATAGAGGAAAATTCTGAATCTTCAGTACTTTAAATGGCACCAGGCAACAAAGGAGTGTGAATCAGAGAACTTTTCCCTCAGTCTCCTTGATTTCTTCCTTCTCTTTTCCTCTCTAATCTTCTGTTAGCCATACTCTCCTCAAGTTCTAAGCTACTTGAGGGCAGAAATACATGTAAAAGCAAATGCATTTTCTGGACTAGAAACAGATGAACAGTCAAAGGCTTTCTGTTTCACATACAGATTTGAGAAGCAGTTTGAACTGTGAAATAATGGCATTTCTGGGATAATTTATGGGAGAAACAAGATAAAATACTCGAAACTGGGAATGTGTCAAAAAGCCGAGCATATATAGTGACCAAACACACAGTGCACTGCAGGGCAGTTTAACCACTTCATGCCAATTAAAGTGTTTCAATTATGTTTTTATTTTGTTATTCTGTCTCATAATTTGGATGTGTTCTATTTCCACCACCTAAATATAACCTGTCAAGGTAGTCAAAGATCAGAGCAGAAAGAATTTCTTTCCATATTACCAGATACTTTCAACATCTTTTACCAAATTATGTTCTCTTTAGCTATTTTCTAATTTGATTTCATTGATTAGCAGCATAAACTCAAAAAAGGTTCTCTGCCATATATATTTGCAGATTGCTAACTTATATAAATATTTTTATATCTTGATGGTTTTCTGAGAGTAATTTTAGCCATCCAGAAAAATTCCTAACAATCCCTAATCAAGAGTATATCTTTGATGCTTTCACCCCATGTGGCAAATATGTGGATTTAAACCCATGATGGGTGCCTGGGTGGCTCAGTCGGTTAAGTGTCTGCCTTTGGCTCAGGTTATCATCCCGGGGTCCTGGGATCGAGTCCCGTGTCGGGCTCCCTGCTCTGCGGGAAGCCTGCTTCTGTCTCTCCTCCCCACTTGTGCTCTCTCTCACTAAGTCTGTCTCTTTCTCTCTCAAATAAATAAAATCTAAAAAGAAAAAATTTTAAACCAATGAAAGTATTCTACAAGTTGCTTCATTATACATTTTTTAGAAACATCTGCATTTTGCTCAGTCAATACTCTGCTAATAGAATAAACTTTTATTGTGTTAAGCCACAGAAATTCTGGGGTTGGATGTCACAGCATTAATTTTTCCTAACTCACAAATCCCCTATTATTTCTTACAGTGGAAATAAGGTCAAAATATTATAAAAATTTCATTTAGTGTTTAAACTTTGAATACCAATAACTCCCATCACAAAATAGAGAAATATTTAGGTATGTATCAGAAGCATATTACATTTGATGCTGAGAAAATCTTACAGCACTGGAGAAGCAAGGATCAACAGTCCTCGGCTGATTGCCAGTTGAATCATCTCTCAGGTGAATTCTGAATTCAATGAAGTATTTATGATACAGAAAAAGAGTTGTTTAGCCAAGTTTGGAGAAATATCATAAAACCTCTGTATTCAAGTTGTCAACTTTTCAAAAACAGCTCTGGACTGAGTTAACTGACAAAGCAAAAATGGTGGTAGATTCAGTTAAAACTTTTTAGCTTGTTCACAAACAAGTTCAGTACACTGGTTAGTCCAAATGGATAAACACACACCTGGTACATCTGCGCATTTTCCCCTTGAAATTCTATATAGAAAATGTGGATACCAGATGGACAGATATAGCTAACTGCACTCCTCAGCCACCCTGTAAAATACTCAGTTTCTTTTAAACCACTGCCCATGGCCTGATTCTCAAATATAACAAAGAAAGTTAGATTTGACAACTGCTAATTTTAGAGTTTTTACTAAGCAGAAAAAAACAAAGATGAGTATTTTTATTTAAATAAATTATGTGGGGCTTTTTTCCCCCTGATTTGTTGTTTCTTCTTTTTAGTCACTGAACTATATTTAAGATCTCCCGTTATAGTGGAGTTAGTTTCTCTTTCTAGTTCCATTGGTTTTACTTTAATATATATTTAAAGATTTTATTTATTTGAGAGAGAGAGAGAGAGAGCACACACACAAAGAGGGAGAATGAGAGGGAGAAGCTGACTTCCCACTGAGCAGGGAGTCCTATGTGGGTCCCAGGACCCTGAGATCATAACCCGAGCCAAAGGCAGACACTTAACTGACTGAGCCACCCAGGTTTACTTTATGTATTTGAGGCGATGTAACTTGTTGTATGTAAGTTTACAATCTTTTATCTTCCTTTGAATTAAGCCTTATATATGCTAATGTAGTAAGTCTCTTCTTTCTAGTGTCCTTTGTCTTAAAGCTATTTTTTAAATATTAATATGCCTAAATGACTTTATTTTGGTTAGTATATATGTAATTGGGTCTTGAGACAAAATACCTCTCAGTTCTTATGTTTTAACTTTTACTATCTTTAATTTTTTATTTATTTTTATTATGAAGTACAGCTGATATACAATGTTATATCAGTTTGAGGAGTACAACACAGTGATTTGACAATTCTACATATTACTCAATGCTCACCACAGTAAGTGTAGTTAACATCTGTCACCATACAATGTTCTTAAAATACTATTGACTATATTTCCTATGCTCTACTTTTCATCACTATGACTTACTTATTATAACTGGAATTTTGTACCTCTTAATCCCCTTTACCTATTTTGCCAATCCCCACAACCCCTCCTCTCTGGCAACCACCAGTTTGTTCTCTGTATTTGTAAGTCTGTTTTTGTTTGTTTGCTTTGTTTTTCAGATTCCACATATCAGTGAAATCATTTGGTATTTGTCTTTAACTGTCTGACTTAATTCAATAATACCTTCTAGGTCTATCCATGTTGTTGCAAATGGCAAGATCTCACTGTTTTTTGTGGCTGAGTAATATTCCATTACACACATACACACACAGATACGCAGATATATGCATTATACACATACATATATATGTACATACACACACAGTTATGCAGATATATGCATTATACACATACATATATATATGTACACACACACACACACACACACACACACACACCTTTATCCACTCATGTACTGGTGATCACTTAGATTGCTCCTATGTCCTGGCTATTATAAATAATGCTGCAATAAACATAGGGTGAATTTATCTTTTCAAATTAATGCTTTCATTTCTTTGGATAAATATCCAGAAGTGGAATTACTGAATCATATGATATTTCTATTTTTAATTTTTTGAGGAAACTCCATGCTGTTTTCCACAGTGGCTGCACCAATTTACATTCCCACAAACAGTGCACAAGCATTCCCTTTGTTGCCACGTCCTCACAAACACTTGTTATTTCTTGTCTTTTTGATACTAACCATTCTGACTGGTATGATATCTCATTGTAGTTCTGATTTGCATTTCCCTGATGATTAGTGATGTTGAACATCTTTTTATGTGTCTGTTGGCCATCTGTATATCTTCTTTGGAAAAATGTCTATTCAGGTTCTGTGCCCATTTTTTTAAGCAGATTTTCTTTTGGTGGTGAGTTGTATGTGTTCTTAATATATTTTATGTATTAACCCCTTAGCAGATACATCACTTGCAAATATCTTCTCCCATTCAGTAGGTTGTCTATTCATTTTGTTGATGGTTTCCTTTGCTGTGGAAAAGTTTTTTATTCTGGTGTAGTCTATAAAATATATATATTTTTTGTTGTTGTTTTTTTTTCTCTTGCCTGAGGAGACATATCCATAAATATGTTGCTAAGGCCAATGTCCAAAACTCCTTTTAGAGGAGTTTTATGGTTTTGGGTCTCACATTTAGGTCTTTAATCTACCTTGCGTGGGGGAGGGGTCCACCTTGAGCTCATTATGGTGTGTTGTCTAAGAAAGTGGCCCAGTTTCATTTCTTTGCATACAGCTGTTCAGTTTTCTCAACACTATTTATTGAAGAGACTATCTTTTTTTCATTGTATATTCTTGCCTCCCTTGACATAGATTAATCAACTATGTAACTGGGTTTATTTCTGGGCTGCCTATTTTGTTCCGATGATCTATATATCTAACAGTACCATACTGTTTTAATTATTATGAACTCTGCAGTATATCTTGAAATCTGGGATTGTGAAACCTCCAGCTTTGTTGTTCTTTTTCAAGATTGCTTTAGCTATTCAAGGTCTCTTGTGCTTCCATACAAATTTTAGAATTATTTGTTCTAGTTCTGAGAAAAGTACTATTTGTATTTTGATGGGGACTGCATTAAATCTATAAATTGCTTCTGACAGTATGGACACTTTAACAATATTAAATCTTTCAATCCATGAGCATGGTCCATCTTTCCATTTGTTTGTGTTTCTTTCAATTTTTTTCATCAAAGTCTTACGAGCTTTTAGAGTGTAGGTCTTTCACCTCCTTGATTTAATTTATTCCTAAGTATTTTATTTTTTTTTGGTGCTACTGTAAATGGGATTGTTATCTTAATTTCTCTTTCTGCTACTTCATTATTAGTGTATAGAAACACAACAGTTTTCTGTATATTAATTTTACATTCTGCAACTATACTGAATTCATTTGTTAGTTCTAACAGTTTATCAGTGGAGTCTTTAGGGTTTTCTATACATAGTTATGATGTAATCTGCAAATAGTGAATTCTACTTCTTCCTTACCAATGTGGATGACTTTTACTCATTTTTCTTTTCTGATTGGTGTGGCTAGGACTTCTAGTACCATGATGAATAAAAGTGGTGAGAGTAAACATCCTTGTCTTATACTTAATATTAGAGGGAAAGCTTTCAATTTTTCACCACTGAGTATGATGTTAGCTGTGGGTTTTTCATATATGGACTTTATTATGTTGAGGTATGCTCCCTCTAAACCCACTATTGAGAGTTTTTATCATAGACAGATGTATTTTGTCAAGTGCTTTTTCTGCATATGATTTTTTATCCTCCCTCTTGTTAATACGAGGTATCACACTGACTGATTTGTGAATAATGAACCATCGTTGCATCCCTGAAATAAATACCACTTGGTGATGCTGAATGATCCTTTTAATGTATTGCTGAATTCGGTTTACTAATACTTTGTTGAGGATTTTTGCATCTATGTTCATCAGGGATACTGGCCTGTACTTACCTTTTCTTTTCTTTCTTTCTTTCTTTTTTCTAGTGTCTGGTTTTGCTATTAAGGTAATAAAAGCTGGCCTTGTTGAATGAATTTGTAAGTTTTTCTTCCTCTTCTGGTTTTTGGAATAGTTTGAGAAGAACAGCTATTAGCTCTTTAAATGTTTGGTAGAATTGGGGGCGGAGCAAGATGGCGGAGGAGTAGGAGACCTAGATTTCGTCTGGTCTCAGGAATTCAGCTGAATAGGGATCAAACCATCTGAACACCTACGAACTCAACAGGAGATCGAAGAGGAGAGTAGCAACAACTCTCTGAGCAGAGAAGCGACCACTTACTGGAAGGTAGGACGTGCGGAGAAGTGAATCCGGGGCGATATTCGGGTGGATAGACGGCAGGGGAGGGGGCCTCGTCGGCCGCTTCTGGCAAGTGATAGAGCCGCGGAGCACAAAATTGGACCTTTTAGAAGTTGGCTGGGCTGAGGGACATCGCTGCAGTGGCTAAGCAGGGGGTGGAATCCTCCCGGGACAGTGTGGTCTCAGGACCCTCGGGGTCACAGAAAGACCGGGGGTGCCTGAGTGTGCCAGAGCTCCCAGGTATCAGAGCGGGGAAGCCGGCTGCAGAGACAGAGCAGAGGCGCGGGCTCTCAGCTCGGGGTTGCCATAAACTGTGATCCGCGGTCCAGTCGGGCCACTGCTCCTCCAGCAGGGACCCAACAAGCGGCAGAGCCGGGGAGACTCCCCTTCCTTCCCGGGGAGGAGCGGCGCGGGAATGCACCGCAGGGATCTGCTGGGTTTGGAGACTCCACACGGGGTCGGGTGCCAGAGATAGAAACGCTCAGTCACAGGCCGGGTGAGCACGGAGTGCGGCCGGAGACCAGGGAGACGGGAGTGACTGCTTTTCTCTGGGGGCGCACTGAGGAGCGGGGGCCCGAGTTCTCAGCTCCTCCGGGTGGAGACTGGGAGGCCACCATTTTCGCCCTGGTCCTCCAAAGCTGTGCCGAGAGCTTGCAGGGAACAAAAGCTCCTGAGAGCAAACCGGAGCAGCTTCCTTAGCCCGGACCGACAAGAGCGGGGCAATTCAGCCTCCGGCAAAGACATTTGGAAACCACAGCAACAAGCCCCTCCCCCAGAAGATCAGCCTGAACAGCCAGCAAGCCAAGACCAAGTTTACCGATCAAGGAGAATGGGAGAACTCCAGCGCTAGGGGAATACTACACATAGAATTCATGGCTTTTTTTATCATGATTCATTAGTTCATTAAAGTTAATTTTGTTAACTGTTTTTTTCTTTTTCCCTTTTTCAACCAACATCTTATCAATCCCTTTTTTAAAAAAAATTTTTTTTATTTTTCATTTTTAGAGTCATATTTTATCCCTTCATAGTAGTTACCCTTATTTTTGGCATATATATATAAGTTGTTCTCTCTTTAAAATTTTGAGATACAGTTTCTTCTAACAGATCAAAATATACCCTAAATCACTAGTGTATGGCTTTGTTCTAGTCTCCTGCCTGATCACATTCTCTCCCTTTTTTCTTTTCTTTTTTTTTTAAATCTTCTTTCTTCTTTCAAACAACTGATAATTCCTTTTATAAAATCTTTTATAATTTTCATCTTTACAGTCATCTTCCATCCCTTCATTGTATCAACCCTTATTTTGTACATATATGTCTTTCTTCCTTTAAAATTTTAGGAGGCACTTTTTTCTAACAGACCAAAATACACCCAAAATCTAGTGTGTGGCACTGATCTATGCACTAGTCTGATCATATTTGATCATATCCTGCTTTTTTTGTATTGTTCTGTTTTTGTTTTTATCTTTTTTTTTTCTTTTTTCTTTCTTTCCCTTTCTTTTCCCCTGGTTTCAGGTCTTTTCTGATTTATATACAGTATATTTGCTGGGGACGTTGTTAACCTGTTAGCATTTTGTTCTCTCATTCATCTATACTCCTCTGGACAAAATGACAAGACAGAAAAAAATCACCTCAGCAAAAGAACAAGAGGTACTACCGTCAGCCAGGGACCTACTCAATACGGACATTAGTACGATGTCGGACCTAGAGTTCAGAATCATGACTTTAAAGATACTAGCTGGGCTTGAAAAAAAGCGTGAAAGTTATTAGAGAAACCCTTTCTGGAGAAATAAAAGAACTAAAATCTAACCAAGTCGAAATCAAAAAGGCTATTGATGAGGTGCAATCAAAAATGGGGGCACAAACTGCTAGGATAAATGAGGCAGAAGAGAGAATCAGTGATATAGAAGACCAAATGATGGAAAATAAAGAGGCTGAGAAAAAGAGAGATAAACAACTACAGGATCATGAGGGCAGAATTCGAGAGATAAGTGATACGATAAGACGAAACAACATTAGAATAATTGGGATCCCAGAAGAAGAAGAAAGAGAGAGAGGGGCAGAAGGTATATTGGAGCAAATAATAGCAGAGAACTTCCCTAATGTGAGGAAGGAAACAGGCATCAAAATCCAGGAGGCACAGAGAACCCCTCTCGAAATCAATAATAATAGGTCAACACCCCGACATCTAAGAGTAAAACTTACGAGTCTCAGAGACAAAGAGAAAATCCTGAAAGCAGCTCGGGAGAAGAGATATGAAACCTACAATGGTAGAAATATTAGATTGGCAACAGACCTATCCACAGAGACCTGGCAGGCCAGAAAGGACTGGCAAGATATCTTCAGAGCACTAAATGAGAAAAATATGCAGCCAAGAATACTATATCCAGCTAGGCTGTCATTGAAAATAGAAGGAGAGATAAAAAGCTTCCAGGACAAACAAAAACTAAAGGAATTTGCAAACACGAAACCAGCCCTATAAGAAATATTGAAAGGGGTCCTCTAAGCAAAGAGAGAGCCTAAAAGCAGCATAGGTCAGAAAGGAACACAGACACTATACAGTAACAGTCACCTTACAGGCAATACAATGGCACTAAATTCATATCTTTCAATAGTTACGCTGAATGTAAATGGGCTAAATGCCCCAATCAAAAGACACAGGCTATCAGATTGGATTAAAAAACAAGACCCATCAATATGCTGTCTGCAAGAGACTCATTTTAGACCCAAAGACACCCCCACATTGAAAGTGAGGGGGTGGAAAACCATTTACCATGCTAATGGACACCAAAAGAAAGCTGGGGTGGCAATCCTTATATCAGACAAATTAGATTTTAAATCAAAGACTGTAATAAGAGATGAGGAAGGACACTATATCCTACTTAAAGGGTCTATCCAACAAGAAGATCTAACAATTGTAAATATCTATGCCCCGAACATGGGAGCAGCCGATTATATAAGGCAATTAATAACAAAAGCAAAGAAACACATTGACAACAATACAATAATAGTGGGGGACTTTAACACCCCCCTGACTGAAATGGACAGATCATCTAAGCAAAAGATCAACAAGGAAATAAAGATTTTAAATGACACACTGGACCAAATGGACTTCACACACATATTCAGAATATTCCATCCCAAAGCAACGGAATACACATTCTTCTCTAGTGCCCATGGAACATTCTCCAGAATTGATCACATCCTAGGTCACAAATCAGGTCTCAATCGGTACCAAAAGATTGGGATTATTCCCTGCATCTTTTCAGACCACAATGCTGTGAAACTAGAACTCAATCACAAGAGGAAAGTCGGAAAGAACTCAAATACATGTAGGCTAAAGAGCATCCTACTAAAGAATGAATGGGTCAACCAGGAAATTAAAGAAGAATTAAAAAAATTCATGGAAACCAATGAAAATGAAAACACAACTGTCCAAAATCTTTGGGATACAGCAAAGGCAGTCCTGAGAGGAAAGTATATAACAATACAAGCCTTTCTCAAGAAACAAGAAAGGTCTCAAATAGACAACCTAACCCTACACCTAAAGGAGCTGGAGAAAGAACAGCAAATAAAGCCTAAAACCAGCAGGAGAAGAGAAATAATAAAGATCAGAGCAGAAAATCAATGAAATAGAAAACAAAGAACAGTAGAACAGATCAACGAAACTAGGAGCTGGTTCTTTGAAAAGAATTAACAAGATTGATAAACCCCTGGCCAGACTTATCAAAAAGAAAAGAGAAATGACCCAAATCAACAAAATCATGAATGAAAGAGGAGAGATCACAACCAACACCAAAGAAATACAAACAATTATAAGAACATATTATGAGCAACTCTATGCCAGCAAAGCAGATAACCCGGAAGAAATGGGTGCATTCCTAGAGATGTATCAACTACCAAAATTGAACCAGGAAGAAATAGAAAACCTGAACAGACCTATAGCCACTAAGGAAATTGAAGCAGTCATCAAAAATCTCCCAAGAAACAAAAGTGCAGGGCCAGATGGCTTCCCAGGGGAATTCTATCAGACATTTAAAGAAGAATTAATACCTATTCTCCTGAAACTGTTCCAAAAAATAGAAATGGAAAGAAAACTTCGAAACTCATTTTATGAGGCCAGCATTACCTTGATCCCAAAACCAGACAACGACCCCATCAAAAAGGAGAATTACAGACCAATATCCTTGATGAACATGGATGCAAAAATTCTCACCAGGGTGCCTGGGTGGCTCAGTTGGTTAAGCAACTGCCTTCGGCTCAGGTCATGATCCTGGAGTCCCGCATCGGGCTCCCTGCTCGGTGGAGAGCCTGCTTCTCCCTCTCCCTCTTCCTGCCTCTCTGCCTACTTGTGCTCTCTCTCTAGCTCTGTCAAATAAATAAAATCTTTAAAAAAAAAAATTCTCACCAAAATACTAGCCAATAGGATCCAACAGTACATTAAAAGGATTATTCACCACGACCAAGTGGGATTTATCCCTGGGCTGCAAGGATGGTTCAACATCCGCAAATCAATCAACGTGATACAATACATTAACAAAAGAAAGAACAAGAATCATATGATCCTCTCATTAGATGCAGAAAAAGCATTTGACAAAGTACAGCATCCTTCCTTGATCAAAACTCTTCAGAGTATAGGGATAGAGGGTACATACCTCAATATCATAAATGCCATCTATGAAAAACCTACAGCAAATATCATTCTCAATGGGGAAAAGCTGAGAGCTTTTCCCCTAAGGTCAGGAACGCGGCAGGGATGTCCACTCTCACCACTGCTATTCAACATAGTATTAGAAGTCCTAGCCACAGCAATCAGACAACAAAAAGAAATCAAAGGCATCCAAATCAGCAAAGAGGACGTCAAACTCTCACTCTTTGCAGATGATATGATACTGTATGTGGAAAACCCAAAAGACTCCACCCCAAAACTGCTAGAACTCATACAGGAATTCAGTAAAGTAGCAGATATAAAATCAATGCACAGAAATCAGTGGCATTCCTATACACCAACAACAAGACAGAAGAGAGACAAATCAAGGAGTCGATCCCATTTACAATTGCACCCAAAACCATAAGATACCTAGGAATAAATTTAACCAAAGAGGCAAAGGATTTGTACTCAGAAAACTATAAAATACTCATGAAAGAAATTGAAGAAGACACAAAGAAATGGAAAAACATTCCATGCTCATGGATTGGGAGAACCAACATTGTGAAGATGTCAATGCTACCTAGAGCAATCTACACATTCAGTGCAATCCCCATCAAAATACCATCCACTTTTTTCAAAGAAATGGAACAAATAATCCTAAAATTTGTATGGAACCAGAAGAGACCCCAAATAGCCAGAGGAATATTGAAAGAGAAAAGCAAAGCTGGTGGCATCACAATTCTGGACTTCCAGCTCTATTACAAAGCTGTCATCATCAAGACAGTATGGTACTGGCACAAAAACAGACACATAGATCAATGGAACAGAATCGAGAGCCCAGAAATGGACCCTCAACTCTATGGTCAACTTATCTTTGACAAAGCAGGAAAGAATGTCCAATGGAAAAAAGACAGTCTCTTCAACAAATGGTGTTGGGAAAATTGGACAGCCACATGCAGAAGAATGAAACTGGACCATTTCCTTACACCACACACAAAAATAGACTCCAAATGGTTGAAAGACCTAAACGTGAGACAGGAGTCCATCAAAATCCTAAAGGAGAACACGGGCAGCAACCTCTTTGACCTCAGCTGCAGCAACGTCTTCCTAGAAAGATCACCAAAGGCAAGGGAAGCAAGGGCAAAAATGAACTATTCGGACTTCATCAAGATAAAAAGCTTTTGCACAGCAAAAGAAACAGTCCACAAAAGCAAAAGACAACCGACAGAATGGGAGAAGATATTTGCAAATGACATATCAGATAAAGGGCTAGTATCCAAAATCTATAAAGAACTTACCAAACTCAACACCCAAAGAACAAATAATCCAATCAAGAAATGGGCAGAAGACATGAACAGACATTTTTCCAAAGAAGACATCCAAATGGCCAACAGACACATGAAAAAGTGCTCAACATCGCTCGGCATCAGGGAAATCCAAATCAAAACCTCAATGAATACCACCTCACACCAGTCAGAATGGCTAAAATTAACAAGTCAGGAAACGACAGATGTTGGCAGGGATGTGGAGAAAGGGGAACCCTCCTACACTGTTGGTGGGAATGCAAGCTGGTGCAACCCCTCTGGAAAACAGTATGGAGGTTCCTCAAACAGTGAAAATAGAGCTACTATATGATCCAGCAATTGCACTACTGGGTATTTACCCCAAAGATACAATGTAGGGATCCGAAGGGGTACGTGCACCCTGATGTTTATAGCAGCAATGTCCACAATAGCCAAACTGTGGAAAGAGCCAAGATGTCTATCGACAGATGAATGGATAAAGAAGATGTGGTATATATACACAATGGAATATTATGCAGCCACCAAAAGGAATGAGATCTTGCCATTTGCAACGACGTGGATGGAACTGGAGGGTGTTATGCTGAGTGAAATAAGTCAATCAGAGAAAGACATGTATCATATGACCTCACTGATATGAGGAATTCTTAATCTCAGGAAACAAACTGAGTGTTGCTGGAGTGGTGGGGGGTGGGAGGGATGGGGTGGCTGGGTGATAGACATTGAGTATGGACTGTGCTATGGTGAGTGCTGTCAATTGTGCAAGACTGTTGAATCACAGATCAGTACTTCTGAAACAAATAATGCAATATATGTTAAGGAAAAAAAAAGAAGAAGAAGATAGTAGGAGGGGAAGAATGAAGGGGAGTAAGTTTGAGGGGGAGACGAACCATGAGAGACGATGGACTCTGAAAAACAAACTGAGGTTTCTACAGGGGAGGGGGTTGGGGGGATCGGTTGGCCTGGTGATGGGTATTAAAGAGGGCACATTCTGCATGGAGCACTGGGTGTTAGGCACAAACAATGAATCATGGAACACTACATCATAAACTAATGATGTAATATATGGAGATTAACATAACAATTAAAAAATTAAAAAAAATGTTTGGTAGAATTCACCTGTGAAGACATCTGGTCCTGGACTTTTGTTTGTTGGGATTTTTTTTTTTTTAATTACCAATTCAATGTTGTTATCAGTAATCTGTTTGTTCAGGTTTCCTATTTCTTTCTGATTCAGTTTTGAAAGATTTTATGTTTCTAAAAATTTATCTATGTCTTCTAGGTTGTCCAACTTGTTGGCATATAATTTTTCATTCTATTCTCACATCTTTTATATTTCTGTGGTGTCAGTTGTTATTTCTCCTCTTTCATTTCAGACTTTTATTTACCTGAGTTTTCTCTCTTTTTTTTCTTCCAGAGTCTGGCTAACGGTTTGACTATTTGATCTTTTCAAAGAACCAGCTCTTATTTTCATTGATTTTTTTTTCTTTTTAGTCTCTATTTCACTTATTTCCACTCTAATTTTTATGATTTCCTTCCTTCTACTAACTTTGAGCTTTGTTTGTTTCCCTAGCTCCTTTAGTTGTAAGGTTAGATTGAGATTTTCCTTGTTTCTTGAGGTAGGCTTGTATTTGTATTAACTTTCCCTCTTAGAACTGTTTTTGTTGTGTCCCAAAGATTTTGAACAGTTGTGTTTCCATTTTCATTTGTCTCCATGTATTTTTTTTTTTCCTCTTTGAGTCTTCACTGACCCACTGGTTACGTAGCCTCCATGTGTTTGGGTTTTTTCAGTTTTTTTTTTCTTGTAATTAATTTCTAGTTTCATACTGTTGTACTCAGAAAAGATGTCTGATTGATTTTAATCTTCTTAAATTTATTGAGATTTGTTTTGTGTCCTAACATGTGATCTATCCTAGAGAATATTCCATGCTCATTTGAAAAGAATGTGTATTCTGCTGTTTTGGGGTGGAATGT